>NW_024543061.1:39370000-40067500 GCF_018167655.1 Microtus oregoni | reverse complement strand
TTTTTGAGTCAATGGTTCCCTCCAGATGCCCGGCAGAGCTTCTCCCTGGGGTGATAACCATGTGTCCAATTCTGTGGAATGATGAAGGTATGAACAGGTGGTAGAGGTGAGCAAGGCACAGCCATCCCCTCCTACACGCGCGTCTCCCCTCAACTAAACCCACTGCTCGTGCGTAAACATCCTGGTAACGTGTATTTTTGCTTTTTGTTTCTCCATTTCACTTACTGGTTTTCTATGTATTGTTGCAGACATCTCAACAGTGAGCATGCGCTGGACGATAGAAGCACAGCTCAATGTAGAGTACAAATGCAGGTTGTACAGCAGTTAGAGCTCCAGGTAAAGCCACGTTTATTTCTAATATAATTTCAGTCCTCCTCAGCTCCCACACCTCTGAGCGTTCTGTAATGACTTCCAGTGTGCTCGTTCTCTGATGGAAACTCCGCAGCCTGTTGTCCGCTTTTCCTTATTATGGCCTTCCAGTTTTTAATCATTGTCCGGGTGAAGCTCAGCCTCAGTGCGCTCTTTGGGACTGGTGTTCAAATCTTTCTAGATCCTCAGCAGCAGTGTGTGTGTGCTGCCAAGGATCACTTGCCCACCCCTGAGCCTTTCCTCCCTCCCTCCTTTCCTTCTTCCTTCCTTCTCTTTCTTCTCTTCCTTCCACCCTCCCTCCCTTCCTTTCTCTCAGTCTGTTCATCTCCTTTTGTCTCTCTGTCGCCACCTCTCTCCTGCTTTTCTCTGTCATCTCTTGTCCTTCACACTTTCTGGCAGTCAGTTGTTGCTGTCCATCCCAGAAGTTGCTAATGATACTGATGAGGGCATGAGAGTGAGAGAACACGAGTGTGAGTGGACAGAAGGTGTGTGTGTGTGTGTGTGTGTGTGTGTGTGTGTGTGTGTGTGTGCGCGCGCGTGCGTGTGTGTGTGTGTGTGTGAGATCGAGATGCGTGAGTGCACACACAAAGACCTGTGTGCTCCTAAACCACAGTAGAAGCGATATAAGAATTCTGTCCCTATTTGCCATCGGTCCCCTTTCTGTCTTCTCTGAGAGTAATTGAGTTCACTGTGTATTTCAAGTATATTGATTTATAATGCATAGAAGGTAAATTCATGTTTACTGTATCTGCAGTACGGTACTTGGAAATGTTCTGAGCTATGTTGAATGTGTTTTATGACTAAAGAGTTAATGCATGCAGTTTGGCTGAAGAATCCCCTTTGAGGGTGCCGGGCACGTACTTTTAATGCGGGTTCGATGTATGGGTAGAACTTGTGGATCTACCTCCATATTTTAACAGTAATCTCTTTCTTGGTGTAATTAATCGAAAATTAGTTTCTGAAAGTAAAAATTGGGTCAGAAATGGAGATTATTAAAATGTACAGTTGCAAAAGCCTGACCCTACAAACCCCATTTATGCAACTGAGTTCCAGAATGCTTTCGAGTGGCTGATGACTCACGGACGCTTCTTCTTCTGGCTGGTTCAGTGTAGGCAAGAGGTTAGCCGATGAGGGGAAATTAAAACAATGTTGTACATTATATTGGTACCAGCCATGGAAAAGTCTATTTGGTATGCAAGGCAGCAACGCCGAGATATATGGAGAGCCCCAGGCTAAGTACAGAGGATAATTACATTTGGAGTTTTACTGAGTTAAGTCATTTACAGCGTCAAATAGTTGCAGAGAAAAATCAGCCCAAACACACTTCAACTTTTTGTTGTGACTTTTCAGGATAGAAAAGATTGTTTTTTTTTTTTCCTAAAAAATTAGTTATCATCTTACATGACAAAGTACAATTTTGGTAGAATACTTTTTCTACACAAGTTATTTTCTTGGCTCGTTAATATTTCCCATACAGCAAACAGAAACTTACTGGAAATGCTATGATGTTTGCACATGCTTAGAGCATGCCATAAAACCAGTCTTCGGAGGTATAGACAGAGAAAAGTGGATAATAGGCTTAACCTACTCCCCACATTTATTTAAAATTCAGACCTGGCAAAAGTGGATCCCATCAAACAGAAACTTTAACTCTTACTGGCCGCATGTCTATATATCTATTGTTGGTGGTATTTCAAAATGATGCCTATCTCTAGATTGATGTATTTGCTATGAGATTCTGTTCCTATGAAGGGCATAAATAAGTTGTTGGAGTGGTCACAGCTTACCCAGGTAGGTCTTCCTGTCTGTTCTCATGCTTGATCATGGGCCGCTGTTAATAACTAGGGAGCCAGGAATGTACCTTATCAGTTATTTCACAGTCTGAGACCACAGAGAAGGTCCGGAGAGTGGGGAGAGCAAGCCATTGGTCAGCCAGGCTGTTATCTCCTGGCAGCTGCTCTGATGGTTTTCGGTGGGTGTGGCCTAGGGCTGTAAATGCATAAGAGGGGTACCGGACCGTTTGTAGGTTTCACACGTTCTGAGATCTCAGCCTTTTCGACCTTGATCACACCAAAGGCAGGGGGGATGATGGGAAGCAAAGATGATCTGGCTGGAAGTCAGCCAAACTGTCTGGCTACCTGGGATGCCATAGTGTTCTGATTGAGAGCTGCTGTCAGGGAGAAGAGGCGTGGTGGTTCTGCAGGCCCCACTTCTTCTCAGCTTAAGAGCTGATATAACCGGTGCGTGGCACTCATCAGGAGTTAGAAAGCGGTAGATACCAGGCATGACCACATAGTCTAACAAAGGCTGGGGGAAGAGAGAGAGATGTTTCATGAGAGGTGGAAGTTGCATGAAACTCACGCGTTATTGTTTGTACATTACGTTATACAGAGACACAGATAGACCAAAGTCCACTTACTGATACTGTGTGATTGTACTCCGCAGAACTGCACCAGAGCCCCTATGGGCTACAAAGCTGAAAACGTTTATTACATGGCTGTTACAGAAGTGTGCTGAACATCCCCTGGTCAGAGAGATGAGAAATTTCATTATATTATTAGCCTTCCCCTCCATATGCCTCCGTAGCCGTAGCGTGTAAAACCTCCATTCCCACATCAGTCAGCTCACCATTCCAGCAGCTTCGTACAGCAAGTGCTTGCCCACCTTCGCCTCCGGATACTGGCTCACTTATTCATCTCCTTACAGAGCAAGGATGGGACCGGTCTGGAGGCTCTATGTAGGATGATAGTGGTTAGAAGTGGGTAAAGCTGCCCTCCTGTGTCTTATATTCTACGAGGAAAATTGGGCTCTAAAACAGATAAGTGGAAGGCTAGACAATGGCTCAGCAGTTAAGAGCTCTTAATGGCTCTTTCAAAGGACCAGGATTCCCAGTAGCCACGTGATGGCTCATAACTGTCTGTAACTCCAGTTGCAGGGGATCTGACACACGCTTCTAGCCTCTTCAGGCGCATGCGCACATGGTTCACATAAACTTATATACCACGTACACTTAGACATAAATTATAAGGAAATAAATACATCTGTGAAAACCACAGATGAACTGAGCATGGTGGAACACTCAGAAGGCAGAGGCAGCTGAATCTTCAGGAATTCAAAGCCAGCCTGGTCTACGCAGGGAGTTCCAGGACAGCCAGGGCTGCATAGTAATACTCTTTGTCTCAAAAAAAAAAAAAACAAAAAAAAACCCAACCAAAACCACCTCATAGATAACACAGTGGGACTGCCATTGGCTACCCAGTTGACACAAGTTCTTCAATGCAGAGCTTCACTTGAGAAAGGGGTCTGGTGCTAGGAAGGGAGCAGCTAAAACCGGATGTTTCCCGTTAGCCATTCCTCTGTCAGACAGCCAGTCGAAAGATGTGAACAGTTCCTTGTCTGTCTTGTTTCTGTGGCACTGAGGGTTGATCCAGGGCTCTACAGGTGCTGGTCAGCTTGTTCTGCCGCCAGGCTGCATCTCCAGGCTGGGTTTTTCTGTTCAAACCCTTGCCCTGAGAATTCAGAGCTCCTCTGAGCGCTAGATGAAAGAGAGTGTACATAGCAAGCCTAGCTACCCTTGATCTGCAGTGGACCCAGAACAGAAGATCTCTGTGCCTCTGCTCCATCACTCACAGCTTTCTGAAGCAATGAACCAGTGGTTAGCTATGAGAGGTAATACCTGGAGATGTTGCCCTTCTTAGTACTGTCTCCACTCCAGTCAGTGGGAAATCCATGGAAACTCTCTGCCCAGCACCGTACATGAGAACTTGCCTGTCTCCATGTAGCTAAAATATAACGGAGTGCACAAAGCCCACATTTTCACCAACATATCAATTACAGAACAAGGGAAGTGTGTATCTTGGAGTATATAGTGAGTGTTTTCTTAGCGGCACAGGGGAAGGTTGGTCAATTCCATTCCAAGTGTACCCTTGAATTGGTGTCACTGAGAGGAAGTCAAAGATCTTGGAGTGGATGTTCTGAGATTTGAACGTCTCTCTCCTTGTTTCACTACTCAACAGCCAGTTAGAATGTCTTACCAGTGAAGCCAAGCTCTATGAACCCTGGGAGGTCACATGAGCAGACATCGATATGTCCTAGCAAGGGAGGCATGTACCATAGAAGTCAGTTGGGTCAAGGGCTTTCTTTTTTCTTCTTTTTTTTTTTTGAGGGCAGAAGGTGCATTTTCATTATTCCATCTGTTAAATGTTCTCTTTGGATGAATTTTTTTGTGAATGATATATAAAAAGATAAGATGGGATTGCAGGGGTAAAAGTTATAGCCCTACATACACATCATGAAATATATAGCCTTCTGTCCACCCTGGCCCTGCCAGGACCTAGAGACCCAGGTGCAGGAACTAGTAATGTGTTAAAAGTAAGACTAGCTTACTCCACATGACACAGCCAGGAGAATCAAGAAGCACAGGACACCTCTGGGAAGGCTCGGCACCCACTGACTATCAGGTGTGGTCTGAGTGTGGGCATTAATATCATTTCAACTGGGCAAACCCAGCTGGTGACATGCCTATCAGTTTGTTCAGCTTTTAAGCCGTGGTTGAGATAGCACACACAGAAAACATGGACAGTGCACAGGACACAGCTCCATGTTGGGAGAGGTAATTGCTGAAAATTACAGGCACAAAAGGCACCCAGCAGTATTGACCTCTCTTAGGAAGACAAGCATGGCATGGGTGCCATTTTCTTGAGTGTGCAGGCTATTTTTGTCATAAGACATTGCCACATTATCCACTTTTCATCCTCTTCAGTAGATTATGTCTTTTGATGATGTGTTTTTATTGTGTACCTTTGGGATGTGTTTCCGGAAAGATTTCCTCCAGCCCCTCAAATCCTGATAGTGAAAGGAGGCGAGGGCTGGGGGGTCTAACTCAGTTGGTGGAGTGTTAGATTCAAATGCATTGAGCCTTGGTTCAATCGCAACACACACACACACACACACACACACACACACACACACAGCAGGAGGAGGAGGAAAAGGAGACAGCTGAACTGAGTCAGTTGGCCCCTGTTTGAAAGACTGGGCTAGAGGAAATTGTCAGTAGTTAGATTCCATACACACTGTCACTGCTTCCCATCTACTAACTGTACTGAAGCACTGGATGGAAGTGAACAAGGGGACCATGCAGTATAGCAGTAGGGAAGGAAGTCTAGCATGCCTCTAATGCCGTAGTAAGTAAGCATTAGAGTTTCCTGTGCAGGGGACAGTAGCAGGGACTGTTAACGAGGTTCCAGGTTAAGGCAGCCACTTGAGAATGTACTCCGATTGTACAGAAGAGATTGAAAGCATAAAAATACAGTTCTTTTTCCAAAGTAATCTAGCTGATCACCACCAATTAGAGTGGCCGGCCATCCCAGCCTGCCCCCTCTCCCCCCAGGTTTGAGGAAATTCCCAGGACCTAGGATTTGCAGTTTAAGAACTGGGTCAGACCTGGCCAAGATAAGATAAGCTGATCATTCCACTACTGTGGGAGGGATGATCTGTTGTTCTGTGTCCTGCTTGCACATAGCTCAGAGGGGTCTGGAGCATCTCTTGGATAGCTGTTGGCTTTCTTGTCCCTGAGGCTTTGCACCCACAGTTTATCAACTCTCTCCATTAAGAACGTTGTCCACTTGCCCTGATTCTCACCTATTTTTATGGAAGGATTGGAAGTCAGTCTGTGGGGTGTATCTACTGGACCTGCTTATTGTAAGACTTCTCCATGGTCTTTTGAAGGGAATATTCTGTCTGTAGGGATTTTAGTTATCATTGACATATAAGAGTCAAAGATACCATGTTCCTGCCCACCAGATCAGGACACTGAATTGCTTAGAGCAGTGGTTCTCAACCTTCCTAATGCCGCGACCCTTTGATACAGTTCCTCATGTAATGGGCACCCTCACTGTAAAATTATTCTAATTGCTACTACAGGACTGCAATTTTGCTATTGTTATGACTTGTAATATGCTGTTATGCACCATGGTCTTAGGCAACACCTGTGAAAGGGTCCTTCAACCCCCCTCAAAGGGGTTGTGGCCCGCAGCTTGAGGACCACTAGCTTAGAACATCAAGTTACCCTGTCGCAAGCTAGCGGTGAATGGTAGGAAGAACCCCACCCCAGCCTGGTCACCATTGTATTTCTTGCGTGCCTCCTATAGCGCCTTCCCCAGGCACACTGTCCAGGGACTCTGGACTCAGTGGGAAGTGGGGTAACTTTTCCACACTGGAAACTGTAATCTGTGCAGAAGTGTCAGCAGAGAAAGAAGTGCACAGGTTTCAGTAGCAGGGGGAGACATTAATCCTGACACAAATTAATTACAGTATGGGCTTTGCATGTGATTACCCCACCATTAGCGGGGCTATTTGTAATCACACCAGCTCTCTAGACTTCAGCAAATATATTAACTGTAATGTGTCCCCCTTTGGCCCTTGCTAACCGCATCTGTGGCCGTCCTCATGTGGACATCTCTTACACAGCAGCAGCCTCGGAGAACCTCTTGCCTCTCCTGAGCAAGCTCAGAGAGTGTTAGGGACACCAAAGGCCCAACATTACTCTGACCTCCCGTGGCTGAGGTTTTGAGGCTGGAGCCAGGGAAAGGGAGAGGGGGCGTCTGGGTTTCTCACTTCCACGTTCTTCTTTGAAAAACCAAGACACTGATTTTTTTTCATCATTTAAAATCCCGCCTAAGTCTGCAAGCATTAGGATTCCGAGACTATGACTGACTATTAGTATGTGTCTGCCTTAAATGTCAAGAGAGTCTTTAATAGCAACCTCTGAGGAGTGTTAAGATGACAAGGGAACACAGGGAAATTCTTGAGTTGGGGTGAAATGAGCCGTGGGTCACCCACTAGCTGAACATGGCAGCTGATGGCTAGGAGAGCTTCCTCAGTTTTTCCCGGTGCTGAATTCAGAAGGCACGCCAATGGCTGTGGGCTGGGTACGGGGTTTCTGCTTGGCAGCTGACCGGGTTGGTATAGGAGAGATTGAGTTGTGTTCCTTGCTTCCAGAGACTCCTATTTAGGGTGTGTGGGTTTGATTTCTGACCCCTCATTCCATTTTGCTTTGGTCATGTGCAGTTAAGGAAGCAGTGTAACTGGGTACTTTCCGTCAAAATCAGGTTTGTCTGTTGGTCATCGGTGCGTAAAAAGCGTGCTCTGAAAGTGAGATTGTCACTGTTGAAGTCCATGGAAGAGCAGGGTCACCCAGACTCCATTGCTTTTACTTGTCCTCTTGTGGTCCTTACAAAAGCACAGACTTCTTGTTTCCTCTCTTGAGACGTGGCTTAACAGACTTACCTAAAGGCTCAAAGTTCAGTGGTGGCCTCTTTGGGGTCTCAGTTCCTCCTGTTCCTTGGCTGGCTTGCTTGCTACCTCTGTCCATGCCACCCCTTTGCCAGTGGTGTCATTAGTCAGGCCGAGGAGTGGTAGAGGGAAGATTTTTGTCATTCGAGGAAGGTCCCAGCAGAGAGTGACCGGTCCCTTTGGGTAAAGCTAACCGAGCATTCTAAAGCAGGATTCTAGCCTTACTTCTGTCCTGTCTTGGTGCTGTGGCCTTACAGGTGTTCATCCTATGTGCCTCAGTTTCCCTAATTGCAGTATATATGTCAAGGGGACCCAGAGCCATGGTGATCTTTATTTCTGTCCAAGCGGGATGAGTGACTCCTGCCTTCTCCTCACCTGTCCTTAAGAGCAGCGGTACTCTCACGAGTTGACCCTCATTTCAGTGGAGGTCTGTGTGGCAGTGACAGCAGCTGCCAGCTCGCCCTGACAGCAGTCCTCCTGACGGCAGTAGAAGGAAGATGGTGAGGGAAACCCAAACTCTGTTCCCTTCTCTCTGACAGAAGCCCGCGCTGGATCTCCCTGGGTTTTGTCTTTGCAGACCCTGAGTGGAGTGTCTTTGCCCCTTATGAGAGGTGTTGGAGCAGTGTGCAGGTTCTGAGCATCCACGCCTTGTCTAAAGCCCAGTTTGAGGCATAGAGAATAGAACAGGGGTGACTTATGGCATCCAATGGAGAAAAATCAGTTGCCCGGGGCTGAGGGCAAGATACAGCCAGGCCCAGAGAGAAATCTATCAGAGTTAGACACCGTCTTCCCTTGCTTTCTGTCCTGTTCTAGTCTGTCAAACAAGGGGCTTATTTCTCTCCATACCTAGACTCACAGCTGACTTCATTACACCCCATTATGTGGATCCTGATTCCAAAGATATACCCAGCCAGTGTAGACTAGACTGATTTAATTTCTCCTAAAAAAAAAAAAAATCGCAGCAGGTATTTTTAACCTCCATGAAGCATTCATTAGTCGCTGCACCGAGCTGGCTCTGTACAGAACTCATGTTCAGAACGACCCTACGAGTCAGAGAGGAGCAGTCCATATTTAGAAGCAAGAATGGAGTGCTCGGAAGGATTGTAGAATGTGCTCAGAGGCCAGAATTTGAACACAGCACAGCAGGATAGCATGTCCATTATCTACTTCCATTCTGCATCTTTCAGGAGCACTGGTCCACAGACTAGCTAATTCCAACGAGCACTGCTCAGGAACACCCGCCAGTGAAACCCATTGTCCTGCCTGTGTGTCACCTACTGGGGAACGCTCTCAAGAACAATTCCCTCTTGACATCACAGCATACACACACACACACACACACACACACACACACACACACACACACATTTAATTTACCAGCCAGATTGCTAGTTGGCTTTGAAGAATTTCTCAACTCCCTTCTCTTGACTTCTCGTGGAATTCCAGGAGAAAGAGAATACTAAGGGTATATGCCCTACTGTAAGGAGTCTGTGTTCTCACGTTATGTAATGAAGTGATGCTGGAATAGTTGATTGCGCTGCGGAGTTTGTGGGACAGTCCCCAGTGGTAGTAAGCTTCAGGGTGTGGGTGTGGTCCTGTGCACACAGTGTTTTTGCTCTCGTCTGTTGGAAGGTCAGGCTCCGTGGGGAAGGAGAGGATCTTGCCTGGTGCTGGGGCTTTAGCTTTTTGTTTTTTCCTTTTACCATACTTATCCCTTGTAATTGCTACATCGAAGCTGTTGACCCCTCAATTAAGTCACAATTAATATTGAGCAGACTATTCAGTAAATACCACCTCTCACCCCTTCATTTGTGTTGTTCAGCACAGGCAGTCTGCTTACTTCATGTTTTTAGAAAGAGTGACATGTGTGGCTAAATTCCTTTCTGCCCCATGATAGTTTTCAAAACAAACTTTAAAAAATCAAAAGGCATCTCAGAGTAGTTTTAGTATATATATATATATATATATATATATATATATATATATATATATATATATAACAAAACCAAAAAGAAAAAAGAACCCAACAACAGAAAGCCCTTAGGGCACTTAACGCAAAAAAAAAAAAAGCGAATAACCGTAGAAAAATGCTATTCCCAACATTTTAATTGTTTTGTCTGAGCCACTCCGAAAACCCAAATTCCTTTGGCATTATGTGTTTCGAGAATCTTAGTTTGGCAGTTCAATAGTGCACCAAAGAACAGAGGATGAGTAACATAAAGTAGACCCTAATATGGTGTCATTTTCATTTCCTGTTTGTTGAAAGATAAACGCTAACACTGTAAAGCTCTCCCCCCCCCCACTTCTTCTTCCTAATTTATTCCTCCCTGAACCACAAGGGAATAAAAAGAAATAAAAACTCAAATGTGATATGGCTGTTGACTGAGCCAGCCGGTGGGGAAGAGACAGGCGCATGTTTTCCTCTGCCATTGCAGCCGGTCCCCTTCTCTGCCTTCCCCTGACTCCTGAGCCCCTACCTCCTGTCTCCCCACCACTAGAAATAACTTAGTTAAAAATGTGAAGTGGGTTTAATTTTGGCATAATTTTAGACTTAAAAAAAAAACCCTGCTTCCTAAAGATTTAAAGTCAACTCTGAGGTATTAAAGGAATAGATTCCCCACTTGCCTCTAAGGTGTTGTTTTGGACAAGCTATCTGTGAAGCTTTTGAAGAAACACACTTGTGCAAAATATCGCCCTCCTTCCCATGTCTACATTGTCCGTTCATGCCGCATCTCTTTCCTCTACTGCATTTTATTTTGGGGAACATATTACATACTACTTATCGAAAAGTCATCATGAGATGTCCCTGTGCCCACTTCTTGTGATCTAGCAACATTATCACTATATCAGAATGTTCCAAGCCAGCATAATGGTTCTAGCATGTAATGAATAGAGATTTCTCACTCCGTCCATCCAGTTAGAAACCTCTGTGACTTCAGAAGATAACTTTTCATGGAATGAAGAGACTGAGGTTATTGAGAAAAAAATCTAGCGTGGACTCAGAGATTGAACACCCGAATACGGGAAACTAATTGTTCAACTAAACATGGGAACCCGTCAGTCCTGGTATCCCTGTTCCTCCCGTCTGTTGTCACCTGCCAGTCCTGGTAAGACAGACTCGGCTAACTTTCCACAGGTGTATCCAGCTGCCCGTGAGTTTGTCCACAACCACAACAGATGAGTTTATGAGTGTGAGGTAGCTGCTCTCTTCCCGTGGCCTCCTCATGAATCAGCTTGGCTAATGGGCATGATTCACGCTTGCCTTTGAGCTGTCCATGTTCCCTGGGACTCCTTGGTGCCAGCAGGTCTAGAATGTCCCAGTTAAAGTCTAATACACCTTGTGTTGGGAAATCTTACACCAACACCTCCGGTTACTTAGACTTTGGCAGGGGTTCCTATAGATTTCAAATGATGAAGCAATAAAAATGATTCTATCATGCGCTGTGGTTAGCTGGGATATGCGTAGTTTGGGGTATTCAAAAGAGCCACACATCTGTATTCAAAGACATAAACGAAGCCTTTTCTTCCCATTAGCTTGCAAAAGACAAAGAGCGCCTGCAAGCCATGATGACCCACCTGCATGTGAAATCTACGGAACCCAAAGCTGCCCCTCAGCCCGTAAGTACCGGTCCCCACCTGGGGAAATAGCACCACAAACTAGTGGTGTTCCTTCTCTGTCTCTGACCTCAAGCACTGGGAGACTAGCTCCAGAGGGCCCAGGGTGAATGCCGAAGTCCTCCTTCACCTGGTTCTTTCTGGCCTTTCGTAGAGAAGGCAGGCAGGATGCTAGGCACTGGGGAGGGACCTAGAATGGGACAGACATCATATTCATCCTAGGTTTTTAAAAGTCTCCTTTGCTTGTCTTATTTCCTCATACTCGGCCTCTCAGTTGAGATCTAGTAGGCCCATGATCCCTAGAACAAACGTCCTGCCTTGAACCTCGTTCTTTACCGTGAACTGATCTCATCAGCACCGGTATCACTCACAATTTCTGGAAGTCTCCTCATAGCTTTAGTTGATTATTCAAAATGGAGGCCATGCCTTGGTTCCTGATTTTTAAGATTTGTAAAATTTAAAGGTACACTGACTTTATTTGATTTTGCCGGGAGTCCCTGTGTGAAAATTAATTGAGCGTTGACAATCTATAGTTAGTAGCAGCAATTTTAATCAACATGCAATGATGCAGCATAATGGCAAAGTATTGGTTTATCTGTTTTGACTGATTTTTTTTCTATAAATAAAGCAAACATACACCCCTATATGTATGATGTATGGTGATAGAAATAAAACGGAGTCAGACTATTAACCCAGTGAATATGGTAGCCTGCCAAGATGCAGTTGGCAGACAGAATTAATGTCTGAAGCAGAACACATTACTGAGATACAGGACATAAAATCATTAAACACTCCATGCATCCATTTTTACTGAGAAAGAGTCTTAGCTTCCGTGTACCTCACGGTAAATGGCTGCAGCAAAGAATGGGTAAGCTACCAAAAAAGAGAAAGGCCGGGGAAAGAGCCAAACCATTTGGGGCTGTCCCCACCTGTCTCTTCTTTTCGATGAGTGCTGGGAAGAACCCAAACCCAGCTGAGCAAATTAGTACTGCCCTGACATGATGTCATGACCAGCGGCAAAGGGGACCTCTCTGGAAGTGGCTTTAGTGAAGTGCCTCCCCCTGATTGAAGACTCCGATTCTTCACACCTAGCAACAAGGAGAGAATGAGATTGTCTCCATCTTCCTCCATGGAGTACAAGTAGCCATGATAGAGTCATGACTGAGTGTAGCACTCTGGTAATGTGCTGTTTTGAGTCAAGCCAGAGGAGGAATCCACATAAAGAGATGGAACTACAGAGTCCCTTGGGGTCCTCAGCGGGTAATGGGGCCTGGGACTAGCTATGAGCATCATATATATAAGACACACGGGCCCAAGAGGACCCTTGATGCTCTGCGTCCCTGCGGACCTGTGCTAAGCAGCCAATAAACAAGAGAGAAGCAGCTGGAGGTGAGGGAATGAGCAGGGAAGGAAGGTTTGTCTTGATTAGTATTGAAAAAAAAATGTTTTACATTCTAGAAAATTATAACTTTGAAGGGGACCTCCTACTAAATTTATTTTTAACTGCTCTATTGAAAATTCTCCACCACTAGTCAACATTATCTCTTAGTAGCTCAGCACAGTATTTCTTTATTAAAAGAAATAGGCACGAATATTTTTGACTGAAAAATTAATAGCTTTTGAATTCATACACAGCGGGTTTTCTTTTGCAAAGAAGTCCAATATCGCTGCACAGCACTTCTGTAACCATTTATTTAGCGTCCAAGTCAAACCTTTGACAGCTAGAGCGCTGCTACAAGCCAGTATAAAGAACTCCAAGATGTAAACCAACAATAGCCCGTCTGTGTGAGGTTTGCCATTGTCAAATACATAGATTGTTTGGATTAGTTTATGTAAATGTACTGTTGTATTACCCTTTGGAAGAAAAATCACATTTGTGTATGAAAAGTGGTTCCCCTCACAGGCAGCATTATAAATTCCTTATCCTTTAACTTACATGTAAGAAGTAAAAATTGGTGCCTGACACGTAGATATTGTGTGACACTCTGTTGTCGGAGTGAACCTGCCTCCTTTTCATTTATTGGAAAATAGAAAATTTTATTATAGATACCATCTTATAAATCAGGAATTATTAAAATATGTATAGGTGAGGCATTGGAAAATTAATTATAAAAGATAGACGTGTAATGTTTTGCATAAATTTTCACTTCCTTGCCAAAAGAAAAGAAAGAGAGAAAAAAAAGAAGGCCCATGCATATTTCAGACCCCTTGATGCTTTCAACTTTAGGGATTTGGAGCTATCTGGTGACTGATCCTAACATTCAGACTATTCCCTGTAGCCTGTAATTAATTTATTCCACCCTAAATAATAGAATGGCTGGTGAGCATTTGAACGAGTATCATTCTCGAATCTGTGGTTTGAAATAAGAAGTCACCAAGTTTCATATCTAACCATAGATGGGGACTTCCACGTTACAGCCTTGCCAGTGGGTTTATGAAGTTGTTTCTTTTTCCATTTCTGTTTAAAAGGAACTTGGTTTATTTTAAAAAGTCTTAGTCACTAAGTGATAGAATGCGTAGCTGTAAATGTTGCCCTTCGCTAAATGCCAGTTGGGTGGTAAGTGTCTTTTGTATCCAGTGGTCTACCGTGTCCCCATTTCCTCCCATTCGAGAGCTGCCGACACATTTTCAGGGGGTTCTTGCGTCAACTCAGAGATGCATTTTTTTTCTGGATCCCAGCATGGGGTGCATCTTTAGGTTTGGATAGTGACAGGGTGTGCACATTTCCAAGATAGTGCCCAAGGGTGTAAGCAAGGCTCTGAGGTCCACCCACAATGGACTGCAAGCGTATGGCCTGTGGGAACAGTATATCCCTGGTCTTATGTCCTGCTGCCTCCCTGGGTAGCATGTCTTCCGATGGTCATCACATCTCTTTTCTCAGAATTGGAATTCCTGAATTTAGAAGTCCAACCATTCATCAAGGGTTAGTTACTTGGCTACAGTAGCATACTGAATATGGTCAAATGGGAAAAGCCTGTACTTGCCACGGAGGTGTTTGGAGTCTTGTGAACAAGCTACCAAATTGTTGCCTTAATATATCTACACATATGTATACACATACACACATAGATTATTTGTTGCATAGAGAATGCTGTATGCGACTAGGAAAAATGACCCGAGAAAACGATGTGTTGTTTTGAAACCTAAAAGCTGAATAGAAGGAAAGAGGTCAGAGGTCAGCTTCCCGGCTCTTGCCCCTAGTAGGCAATGAATCTACAGATCTGTGTGTCCGAGGATGGCAGCTGGGAGAGGAACATGGACCATGGGGGTCCGAATGGAGGAAAGATGGGAATCACCAACCTTAGAATTCCACTCTCCTTCGAGCCAGGCCCGGCATGGAAATGGCCTAGCCAGAATCTAGCAAGTTCTAGCAGTTAGGTACCAAGAGAGACAAGGCTGTTGTTGACATATGTTTACAATAGCCAAATTTGTTGTAGTTTAAGACTTAAAAGTTCTGTTTCCCACGGAAAGAGAAGCAACAGCAAAAAAGGAGAAAATAGTCTGCTGTTCCTTTGTTCCAAACTCAGTTCCATTCCCAGAGTTAGCAGCACCATGTCGGGTCTATACTTAACTCCATGCAGAATTGGCTGAGATGTAACTCAACACAGAAGGACAACAAAAGGAAACATGTCTGTGTTAGGACTTTATTAAGTTGTCAGTGACTTCTTACAAAGCCATTTTGCTACGCTGTTGTTGAGGGTGTGCTGTGTAAACCTCCCTTCATAATGGGGAGGGGGAGCATCTTCTCTTTGGGGATTCCTGCACTCATGAGAACTACTCCCCAGGCCTGGAGAAACCGCATTCTTTGAGATTTGGTGGGCAAGTACTTACAACACAGGTAGGGAAGCCTACTTTATGAAAAAATTCGTAAGACGCTTTTGGAATGAAGTGCAGCTGGGGGCTTTCCTTTTTGCACATTTTCTTTGACTCTAACTATAGCAATTAGGGCTGTTTTGAAATAGTTTTTTTAGCTCCTATGAAAACAGAGTGGTCCCTCCATCCCCTTGAAAAAAAAAGAGCCTGTGAACTTCAAGGGCTAGGTGACCAGGTGCGGGCCTTAGAGCAGCGATGCTGGCCTGTCATAAAGAGGGACTCTCAAATACAGCACACAAAAGCTGTTTCATAGACTGCTTTTTGTTAAGTCCCCCTTGTCACCTCAGCTCAGGTTTGTTGTTCATGTCCCTGCCAAGAGTGCCACCCTCTGAGTCTCTAGAATAAGCCAGGCTCCCATCAGAGCGCAGAGTCCTCCCCAGAGGTCTCCCCCCTGCCGCCCACTGCCCTGCCCTCTGTCCATGGAATCTGAACTTGGTGATTCATGCCTACAAAGGCAGCCTCCAGTCTCAGAACATTGCAGGTGAGGGCAGGACCTGAGGCTCTCGGGGGCTCATCCAGCCAACAGTAGAGAAACCAGTTGGGCGAGCCCGAAGTCCCTCCTGTGCACTGCTGGTCTCTTGGTGTTTTGGTTTCAGGTTTTTCTTTTGTTCTCAGAATCTGTTTTCATGAGAAGCAAGAGGACAAACAAAAACAAAACCCGGGTTCTTGTGGGAATATTCCCTAACAAGTCTGCTTCTGTCTGGGGTTTGCGTCAGCTCAGCGCCTTGCTTATTTTTTATTTTGTAAGATGCGAGTGACTCATCACCCTTCCACTGGAGGGGAGTGCGCTGTGGAAAAACTAAAGATTGATTTTTGTTTTTAGAAAGGACAAAAGTACAATATCGGCTAGCTGATAATTGTGAAATTTTCAACAATAGAAACTTCCAGGAAAGTCCTTCAGTATCCAAAGTGAGGTAAAAGACAGGGCTTGAGAGCACAGTTGTTTGTATTTTTATTTAAAAGCTAAGAGCCTGCAGCAACTTTTAAGTGACATAAGAACTGAGCTGCTGGCCAGAGTTTGAAAGAGATTATCTTTGCTGAAATCATCCCTGCGGTGGCAACTTGCCATGGAGAAAAATATCTGTGTTACTAGCTTTTCTAAACATAGCAACCTCTTCTTACATAGAAAATGAAGACAATGAGAAAAATGGGCTTTCCATCGGGGAAAGAAACCCTCCCAGTCCAATCCCTTCCTGCTCCATGCCCTGGAAAAAAAAAAAATCAAAAATCTCTTTTAAACCCTTACCTACACTTAGAAACATGGAACACCAAGGATTTTCTTCCTCCTTGGTGACTGTCTAAAGATTTAATAATTTACAATCAAGATGCGTGTCTTTCTCACTCATTTCTCCAACTTGTTCAGAACACTGATTCGGCTCGGCTGTCTTCCCAACAAGCGCTGGAGTTCCTCCTGTCTCTGTCTTCCCAGGGCTGGCGTTATAGGCACAGACTGTCACTCATGTGGGTGCTGGGGAGGTGACCTCGGTCAACATCCTTGGGCAAGCTTTTTCCTGAATGAACCACCTCCACCCCCTACCCCGTGCTCCAATGTGTTCTTATAAGCCTGAGGTAGCTCATTATTATTTTGTTTTCAACATGTTTGGTAGAGTCCTTCATTGTAAGAGCAGGCTTTATGTGAACACAGTGTGTTTTGAGTCCTTCCCGGTACCCCGTCCCCTTTCCTCGGAAGGATGGCTTCTCCCCGAGATGCACATGTGATCACTAGACAGAAGTTCCAAAGTTGAGAAACTCGCACAGCACAGCAGCTGCCAGGGTTGGGTCTCATTAACTTGCCGGGCCGCTCTTCTGATGGTCTTGCATGGCGGAGCTTCCTCTGTGCGGAGTTCCCAGCTTTTTGTTCCTCCCTCACAGGCTACAGCCATGTTTAATTTAGAGTCCAGGCTCCTTTGGCAAATTAGCAATTAGAACAATTTTGTGGGAATATGTATATGTGTCATTAGTTTTTCTGCAAATTAATAGCAAGGGCAGAGGTCAGGCAGAAATTTTCCACTTGACTGAAGCCCTTCCATTGAGACTTGGCACTTGGGTTTGGAATGGCCGCAGCTGCTCCCAGACACCCTTTTCCTCTAGGAACTGTCGTTTAATTAGTTTACCTCATAGCCATCATTACAAATATTACTGTCTCCCCTCCCTGAAATAAAATTACTGTTTCTACAAAATATTCCAGCGACATTGTGCACCGCTGCACACGGATGGTGGGGCCAGTCAGATGCACCATTTAATCATTAGGTCACCTCCATCCGCATCTTCTAATTAGAGTCCTTACAATACATTTTTATCTGGTAATTAGCTGAGATTGGCTGCTTCCTCTGTGGCTTATTAGAGACAGCCCAGCAGTGGGTGTGAATCACGGTGTCATTTGTCAAGCCTGGTAAACCCCTCTCTTCGGGCTCACTGTTTATTTCCAGTTCCTACCTACCTTTGAAAGCATCCAGAAAATTCAGCCTGCATCACCCTCTTCCTGGGCTGGGCAAATCCAGAGGGATCTGTTTTCTCACTGTTGCTGTCTCTTGCAGCACTGGTCCAAGTATTAAGCCCCTTATACAAGTTGCAAGAGTCAAATTCGTGCCCATCGGATGGCATGTCTCTCAGTGTGGGTTCATCGGTTCATCCCAGATCTCGCCATTCAGAAAGATGGCCTTGTACCTGCTGAATGGTTCCATAGGATCTGCCGAACTTCTTCATAAACTGGAAGGGAGCAAGTGGACTCTCACATTTATCATTTTCATTGTCTTTTGAGAAAGCCGGGGTGCACGGGCTAATGTTTTTAGGCTGAAAGAAGTCAAGAAATAGGGTGAGGCCCCAGAGTTGCTGTCTGTTTTTTTTTTTTTTGTGTGTGTGTGTGTGTGTGTGTGTCCTTTTTCAACATTAAGCACTTCAAGGACAGAGGTTCTGTGGTTTAGTCCTGCTTCCAGGCCTTTAGAAGTTCTTGGGAATATTTATTGTCATTTGTAAGCAACGATAAAAGCTGTTCATGGAAGCTCTTCCCAAAGGAAGCGTAACAGAGAAGTAGGGATAGCTGTGGTGCTGAGGTCAGACGTGCACTGGGCAGAAGTAGAGGGTACAGAAGCTGTTCTTCCGTACAAGGATGTTGTTGGACTTTGGGTCTGGGTGAGGGGATGGACAAGCTTCTCTTTCGTTCTCCATAAACCGTGAGTGATTTGTAGAGCCGTGCGAATGAAGTGACGCCTCTTGGGAAAGGCGTCTTAGAGCGTATGTATACTTTTGTAAATGATACCTGTGGCTTTCCGAAACCTCCTCGTGTGCTTAGGCTATACGGCAGCTGAATGATCAAAGTTAGGTGATTAGGATCTAAGGCCCGAGGGGAGGAAGAGGTTGGCCTTTGCTCTTCTCCATTGGCATCTTGCTCTGTCCTGTCTCTGGCCTCTACTCTGAACTATTAGCATTTGCTTAGCAGCGTGTGTCCCAGTTAGCTTTCCAGCATTGCCCCTGCTTGCTGAAGGTCAGAAAAGGTATGCCATCTCCCCAGCTTGCTGTGCTTGGGCACTAGGGGCTTGTGGTGTGCTGAGTCAGAATTTCACACTGAACATAGGAAAGCCGAGCTGAAACCTCCCAGTCCACTGTTTAGCTCAGAGCACTAAATTTGGGTTTTTCTGTTAATGTTCCTTTTATGACATCCGATCTTTCCTTTTCCTTCCCTTGGAACTTAGTGCACAGGGTCTCTTTGATGTCTAGTGTGTGAATCTTTCATTCACACACATTTTGTGGTCTCTTTCATTCCTAGTGGGTGAATTAAGATTGAATCTGACCAACACACTGGAGCAAAGACTCGCTTTTAACACCCTCCATAAATAATACTTGTGCTTAATGTTGAATCTGACAATGACAAAACAGACATTATGGTGACTGCTTTGAAATGGGGTGTGATAAAATATGGCCAAGTAAACGTGTACTCTGTAGAAGTTTCTTGAATTTGGGAGAGGTTCTCTGAGTATTTGATCCGTGCATAAACATGACAGGAAATACTAGGTTCTTCTGCATTGTCAGACTCAAGGGAGTTCCTGTCCAGACATCCTTCCCATCGGTGCAAGAACTGTAAGAAAATACGAAGTAGAATAGAAGGAAAGATGTTCATGCACGCTGCTCTACAATGCTTCAGATAACATTAGCTTCCATAGTTGGCCTGTTTAAAACTTTACAAAGCAACCAAATGTTACAACTTTATAAGAATAGATAAGGGCCTCCTGAGTCAGCGCCACTGTCTAGTGGGAGCCACCGTTCCTCATGCGCCACCCCCTCCACCCCGGGTCTATTCAGTTTCATGATGGACTCAAGTCTCATAACTTCTTGCAGGTCTCTAGTGACTCAGAGCCCTAAGTGGCCACTTAGGAAATCTGTTGCAGTTTTAAGGAGGAGGGGAGGGAAGTCTCAGGCAGCAGCCCAGCTTTCGAGTTCTGGTGGTACACCCGGGCCAGGCCAGGTTTATACCGCTATAGGCCAGCTGGGTGTTCCTTCAGTCCTCAGCCTCGCTGGCATGCAAAGGAGAATACCTTTAATTAGAAGTGAATCCTCTGGCAACATGCCAATTTCGCGAGGCAACCCTTGCCAGGTGTCGGCCTCTCTTTCCTACGGGACGAAAGAGGTTTTCTTGGTTGCTTGGGTTTCTGTTGTCCTTTGATTTGGTGTGGCTTTTCTCAAGTCCTTCTAACCAGCATTGTTCTCCTTACAGCTGAATCTGGTATCAAGTGTCACCCTCTCCAAGTCCGCCTCCGAGGCTTCTCCACAGAGCTTACCTCATACTCCAACGACCCCAACCGCCCCGCTAACTCCTGTCACCCAAGGCCCCTCTGTCATCACCACCACCAGCATGCACACGGTGGGACCGATCCGCAGGCGGTACTCAGACAAATACAACGTGCCCATTTCTTCAGGTAGCTACTCTGTCTTTGCCCGGGGCCGCGTGGGGAATCTGCGGTTCGTGTCGATGAGCCTCTTGTTAAAAAGGGATCATTAATAGGGCAATGATTCTTATATTTAGCAGATATTGCGCAGAACCAAGAATTTTATAAGAACGCAGAAGTTAGACCACCATTCACGTATGCATCTTTAATTAGGCAGGTAAGTAAATAACACCGTTTCACGAAAGGCTGTCCAAAAGGTGAACGTGGCTTATATGATATTGATGGAGAAGATTTAAAACCGCTTAGTATGCAAGCATGCTGAAACCTTTTCTATAAGGTTTTTTAAAACTGCAATATATAACATAATTGCTTTTGATTAAGTATTACAATACGATGTGATTATTAGGGAATTCATTTCACACAACAGTGAGAATAAGGCTGTTTAAAGATGGCAAGTCAATTATCACAAAGCTACAGTAATCTCTGATCCCTAGAATTAATCTGAGCTCTAAATAATTACTGAGTTTTAATCAGCTAGTGAAATGTTTTGCATTTCTCTTTGATTCTGCTTTATGAATGACTAATAAATTAATATTTCTGCACGGAAACAGAAATAAAAAACTCCAAACAATTAGATAATTTTATTTCGAGTTTTGCTATTGAACTGTTTAAATACAACCATTAATCTTCGATCATTTTGTGAGGGCTGTCTGAGGGGTTTGCTGCAAATTCCCGTTTCTAGTTTGTTTGTCTTTTTTTGGCTTCGTTTTGTTTTGCATCTTCACGAACAGTCACATGCTTCTGCCAGCTGGATCATAAATTACCTTCTCTGGGTCCCTTTCGCTTTGCAGGCCATTCTCGAATCTCCAGAAAAGCAGCTAACACTAAACGAAATCTATAACTGGTTCACACGAATGTTTGCTTACTTCCGACGCAATGCAGCCACGTGGAAGGTAGGTTTTGTGGTCTCACACTTGACCTTTAGAGGACGGAGGTTCTAGTGGAGAAAATTTGGTTACCGGGTGATGAGAATATTCTCTTTGCCCTGGGGATGTGCCTGGGAGAAGGGTTCTTGTTGTGTTGGAATGTTCAAATGGAAGAGGCACTCTGCCCCTACCCCCTCCAAGAGAGTCGAGGATAGACCAGCTGGAGAGTTCTCTGTAGGGAAAAGAGATGACACCGTGACCCTTAGCTCTGAGGTTGGCCTTATTGCTTACACAAACCACGTGTCATTCATGAGTGGGTAACTGAGAGTCATTTATAGGGGTGCGCTTAGAAACCTAGAGACACATCCAAACCGAATCAGTCCTTCAGTGGTTAGATCCCAGCTCACCAACCGCACAGTAGAGGAAGCTGTGTGATCCATGTGCTCACAGTAAGAAGGGTGGTTACTAAAGAATGCACGGTTTCCCATTCCGGGGCTCAGGATTACCCCGAAGAAGAAAGGTGATTTCCCCACCATGTGATATGACACCATTTGCCGCAGAACAGGTCAGATTCCATAACTCTGCTAGGTAACCCCCTAAAGCGCTAGGAGCCCCTTTTAGCTTTCACTGGCTCTTATTCCTTTGAGCCTTCCCGGGTAGGCATGGTGGTGCATGCCAGCAATCCCAGCGTCTGCAAAGTAGGAAGGTTGTGAGCCCAAGGCCAGGCTGGCTTACACAAATAGCCGTCACAACTTTTTTCAGCTTCCTATCTTTAATTTCTTGCACTCTGCCAAGAAGATCACTTTAGTACCACCTAGTATTTAGGCTTTGTCCTTATCCGTAATTTCAACAGGTGCTGCTATTACAGGAAACAACTTCCTTAATTTAATCGGAGGAAACCTGCTTTGGTTTTCTCGCATTCTATAAGAAAATGAGTATAGGCCCAGGATTAATTCAGTAGCCACATGGGGGCTGACGGGAAACTGTGTTGTCGATCTGAGCCCCTTTCCCAGCCTGCCTCAGGAGAGAAAATACAAAGGCTCTTTGGCTACAAATCTTTTAAAAATTTAAGAAGTTGAAGCATGAAGTAGGCATTTCCTTCAAATTGCTTTTTTTTTTATAAATACCAAATGATCACATTGAAAAATAATCGCCGTTATGGGTATGAATTTCAACTTCCATCTCCCGTTTTCAGCTTTGCAAAGTAAAGGCAGAAGTGTTGCTAATACAAACATCTCATAGATGTACCCATTGACTCATCAATGTAGATAATTTTCGCTCTGCGTCCTTACTGGGACAATAATCTGAAGAAAAATGAAGTAATGTCATTCATCTTTTCTTTTTCTTAAAAACAAAAACTCTTGATTTTTTTTTTTTTTGGTTTCTTTCTGTTTTAATATCTAGCCCTCAAAATCATACAGTCATTCTTTCATCAGAAATGGCCTCTGGGGTCTTTCAGTTTTTGTGCGTTTTGATACTTGGGTAAAATTTTGAACAATGGTTGATGCTGCCTTGTTCCCCAGCTACCTCGCATGTATGTCCATGTGCTGTCTTAGTTTTGAAAGGGAACTGGCTTTATTTTCTTCTCTCTCCTCCTTACTGTTGGAGGAGATAATTCTCCATGAAATGGAAAGAAAATTATTTCCCTAAAAGCTAGGTTGCATTTATATGCACAGAGCTTTGTTCTTAAGCAACTCATCAGAAAGTTTTTCAACCGAGGATACCCTTTGAATAGTCATTCTGGTATCACGAATCTCCGTCCAGCTACACTCAGAGGCTGCCTGTGTGCTCATTCTGGGGATCCCACTGGCGCACACGTCATCACATACGTAATCAAATTTGTCCCGTTGTTCTCTCAGTACTGTTATCACAGAGAAGAATAACTTTTAGGTAACCCGAATCCTCTTTGTCACCAACTGTCATTGTCCAGAAATCTCAGAGACCTTTCAGAGTTTCAAGATTTGCCACCAAGAGAGCAAATTGCTGTAGGAGAAGAGTGTAGCCTGTCTCAATGGGCTTCTATATCTGGTGCCAAAGGCTCAATAGACGTGTCAGCTTCCTCTGCCCCCACTGAGCCACTCATTCTATATGAGAAAACTGATGGAATCCATTGTCATAGTCTCGAATACATCATCGAGCCAGCCAGGCAGGACTGAAGTGTATGTATCCAGTTTGGTTATCCAGTCAGGGTTGTGGATTTTCCTGGAGACTTTTAAAGCCCTTCACACTAGAATTAAGAACACCCTCTTTTTGTTAGCTGTGAGGATCCCACTTAGCAATGGCCAACGATGACTTCTAAGCATAGAAACCAGCCGCAAGAACATAGTCGTTTTGCCATTGAGAGTCCCACCTGTGTGTTCTTGGCATTTGCTCAATTACTAAAAATTGTTCTTCTGTGTGATTACCCATGTTCATAAACATTCTGGAAGGTAAGGCTTAGCTTGATGGTACAGACTGACCCCTTGGTGCTGAGGCTGCCCCCCTAATCATCTTGGCTATACGCCTTGGGACTCTCAGTGGTAAAACCTTATCTAGAACTTCCCTTAATAAAGCCTGTGCACGGTTTCTAAGGCAGATACTGCTGTGGAGTTAAAAGTGTTCGCCTTTCATGATTTAAAAATAAATGCCTTTTTATGAATCCCATAAAGATGGGGCTGTAAAGAACAGCTTTCATACTGTATACAGCTCCTGGTTTCGACATTGTTTTAACAGTATTTTAGATTTATGTGGAGGGACCTGCTTGGGGCTTGCATGCATATTTACCAGTGTGTGTCTTCTGGTCACATGGTACCAGAGATTAGGCTTCAATGCCAGAATACTATTAACTCATAATTTGGTGTTTTTCTCAGAAAAGACACTCAAAGAAGGTCCTCCACAGGGGGAGGGGGTGTTGACTACAGCTCTGGGGGATGGTCTTACAGATTGGGGAGGGGGGCTGAATGTACTGCTATGTTTTTTTTTTTTTGGAGTCTTTTCTTATAGAAAAAAAATGTCAATGTTCTCTCTTTTATACTTGCTGCAGAATGCAGTGCGTCATAATCTTAGTCTTCACAAGTGTTTTGTGCGAGTAGAGAACGTTAAAGGGGCAGTATGGACAGTGGATGAAGTAGAGTTCCAAAAACGGAGGCCACAAAAGATCAGTGGGTACGTCCGCCATGTTTGAACTTCTTAGCCCAGCTCGGATTGTGCTACCAAGTGTACCGTAGAGGCTGCTAGGCGGCGTCAGACCAAAGAACTGGTTTTCATGTTGTCTCAGTTAAGGGAAACGAAAGAGCATTTCATCCCTCCTGTCTCGTATACCCACCAGTCCCCCTGCCCCTGCTTGCTGGTCTCTGTGACATCCCATGCTGGTAGCTTTTAGGCGGCGATGCATATTAACCCTCACAAGCCATTTGCTTATGCTTATTGCATTTTATTTTCTTTTTCCTGTTCCCTGTATTGGATGTCTGTTCTGCCCCCAACCCCGTCTCCTTTTGTTGCCACTCCATCTCCTTTGCTGCTGCTCCTATCCCAGGGTGCCATTCGCACCAACCTCTCACTGCATAAGTGCTTTATCAGAGTAGAGGATGAGTTTGGGTCCTTTTGGACAGTTGATGATGAAGAGTTTAGACGTGGCCGCCATATTCAACGAGGCCGTCCTCGCAAATACTGCCCCGGTGAAAACTCTGACGAGCTTGGCGCACAGTAAGAGCCTTTACTTGCTTTGTTCTTTTGTTTCTGCTGTTGCTTTGGCTTTGCATGGTTGACTCATCCCATGTAGTATGACATTTCACCCCAGAGCAGTGCCACAGCTTTCTGCAACAGAGACCAAACGGTGTGATTTGTACATGTACCTCGCTCGTTTCTCTTTGGAACGCCAGTGCCTAGAACGATGCTTTTTTTAAAAAAAAAAAAAAATGTCTTTGTTAATGCCAATGACTGACTGTATCTTGATTCAGCAGCTCACGGGGACCCTCAAAGCTAGTTATTTCCTGTGTTACCCACCATCCCTGCAAGTGAAAGGAAATAATGGTTAATATATATATATATATATATGTATATATATATATAGAGAGAGAGAGAAAGAGAGATAGATAGATAGATAGATAGAGCCATGATTTTTCCCCATGTGAACACTCAAGTAATAATAATTATGAGTAACTGAAAAATATACCTAGCAAGCTAGACATTGGGGTGCATGCCTATGATGACAGTCCCCAGGAGGCCGAGGCAGGAGGACTGCACATTCCAGCACAGCCTGGACTTTAGCGAGAGATACTGTCTCCAAAACTGAAAAGCAAATTGTCCTAAGCACGGGGACGAAAAAGATTGATAATGTCATTTCCTTCAAAGTCTGTTGATAAATGAACCCCATTACCTACTGGAAGCCACACTTTCCCTCAGTATGTCCAGTGTAATTTTGTAGTGCTTTTATTTTAACTGGGGGCAGAGATCTTTTTCTTTAAAAAAAAAAAAAAGGTACCTTGATTTCTTTTACCCTAGTCAACAGGCATAACACCGAATTAGAATGGGATATACACCTGGGAGAATAGTGCCATTCCTATAGCTGTCAGGATCAAGTTCAAGTAAGAGTGGAGCCTCTGAGCAGAGGCTCCTCGTGCAGTCCCAGGCAGCCTGCCCCTGTGCCAGGCTCTCTCCTTCCTAAGGAAGTCTGGGCTGCAGCTAACTAACCCTTTGCATACTGGCCTCCGAGGGAAATACCCCTGTGTTAGAATCTAAGGCAGCGTCTCCTGGGCCAACAGCCCAGTTCATCCCCACCGTCTTCACCCAGACCAACCCTGAGAAACGGAGAAGCTTGAGCTTTCCCTTCAGTGCGGTGACTGGGAGGGGGGAGAATCCCAAATGTGGAGAGGCTACCAGCGAACTTGAAAACAGAACGTAGTGAGGCCCCCTGGGTCGATTGCATTTAACTCTGAGTTTCTGTCTTTTTCTTGCACAGTAACCCTTCCCTTATTAAAAACATGCAGAGCAGCCACGCCTACTGCACACCTCTCAATGCAGCTTTACAGGTAAGATTAACGGCCGTCCCCAATCCGCAGCACCGGCACAGGGCTCCCCCACTCATTTCAAAATATATTAGCCTCGCTCTAATTAGATATTAAATTTTAATTCCGTTAAACTTTTTTCTTAAGTGCACAAAGCATCGTTCTCCCCGGAGGCAAACACATCGGGCTGCTTCAGCATTAGCAGGATGCTCAGCATTTTGAATATTGTGGCAAAAAAAAAATTAAAAGTTCACTTATTAATATTTATCAGCAGTATCATAATTTCCATCCTCTTATTTCAGAATTTCACTTGAGGCAAAAATACCACAAGTGTAATTACTCCAGCACAGCTATTAATGTGCTGGATGATAGGCCACCATGTCACGTGACCTTCCATTGTTCACAGGTTTAAAGAGAAAGTGAGGCGTTATTCAAGTCCACTTTAACACCTTTCTTTTCTGTGGGAGTGGGGTCTGGGTTTGTTTCCTCTTGTGTAAGTCAGCTGTTGAAACAACAGAAAGCTCAAGGAAAGTAGACGTTTCCGGGCAGTTGTTCACGAAAACCTAGTCGTGGTCGCGTAGAATGTTTGTTTCCTACTTGCGCGTAAATCACGTATTACCTCAGTGAGAGTCCTAGAAGGTGCGTACCCTAGGCGTGAGCGACGGGAGGGGAAATCTGTGTGCCTGTCTAGCCAGTCTTAAGTTTCTCGTTCCTCACAGTTACCACATCACCAAGCTATGTCTAAAATGAGCAGAGTATCTGGTATCACTTCTTTTAAATACCTAATTCCATACCCAGATTTCCCTTAAGAGCTCGGAGGTAGCCAGGATCCTTGGAGCCATTGTTTCTATTTAGGAAAAACCCCACCTTGACCATTCTAGAAGACAGGCCAAAAAAGAATCTTGCAGCATTTCCATCACATAGGCCGCAGACAAATCTCTCTTCAGCCAGGGCAGACTCCCAGCACCTTTCAGTGCCTTTACTGTAGCGCCCCATAATAGGGTGTCGAATTCAGTGATGTCTCGGTAGTGTTAGGGTCCTGCAGAAACGCCCAAGTGAAGGCAGAAATAGAGAAACAAACGCCCCAAAAGGGATGCCAGTGGGAAAAGGCTTGGAACACATGGCTACGTGGGAACTGGATGGGGGAGGAAGAGGCATTGGCAGCAGCCCTACTCTCGCTACTTGCTAAACAAACATTGACAGAGCCCCTATTCTGCATGCCACAGACCTGCCTTCCAGCTCACCCGCAGCACCCTAAGGCTCCTCACAGATAACGTGCCCTGGCACAGTTCAAGGCAGACCCACTGAACTGAGCGTCTTAGTAATTCTATTTATTTCCCTTTAGCCTGAACTAAATTTACTAGGAGCAGCTACTTTCTGCGCTTCTTTTAATTACTTGTGGTTTACGTAGTAACTTTAGAAGGGTAAACGAGAGCTGCTTAAACGCCGCCACTGTAAATACCATGCATTAGAACTTATTTTCCCTGGAGTCTTGTGAAGTACGAATTTAAAGGCGGCTCTATGTGGAATGGTATTAAAATTACAAGCACATTTTACATTCATGAGACGGAAAGGGGAAAAAAAAAATTAGGATCCTCATCCTTTGGATTCCCTTAACTATGCGACTAATTTCAATTAGCGTGCTTTATCGTTACAGACTCGCGCGTTCATGCTCCATCTCTGAGACCTTTGTTTTTGCTCCCACTGCACACTTCCGTGTTTCCCCTGCTCACCCAAAACTGTCCTGCCGCTTTCCAGGAACCCTTTAAGGAGTATCTCCTTTGCCCCTCCTCTTGAATTTAGATTCCCCACCAGTAGACAGCCAGTCATCCAAGACAGCTTCCTGCCATGCAAATTAAATAAAGACCCCACCAGCAGGCCTTCCTTTCCATTATCACCCACTTCCATTTTCAAGGCGAGTAAAAATAACAGTGCAACAATATCTTTAAAAAAAAAATTACTAGAGCGACATAACGGCATGATATACAATTTATAAAATAGGACAGCAGAATCCACTACAGAAATAAAACATGGGGCTCGGGACAGATTGCATTATGCTCTGAAAAAGTGAAGTAACTACGGGTAACTGTAAAGCTTCATATTTATAGACTGCCTTTTCCCCGGGGAGCGCAGAGCAGTTAACGTTCCAGAAGCCATGGTTCTTGCAGACTCGCGTGCCATCACTTAAGAACCTTTGTGTTCCTGACAGAGGTGCCAGTTTGCGAGGAAGCCACACACTGTGCCCGGGATCATTTATATAATTAAGTCCATTATAAACATTGTGACCCATCTGCTCCTAAGAGCATCAGCGACAGGAAGGACCTGTTAGAAGGCGATGATGTATGGGATGCTCTGGTCCTTCACTCCGCGAAGGACTGTTGAAGAGGCACAGTGGTGGGCCAAGTTCCAGTACCTTCCTGTAGCCCAGTGACTAGTGTTTTGTTTAAAGAAACAAGACTGGTTGTCTGTACTGACATCGTATCTGAGAGTTAAGGGACCAAGACAAGGTCTTGTCATTGGTTGACTTTTGTCACTGTCGCTTCTGGGCCTCTTCCCATGATCCACACAGCCCATTGTCAGTCAGAAGTGCTTTCACCCATAATACTTTGAGAATAAAAAAGAATAAACAGATATTCATCTTAACAGACTACAGCTTTTCCCCCCATGGTTTTTACTTCTCAGTGTGGGGCTTTGGAATCCAATAAAATATCAAGGTAGCAATGGCCCCAGTTTCTTTCCCATCCTGACCACGCGGCGGTGGAGGTGTCCAGTGAGAGCAGATCCCGTGATGCTCCCAGCGAGATGCCACTCAGTTGACAGTCGAAGCAGCACTGACATAGCAGGCAAATGTGACCACTGTGTGGTCTCACATAAGGCAACTGAAGATGGCAGCCCAGCCGCAGCTGGCAGTAATATTACACTGCCAACTCTTCTGCCCAGAAAGAATAGAAATGTTTTATTGCAATTATAAAAGATGCATTTAGAAAGTGCTGGGTGTGAGCAGATTATCTGGTAAACCGTAGCAGAGTGGGAAATGGTCACCACACCAGGAAATCGTGAGACACTACCCTCCTCCCTTTAATATTAAAAAGGAAGCGATAATTGCACCGGGGAAAGAGGGGGACCTTGGGTTTTATGCAAGGAGCAGGACTGCAGCTGACTACCAGGCAGGCTCCCTGCAGCCCAGCTCCGCTCCTGCTTCCCCTTTGTTGCTGGCTCATACCTTCTCTTTGGTGCCAGCTTTTCCAGAATAGTTAGGGCTCTCACATGGTGGGCCAACGGAAGCCACCCTGCCAGACTGTCTTGTGATCATACTTTCTCTCATTAGGATGGAAAACCAGGCATAGTATAGTCTAAAAGAAGACAATTTTGATAAATCTTCATCTAATTACAGCTGCCTCTTTTTCCAAGTCTGTCCTGAATAATAAAAGAAAAAGTCACTGGGGCACACTTCCTTCCTACCCAAGAGAAACAAATGGGGTTCCTTCAGTCCCATGGTATTGTTTGACAACTGTCTGCATTGAGACAGGGTGGCCATTATAGTTACATTTGGTATGACAGATAATGAAAGTAGTCTACAGACTTTAGTTGGGGGGTAGATTTTTTAGGGGGGGTTCTAGTCCTTTCCATACTTTTTTTTTGCTGACATTCATTTGGAATGACTTTGTCACCTTTAATATCGATATGCTTGATTGTAAAGGAAATATGATTTAGCCTTTCTTTTTGCTAGAGATTCCTCTTCACCCCCGAAGTCCTCCATGATTGGTCTGAGGGTGAAAGACTGCGGTTTTACCTTCATCTGGTCATGTCAGCCTTCACTAAGCAGCTCCAAAAATTATTAAGATGGGAATGATGAGGGAGAAAAAATTGATTCCAGTTCTATAACCTCTTCCTTTCCTATGGGTGTTTATGGAAGTTCTCATAAATTTGAGCCATGTGGCCGTATAATCTGATCAGATCTTGGATATCCAATAGTGGAGTCATCAAAAATGGATAAAGAAATGAAAATTCCATTATATTTCACTATGATCTGGAAATATTCAGTCCTTCCTAAAAAAAAAAAAGGCATTGGATATACACTTCATATTAGATACTTTCGTCTAAGCCATGTGACTCCACAAGGCAGGACCCAGCAGGTGACTTCACCCATGGACTTATCGGTGCCCAGATTAGCTTATCCAAATGAAGTCCAAGGCTCCTGGGAATTGTCAGCAATGATCACTGTGACCCTGAACCACAGGCTGTCGCACACACCGCACGTTCATGACATAGAACTTTCTTGTCTTGCCTCCCCTACAATTTCATTGGCTTTCTTTGGGTTGATGCAGGCTTCCATGGCTGAGAATAGTATACCTCTGTACACTACCGCTTCCATGGGAAATCCCACTCTGGGCAACCTGGCCAGCGCCATCCGGGAGGAGCTGAACGGGGCCATGGAGCACACCAACAGCAACGAGAGTGACAGCAGTCCGGGCAGATCCCCTATGCAAGCTGTGTGAGTACTGTCTACCCAAAGTTCTTTGTCACCTAACCTAGTCTCCCTGGTAAACGTTCAAACGAGCTCTTCTCTGGCCCCTCTACACACCTTTTCTATCGTTTCTGATTTCTTAAGAGCCTTAGTGCCGCTTGTTAGTGCATAAAAGGACTAGTTAGTAACTCTCTCGTAAAAGCAATGGGCTTCATCCACGGTAAGTGCACACAGCAAGAAAATGAGAAGTTTCCCCCACTTGGTGTCTCAGACTGTTATTTAAGTCATACTGTGATTTTTCTCCTAAAACCAGTATACACCTCTTTGAGAAAGCTCCTGGCGTGTTCAGCTTCCAGGCAAGCAGAACCGGGCAAGGGAAAAGATGCTTGTTTACTTGATTGTGCGCCGAGTTTAACCACTTGAGCTCGCCACTGCGGCCTTATTACCAGGCATTAACGATGGCACAAGTGAAAGGCGGCATGATTTATAGATTGCTCTTAAAATATCAAAAGGAAAATTAATAGGAGCATTACAGCAGCAGACGGCGGGATAATGAGAGCGCATAGAACAGAACGAATCAGTGGGCGGTGGCTGCCTGGGCTGCATGCGAATGACCCCAGGACCACACAGAGCTCAGCAAGGCCACCAGGTTGGGGCACCCCTGTGTCCCTTTTGGTTCCTAGGAAGGGCCTCACAACAGAAAAGAAACCCCCGTGATTCCAGATGCTTGGGTGTGCAGCGGCCCCCGCTACTCATGACAGTCTCCCTCTCAGCGAGTCTCTCCCAAACCGTGGCCCACTTGAAGTGAGTAAACCAGCTCAGTGTTTCCAGCACCGTCCGCTCCAGGAATAGGCCACTTGTCTGCACATGCCTTCTGGATTACTGACCAACATCTTATTTTTAGGAAATTTGAGGGATGGGAATGGAACATGTGACCTTTAACAAGTAGGCACAGAATGAACTGGCGTCTGGTGACAAAGGGGAAAAAGCGGCCTCGGCCAGCGTGGTGGGGAAATCTGAGATTTTGCTTTCTAACATTTGAACCTCGTGCCCTGAGTGCTTCAAAAGAGATCTTTAGAGGTGGGCAGGATGGTTCTTATAGTATGTGGGCATAATCTCCCAGCACCAACACTCGAGCATTTTAGGAAAGCGTGTGTCTTTCCCACTACTGCCACCGAATTTCATCTTTCCTAGAGCTAACTGGTATTTCGGACTCTTGTTACCTCACTGATAGTCATCATTGTTGGGACATTCTATTTCAGTATTTAGGAAGTTCAGAGCAACACTAGGTAGCATAGAAGCCACTCCAAGACATATGCATTGAGCAAGAATACATGAAGTCACTGAGTGGAAGGCACACTGTTTTCCCACAGTCTGTTCAAGGTGTAATTCATGTTTTTATCCTATTAGAATGATCAGTAGAAAAAGAAAAGTGGGGCGAGGGGAAGGTTGGTCATGGAGACAGCCTATCCATGATGGAAGTTCATTTGCTTAACAAGATTGAACGAACAGCAGACATACCAAAAAACTATATTTTGCAGCAGTCATCCTAAAGTGTAACAAAGCTTCAACTACAAGAGAGAGAGAGAGAGAGAGAGAGAGAGAGAGAGAGAGGGAGGGGAAGAGGGAGCCCGGCCTTGCACAGTGCTGTCAGATGCGATGCTCACGCATCAGGTTTACGCCATGTGCCCCGTGGCGCTCTGGGAAGACCACAGCTTTCCTGGGCTCCTATCAGTGTCGCAGTTAGTTACTCTCGCTGACCCTGTACTTCCATTAAGTGAGTTCTGTAATGACAGAGATTTCATTCTTGTCCAGTGTGCATTACCCTGCTAGGATGCAAATTGTTTTTTAACTGTTCCAGTCTATTGGAATAAATCAAGCCATAAACTTTACAAGGCTTACAAGACACTGTTAGGACGCTGGCCCTGCACACACGCAGTGTTGCAATCCAGCTCTCTGCTCTTCCCTTTGCCGTGACACAGACCTCAGCACTCCCTTTCTCTCTAAAAAAAAAAAAAAAAAAAAAAAAAAAAATGGTAGAAGGTAGTCACACAGTGATGGTTTGGGGGCAGTGTACTTTGATTCTGGAGCTAAAGGACCACCATACCAAAGACTGTTGAACAGGACACAATGCCTTTAAACACTAGCTGGATATAGTTGAAATAAAAATCCATGTGTTCCCCAGGAAGGCTGTACAAAAGGATTACTCAGATGTAAGGGGAACAGAGAGATGGTGTTTTGCTCCATTATCCATTGGGAGCCCTTTTGGAAATAGTAGGCCTGGTACAGGGAGGCTTACGAGGGCCATCCACTGTGCAGCCCTGTTCTGTCGATGGTACGCCATGTATATGCCCAGTGGAAGGGAAGCCTTTCACAGTCTTAATCTTACCTGGAAGGCTGAAGAATCCTTACTGTCATACCTGGTGTAGATTTTGCAGGACATCATATAGCAGATCCGGTTGGTGGTATTTCTTGGCCATCCATTCTATGTTAAGCACTAGGATAGACCATGCAAACATGCCAGCATCATGACCTGTGTTTGCGGGCAGTAAATACTCAATGAATTCAGGGAAGAACAAAATAGTCTGTGGTGTTAGGAAGTCAGATTTGGGGGAGCCTTCCGTTTGTTGTTTGGGGCTGAAGCTGGAAAACGATGGTTTACAGTCATAAACCAAGACTGTTACATCAAGATGAGCCTCTATTTTCCTAGGGTTTCTGACCCTTACCTCCAAGGCTTTGTGTAATAGCCCCAGGCTGCACCATGCAGTACTAAGTGTGATAGATTTTAGAAATTCAAGCAGGTGAGTGTTATTCTGAAAAATAGCAGCTGAACCTCAGTAACAGCTTAAAAAATAATTGTTTTGAAAGGGCGAATTCCTGTTGCTGGACGTTAGTAAACCCACATAGTGAGTGGTGATGGAGTGATTGGTAAGTCACTGATCTCCATAGAGTGAAATCGGGAGGCAGAAATAAGTGTCCACTGTTTTTATTAATGCAGGGGGTGTGGTTCAAGGTGACTTGGACCGTACCACACACTTGTGAGACCACAAACTGTTTTTTCAAAGTAACACTTGGGACCCTGACATCAAATCTCACTTGATAGCACCCCTCTGCAAATTAATATCCCAATAAATCAGGAGAGCCATAAAGATGTTTTGGCCTCTGCTCCAACAATTCCATTCTTAGACATTTATCCCAAGGAGGTAAATCAACAGAAGGAGAAAGATTAATGGCTAGCGATGGTTCACTGTAGTCTGCGAACAGCGGAGGGGAGGGAAGGCGGTTGCAGAAGGTCCAGTGTGGAGGGAGTGGCTTATCAACAGATGGAATCGCACATAACCAGAAAAACTGTAACGGAAAAGCCAACGAAATACAAAAAAGAAAGAAACTAATTCCTGCTGTGTCTAAAGTATGTAATAAATAATACGATCCCCAAAAGGAAGGGAGGGGTTGCCACCAGCCATAATCCAGGCTGACTACATACAGGCAAGAGACATGGTGCCCCAAGCATGGAGTGACACTAACTACCCTCTTTGAAATGTTTGGTCTTTCTCTTGAAGTGCATATTTTTCATGGAGGAACTCTGCAGACTAGATAGCCAGGTCTAGGCCTTATTTCAGACACAAAGATGAGCCCAACTATTCAAATTTCTACGTAGCTGGAGACTCGCATAGAGAGTGTACTGTGAGACCCTGGTTTGTTGTGCAAATGGTTTGTAAGCGTATGGGTATTATTGTTTAAAGCTCTTTATCTGACTTCTAGACCCCCGACTCCCTCTTCGCTGTGCTCATTTTAGTGTCCCTTGACTTGGAAGGTTCCTGCCTTCCAGGGAAGGCCTCTGTTTATTTTTAAATGGCTCCAGGGGCCCTTGGGGCTTGCATACAGCATCAACTGTTTAGGAAGCCAGCCATCCCCAGTACCACCTCTTCTTACTAATACTTGATAATGTCCATTAGAAGTCCCTCCCCCTTGCAGCCTATTTTAGAGATAGGCACATTTTAACTTGAATGGTTCTTTTACATATCAATACCCCCCCCCCAACAGAAAGTCATTTGTATTTGCAAAAGATCAGTTGTAAATATGATTTACGAACAGCTTTTCACAGTTGTTATCAGAGTGGTTTTGTGTGATCGTGCCAGCCCCCTCTCGATGAACCGAGCCCGAGTCCATAATGAGAAAGTTGGCAGCTCTCAAGGTAGCTAGAGTATCCGGGTGGCGGCTACCAGCCGGGCCTCGTGTTTTGCCTTGTTTACAGCTGACAGCGTTATTATTCTGATTGGGGCTCTGCTCTCTTATCATATTGTTGTGTTGAGCAAGCCTTTTCCTCTCCGTTTGTGTTTCCTGGCAGGGCTTTTCTTGCCTTATTGACAGTTTGTAAAAATATGCATTAATTTGGAGCTTCAAGCATGTATCATGGTGTCTCTTTGCTGTGTTTGCTTGAAGTTGATTAATGATAGACCCTCGCTTGGGGTCGTCCTCTGGAGGGTTCTTTCACAGGTTCTGCATGTTAACTAGCAGAGCAGAACACACAGCAAGCCATGATTAGCCCAGCCAGCCTCCTGTGCTCAGTGGTCCCCGTGAACCACCGCTGTATTATAGATTCCCATTTCACATAATTATTTGCGGGGTGGCATTCATCCACCCAGGATGTCGCTATGGGGCCTGTTAGTTGGTACTCAAAAGTATGGTCCTGGGACCAGCGCCATCATCTGGAATCTCTTAGAAATGCAGGTCTGAGCTCCATACTCTGCACTGTTACAAGGTCCTCTGCTAACTCGGGGGTCAGGAAAAGCAGGACAAATGATTTCTGGACAGGAGACTTTCTAAAACAAAAATGTCCAAAGGATCTCTCAGCGCCAGTGGTATTACGCCAAGCAGTCGAGAAGCCCCAGGCCATGGTCCCGAGAGCCTTGGAATGTAGGCCATGAAAATGAACAACAGACATTAAGTCATAGCAAGTTTCCCACCATAATTGAAAAACATGTGTGGCCAGGATCACTCAGTGTCTACTGGATTGTGTGTTTTGGTTGCCCCAACAGTGGCCCATGGATGCCTCTCTCTAAGCCTGTTTCTCTCTCTCTCTTTCTCTCTCTTTCTCCCTCTCTCTGTCTCTTTAGGCATCCTGTACATGTCAAAGAGGAACCCCTTGACCCGGAAGAAGCTGAAGGGCCTCTGTCCTTAGTGACAACAGCCAACCACAGTCCAGATTTCGACCATGACAGAGATTACGAAGACGAACCAGTGAATGAGGACATGGACTGAACCTCCAGGCGGGCCGACCCCCGAGACCGAAGAACGGGAAAAAAACAAAACAAAACAAAACAAATTTAAAAAAAAAAAAAAAACCACGTCAAAAGTTAGTGGTGAAACCGTTCTCCACTTGTTGTACAGTCTGGAGGATTTTCGCTACACTTTGACAACTCTGAAATGTGTTAACTCTTAGTGCCATCAAGAATCCCATTTGGGAGTATTTTTGATTTTTCTACTTTTTGTTGACGAAAGGGATTTGTACTCTGTGCATTGGATGGACCTGTTTGGTACTTGGGATTTTCCTCTTTGAGTCAACATCAGTGTTGTAAATTCGATAAACGGATTCACTTTTCGCAGCAGACTTTGAACTGCAGTTTGTCCTGCCAAGGCAGACACCGAGGACGCCCGACTGAGCTCGCGCACCTGCGCCACCGCAGACCAAGCCTTCGCTAGCCCCAATTCAAGGTTCCAGTGGACGACCTGTTTGCACAGCGCTGCATGTTGATATCACTGCCTTTACTCACTTTGGGTTTTTTTTTTTTTTTGGTTTGTTTGTTTGTATGTTTTTGTTTTGCTTCCAGTTGGGATGGGGAAGGCCTTTGTGTGTTTATTGGGGGGAGGGGTTAAAATAATTATCCCAAACTTTTTAATGTATTGCTTTTTTTTTTTTTTTTTTTTTTTGCTTCTATACCATTTTAAGTTCTGACCTCAGGCCTCCATTTGGGCCCACGGCCTCTTGGAGGCTTCACATCTTCTGTACCTTGTGATGAATGTTAATAGGTGTTTTTATTATACAAAGCTGAATGTCATTTCTCGTCTGTAGTTTTCCGGCACTCATTCCATTTTCCTATAGATATCACCACGTTTCTCTCAAGTTTTAAAAAAAAAAAACAAAACAAAACAAAACAAAACATTCCGTTTGGTCTTTTTTCCAAAAAAAGAAAAAAAAGAAAAAAAAATTCCAAAGGCTGCACCTTACACCTGAAGGTCCTCTCACAGGGACGTGATGTCCCACCAGGAAGAGCATGAATGACAGAAGAGAGAAACACACGCACATACTCTAGGGACATAGCAGGTTCATTTCACAGAAGCAGTATTGGGGGTGGAACGGGAATGGTTGAGATTTTTTTCCTTTTATTTTCACAGTGCCCGCCATTGTGAGTAACTGCCACCTCGTTCTCTCAGGAAACACAGCCAAGAGAGACACTGAAAAGAGTAAACAATCTTTAATAATTAGACTGGCGTGATGGCCCTGGAAGGCTCTCTCTCCCCCCTGTAATCCAGTGGCCAGGACCGCAGACTCTGTGTTATCCTTTCCAGCATGGCTTGGTTTTTTTTGCAAAATGACCAAAAAGCCAGCTTCCCTAACTAACTTCCCTCAGCACTGCTGAGTTTGCACATCAGTTCAGACCCGCTCACTCGGTGGCATTCCTCTCTTTTAATGCAAATGAGACTTCATGTTGAACTCGTCTTGGGAGTTTACGAAGACTGAGCTCAGCGGGTGCTGATGTGTCCTTTCCAGCATGCAAAGTCAGAACTGCCTTTCTGGCTGCACTGACTTAGCCATTGACACCGGTAGACAGACGGAGGCTCCTGGGAGCAGGGCCCACAGAAGGCGATAGCTCTAGGTCAGTGTACCCGTCAGCCCTTCAGCCCCCTCACACTTCCGTCTGCACCCACGTCCCTGGCACTTATTTATCTAGGGCTATAGCTTTTGTTTGGGTTTAGTTTGAGAGCCTTTGGGAGCTTAATTTATATACTTTGTACCTTTTATTTCTAAAATTACCAAAGATGTTACGCAAAGGTAAATTATTTTCTTTTATGCTTTATATGATGAAGCCAAATATCCTCTTATTGTTGATCAAAGGAGGCAAAAGGATTCAGAGGCAAATGATGAGGTCCAGGCTGTTTGCCAACCTGAGGGAAACAATCGCCCCTCCAACAGAGTTCATTTAGCAGACTAAGTAGGCAATGGAACCAAAGTTTTTTTGCTTTTTTTTTCTATTTTTTTTTCCTTTTTTCTTTTCTGTACCTGTACAGAGACCAAAACTAACTCCTGTAAGGAGAAAATCTGGGGCTACTGCAGAGAAAAAGCAGACAGGAAAACAGTATTATAGCTCCTAGGGAAAGAATGGGATACCATCTCAAAGAAATGAATGTATGATACTGAAAATTAGCGTATAAATCAAGGAGACACTTAGGATGAATTCAGAGAGAATAGAAAAGTGTCTGACTGCACTAGGCCACTTCTAGAATAAAGAGATTTTTTTTTTTTTAGAACATTCGTATGCCACTTTTGTTAAGGGCTGTGCTGTGATCACTGCTTTAATTTTGTTTTATCTTGGCATATATCTTCTAGTTCCTTTTCTGCTTTTTGCTGTTGTTTTTCCTTGTTCAGATTCTGACTTGGTCAGCATTCTTTCATTTACACACACACACACACACACACACGCACACAAAGGTGACATTCCCATCCACTCATACGCTTAGAATAGAACGTCTTTGGCAATTACTTCTGAAGCTTTGCTCTGCCTTCAGTAGAGGGGGTGGTCTGTGGTTACTCACGCCCCCCACCCCCCACTTTTCCAGGCAGCTTCATGATGTGCAGGCAGTAGCCAGGCAGGGTCATGGGAAGGGGGCCTGTGCTTCGAAACTGAGTGGTTGCTGGTTAGATATTCAAAAGAGGATAAAAATCTGGTAGATTAGTTCATTCTCAGCATGTGTAGCTAGACATGAGTACAGATGACAGCATGAGAACGCTAGTGCGCATACCTCAGTTCAAACCTTTAGGGAATGATTAAAAAAATTAAAAATATACATTTCACTCAGTTGCACTTAGTCGTATGTCTTGCATGCTTAGTCTAAAGACTGTAGCAAAAAAAATAAAGAAAAATTAGATTTTACATGTCTTCGCAGGTGTCACAGCCTTGCAGAAGAACCAACTGAAAAAAAAAAGTTCTCAGGCTTTTCAGCAAGCAATCTTCACTCTGATTTTTACAGTTCCGATTCTGTCCCTTTGTGGGGGGATTACGGTCGCTTCTTTAGAATGGGGTTGATTCGGTTGTACATATATCCCAATGTGTCTGTGTGAATCTTTGTTTTTTTGTGGGGGAGGGCCGAGGGCAGCTCTTTTTTTTTTAATTATTTTATTTTTTAGGTATTGTTCCTAAAAAGGAATAAATGCAAACACCTGTTTGTCAAAACATCTTTGCTTTTTGTGCAACTGCATTTTATTAATGATGCTTTAGAGAAGAAGAAAGCCGCAGTATCTTTGGGGGAAGACAGTCTACTGTATGGAATGGATTTGCAGTCGATACTGCGCGTGTATTTCCCTTCATTGCCCTTGATTTACGAACATGGATGACGTGTTGACATGTGGGAGGAAAGAAGAAATTCCAGAACCCTTTTTTTTGTTTTTCCTTTTCAATTGTAACATAGTTGACCTAATTTGTTTCCTATTCTCATTAATTGGAACATTTTGTACAGGTTTGTGGGGTGGGGTGTGCGTGAGTGTATGTGTGTGTAAGTGTGCGCGCGCGCGTGTTAATCTGGTTTTGATACATTCCTGTTCCTTGTGTTTATCCTGCCACTGCCTTCTTGACTATCTTAAACAGGTTCCTAAGTTTGAAAAGAGAAAAAAAAAATAAGTTGTTTTTTTTTTTTTAAAAAAAAAAAAAACGTTCTCTCCTGCTGCAGTCAATATTTTTGCATGATGAAATTCCAGGGTCACACTTTCTAAAGTTTTATCAGTAAAGTAGTGATTAATAATGGGAAGTGTTGAAAATATTGAACTTTTTCTATAAAACAGAATTTTACAAGGTCCCAAGGTGTAAAGACAATTTGTTACTTTTTCTTTCTTTTTTTAGTAAAAATTAAGCAAGCATGAGGGTGGTTGGCCCATGTGTCAGACACACACAGTCAGGATGAGGACCCACCCTTGCTCCTAGGGTCTATCCATGTGAAAAGGCCATATTGGGCCATCAGGACTGACGCACATGGTGACCTCACTGCCAATGCCCTCCCCACATCAGAAAACAGTTGACTTGATATTCCCAGCATCCTGTCAGCTGGAATAGAGCAAGCCTTGGTTTAAAAGGTAAACAAAACAATAGATAAACCAAAATGTAATGTAATCATTAACTCTTATTTTTGAATTTCACACAAAGTCGAATTGAAAAGTCTCCTCTTTTCCACATTCTAGCTGAGATCTCTTGTCTCCAAAGGCATACAACAGACTCTACTTATGACCTTGAATCTTTTGGGTCCCTTTTGGTCAGTGTCAACACCCTCCTGACAGTCTGGAAGTGTTTTGCAACTCTGTTTCTCTTTCTCATCCTGAGAAGCAAACGGACAGTTCTAACGGCGTCTTGTGGGTCCACTGTAACTCGCTGCAGTCCCTGCTACCCAGGAGCCTGGGTGGAGATGGTGCGGTCTGGGTTGTGAGCGTGGTGCTCTCTGTATATGTGCTGCCACTAACAAGGATTGTTTTGTTTTGTTTTGTTTTGATAAGGCATAAAAGAATCTCATTCCTTGACATCAACTGTAATTCCATCATTCCATGTCTGTGGATGCAGACAATAAAAAAGAAAATGTGTAGTCAGTACTAACTACTGACATGAGAGCATTCTCAAATGCAATAAAAATGCCGGTTGTTCACACTGGTAGACAACGTTGCCACAGCCTAAGTTTTTTCCCCCACTTCTGACCTGCTGAGACAAGGCGCATGCCCCCAACTTTCTCTTAGCAGCAGCTGCTCTGTGCCCGATTCACAGCCTGGCGAACAGGCTGAGGGAAGTCTTCGCAGAAGGGTTCCAAGGGAAGGTGGAGGGGCTGGCTCCATCAGAGGGAGCATGCTCTCTTCTTCACCAGATTTAATAAAGGAAAACAACACAAAAAGACACAAAATGTTTATTAACTAACACGAAGAACCAAACTAAAATTTCAGAGGAAAGCAATTTCATGAATAATTCATTAACATTTTCACATCTGCAAGATCAGTCATCCAAATAAAATGCTAACGTCAAAGCCACGCAGCATCTACAATATTCTCATCAAGAAAGCTTTTGCGGATAATGATAAATGCTTAGATGAGAACAAATGATATTATAAAAATACTCTATCAAAAGACAGCAGAATCGGATGGAGAAGCCCAGGACCCAGGGAAACACCTGTGGAGATTATCTTTATTTAATTCTGTACCTCTAGAGACGTGTGCTTTTTCTCTCTAGCTGAGTTCTATCACACATATACAGTCTAAGGACTAATAATGACCGTAACCTTGTCTTTAACACACACCTCACTGGTAATACCCTGAAAGAAGCTCTACAGAGCTACAGGTGGTAGTACGTTCCTTTAATCCCAGCCTGTGGGAGGCAGAGGCAGGCTGGTCTCTGTGAGCTCAAAGCCAGCCCGGTCTACATAGTGAGTTTTAGGACAGCCAAGGCTACATAGGCTCAGGCTCAAAACAACAACAACAAAATCAGACCACAGAATCATAGGAACCATTACATCTGTATAATTCCAAGAACATCAGTAAAGCTTTGAGCTGACTAGTGTGACCTTGCGGAGAGGCCTTTCCCAGCACAATGTGCCTGTCTGTTTGGACAGATTAGAAGGGTCTTTCCTGCATTATTTATGAATCTGCTTTCTACACTTTCTAAAACAGTATGATTCTGTTTGGTGTGGTTTTGTTTTTGTCTGTTATCATTTTGTTTACGTTTTGAGACAGGGCTTCACTCTGTAGTCCTTGGAATTCCCCTAAGAAAATCAGGCAACCTGCTTTAAGTTTCCAGCAATCCTCCTGCCTCGGCCACTCAGATGTTACAATAAATAGATCTATGCCTCCGTGCCTGGCTCCTTTTTATTTCATTTTAAACAAGTAGATACTGTTAGCAAGACGTGAACCAGGATCCTCTTCTCATTGATGGCAAACCTGCAAGCCTCCCCTAGTCTGATAATTAGCCAGACATTTGAACCTTTAATTCTCACCTGGCTACTAAGAATATAATATCAGGGTGAGCTGAAATCCCCGTAATTGCTAGGCTTAAATCCAGATGCTGCTCACAGGCTACACTGTGACTTAGCTGTGCACATGAATTCCTATTAAAACACTCAGGTACCTGTGCAAGACCAGGCATGGGAGGTGGGGCTTCAGCTGGCCGATACACACCATGTTTTCAATTGCATGTCAAGAATCATCCCATCGGAGCAATGCTCTTTAATTCATTTCGAACTTGCCCGTCACACAGAGCAGCTGACCCAAAATGCAGCTTCTCCTATTCAACAGGAACCTTCTCTATAAAGACCATGAGCTCAGTGTAAATGAACACGGGGCGCTCTGGCATAACCCTCTCAGAGTGAAATGGCCAAACAATACAATTAGCCTTTGTACTAGGTTGCCTTCTTCAGGAACGCACGTACAGATGCGTGGACAAGGAATCACAAGTTAACTTCTCATTGTAGTTGAATCAGAAGAAAGTTTTCCTTACTCAAATCAAAGGGGCTCAAATCTTCATGTAAGCCACGAGTTAGACTGATGAACAGTTTCAGACAATTCATAGCAGAAGGAAATTAAATGCAAAAATGCTGGTATAACTGGAATAATGTGTGGATTAGAAAACCATCACTCAGCTGGGCAGTGGTAGTGGTGCACACCTTTAATCTCAGCACCCAGGAGGCAGAGGCAAGCAGATCTCTGTAAATTTGAGGCCAGCCTGGTCTATAGAATAGTGAGTTCCAGGACAGCCGAAGCTACACAGAAAAACCCTGTCTCAAAAAACAAAACAAAAAATACGCTGTAGCACTTATATTGATTTTTTTAAACACCATACACACACATACATTACAGTCCTATACCATTTTATATCCACTTTGATTAGTAAAACCACACTGGATGCTGAATATCAAATATAAGCATGTTAATTTACACATCGGACACGCTCAACAGTCACCTCTGCTGCCCAGCCTCAAACCAAGATGGCAGGTTGGGAAAAGGACAAGCTGCGTGAGTTATAATGTTAATTGAAGGTAACCGGCCTTTCAAGGATTAATCTCGGCTAAGGCGATAATCATTATTTACCAGCCCGTGACATTTTTATCACTCATCATTTTAGCACGTTTCCATTGAAAATGCTAAAATGGTTCGTCATAAGGCAGATAACTACTTGAGCCATAAAAATGACCAACCCAAGTGTCGGTACTCGAACATTAAATTATACTGTAATTAATATAGACAGTTAAACTGCCTACCACCAACAGCAATTTAGGTAACCACGTTTGATCAGCTATAAATTGTAACTACATTAAAATTCCAGAAATATTAACAATATGGATTATTTGATGGAAGTCTGTGCTGATCAACTCTTTCTCTCTCTCTCTCTCTCTCTCTCTCTCTCTCTCTCTCTCTCTCTCTCTGCGGAAGCACAGGTCAGGTTGACCACAAATCCATGGGCGAAGATCAGGCCTGAGCACTTTTAATCTCATGAAACAAGCAATTACAAATAGTTGTATCGATTTGTTAAAAAGCTTTAGGTGACATAAGTTGTTTCCTGTTTAGCTTATTGCTCTGATACATAAATGTCACCAAGTCCAATATTAATTAGGGTCCCGGAAAAACACGAGGTGGCCATCATGGGTTCTGTTCTAGAATTCGTCACTCCTTTTGTGAGCCTTTTTGGTAGCTTCTCACCCACTCATTCCTCATTAGTGACAGGCCGAGGAAAGGAAAACGATTTTGTTCTATGAAGATTTTTTTTTTTTAAATGCCCACTCACTTTCTTATTCCAAATGAAACTGCAGGATTTTGGACTTGCGTTATTGCAAATTGATACACAATACCACATTTCAAAACTATCTTCTAAATAGAATAATATTTAGAAGGGATGTCAGCCCCCAGCAGGCTAACACATCTAACGCTTCTCAGTGTATGGCACTGTATGTGTTTCTTTGGGGTTATATTTCTACACTTAAAATGCAATTTTAAATGGCTTGCACACACTATTGACTTAACATAAATCAAATGTATCATATATACTTTCTTTATGTTGGCATGCCACTTAGAAAAATATGTGAGATTCAGGGGAAAAGGGGGGTGAATAGAGAAAATTTATTAAATATAAGTTTTTACTGTAATAGAATATTAATCTAAGCCAATGCTCATTTGACATTAAACTGATCCTTTTTTAAAAAAAATACACATGCTTTTTATTATTTTGCACTCAAGCAAAAATTCCACATCCAAAGACTTTCCATCTAGCTGGGAATGTCTCTGGCAGGGAGCATGTCAAAAAATCTTGACCTACAGAAAGACAGCAGACAATGTCCACACTGAGCATTAACCCACGGGGCAGAGAAAGCAAATGTGACTGATTACCCAATACCAGATAAGTGGTGGCCAACAGCACGGACGGGGGAGAAAGGGCCCTTCCTCAGAACCTTCCTTCTTACCCTTCCAGTAGCACATAGTTGAAAATGTTTGATTTGCAACATAAAAGATTCATTAATTACCACTTGAATATTTAAAGCTATTTTACAGTCTAACAGAGATAGATAAAGCAGTGAATTAAAACCTCTAATAAAATTGTAAAAATATTTCAGTAAGTTTACCCGTGTTATGATTTAGGGAGAGGTTCAAGCATTCTTACAGAATAAAGTCTTTACAGATTTCAAGTGTGTGTTTGAAGGAAGGAGCTGAGTGCTCTAAAATAATTTGTTTCTCACTTGCAAATGTTTACTAATAATTTATTTTTGATTCAAGCTTGCTACCTTTTGATACCCTAGACAGAAAAATACCTATCAAGTAGTTGGAAGGAAGTGTTGTGTGCCTAATCCAGGCAGTCATCATCGTTCCCAGGCATTTTTAGAAGCTAAAAACATGGAACCCTGAGGATTTGGCAGAGCAGTCCCTGCCTCCACCCCGATCTATGTGACTTGTTTACCTTGGGAACTTGGGAGAATTTCTTTGGTTCCTGTGACTCTCACAGGTGACTGTGCCAGCCACAGTCCCACCATAGCTCTGACCATAAAGTATAGTGAGTGTGGTTTGACAAGATCCTTTATCTCTTTTGTTCTTCACTTTTGTCCCATTATATTGTTCTCAAATTTTAATAACATCTCCTCTGTGGGGACTTTTTAAAAATGGGATCTGCAGCAAAGAGAGTTTGTGGGCAACTCTGTATCTCCCCAATATTAAGACTGCCTTAGTATACTCCTGCTGCAACATGGCCTGTGTGTAACAGGCCACTAACCTGCATGCTTCCACCCATCCGGGCATCACATACCTACCCAGCCAGTTGTAAGCATTTGATAGCTTGCTTAAACCCCACACTGGAGATCAGTGAGGGAGTAAGACAGATAAAACCCTGATCTCAAGGGCCCTGATGCTTCACATGGAAGTGAATTTCGGAACATTAGGTTGTGCGGCAGTGTGGGAAGTACTAGTGAGATACAAAGTTTCAGAACACAGGAAGACCACTTAACTCTACTGTGGCGGGGGGGGGGGGGGGGGGGGGGGGGGGGATGGGGGGGATGGGGGGGGATGGGGATGGGGGGGGGTGTTTACATCCAGAAGACACACTGTTTAATTAAAACCCAAAGGATGTCTAAGCCTAGGCAGATGGCAAGAAAGAAGGGAGAGTCTAAATCAAAGGGAATTCAGGGGCCTGTTTTGTGAGAGGAAAAGAACCACAGGGCAGGAATCAGTACGACCTGAGACAGAAAGACCTGGAATAAAGTCACCATTTGAGTGAGCAAGCACTCACTCATTGTCTGCAGTGCATTGGACAAGCTGGCTCTGTGGCTTCCTCCGGAGGTGTGAATGAAGGCACGGCCAGGTCACCATCCCTGCCCTCATGCTCTACAGCAGAGGTTCTCACCCTTCCTAATGCTGCAACCCCTTACTTCAGTTCCTCATGTTGTGGTGACACCCCCCACCACCACAACCCTTCTCTGCCACTCCCATCATGCCACATCGCAGCCATGCGATGGTCATACTGTACTGTTGGTACCCTAACTGCCCACTCTCCTTCCTTCCATCTCTCCACTCACCTCCTACTATTTCTGTTAGGCTCATCACCTCCCCATGCTATATAGACATGGCTTGTTTTGTTATGGAGTATGTCCAAGGGCATAGACCTTACCTGCACGGTCCACTCTGGGTTGACCAGAGATGATTGCTTAAGAAGTGAGCAAATGGAACAAGGCCAGGAAAGACAGAGGTGCATTTGAACTCCTGCAGTCAGACATCGGAGTTTGCCCACACAGCCAATCCTCCTGTAATCAAAGGCCAGTTAAACTGAGCTTCTTTCTTGACCTTCTTGTACTGCACCTTCAAGGTAGAAATAATCACCAGCATGAGACAGATGAGAGTTCAGGAGCTGTTGTAAGGAGAGGGCTCCTTGTTTGTCCCGGCCGCCCTGCTAGCTTACACCTGAAATAACAACACAGAAACTGTATTAATTAAAACACTGCTTGACCATTAGCTCTAACTTCTTATTGGCTAACTCTTACATATTAGTTTAACCCATCTCCATTAATCTGTGTATCGCCACGTGGCAGTGGCTTACCAGAGATTCTATCCGGTGTCCATCTCAGGCAGTGGATCCATGGCTTCTCTGACTCTACCCTTCTTTCTCCCAGCATTCAGTTTTGTTTTCTCCACCTACCAAAGTTCTGCCCTATCAAAAGACCAAGGCAGTTTCTTTATTCATTAACCAATGAAAGCAACACATAAACAGAAGGACCTCCTACACCAAGGAACTTCCTAATGATACAGCTAAGACTGTGTAGCAAAGAATGTGGAAACGTGATATTTACCTCCTTGGCTCATTCCAGACCAACCCATGAGTCTTCCTGTAATAAGCCTCCGAGCCAAGTGATAGTTTCATATATAACTACCAAACAGAAACACATGATCTCATAGCTCTAAACCATCAACTTTAATATGTGATAAAGAATATGCAAATGTGATTCCTACAAGCTCGTTGTGCCCACTCTTGAACACGGTGTCAGGAGAGACAAGACTGGGTGAGAAACAGGACTGATTTTGAGATTCTGTTCATGGGGAAGTCACTTGGTACTGTGATGTCTGCGCTTTGGAAAATGTTTGCTCCTGACCGGAATGGTGAACAAGCCCACACTTCTGAAAATCTAATGAGGTCTACAGAAAGTTGTTTCCATATGTGCAAGCATCTGTACCCCAAATTGCACTGTGAGATAGCATCCCTTTGTGTCATTCATTTACCAAATAAGTGTTTCCGGTTAGAGAGTGAAGAAGGTGAAGTGTAAGAGAGGGTCACGAACCTAGGTCCTGACAAATGGAACTCAGTCCCTTGGACTTTGGATGACTCCATAACTTTTGGCAGGTTATTTATACTCCTTTAGGTCTCAATAAAAAATTCCCAGATTATAACGGAATTATAGTGATTTAATGAACTAGTGTTTATGTGTAAAGGCCACACAGGGTGTTCTCCATAATGGGGTTGAGTATTGAGTAAAAGTAAAACCAATGCTTGTACAAGAGGTCTTACCTAGCTAGCTGGGCCACTGCCAGGGTTTGGACAGCAGCCTCCCAACTCCAGGGTCTGGCAGAACCTCATGTTTGTTTCAAAAGTCGCCTCTCACTCATTATCAGTGTGTGCCAGTTTGTACTGATTTCCGTCTCTGATCATCACACAGTCCCAAAATGGAGTCACACAGCAGAAGCCCCATGTATCAAGATCTTACAGTAGGAGGGGACCCTCTGAGTTCAGCAATCTAAAAGGAAGTAATATAGTCACAGGGTCTGCAGCAAGAGACCTTCTGGGCACCGTGGTGTTTGACTAAAGCAGAAGGTGGACCACTTGCTATTGTGGCTTCGTGCGAGGACCACAAAGTGTGCTGAAGCCATGCTCTGAATCACTCTGCTCTCATCTGCAGATAACATTAGGAGTCTGAGGCGCATGGATGCCAGAACCACGAAAAATGCTCTTTAAGGCTACAACAGAGACAGGATGAATATTTTGTGTTTTAACAAAATCTGATATGATGCAAGATGCCAAAAGGGGACAGTTGGCCCAGGTCCCTGGAAAATGACTTGGGTAGATTTTATAGCATTTCTCTCATTTCTTGAGCAGAGGGAGTTTGGCTTGAGGCTTCCTGAGACAAAGGGGGCCTCACTCGGGATTAGAGCTAATGAGAGGAAGGGGTCACGTACTTGCACGAAGCTCTCTAAAAAGGGTGTTCTTTTCACAACATGCCTTTATGGTCTCAAATGCACATGTCAATTAAAAATACGATAGAAACTGTACTGACTATGGGACACAGTCCCGCTACATACTATCTTTCTTCTTCCTTCTTCATGCAACCCTCCAAGCCTATGTCTATTTGGGCAAAAGCGCATAGCTCAGTCCCCACATCTGGGAGGCACTGTCCAGTTGTTGCCCATGCCACTCCACTGAATGTAGTCTCAGTACTGCCTTACTACACTCTAGCCTAAAAAGATGACCACTTTCAGTCCTGTATTTTATGAACCCAAGTCAGTATCACCATCACAGCAGCCCAGGGTAGAACTACACAGCCTGGACTAGTCCCTCAGCCAGTCACAGCCATCCACAGGAGGCGAGGTGTTCTCTGATTGCTCAGGCTCATGAAAAATATTCTTGCCAGACTCATCTTGTACAGAGAAGTGATCATATTGGATGGGTCAATAGTACCTTTTAAAGGAAGAATGACTAAAAAGGCCAAGAGAGTTATCACCCACTCCCAGGAGATGTAATGCTAAGTATTGTCTTGAATCTGCAACACTGAACAAAAATACTCCTGGCCCCCAAGTTACTATAATTTAATTGCATCTTAGTGTTAATATATCCATTGTGTCAAATAGTCATAGTCAGAACCTGCTAGAACTGTGGTAGGCTTTGGGGGATCCATAGCTAACAAAAGAGAAAGGACAAGTCTTTTTTTCTAGAAAGGAGACAAAGGAAATATTAGATCAGTGGTAAGTTGGTGACAGAAAAACAAGGCAAGGTAGGAGCTTGGAAACCCCAGGATAAGGAGAGAACTGGTGGAGTGGTAGCTACATCAAAGACCTCAGAGACAAGGTGGCTCTCCAATGAGCACTGAAGGAAGCATGCTGGATGGGTGCCTGGGAGAAGAACATTCTAGAGTAGAAGAAACAGATTCAGAAGTCTGAGACCAGAACAAAGAGACCTGGGAAGAGGGTCAGGGTAGACCATGGGGACAAGGTGGCCTTACAGTTCAACTGTCCCACTGTGAGGATGGACCTCACTTTTTGTCTTAGTGAAATGAAAGCCGCTGGAGAGCCCGGCTGTGAAGAATTCCTCTGGCTGCTGCACTGAAAATGCGGAGGAAGCAGAAGTCGAAGCAGAGGGATGGTGGTGCCTGGAATGGAGAAGGCTGAAGAACTGAAGGACAGCAAGAAGACACTGTTGTCTGAAGACAGCTGGTGGGGTTCACTGATGAATGGGGTGCTGGTGAGAGAGACGATCAAGATCAGTGATGAACTGTGAAAACAGAATGGCCGAGAAGTCGACAGGAGCACAGAGGTATAAGGCAATGTCAACACACCCATTTCAACTTTTCACCCAAGATGTTTGCAGCCATCCGGTTGCGATGATGAGCAGGTAGCTGGAAAGGAGCCTGTTTTGGAACAGGCTGAGGCTGGATGTGTGCAGGCATATGTTTGGGGAAGGAATAAATTATACTTTGGGTTTCCTAACACAAAGATATCTATATCTATGTCCATGTCTATGTATCTATCTATCTATCTATCTATCTATCTATCTATCTATCTATCTATCTATATCTGTCTGTCTGTCTATCTATCTATCTATCTATCATCTATCTATCTATCATCTATCTATCTATCTAATATATATATACATATATAGAGAGATATATAAAATCTTTGTTCCATTAAAACTGAATATAATGGGAAACTGAATTACCTGCATTCCAGTGTGGTTTTACACAAATTCGGACATCCAGAGGAGTCTTTTTGGCTCAACCCCAGGTGCCTTGCTTAATGAACCTAAGACTGCTGTGCTTAGAGAACATGCCTCTCCTGGTAGGCTCTGAGAGACAATTTGTTGTAGCTACTTAGTGTTGAGTTTATAAAACATACTCATTTGTAACCTAAGAGCTAGAAAACTGTGTGTATATGTAAACAACTCCGAATGTCAGGAATCATGTCTGGGGTTGGAAGTTTTCAAAGAGTTACCGATTTAAAAATAAACATTTTTGAAAAGCCCAGTTCACCATAGGTGCACTCTCCTTCAGTAGCCCTCCCTTAATTACAAAATCTCCCTAAGCTGCATCCTTTGCTGTGCAAAAAGGTGTGTAATTAAACCATCAGTATAATACCTATCTTCATGTAAAACCCGCACTGATGAACTTTAACTGCTGAATAAAAACTCCTATTACATGACCATTAAATATTATGAATAAAGCAAGTTAGGGTAGAACTTGATTAATTTTTATGCACTATGGATTGTGTCTAAAAGGAATTGGATTGTGGTGGGTCTTCGCCTAAGCAACCCCTCTAACTCAGAAAAAGTGTATTCTAAGTAGGTGTCAGGAAAGGCATCCAGCATCACACCTGACCATCATCCATGCTTGGTGTTTCTGACCATGCCAAAGCCTAAGGTCACATTCATCTAATGAAAATCAACCTTCTTGGTAGCAGAGACAAAGGAAATAGAAGCAGGGAGTGAACAGAAAAAATATATAAATTGGATATGGTTTCCAAAGGCAACGATTTTTTAAATCAACTTTGTATTATTTTAAGTTTTGGGGTTAATACATCAGGGCTCTGTTTAAGACGGACAGTATTTGATTTGGAATTCTGCAACATCATTGACGTATGTCTCAGAGGATCCTGGGCTTAGGTTTTGTTTGGGAAAGGAGGGGTTATGAACAGCACCTCTTAATCCCCGGCAGGGTCTATCTCTGCTTGTCTGGGGAGAGAAGCAGAAAGGAGGCAAGCTTGACCAGTGGTAGAAAATATCCTTTGGTGCAGAGAATGACTGGTTATTATATTATATTGTACATATTCATTTATTTACTACATGGGCATATGTGTGCTGGGGGATGGGATGTTCACTACGGCACAAGTATGGAGGTCAGAGAACAAGTTGGCTCTCCTTTTCCACCACGTGGGTCCCAGAGAGCAATCTTGGGTTATCAGACTCAGTGGTAAAGCGCTTTCACTTGCTGAGCCATCTTGCCCACCAAGTAATCAGTCTTACAAATAACATAAACAGTACTCCTGCAGACATAGGTAATACAGAACCCAAATAAGTATTCAGAAATTCTAAAACTGAAAAGACTCAAGCTAGTTTTCTCAAAGTCAACCCAGAGAAAAATAAAATTACATCCAGAAAGGCCTCCATCTAACAGGTGACAACATGAGGTGCTCGAGAGAATTTTTTAGAAAAGCCTTGAGGGATCCTTGGATCCAAAAGTGAGACGTGTGAGGAGTTCTCATGGATCCTTTTCCAGAGCACCTCAGACGTGGATATGAGCCCAGAAATTGGGCGGGAATAACATATGAGCACAGGCATGGTTCATTGGGGTGGAAGCATCTTCAGGTGACCCTTCCTTCTATCTTTCTCTACCTCCTCTTATCTTCTTCAGTGCAATAGAAAATGACAACTTAGAAATTCTAGTCCTGGAAAACACTAGCGTCCACAGCAAAAGCCGAAGAAGACTTCTTGAAAATTCATTTCAGCCAAGTCTAGAAGTGGAAAGTGTGATCCAGCAGGTCCACTGTAAAGCTAGGGGGGCCAAGCACTGAAGCCCATCCCAACCCCACTTCACTATTCAACTTAGGGACTATCATAGGGAGACATGGTTTCTGAGGAAAAAAACAGCACCTCTAGAGTAGGAATGTTTGAGTAGGAATTTTATGAAAAGATGAATAGCCAGCATGTCCCTGTGACATCAGCATGAAAGGTTCCAACACAAGACCTTCCAGAAACCTTCTAAAGAAGACAGTGCGTGCACTCTAATGAAAAGGAAAACCAGGCCTAGAGACATCAGAGTTGATAGAAGGTAAGCATATTTTGTGTGGAGAAGAAAGAATCAAAATAATATACAGTCTTAATAAGCAAGAATAAAATTCTGGTATTAGTGAAAATGTGGAAGGGTGGGCTTAAATTCGAGAGTACACCAAGAAAAAAAAAAGTGGAAGTATCATTATTATTTAGGACAATATATGGTTTTCTGTAAGCTGAAGGAATTTATAGAAGCTTGGTGATAAAAGTAGATTTTGATTAAACAAGGGCAGTATTGGATAAAACTGATGAAGAAGACTATGCAAAGAGGAAACGTGAAAACAAGATTAAATCTTTGTGTTGGTTTTTGTTGTTTTATTTTCCAAGACAGGGTTTCTCTGTGTAGGTCTGGCTATTCTTGAACTCACTCTGTTGACCAGATTGGGCTCAGACTCACAGAAATCCACCTGCCTCTGTCTCCTGAGTGCTGGAATTAAAGATGTGCACCATCACTGCCTGGCAAAGATTAAGTCTTAATATTGATGGTTTATAGCAAATATAAATAAGCTAAATTTAAAAATGAAAAGACAGAAACTCTTAATTGGGTTAAAAAAGAGAGTAAGTTTTACCAATATCCATTTTTTAAAAACAAGAAGCATGCAAACAAAAGTATACAAAGTTTGGAAATAAAAAGAAAATACGAAGCAAAATAAACCAGTGTAATCATTTTAGCATAAAAATAGGGAAGAATTGTATAAAAATTCTTGGTGGACAGATTAAAGTTAAAAACCTCAGAGAAGAATAAGACATAAAGAGGATATAAGTATAAAGAGTTAAAATGTAAATTACAATACAGGTTCATAAGAGAGAAGTATGTAAACACCATGATTGGAAAGTATCATGCTCCTCTTTATATGTCTTGAATGAGGAAAAAAATCACTATAAATGTGAAACATTTGAATAAATTATCTGTGCTAACTCAATGAAATAAATTTATAAGAAAAGCAAAATGTATATATCAAATAGAAAGCATTATTTTTAGGAATATGTAAAACATTCTTCAATGTTGGTACAAATTTACAAAATAACCCTTGGAATATATATATAAAAGAATAAATGTCATAAAAACACATTTCCTGAGCCTGGACTACGGCTTAATAGTACAGTATTTGCCTAACACATATAAAAGGTCCCAAGTTTAATTCCTAGCACTACAAATAACATTAAAACAAAAGTGAAATATTACAGATTTTTACATGGTGTTTAGTATATTTCATAAGTACCAAAAAACCATGACCCTAATTCAAATGTAATCGTAATAAAAATTTAAAGTACTTAGAAGCTAACTAAATAAATAAACTACAAATGGCTGTCACTAAAAGTCTTAAATTGTGTATCTCACAATGAGTGTCAAATAAAGAGGCATAACTAACTTATTCATGAGGTTAACGACTTTGCCGCATACAGTCACAAGGTGAGCCGAAACCTAATCTGGCCTATGTAGGTAAATATTATCTCAATAATGATAATAATATTACTACTAATGGTGATGACTGGTAAGATGGCTCAGTAAGTAAGAGTGCTTCTCACCAAGTTTGACGGACTAGAGTGAGGTAAATTCCCCAAGACACACATGATGGAAAGAGCACCAGCTCCTGTAAGTTGTCCTATGACCTTCACATACATACCTTGGCACATACACACACACACACACACACACACACACACACACACACACACACGTAAATACCTTGAAAAATTAAAAATAAATTAGAAGATAATTTCTATAGCTCTGTTTCACATGTAGAAAAAATTGATGTAGAGAATATGTAAAACAAGGCTCAGAGTGAACCTCTACATATGTAAACTATGCCTGAAAAGAAAACTGCACCAAGTTATACACCACAGAAGAAAACACTCTGAAACCTGAAGGGGCAGTGTTGAGTACATCTAATAGAGAATAGAGACTGGGAAGAAGAAGTACACTGAGAGGGTGGATGGGGACAATGAGGGAGCCGAGAGCCATGAGAAATGTAGTACCCAAAGAAAAGGGAATCTCCAAGGTAATGTGCTAGGCATAAGAGGTTCAGTGAACTTCAGTACACCATCATCAAATCCAGTGGGAAGAGGACAATTTTAAATCAGCAAGTGAAACATACAAATCTTGTAGGGAAACGAAGAGAAGAATGACAGCAGATTTATCTCACAAACAACAGAAATGAAAAGTAAATAGGGTAACATCTATAATACACTAAAAACCCCAACCATCTCAGCATCTAAGTCAACACTATGATTGTACATTTATTCTTTTACTGGAGGGATATAGTATACATGTGTCATGACGTGCACGTTGTGGTCAGGGAAAACACAACAGAAGTAAGCCCTATCCTTCCACCATGTAAGTTCCAGGGATCAAGGCCTTCAAACTTCATAGGACCACATTTACTCCTCTGGGCACCTTTCTAGGTCAGTGCAAATGAAGGCAGAAAAAAAAATAGTAAAACAAATACAACCTCAGTAACAAAAATAATTAAACCTGTCAATAATAGTTTTGAATGTATATAGTATAAGCATCACAGCTAAAACAGGGAGACTATGAAGTTAGAAAACAAAGGCTGTGCCTACTGACTGGTCCTTATAAGAAATACAGCTTAAATATGGAACTAGTAATAGGGTTAAAAAGCAAGAAAAGACTTATTTCATTTATTCATATCTAAAGAAAGCTAGAGTGGCCATAATAAGCAGCTTCAGAGCTTTATCATAATTAAGGAAAACTATAACTATAATCATTCGTTTTCAACCTCACCAAAGAACCCTGAAAGATACATTAACTAAGTAAACAGGAAGTGCATTGTAAGTAACTTCCAAAGTTTTAGAATTGACAGAGACATCTTGCTGCCTGGACAGTCACCCAAAGTTCTTCTGTAACATTGGGGCATTCATCTTCAGTCTATAGGCCCATTATATCCAGCAGACTTTTCCATGAAGGAGAAAATTTGAAGATCTGTTCTGTCTTGTACAGGGAAGGTTCATCAGTTGCTTTCTTCTGTGTCCTGTAGAATGTTGGCAGTTTTCTCTGCAAAGCAGGAACCCTGAAGAACCATCCCATTTTTTGGAAAGTTTAACAGTTACTTTTCTATGGGTCCTGCAAGTCCAGTTCATACAGCATACTATCAAGCGTCCCAGGCAAGAGCAGTGTCTTGCCTTGTTGCATCGAAGGCAAATTCCAAATTCTTCAATGCCCATTAACCTCTCTGAAGTACTTGGTGCTGCCAGAAGCAGACATGTCTCACTGTTGAGAAAAGTCTAAGTTCTTAAAAATATTTTAAATGCTGTATTCTGTAGGTTTTTGAAAGGTATGAAGAATATCTATCTAACTGAAATATATCTCTATATATCTAGAAAAACTAATTAATATGACTATAAGTCTGACTATTAATCTGTAATTTTAAATTATACATTACATTTTTAACTGAAGTGAATAAACATTAATACCTTAAACAAGAGTAGAAATATACATATAACAAAATTGATCTTAAATTTTTATTGATAAGCCAAAATTCATACCAATATAAAATATTAATTTTTATATAATACTACCCTTATTTTTTTGAAATTGACTTTGACTAATAATCATTTATAACCAAGACTTTTTAAATGAAAATAAACATTTATAAACAATCATTTTGGGAATTTGGGCATAGTTGTCTTCAAAATGCTTATTGCTTTTTTGTTGGGTGAATTATTTGGGGGGTTCTCAGAGAACTTTTAGGGAATACTGTTCCATCAAACCACATTAGCCTGGAAGAAATCCACAGGTTCTCATCCTCTGTGGAAACAAAAGCGGAACCTCTTTTCCAAAGCATTATATCCTTTGACTTGGCCAAATTTTGAAGTCAAGATACCTTAATGTTGGTTTAACTTAGCAGCCCCCAGAATCAAATGTCTCTCTGCAATCAAAAAAAAAAATCAGAGAAAACACAATAATATACACAATACAGACTCTCTGTGTATATTCTACCTTTACATGGCTTATTATTCTTTACTCTTTTAATCTATGACTATACTCTTTTATATTACTTTACTGTCTCTTTAAAGACTTTGTTCTATCCATACATTTTTTTCTCTCTCCCAAGCCTACATACATTTTTAAACACACTCTGTCTCATTTAGAGGTCTTTCCTGTCTGCATCTGTCATATTTTGTATCTTTCCTGACAAGTTTTTAAAAAGGTAAACAGTGTGGTCACTGCAGCCCTGGATGCTGGTACCTCCTTTCTTGGCCTTTTAATATGGCAGAGGTACACTCACCACCTCTGCTAGCCTCTGCTAACCATGCTCACTGCCCCAGCTCCAGGGATGCTGCAGGTCTATGTTGTCATTAAGCGACCTGTAGAACTCTGCTCACTAACCCCATTTAAGTGTTCCATAGCTGGACCTCCTGAAAGAGCCAGAGCTGTTTGTGCTGCCAGTATGAACCAGGAAGCCTTCTAAAAGGAGTCACGTTTCTGCTTGTCGCCAGCAAACAGAGCCTATCTGAAGCTTTTTGTTTTCAGGTCTTATGTGGACCTATGTCCCAAATGGTGGATGCCATTTTGTAGAAGGAGACTGCTCTTTTATTTCTTGATTGCCCAGACCTGAATAATCACACAGAAACTATATTAATTACAATACTATTTGGCCAATAGCTTAGTTGTATTTCTTGCTAGCTTTTACATCTTGAATTAACCTATTTCTATTGATTTATGCATTGTCATGAGTCTGTGGCCTACTGGTAAAGTTCCATCCAGTGTCTGTCTTCTTTGGCAGCTACATGGAGTCTCCTTGACTCTGCCTACTCTCTTTCTATATGTCTGTTTGGATTTCCTGCCTGGCTTTATTCTGCTAAGCCACTGGCCAAAAGGGCTTTATTCATCAACCAATAAAAGCTGTGCATATACAGAAGAACATCCCACACCACTGTATAAATTGTAAAACAATGCTATTTACAAAATGAAAGTATGAGATACCGAGGGATATACATGACAAAACAGTGTAAAATGAATACAATGTGGAAAGCACACAATTCTGCTGGAAGCACTCAAAGAAGAATTAGGAAATGTGTGTTGTTTGGAACACTTTAGTCTCTTGGGGATGTGTAAATTCTCTCAAAAATGTTTTACAGACCCTGTCTCACTATGTAACCTTGGCTGGTTTGAAACTCATAGAGATAATTCTATCTCTTTCTCCTGAGTGTTGAGTTTAAAGATGCAGCCACTACACCCAGAAAATAATCTCAAATTTAATATAAAGAATCAACATTCACTCAATTATAATCTGAGACCAAACTTCCTTCTTCCTCTTCCCCCTTTTCCTTTCCACCCCTTCCCCTCTCCCACCTCCTCCTTCTTTCTGCTTGTCACTAAATTCAGAGTAACACACAATAGGCAAGGAATCTACCACTGAACTATATCCTCATACCAAGCACTGCTAGTTTTTAAGAGTTAGGACTTGCTTATTAGCCAGTCTGATGAAGGCATAAATGCAGGCAAATAGTGTTTTTTTAAATATGAAAACAATTCAGTGTAGAAACAATATCACTTCTTCAGTAAACCACACAGAGAAATGAGATACTCATGGGTAAAATCACTTCTATTTATGCTTTATACCTTATATGAAGATTAATGTACAATGTGCCTTCAACCTAAACATAAAGCTTTCAACAATACAACGAGAAGAAAATATGGCAAAAAAAAAATCTGGGTGAGACTGGGTTAAACAGAGATGTTTTACTGCACACAACATTAAAACAACAAACATCAAAATGAGTGATGGATGTGACTTCATTAAAACAAAGACTTCTGCTCTCTGAAAGGCTCTGTCACAGCCAGGAAAAGAAACACCCACCACGGACTGGAAGAAAATACCTGCACGTCACAACGCTTGTATGCCAAGTTTTAAATCTTAGATGCAAAGGACAGATTTTACGTATGTGGAACATGACAAAATAGATAGCTAAGAATACAAAGGGTGTTAGCAAAGGGCGGGGAGAGTGGGTGTGAGAGAGGGATGCGGAAAGGATGTCCGTGCAGGAAGCTGAGATTAGACAAGAGTATGAAGTTCTAGTGTGCCCTGCAACTCAGGGTGACCACCAGCAGCAGTTGTATATTGTCCATCTGAAAATGCTAAAAGAAAAGTTTCTGAATGTTTCGCCATAGGGAATAGGCAAGGGGAAATAATGCAGCCCACTGTGGTATTTAAACTACACAAGAAACTTACAAAACATTTTCCCAAAGTGATTTCACTGTTTTATGTTTTGGATTCCTACCAGTAGTGTATATATAAAATCTCAACATGTCTTATATTGTATTGTGTTATATTGTTCTGCATTGTATTGCATTGTGTCATGTTGTAAATGCCTGAGTTCTTCTACACCGTAACAAACATTTGATGTGATGAGTCTTTTAACTTGTAAATGTTTTGTAGATGTCTACTGGCATCCCAGTATGAGAGCACATATATCCTAGTGTGGATTTCTCTATGAGCAATGATTGTCAGCATCTTACTATATGCTGTTGATCTTTTGAGTATCTTTTGGGTGAAGAATCCAAATCTTTAGCTTGTGTTTAACTGAGTTTCATATTTCCTTACTATTGAATATTGGGTATTCTTTATATATTTTGAATGTTTGGATATGTTAATATTCCATTTGTTGTCAGGTGGTGGTGGTGGTGTATGTCTTTAGTTCTAGCACTCAGAAGGCAGAAGCAGGTGAGTCTCTGAGATTGAGGGCAGCCTGTGCCAAAATGGCCAGTACTGTCTTGAAAAATTGAAAACAAAACAACAACAACAAAAGATTCTATATGTAGAAAAACATTCTTCTTTCTCTTTAAAAGACCATTGTACTCAATAAAGAAATTCAGTATGGTAACAGTCTACAATTGAGAGCACACAAATCAGTTAATTGTTTGTGTATCAATAATGACTAGCTTTTCTTAGAAAGAAATCATGGAAACAGTCTTTGCCACAGCAACTGTCATGGCTATTTATGGTTGTCAATGTGACTACATCTGAAATGAACTAAAACCCAGAAGTGAAGGGTACACCTATGAGGGATTTTTGCTTAATTGGAGTAGCAAGATCCACTTCGAATCTGAATCTTTGAGTTAGGAAGACACTCTTTTAATCCAGATCTTTTGAGCTGGTAAAACATACCTCTAATATGGACCACACCTTCTGCTGGAAGCCTGGACCTTGGGGAAGGAAGCTTTTGCTCTTTACCTGCTTGCTCTCACCTTGTGTGATGGTTTGAGTAAGTATGGCATCCATAGACTTGTGCTTGAATGTTTGGCCCAGAGGGAGTGGCACTATTGGGAAGTGTGGTCTTGTGGAAGTAGGTGTGGCCTTGTTAGAGGAAATGTGTCACTGTGAGGGTGGGCTTTGAGGTCTCCAATACTCAAGTTACACCCGGTGTGGAACACAGTTCCCTTCTAGCTGTCTGCAGATCAAGATGTAGAACTTTTAGCTACTTCTCCAGTATTATGTTTGCCTGTATGCTGCCATGCTTCCCACCATGATGATAATAGACTAAACCTCTGAACTGTAAGCCAGCCCTAATTAATTTTTTTTTGTAAGAGTTGCTGTGGTCATGGTGTCTCTTCACAGCAATAGAAACCTTAGCAAGTTCATTCCTTCACTGGCACTAGAACCTACTTCTTTGGGATTCCAGCATATACTGAAGACCAGCTGATACATCTAGCCTTACTGACTGAGCTACTAGATTCTTGGACTTTACATTGGTAGTCAGTGATTGTTGGATTAGCTAGACTGCAGCCTGTAAGTCATTCTAATAAATCACCTTTATATTATATACAAATATTCTAATAAATTATATTACATATATATTCTAACAAATCTGTAACTTCAATACACATACACACACACAAACACAAATTGAGGGTATTCAGTCTATAAATTTTGTTACTCTGTAGAACCCTAATACAGTAACAAAATGTGGAACATTGATGAATAAACTTAACTGAAAATGTAAACTTGACAAAGAAAATTACAAACATCAAGGCCTGAGTTGACAGGAAGACATCCACAGGCCCACATGACGCCATTTGGTTTTGATGGGTGGAAACCACCCACAGGCCAGTCTGGGTCTTCTGGGCTGATTTATAGACATCCATGGGCCTGCCTGTTACCTTGTGGCACTGGGCAGGTGGGTGCCATTTTGATGAGCAAGTGTGTGGTGGAGAAATGGGAGAGAAAGAACTGAAGAAAAGAGGCAGTAAGGAACAGGCTGATATGGGTGACTTAATTGCCTCCCCAGGCCTGGGCTGCTGCCAAGGACCATGTCTGGGTTTATGGTCCTAGACACACTTGGGGCCGTGCTGGTGTCTGAGGGCTGTGCTGGTGTCTGAGGGCTGTGCTGGTGTCTGAGGGCCATGCTGCCACTGGGGCCATGCCAAGCTGGGTAGCCTGTGCTGCCACCTGGGGCAGTAGTGAAGTTCAGGCACAAGTTGCTGCTGAGCGCCACCTCTGGATCTGTGGTCCTGCTGAAACTGGGGTCTGTGTTGATAATTGTGGCCCGTGTTACCACAGAGGGCCATGCATGATAAAATCTGAGGGCTGTGCTGAGACAGCTGGCCCTGCCCCTTGCTGGACACTACAGCAAGAGAGCTGGCCCCAATGTCCTGGGCATGGGAGAACTGCCCCCGCCCCACCTCACTTGGGAGAGATGATCACTTCTTACCAAAGGTGTGGGAGAACAGGCCCTGATAGCATGGGTGTAGGAGAGCTGGTTCTGCCCCTCATCTGAGGCAGACAGCATCAATACCCCAGCTGACCAGCTCAGCTACCACCCAGGCTCCAGGGCCTTGGTTTGGCCCACCCTAGCATTTACCCTGTCTGTGACCTGCTGGAGCATGTGGAGGGGCTGGTCATGTGGAACAAACCTCAGGATATTCGAGAAGAGTTTCTGTGAGAGTCCAATAATGATGGTGTACCAGAAACCAGAGGCTTTGAACCAAACCAATGACTTGTTGCAAAGAACATTTGCAAGTAAGGTTGACTGGACAAAAGGATCTACTGTGTGGCATACTTTGACTCCACAGGCCTCTAAGGTGAATGAAGAGATGAGGTGGGGAAGATAGAGGTCCGAAGAGGTTTTATTTTGTTTTTGATGTGATTTGGGTTTGGTTTTAATTTTTTTAAATTTTATATTTGGGGGGCTGGAAAATGAACCTATTTGCAGTATCTCTTTGTGTATTTGTACTCTTCATTGAGTTATTTGTTCATTTCCCTTTCAAGATCCACGGACATGTTTATAATTGCTATGTTGAAGTCCCTGTCTTGTGCATCAGCTAACTTTCTCTTCTCAGGGAGTAAGTAGTACAGTGGGATGCTGGGTTAGGGAGGAGACATATTGTCTTGCTTGTTCGTATTTGTATTTTTGTGATCAGATGGAGGTATCTGGAATGGAGCATGTTTGGTGATTCTTGAATATGGTCTTTCCTTTGTTGGGGGATGTTTGGGTTTTTGTTTGTTGTTACCCAAATCTGTCGGGTTGTGGACCAGTGAAATGATGCTTGGTTTTGTCGTGGGACAACACTGTGCTTTTGAGTTCGACTCCAAGTGGTCCCAGATTAGCATAGTAGGTAGGGTTGCTGATAGGTAAGAAGACAGGTAGGGAGGGGACTAGCTTTAGATGTTTCTAACTGGTGTTCTTGATTGGCTTATATGATGTACCAGGGACCAGCTTTGGGGACAGATGGCTGAAGACAAGCTGGCTATGGGCTGGGTCTTGGAGTCCCTTCCTGAATTTCCAGGTCAGACTTAGGGTTGGATTCCAAGCCAAAGTTCTGGTGGGAACTCCCAGTTCAGACTACAAGTAGTGTTGTAATAGGAGCGGCGGGCTACGTTCCTGGCACCCAGTTGCCCACATGGCTAGCTTTATACCCAAAATAATTACACAGAAACTGTATTCTTTTGAACACTGCCTGGACCATTAGTCCCAGCCTCTTATTGGCTAGTTCTTACTTATTGATCTAACCCATTTCTAATAATCTATGTAGCCCACAAGGTGGCTTACCAGGGAAGATCTTAACCTGCGGCTGTGTCCTGTGGGAGAATCATGGCGACTGCCTGACTCGGCTCTTTCTCCCAGCATTCTGTTCTGTTTATGCCACCTATCTAAATTCTACCCTATCAGAGGGCCAAGCAGTTTCTTTATTAATTAACCAATGAAAGCAACAAATAGATACAAGACCCACCTCCATCAAAGTAGTCCCACATCAGCATGGTGGGTGTGGTGGCCAAAAAGTGAGCAGGTAGAAAAAAAGAGGGTTGTATAGGCAGAGGGGTACTGACCCTGGAGGTCTCTAAGTAGAGTTTGGGGTTCAGTTTCAATTGGTTCTGGTCCTAAGGCCCAGCGGTAGGCCTATCAAAATACCAGTAACATTCTCCACAGAATTAGAAAGAACAATACTAAAGGCCACGGGAAAGTATTAAAAAAGCATAAATAACCAAAGCAATCTTGATCCACATCATAAAGCTGGAAGTATCATAATACCTGATTTCAAAGCACATGACAGGCCCACAAGAACTCAGTAACCTAGTAATAGATAGGGAGAGCTACAAAACAGAACAGAAACCACAGAAAACCAGAAATAAACATGAATTTACAGCCAATTGGCTCTTGACAAAAGTGTCCCTACTTTGGAGGGAAGACAGTTCCCAGATAACATTCTTGAACCTCTATCTCTCCTTGTATAAACATCATCTCAAAACGGATCAAAATCTGAAACGTGAGATTGGAAACTCTGAACCTGCTACAAGAAACACTTAGCCAGGAGTAGTTAAACTTGCCCTTGATCCCAGCACTCAGAGACAGAAGTATATGGATCCTTGTGAGTTTGAGGCTAGTTTAGTCTACATAGGGAGATCCAAGCCACCCACAGCTATATAATGAAACCCTGTCTTGAAACAATTAAAACAAAATAGAAAGATAGACAGACACAAACATATTTATAGGCGCTTAGTATAATTTTCTAGATAGGATCCCCAAACCATGGGAAACAAAAGCCAAAAAACAAAACAAAATAAACAAACAAACAAAAAAAGAATTTCACCAACCTCAGAAGCTTCTACAAAGCAGACAACGAACAGAGAGAAAACACAGCCCACAGGATAGGAGACAGTGTTTGTCAAGTACTCATTTGACAAAGAATTCCTATCTGGAATACATAAGCAACTCTAAAACCTTACCATCAACAAAATAAAACAAATAAAGTCTTTTTAAAAAATGAGCAAATGATCTGATTAACACTTCCCAAAAGAAATACAAATGACCAACATACATAGGTATGTAAGAATACTCAATGCCATGAGCCATCAGGGAAATGCAAAATAAAAACTACAGTAAGATTCCATCTTACCCCATCAAAAGGAATGACTGTCATTTAAAAAGAAGAGGTAGAGGGAAAAGAAGAAGAAGAAGAAGAAGAAGAAGAAGAAGAAGAAGAAGAAGGAGAAGAAAACTCTCAAATACATCCTTGAAAGGATGTAAGAGAAAAAGAACTTTTACTCACTGTTGGCCAAGGTTTCTTGTCCCCCAGCTGTTCAGTCCCAAAGAAACACACAGAAGTCTACATTAATTATAACCTGGTTGGCCTATAAGCTCAGGCTTCTTATTAATTAATTCTTACATCTTAAATTATCCCATTATTCTTGTCTATGTTAGCCATATGACCTGGTACCTTTTTCATCAAGGCATTCTCATCTTGCTTCCTCTGCATCTGGGTGACAGCTGCATACTAAATCTTTCCTCTTCCCAGAATTCTCCTGTCCTCATTGTCCTACCTCTACTTCCTGCCTGACTACTGGCCAATCAGCATTTTATTAAACAAGTACAAGAAACAAATCTTTACAGGATAAAACCATTATCCTACAGCAACTCACTATTTGTTGGGATGTAAGGCAGTACATGTCACAGATGACAGTATTGAATATCCTCAGAAAACTAAAAGTAGACCTGTCATATGATCCAGATTTTCCACTCCTAAGTATAAAATCCAAAGTAAATGAAGTCAGCTTAACAAAAGATACTTGTATGTCCATGTGTGTAGAGTACTAGGGGCAATAGTTAAGATAGGGAATTGGCTTAGGTGCTCAATAACAGATAGTTGGGTACATGCGTGCACACACACACATGGTTATACATTCATTTATAAAGGAGAATAATGTCCTATCCTCTGTAACAAAATAGATGGAACTGGATGCTAAGTGAAACTAGTGAGATGCATAAAGACAGGGACTGTTGTGATGGCTCATGTGTGTGTATATTTGTAAAATAATATCAAATTATACTCTTTAAGTATGAAATTACATTTGCTTCATCAATTATAAATAAAACTGCTTAAAATGAAATTTTGGAAAACAAAACAAAGAGAAATGAGGAGACAGGGAAACAGCATAAGAAGAACAGCCAATGAAGCAATGCAGGGGAGTGGAGAAGGCTAACAGAAGGGAAACTGGAGTACTGAAGAGATGAATAGAACTCCAGTATGAGTAATTATCTCCACTTGGGATAGGAATTTTATGTATATGAGACTGTACAGAGCACACACATACACTTATATACAATAAGCAAATTGGGAAATGACAGAGATTAAAGAAAATAAATTACAATAATTTTAAAAGGAAATGAGAAGGAAAAAAGGAGATACATTAACATGAAATAGAAAAGTAGGGTAGAAACTAGAATAATAATTGTACTCAAACTTACTTCCACCATAAACTGTTGAGCCTGGTAGTTTTAGAGGTAAGGCCTTCTAAAACCTCCAAACCTTCATGCTTACTCTATTTTGGCTTATCCAGAAGAAGGGATGGATTAGAGGAAGGGAAAAAAGAAAAGAGAATAAGAGAGTAGGGAATGGTAATTGGGAGAGGTGGATGGAGGAAAAGTGAGAGGGTGAATGCAGGGATAGGGGAGAGGAGAAGCGGAACAGATGGAGGAGAAGGAAAGTTACACAGTTCATTTTAAAAATCCAGTATAGGTCTGCTTTTAAAATATAATAATCAAAGTACAAGAAATGAACACAAGCCTTTTCGTCTTATGAATTCTTAGATATGAGCACTAAATAAAATGAATCATAATGAGTAAAAGCATATTATAAATATATCATATCATATAATCATTTAGAAATGAAGGGATAGCTGATCTTTACAACATTTATTGAAGAGGAAAAAATACAGCTGAATAACAAAAAATTTACAAATGTTACTGATGAAAATAAATGTGGTAAAAATTTATCTACCACATCTCTATTGCCTATTTGTCATCTAATTTCTTATTCTTCATAGAAATATCTAGTCACATAGCAAGCATCATGTATGATCAAAAACTCTATGCATTTAAGATTAGAAACAAGAAATTAATGTTTTTAATCATTACTACTTCCCAAAATGAGAAAGGTCCTATTTATTCAAAGAAGAAATGAATTAGAACTGTATGTGTTTGCAGAGAAATAAGAATTCCTTATGGATAAATCTGCTTTATGATTTATAGTCTATTGAAAGTTATAAAACTCTTTTAAATACACCAAATAAATCAGAACCTATATTATTCAATCATTAATTCTCCCCAGAGCTTTCTATACCATGTAATTACCATTCGGCTTCTAAAATGGTTTATTTGGGGAGGGTCAAGCAATGGAAGAGAATTTGCCAATGTGACCCTAAAATTTGTATGAACAAGAATGGCATTGTAATAACAGTTGAAAGATGAACCAGATGCAGATGACTCTGCCAGACAGCAATACTTATCATGTGATCATAAAGAGTGTGCCATGTGTCAAGGGTGAGTGTAAGGAAACTCCTGCAGAGGAGTACTGTGTCCAGAAGGAAACCCCACATGTGTTGGCCACTGAGACAGTAGGCATGATGCGTAAGACGGGAGGTATTGTAGATAAAATGGTGCTGGAATAATTTTAGGTTTCAATTTTAACAACATGAAGTTGGATCCCTATTTCATGCAATACTTAAATATCAATTCCAGATGGATTTTGAGACTTCAGTGTTTTTAAAGCAACTCAACAGAAATTTAGATCAACTACCCAAGGATTAAAAAAATATCTACAAAAGACATTAATCATCATTTCACAGGAAAAGAAAACAGACACATTCATCAGTAAAATGGTGCTCAGTTTCACTATTGGTAGAAAAGCGCATAGTAAAATCTCAAAGGTTAAGCACTGCATATTTAGTTGTCTGGCAAAAATCAACTAAACCAATACCAGTGTTGGGGAACTCTGCTGGCCTGATAGAGGGAGTTCACAGGGACACAACCACTTAAAGAAAAAACATTGTGCCCATGGGAACAGTTCAATTAGCACATTGCTTATCATCTAAAAAGTTTTCTCTCAGGACTTCATCCCAGGAGAAACGATGCAAATGTGTGCTTACAATCAAGTCAAAGTACCCTCATGGCAGCTTTCTTGTAATGACAAAATGCCTTAGATACCCCACATATTGATAAGAGAATAAATAATCATTGCATAAAAATTGTAAATCTATAAAGCAAGCAACAATGAAGAAACAAAGAAGATGGGAATTCCCAAGAAAATAACATCCAACCTAGGGAGCAAGACACTTAAGAATAAAGGCAGTCTGGATATGATGCACAGGTGGTACTTAGGAGGCAAAGGCAGACAGATTTCAACTGTTCCCATGGGTGCCATGTTATTTCTTAAAGTGAATTCAATGCCAACCTTGTTTACATAGTGAGTGATCTCAAAGCCAATCTTGTCTATATAATGAGTTTCAGGCCAGCCAGAACCATACAGTGAGATGATAAAAGATAGGGGGTGGGATGGAGAAGAATAAAAGCTGTGTAATTTCTTTTAAATTATCCTTTCTATACATTGTCCCAAAATTCTATTCTTTTTACAATTATCACAAACAATTTTTTAAAAAGGAAGAGAAGGACAGGACTATTCTTGAGGATAGGGAACTAAGCAAGTCTGTGGGACTGACGTAGCTCAGTTGGTAGAATACTTGCCTAGTATGCAGAGAGCCTCAGGTTCTAGTCCTAGCACCATATAAATTAGGTATGGTGATGCAAACTATAATCCTAGTTATCGGACAATGGAGGTAGGAGGATCTGAGGGTTCAAGATCATCCTAAGCTACACTGGGAGTTCCAGGCTAACCTCACAGTCTCCATGTGATATACTTTACATGAGACTCTGACTCACAAATGAACAAGTGAACAGACAAGTGTGGTCTCTCATGCATTTAATCTCAGATGGGACTAGAACCCAAGATACAGAGAGGTTGGGGAGATCTCTGTCACACACTGGTCTATATAGCAAATTCCAGGATAGCCTGGGCTACATCTAAAATTCTGTCTTGGGGGAGTAGGGCTAATAAAAACCCCTCTCACTCCAGCTCCCCACTCAAAACACCGTGTTAGTTAAGGTTTCTATTGCTGTGAAGAGACGTGAGGTGGTAGTCTGAATGTAACTTGTAGAAGGAGCGGTGGGCTGTGTTCCCGCCAGCCTCCCGCACGGCTAGCTTTACACTCAGAAATAATTACATGGAAACTGTATTCTTTTAACACTGCTTGGCCCATTAGTTCTAGCCTCTTATTGGCTAATTTTCATATCTTGATTAACCCATTTCTAATAATCTGTGTAGCACCACGAAGTGCTGGCTTACCAGGAAAGATTTAGCATGTCTGACCTGGCAGCTGGCTCCATGGCAGCTCTCTCACTTCCCTTCTTCCCAGCATTCTGTTCTGTCTACTTCACCCACCTATGTTCTGACCTATCAGGCCAACCAGTTTCTTTATTAATTAACCAATGTAAGCAACAGATAGACAGATGACTCTCCTCCATCAGTAACTAGTCCCCATAATCTCAGGAGTGGCACCAGTAGGAGGTGTGGCTTTGTTGGGGTGGGAAGTATGTCATGGTGGGGGTGGCCTTTGAGGTTTCCTGTGCTCAGGATACCACCCAGTGTCCCAGTCAATTTCCTGTTTACAGCAAGATGTAGGACTCTCAGCTATTACTCCAGCACCACATCTGCCTGCATACTGCCATGCTCCCCACTATGATGATATGATGATAACTTTAGAAACTGTTAAGTGAGCTACCCCAATTAAATGTTTTTCTTGTAAGAGTTGCTGTGGTCATGGTGTTTCCTCACAGCAATAAATACCCAAGGCAGCTAGCTTTCTGTTTTCAATAGTTACCTTCACTGCCTAAGCTTGACTGTCCTTGAACTTGCTCTGTAGGCCAGACTAGTCTCAAACTCAGAGATCCACTAGCCTCGGTCTCTGGGGTGCTGAGATTAAAGGCATATGGCAACACACCTGGCTCTAAGATTTTGTTTTTCGTTCTTTCTTTCTTTCTTTCTTTCTTTCTTTTTTTTTAAATTTTTCTTCCCAAATTGTAAATTTATCTGGGTAGGTTCTTGCCCTGAAGTCACTACTCCCTGTCTTCCATTTCTTACTCTGTTTATATCCTTGAACACAGAAATTAGCTCAATTCCACTTCCTGGTGCTTCTTTTCTCCTCAAATTGTACATTTTGTATTTTTTTCCTTTCTCAGGCTGCTCCTTTTCATTCTAAAGCTTTCTAAGGATGAACACTGGTAACCACACAACAAAATCTATACTAGATTGTTTTGAGATATTTTCTGCCAATGGAATCAATCCAATCTCTTCAATTTAGTCTCATGCAGACTCTTCGGGCAAGGGCAAAAAGCAACCACTTTCTTGACCAAAGTATCACAAGAATGATTTCTAGACAATGTACTAAAATTCTTCTCCTTTAAAATTTCTTGAGCCATGCCTCTACAGTTCAAATCATTCTTGGTACCATTGTCTCCCATGCTCCTAGCATTTAAAGCATTCCATCGCTTTCCTAACACAAAACACCAAAGTCCAAATTTCTCCAAACAAAAACATAGTCAGTCTTATCACAGCAATACTGGAGTCTCTGGTTCTAACTTTCACCTTAGTTGAGGTTTCTATTGCTGTAAAGAGGCACCATGACCATAACAACACTTATAAAGGAAAACACTTAATTGAGTGGCTTATACATTTGGAAGTTTAATCCATTATTATTATGGAAGGACATGGTGGCATGCAGGTAGACATGGTGCTGGAGAAGGAACTGAGAGTAGAGAAGAAGATACATCTTGAATTGCAGGTGACAGGAAGTGAACTGAGACATTGAGTAGTATCTTGAGCATAAGAGACCTCAAAGTCTGACCCCACAATGACACACTTCTTCCAACAAGTACATACCTATTCCAATAAAGCCACACCTCTTAATAGTGCCACTTCCTATGAGCTTATCAGGGTCAATTACATTCAAACCACCTCATTGGGTCTGTTACAGTAATACCCCACTATTCTGGTGCCAATTCTGTCTCAGTTAGGGTTACTATTGCCGTGAGGAAACACCATGACCAAAAGCAACTTGGGGAGGAAATGGTTTATTTCACTCACACCTCCACTGCCTTCTGGTTCTGTGGCTTTCTGACCCTTCTTATGCTTCTTGAATTATAGGTTACCTTCCCATGGTTAAGAGCTTCTAAAATAGTGCTTCTCAACCTTCCTAATGCCACCACCCTTTAATACAGTTTTTCATGGTGTGGTTACCCCCAACCATAAAATTATTTTCATTGCTACCTCATAACTGTATTTTTGCTGCTGTTATGAATTGTAATAGAAATATCTGATATGCAGATGGTTTTAGGTGACCCTGTAAAAGGATCAATTTGACCCCCCAAGAAGTCATGACCCCACAGGTTGAGAACCACTGATCTAAAACAAAAGAAAGAGCCAATGGGTATCAAAGCTTTTAAAGAGCACATTGAGTTGGGAGATCAGCACATATGTTGGATGGAGCCCTTTGTAGAATCCAGAAGTACAAAAAGCAAGCACTGACTGATGTTTTGCCTTGTTTAGTTCCTGCCACATTTAGCTGCCTTCTCTGCTGGCCTCTTGAGTCTCAGCATGAGACCCCACACATCAAATCTCAATCCATCTGTGTTGACATGTCAGATTCAACCTCTGCAAACCCAGTCCTCGAGTGCAGTAACCTAAGTGGCATCCATGTCATTGAATTTCGTGCTACTAATCAGTCCATTCATAAAATCAGTCCATTCATAAGGGCCTGGAAATTTCACTTTTCAGGTCAAGCTATCACTGGTGAGAAGGAAGTCTGTGGTTTCTGCTCAAGTCTCCTGACCTATCAGGACTGAATTCATGCAGCGGGCACAGAACTCTGCTTGTGTGAACTACACAAGTGACTTCCATGTATAATATTTGTTTTGGGCCTGCGGATACAGTGATGGCTGGAAAGTAAAAGATCCAATAAATCATAATCTTGTGTTTTCCTGGCTCAGGTGCATCAGAGAGGCCTTTTGGACTGCTGAGGTTTTTCCCATGTGACATAAGCCTCTCAGTGGGTAGGAAGGGTTGTTGTGCTTTCGGTGATTCACACTTACGGGAAGGGGTGGGAGGCAGGAAGGATCATTTCCCGTCATTAGTGTGAGCTCAAGAAGTGGAGACCCAGGTTCACTTTGAAGTACTGAGCAGAGAAGACAGCCTCTGCCATTGTTCACTGGCTTCTCTTCGTAAGAGGAAAGGCGGTATCCTGCAGAAATGACTTCTTGGGGTACAACCTCCTCTCTGGGCAGGGTTACTGTATTAAACCCATGCAGTCTGTTTAATGAGCGTTCTAGCCTCACCTGTCAATAAGGCAGCTGTCACCTTCTTTGACCCTCTTCATGATGAAGCAAGCCCTCAATTCTGATATTCAGATCAGGAGGAGATAGCCAAGAGGACTTCTTATCCTCATCAATCATAAAACTTTCATCAGGCCAAGAGACACTTAAGGTCATGTTCAACTTCCTTAGCGATCAGGGAAATGCAAATCAAGACAACTTTAAGATACCATCTTACACCTGTCAGAATGGCTAAAATCAAAAACACCAATGATAGCCTTTGCTGGAGAGGTTGTGGAGAGAGGGGTACACTCATCCATTGCTGGTGGGAATGCAAACTTGTGCAACCACTCTGGAAAGCAGTGTGGCGGTTTCTCAGGAAATTTGGGATCAACTTACCCCTGGACCTAGCAATACCACTCTTGGGAATATACCCAAGAAAGGCCCTATCATACAACAAAAGTATATGCTCTACTATGTTCATAGCAGCATTGTTTGTAATAGCCAGAACCTGGAAACAACGTAGATGCCCTTCAATGGAAGAATGGATGAAGTAAGTATGGAATATATACATATTAGAGTACTACTCACCAGTAAAAAACAAGGACTTCTTGAATTTTGCATGTAAATGGATGGAAATAGAAAACACTATCCTGAGTGAGGTAAGCCAGACCCAAAAAGAGGAGCATAGGATGTACTCACTCATATATGGTTTCTAGCCATAAACAAAGGACATTGAGCCTATAATTCGTGATCCTAGAGAAGCTAAATAAGGAGAACCCAAAGAAAAACATATAGGCATCCTCCTGAATATTAACCTTCATCAGTCGATGAAAGGAGACAGAGACCCACATTGGAGCACAGGACAGAAATCTCAAGGTCCAAATCAGGAGCAGAAGGAGAGAGAGCACGAGCAAGGAACTCAGGACCGCAAGGGGTGCACCCACACACTGAGACAATGGCGATGTTCTATTGGGAACTCACCAAGGCCAGCTGGCCTGAGTCTGAAAAAGCCTGGGATAAAGCCGGACTCGCCGAACATAGCGGACAATGAGGACTACTGAGAACTCAAGAACAATGGCAATGGGTTTCTGATCTTACTGCATGTACTGGTTTTGTGAGAGCCTTGGCAGTTTGGATGCTCACCTTACTAGACCTGGATGAAGCGGGGGGGGGGGGGGGGGGGGGGGTCCTTGGACTTCCCACAGGTCAGGGAACCCTGATTGCTCTTTGGGCTGACGAGGGAGGGGGACTTGATTGGGGGAAGGGGAGGGAATTGGGTGGCGGGGAAGAGACAGAAATCTTTAATAAATAAATAAATTTATAAAAAAAAGAATTATGATCAGGAAAAAAAAACCTTCATCAGTCAGTGACAAAATAAGGTATCTAGAATATGTATAATATAACTATGAACACACTTATTGGGCCCTTCAAAGAAGCAAATATTTATTCTACAAGAACAAATCCATGCATTCTGTGTGCCAGTGATATTTATGTTTTTATTTATTACATTTTTATTTATTTTTTTCATGTGTATGAGTGTGTTTCCTGCATGCATGTCTGTTGTCTGAGACTGCTTGTTTGTTCCTGGCTGCACAGAACCAAATAAATCACACAGAAGCTGTACTAATTACATCACTGCTTGGCCTATTAGCTTATGCATATTTCTAGCTCACTCTTATCTCTTAACCCATTTCTATTATTTTATATTTTACTACGAAGTTTGTGGCCTACTGGCAAGGTTCCAACTAATGGCTTACGTCTTTCTCCTCTGGCGGCTCCATGGTGTCTCCCTGCCTTGCCTTTTTTTCCCCAGCATTCAGTTTAGATTTCCCCGCCTAGTTCTGTTCTGCCCTGATATAGGTCCAAAGCAGTTTCTTTAGTCATTAACCAATAAAACAACACATAGACAGAAGGACTTCCCATACCATTTCCCCCTTTCTGTTTAAATAAAAAGGAAAATTTTAACTTTAACATAGTAAAATTACATATAACAAAGTAGGTATCAAGCAAGAATGACAACTACAATATTTATATCCACTTTATCTTTTATCATAACTAAGGAAAACTATAACTATCTATTCTTCAACTCCACCAAAGACCCCAGAATGATATAATATTACCTAAGTAAAATGAAAGTGCATTGTAAGCAACTTCAAAACTCTAGAATTGACAGAGACATCTTACTGCCTGGACAGTCACCCAAAGTTCTGTAATGTTGTGGGCACCCATCTTTAGCCTACTAACCCTTAGTATCCGGCAGACTTTTCCAAAAAGCAGGAAATTTCAAAGACAGTTCTGTCTATATTGGCAGTTCGTCAGTCACTTTCTTATGTATGCTGCAGAATGTCTGGCAGATTCTTTCATGGAGCTGGAATTCCAATGGACTGTCTCATCTTTAGGCAAGTTCAGCAGTCATCTCTCTGTGGGTCCCGCATGTCCCGCTCACACAGCTTAGCATTAAGCAGTCCAGGCGAGAGCAGTTTCTTGTCCAAATGGCTAGCAAACTCCATAAGGAGACTCTTTGATGCCTATCATCCTCTTGAAGTAGATTGGAGCTGCCAAGAGCAGATGTGTCTCATTGTCATGAGAAATCCTAAATTCTCAAAACATTTTAAATGTCATATTCCATAGGTCTTTGAAAGTTTGAAGATTATCTATCTAGCTGAAATATGTTTCTATATATCCAGAAAACCTAACTAATATGACTACAAGCTTGACTATTATAGATGATTATCTATTAACCTATGTTTCTTAATTATACATTACATTTTAAAATGAGCTGCACAAACACAATACCTTAATCAAAAGCAGAAATACACACATAACAAAATTATCCTTAAATCTGTATCAATAAACCAAGATCAATACCAATGTAAATTTCTATAGAATATTCCCCTTTAAATATAAACAAACATTTACAAACAACCATTTAGGTAATTTGGGCATAGTTCTCTCCAAACTGCATCCTGCTTTTTGTTGAATGAAGTGTTTTGGGGGTGTTCATGGTAACCTTTTCGGGGTCTTCATCCATCAAACCACATTAGTCTGCAATTAATCTACAGGTTTTTATCTTTTGTGGAAGAAAAAATAGAACCTCTTTTCTAAAACAACATATCCCTAGACCCATATTTTGAAGTCAAGGCACCTTTAAGATATATATGTTGGTTTAGCTTAGCAGTCCCCAGAATCAAATGTCTCTCTGCAGTCAAAAAAAAACTCAAAGAAAACACAATAATATACATAATCCAGACTCTCTGTGTATATTCCATCTTCACATGGTTTATTTTTCTTTACTCATTTTAATCTATGACTCTCTGTACTCTGTCTCTTTAAAGACTTTGTTTTATTTTTTTTAATGTTTTACTTCTTTTTATAACTCTATATTCTTTTTCTTCTCTCTCCCAAGCCTACATACATTTATCCAGCACTGTGACCCATTTAGATGTCAATTTTTAAAATCTGAATCTATCTTTATTGTGTATTTGTAATTATTTTCTGACCAGAAATGCCGTTTTGTTTGTTTGTTTTTTAATGTTAAGTGGGTGTGGCTAGGACCAAGGCTGCTTTCCTGCTTTGCCTTTTGGTTCTGCCCAGTCTAACATGGTGGAGGTCCGTTCACTGCCCCTGAGACTGCCGGGAAGGACCCATGTTCACCACCTCAACTCCAGTAACCAGTTGACTCTTGCTGCCACCAAGTACAGCACGCTGCTCACAAACTCCATTCAAGAACTCAGCCTTCTGAAAGAGCCTGAGTTCATGCTGACAGCACTGACAAGGAAGCTGCCATTTTGAAACCACATGTTTGTTTGTTTTTTTCTGCTACCACAGAATCAGGAAATCTCTCTTAAGGGAGTTGTGGCATGCCACCAATAGTCGGCAAAATGCTGGCTACCAAGAAGCCATGCTTAACTCTGTTCTTTTGTGTCTAGAATTTCTTTCCAACCTTTCTCAGGTTTTATGTGGATTTAGTCAGCACATGTTGGGTGCCAATCTGTTGTTTGAGGCTGCTTGTTTGTTACTGGCTGCACAGAACTGAAGTAGTCACATAGAACGTGTATTAATTACAATACTGCTTGGCCTATTAGCTTATGCATATTTCTAGCTCATTCTTATCTCTTAACCCATTTCTATTATTTTATATTTAACCACGAGGTTTGTGGCCTACCAGCCTGTGTCTTTCTCCTCTTGCAGCTCCATGGTATCTCCCTGGCTCTGCCTTCTTTCTCCCAGCATTCAGTTTAGTTTTCCCCACCTATCTCTGTTCTGCTATAGGTCCAAAGCAGTTTTTTATTCATTAACCAATAAAAGCAACACATAGACAGAAGGATTTCCCACACCACATGTCTATGTGTTACATGTATACTTGGTTCCTAAGAAACTATAATTATATAAGACCCTCCATTAATAGGAACCAGGGATTCTTAGCTAAATATCTTATTTAAGAACTGATATTAAGAACATAAAGTCCTTTGTACTTTGAAAAATATAGGAGTGGCTTTGTTCTGGTTGATAACTTGGTCAGTTTCACACAAATTAGAGAGAGTTATTTGAGAAAATGCTTCTATAAGACTTCCCTGGAGATGAGCCTGTGGAACATTTTCTTAATTAATGATTCATGTGGGAGGGCCCAGGCATTATAGGTGGTGACACAGCTGGGAAGGTAGTCCTAGGTGCTACAAGAAAGAAGGTTGAGCAGGTCAGAAGGAGCCATCCAATAAACAGCATTCCTCTGTGGTGTCTGCATCAGCTCCTGTCCTGAGTTCCTGTTCTGACTTCTCTCAGTGATGGACTATTATCTGGAAGTGTAAGTGAAATGAACACTTTCCTCCTCAAGCTGCTTTTGATTATGATGTTTTACCATAGCAATAGGAACCCTAAGGCATTTACCATAGCATTAGGAAACCTAAGGCAGGATTAAAAAACAAAAGGAGGGGCAAAATCCTATAAGAAACCAGGACTCACTCAACATGAAAATAATTGTGACAGTCAAAGTTCGAACATTTAAGCAGGAAAGGAAAGAACTAATGTTGGACTGTAATTCCACGTGTACATCTTATACATACATGTCCACATCAATAAAAATAAACCACTAAATGGGAGAGAAGAGGGATTTAAAAAAAAAACACATAAGAATCCTAGGAGTGACCACTGTCTTGGCTCCTAACAGCACAGATTGTTTTGACTATTTCTGTACTTTCTTTAAACAAAAGCAAATTGACCCATTTGTGAAGGAACTTAAGAAAGACTGACACTTTTTGGTACAAGGACAACACAACAGAAATCAGAGAATCTGCAGAAGGACCCTGACTGTTTATCATTGCTGGCAAATTTTATATGACTCTCTCACTTAAAATGCCCATAAAACCCTGACTTTAGAATTTAACATCCCACCAAACCATTCTAATCTTCTTTTTATTTACATACCCAAGATTTGCAAAACTGTAAGCTGAAAGTGGACCTGTGTTTTATGACGTAGACATTTTCAGATGTGTGTAGAAAGCTCTGTTAGTTTCAAATGCTCTGGGGTAACTTTTAAAGAAATAAAAATAAAAACAACAAAGAAAGTCATTTTGACATGAAAATAAGAGTATGTCCCCACCCAATGATTACTTTCCATTCATCACCAATTACTACTTCAGTGTTTGGGGTTACTCTCTTAGATAATTTTAAATATCCAATAAAATAATCAAAATTTATTAAGATGTGAAATTGCCTGTCACGAAAATTGATGAAACTGATATCAGAAACTATTCTTTGGGGGACTGAAAAGGTTTTTGTTGTTGTTTGCTTGTTTATATTTTTTTTTGTGGGCACATCTTGGAAACCATCAATAGGGAGGATCCAGATTAAGGCAGTTAATAACGAAAGAGAAAATCAATATGGATAAGTCATTTCCAAACAGGGATCAGGGAATACCAGATAATCAAGCTGACTTGATTATTCAATGAAGCTGTGGAAAATCCTGGCAAAATGTTTATGAAAGTTACTGTAGGAGGCCAATGCAATGAAAACACTATTGCCTAATTTTAGATATACAAACAAGGTAGAAAATAAGATAAATATTATGCAATTAGTGATTTTTCTTTTTCCAATAAAACCTCAATTTAACCATCCCCTTTTTTCACTATTTTGCATTCTACCTCCTGGCCCATATATACTATATTTTGTGCTCAGATTATAAGAATAAAGGCTTTGAGTGGTAACAGCACTGCTCTGGAAGCTCATACCAGGAAATGGGGTTCTTCTTAGGTGTGAGGGGAATTCTGACTTAGCCAACAGGAAAGAGCATTAAGTTACTTTTTTTCTGGCTGTGAGAAAGCACCCAACCAGCAAATTCAGAAAAACAAGGTTGATTTTGGCTTACAGCTCAAAGGTTCATTGCAGCAGAAAGTCATGGCATCTGGAATGTGGGGTGAGTGGTTATACTGTAGTACAGTCAAGAAGTAGAGAGATAAATGCAGTTAATCTAATATAGAAGTTTTCAGGGATATGCCCAGATATTTGTAAAAATGGAGGTTTCTCTTCCTCCTGCCAGTTCCTGAATAACCACTCTGAGGTTTAATATCAACAACAAACTGTTTGGCAATTAGCTTAGGTTTGTTATTAACTAGCTCTTATTTGATATTTTACCACGAGGCTCATAGCTTGTTACCTCACATCTTGCTTCCCTGGCAGCTGCTGATGTCTCCCAGACTCTGCCTTCTTTCTCCCTGTAGCTCTGCTTGGGTTTCCTGCCTGGCTCTATTCTGCCAGGCTATTGGACAAATTAGTTTCTTTATTAAAACATGTTCACAGCATACAGAGGAGCATCCCACATCAGATTTGTCTTCAAGATAATTCTAATTCTTGTCCAATTGTCAAAGTCAGCCATCATAGGAGGGTTTTGTATTTGGAGAAAGCACCATGCTCTCTACAAAGCAAAAATAAAACTCTGGTGTGAAGGGAGCAGTCAGGTATAGAGGTGGAAGGAGAGGAAACATCACTGTTTCCAGGGAAATGGGACTTTTGCTTAGGACTGTTTATTTCCATGTTTCTGCCTCAAAAAGGAAATGCATGTAGTGTAAGAAAGAAACTTTTGTGTCAGAGAACATAGCTCGAAACTTCTAAGAGAAATCAGTGGCCCCGTGGGGTTGGTTTTGTAAGATTACACTTATTTAGTTAACCTGGTTATATATTATGAAGACAGACAATAGTTAGTGTTTTGTTTTTCAGCTTTACGATGCACAATTTAATAAAACTTGTATATATGCATGGATACAACATGTTACATACATACTGTAAAAGTATTTCCGAAACCAAAGCAATTACAACATGCAGCACCTCAGAGTTACAGTCATCATTTGTCTATGTGTGAGTACCTAACACCTACCCTCTTAGCTGAGCTGATGTTAACCATCATCAGACCATGAGCTATCATCTTCACACTCACCGTTTGATCTCTATATCACATTCATCTTACAACTACATTTGTACATTAGACATCTCCATTTCCCCTACATGCCACTGCCAATCTTACTATCAGTTCAAATGATCAGAGAGATCCTGGGAGATGACTGAAGAATGTCTTGGTTATATCTGGGAGGGCATTTCCAGAAAGATGAGGTTACATCTGCTCAGAATGTAGCTAGGTGTGTGCACAGACTGCAAGAGGAAAAGGGAGGAATTCAATGAGCATGAGGTTCATCCTCTCCATTTTCGTGCTGTCTCTTGTCTCTTCTGCCCCTTCTGGGTGATTGTATGTTTCATCTTTAGAGTGCCTCAATAGAACTGAGAGGCAGAGGGAGGGTGATATCTCCACTGGCATTGGGTCAACCACCCTTACATACCCTCCAACATCACTGCTTTTGGTGCCAGGCCTTTGGTCTCAGAGTAAATGATACCACTAGCCACTTTCCTAAAGCTGCTCTCTCTCAATCTTCATAGTTGTATGGGCTACATTTTATAGTTAAACTCCTAAATAAGCATATCTTTAACAATATGCTTATAACGTACATGTGTGTGTGTGAGCTGTTGATTATCTTTCCCCAGAGAAACCCTGAGTGGCAGAACAAGGAGCCCTAGCACATGGCCGTCAGGTACTCTGGGCTTGTTCGCTGCCCCAAAGGAGTAATCAGAGATACTCTAGGTGACAATGTGTGCTTTATTAGACCCCTTCCAAACTGGTTGCAGCACAAGAAATGAGCAGTCATTAGACAGCTCTTTCCTACAATGCTATTATCTCCTTATTATAAAGAATGCCTTCAGTTGAGTGGAATGTCAGCTACCCTTTAATTTCTTCCTGCCTCTTGGCTCTCACCATCCTTCTGCTCCTTGGCTCCTATATTGAGCTTCCTGCTTTGTTCTTTCTACTGCAGCAGGACACAGAGATGCCTTAGTACTCATTGCTAGACGGGTTGTGATTGTCACTGAATCTGAGCAGGTGTCACTGTATTCATGAGGTACTTGTCCCCACCACTGCTCTAGGTGTATAGTCCTCTCATTTCTCTGAGAGGAATGATCATAAATGAACCCCTTGTAGCCAGGAGGCTGTTGAATTGAAGTCTCTTGCCTCTGAGGGGATACAGTCTAGAGAGAATGAGCGGAAAGAGAGACAGTGTCAAAATATGTACGCTGTTCTAAACTCCCTAAGATAAAATTAGCCCACTTTCCCCCTTGGTTGTAATGGTCATAAACACAAATAAAAAAAAAAATCAAAGCAACCAAGAAAATGTAAGGGTCAAAACCATTCAAGGATTCTCTGCAGCATGAATAATAAAAACCCAGAGACAGATTTTGGGGTTCAAGCTGAAGGTCAGAAAAGCAAAGTAGCCAAGCCACTAGAGAGATCTTACTTCTATCAAGGTTCAGACAAAGGGACGATCCTGCAATACTCTCCACCAACCTCAGACTCCACGCTCCACTGAGTTCCTTCTCTTCCCCTTTCTTTTTCTCTCTCTGCCCAACCATAACACTCCTGTCTCCACCTCCCTGTGCTGGGATTAAAGGCGTGTGATCCCAAGTGCTGGGATCACTTTTATGTGAGCTCTGTTTTTCTTTTAGACAGATTCAATCTTGTGTAGCCCAGGTTGGCCTTGAACTCACAGAGATCTATCTGTCTCTGTCTGCTTAGTCCTGGGATTAAAGGTGTATGCCACCACTCCCTGGCCTGTATGACTGACTAGTATGACCACTTTGCCCTCTGATAGTCTAATAAATAAATAGTTTTATTTATTAAAACACAATAATTTACCACTACAATCCCCACTGTTCATACATAGCATGTAACAGTCCAATGAGTCACTATTGCATGACTTTATTATCCATATGGTCCAAACACCATGTAGGAATGAGCTGAGCTGGCATATAATGGCGGTGGTGTCTCCCAGCAGACACACCTCTTTCCAGCCTCCTTCCTCCCAAAAACTCAGCACGGACTGAGACTCCCAAAGGGACGACAAACGTTATAGTAACTGGCAATTCTCTTCACTTGGCATGCTATGTGGATTTGTGAACTGCTTCATTTCTGAACGTGTGCAACAGGTTTGAACAATTTTAAATAAGGACCCATTAGACAGCAGACACTCAGTTAGAGGCAGAAAATGAAGATGATTAGCCTGGAGGCCTGTGTTCCTCACTGCACACTCAGACTAACAGGGGAGTCGAAGGCATTATTCAACCACATCATAACCATCAGGTGACAAATGCAAATTGAGTGCCACAGAGGACAGGTGCAGGGAACCATGGGTGCTTGTGGAAGAGCAGTTAACCTAGTGGAGAGGGGAGCACCCTCAGGCTACACGAAGACAGAGGAGTATTCTAACTTCTCAGGAACCTGTATATTGTGGACTGTTCTGCAGACAGGCTTACAGATAATCATTGAATCTGATTTCTTAATGTTCTGCATTTTTCCAGTGCTGAAAACAGTGCTATCATGAGCTATTTGTATTCTCCTAATTAACTAGATAGAGTATCCATTTCCTGTATCCGAACCTTGCCCATGCTATTTTTCCATCCTCTGCACTTGATTGTATTCTCTTATCTCTGAGGTGAGACATACTAGCAGGGCCGTGGGGGATGGTTCAGTTGATAAAGGGCTTGCTTCATAAGCACTAGGACCTGAGTTTGATCCTCTAGAACCCACACATTAAAAGTCAGGTATGGAGTTGCACTTGCTATGGAAGGGGCTGCAGTGATGGAAAAAGGCAGGTCTCTGGAGATTGCTGGAGTCAGCCTAGCCTATTAGATGTGCTCCAGGTCATTGAGAGACTCTGCCTCAAAAATAAGATGGATGGCTGCTGAGGACCAACACCTATGGTTGTCTTCTTGCCTTCACACATATGCTTTCATATATATACCCACAGATGTGGAAACACACACAGACACACACAAATATCCAAAAAAGTACCACTTTTTAATCAAATGGTGGCCCACAGGGCAATACCCCCCTGCCCACAAAAGTGGGACACTAGGTACTTTAGGTGATTGTCTTATGTAGATACACACTTTTGGTTTATATATTTCACACAGAGTTATATGTTGTAGCATGAGGGCCTGCTTGTTGGGGTTTTGGTCCTGCCCAGTTCTCACAGCTGGTAAGTCCCCCAAAAAATCACACAGAGAAGTCTACATAAGTTATAAACGGATTGGCCATTAGGTCAGGCTTCGTATTAGCTCTTATAATATATTAGCCCATTATTCTAGCATATGTTAGTCATATGGCTCAATACCTTTTTTAGCAGGGTAGGTCATATCCTGCTTATTCGGTGTCTGGGCAGGACTCCAGAGGAATGGGCTTCCTCCTTGCCAGAATTCTCCTGTTCTCATTGACCTGCTTCTACTTCCTGTCTGGTTGTCCCACCTGCTACCTGCCTGGCTACTGGCCAATCAGCATTTATTTTAAAATATAATTGAATATGTCAGTTAACAATAGGGATACCTTTGGAGAAATGCTTCTTTGGTGGTCCTCCTTCAAACATCAAAGAGTGTGTAGACACAGCTTACATAGTTGTCTTAGGGTTTCTACTGCTGCGAAGGGACACCACGACCATGGCAACTCTTATAAAAAAAAAAACCTTTTAATTGGGGCTGGCTTACAGTTTCAAAGGTTAAGTCTGTTATCATGATGCTGGGACATGGCAGCATGCAGGCAGACATGGTACTGGGGATGGAGATGAAATTTTTATATCTTGTCTACAAGCAGCAGCTTGAATACTGAGTGCAGCTTGAATATATGTGGCACCTCATCAGAGAAGAGGCACCTATCCATGCTTTAGAACCCAGTTGAATTTGTGCCTATTATTATTATTATTATTATTATTTAGAATACTACTTGGCCCATTAGCTCTAACTTCTTATTGGCTAACTCTTCCATCTTAATTTAACCCATCTCCTTTAATCTGTGTATTGCCACGAGGTCGTTGCCTACCAGCAAAGTTTCAGCATGTCTCCGGTGGTGGATCCATGGCATCTCTCTGACTCTCTTCTTCCTCCCAGAATTCAGTTCCATCTTTATAAGTACTTTCCAAGGCCTGTAGTAGTCTCCCCATATGGCCCTATGAAGCACACATCATTACCCATGGGACCATCTCTGACTTCCCATCATGTACTTGACCTCATATTCTCGCTTCCTGAAGGACAAGAACACCCCCCCCCCCAATGCTACTTGATGAATTTGCTAGTTTACCAGAGTTTTTCCTGATTAAATTATGCTGGGAGCTGAAAACCACATCTGATCATTATTTTATCCTGGGCCTTGCTGCTTCTAGGCAGATATTAAAAGCTTCAAGAACGTTTGGTGGCTGAGTGGTGTCTTAGCTATTGTTCTGTTGCTGCGAAGAAACACCATGACCAATGGGAACTATAGAAGAAAGCGTTTACTGGAGCTTGCAGTTTCCAAGGGTGAGCTCATGACTATCATGGTGGGCAGACCATGCTGGGCCAGAGGCTGAGGGCTTATACCTGATCTACAAACATGATGCAGAGCTAACTGGGAATGGCTTGGACTTTTGAAACCTCAGAGTCCACTCCAGTGATCCACCTCCTTCTCTGAGACCACACCTCCCAATCTTTTCCAAACATTCCACCAACTAGGCACCAAGTATTCAAACATATGAGCCTATGGGGCTATTCTTGTTTAAACCACCTCATGTGATAAGCATGCATATTCATATTTATTGTCTCTCTCTGTCTTTCTTCCTGCTCATGCATATTTAACAGATGAAAATAATCTCACTGAGGCTAGGTTCTATGAGTATAAACCAGGAAAGCAGAGCTACTTTTGAGAAATAAAACCATACTTAAATTTTTTCAACTTCCATTGGAGCATCCCTTTCTCTCAGGGAAGTCATTGATATCTGTGATTTCAAATGCTATCTTAGAATTTTCTTTTGTTTAACCTGATTGAATATTCAAGGTTTGTAGGTGGACTTTTCTGTCCCACAAATCAGTTCCCAAATAACCACTCAGAGACTCATTACTAATTATAAATGCTCAACCAATAGTTTAGGCTTATCTCCAGCCAGCTCTTACAACTTAAACTGACTCATTTCTACTAAACTATGTGCTTCCCTGAGACTTGTTTACTTCATCTATGAACTTCTCATGTTACTACTCCCACATCTAGCTCATAACTCCAAAGACTCTGCCCTTCTTCCAAGCATTCTCTCTGTCCTGAAAATCCTGTCTATCCAGTGGTCAGTCATCTCTTTAACCAATCAGAGTAATAAATATTTACAGTAAACCAAAGGATTATTCCCCATTGTTATCTAATTAAAATAGAAAGTTTTAACTTTAGCATAGCAAAATTATATATAATAAAAATAGTTGTCAAGTAAGAATTACAGTTACACCATCCAGTCCATTTGTATTTGGCAAATTTGAGAAAATATTTTATATTATTATCATGCTATCTTTGTGAGTCTAAAGTTTTACACCTAATTTACTTTTTAACCATAACTAAGGAAAACTGTAAGTCTAACTAGTCTTTAACTCCATCAAAGACCTTAGAAGGATGTAGCATGACCTAATGACAGGCACATCTGCCTGCCTGAGCAATCATCCAAAGTTCTTTTGTAATGTTGGGGCAGCTGACTTTGGCCTACAGGCCTACTAAATCTGACAGACTTTTTGAGAAGCAGGGATATTTGAAGAACTGTTTTTCCTTGTCTTGGCAAAGTTTGACAGTCACTTTCCTTTGCATCTGTGGGTCCTGTTTGGACTGTATACTGTCAGCAATTGAGGCAAAGGCATTTTTTTTTCCAAAATGGCAAGTTTTTGTCATAAAAATCTCCATATGGAGGTTCTTTGATGCCCATCATTTTCTTCGGAAGTAAATTGGTGCTATCAGAAGCAGATGTGTCACTGTCATGAAAAGTCTTAGGTTATTAAATGGTGTTTTCTGTAGGTCTTCAAAGTGTTTGAAGATCATCTATCAAAATATGTTTAACTTTGAAAACATACCTAATATGATTACAACTTTAATATAGATGACCATTAATGTGTATTTTTAAATTATACATTACATTTTTAAATGAGTTGTATAAGAACAATAAATACCCTCAACAAGAGTAGAAACATATAAATAGTATAGCAAAAGTTGCATTACATGTGCATCAATAAACCAAAATTTATACCAATGTAAAATAACAAATTGTAACCAACCCCCTAAACAGTAACAAACATTTATAATTCATTGAATAACCAAAAGCCACCCATACCCCATCTCTTATGAATGAGGGCATTGATCTCTAGACTACTTTCTGTTATCTGTGTGTGCAGGTATCTTTGGGAAAACCTTGAGAAAATCAGCATAATTGTTAGATCTTGGGTGGAATAGCTTGTGAGGCTGGACCCTCTCAGCCAGCAACCTTGAAGCTGTTTTAGGTGCAGAATTCTGAGGAGACTGTAACAGGGCATTTTGAGATGTTGGATCACCTGGGCCATTCATTTTTATTGGTCTCTGGTCCACTTGCTCTGAAAACACATAAACTTTTAAATGTAACATAAACATCTGCATTAATACAAGCATAGACTGTGTATTATACACAAGTTAGCCAAAGATGATTTTTTTTTGTTTTATGTTTGAGTAGATAAAATATATGATACATAGTTTGTAGTTTTTCTAGGTTTATTTCTTTATGTCTGCAGTCCAGATTTTCAGAGGGCATTCCCTAATTAAACCTGATTCATATAAACCTAGAATCAATTCATAGCCTCTCATTTCCTATGGAAATAAAAGGAAGAGCTCTTCCCCAAAGTTGCATTTTTTTTGACTTCTTTGTTTTTTTTTAAAGTTAATATAGCCCTGGAGTATCTAAGTTGATTCTATTCACAATCCCATGTCTGTCAGCAGCTGTCACTTGTTCATCAGTTTTCAAAAATTAAAAATCAACACAACATCATACAGGATCCAGATTCTGTGTATTTTCCATCTTATGTTGCCATTTCTTTTTATAACTCTAACTCTCTCTTTAAAGATTTACTATTATTTTAAAATTATTTATTTCTATGGTTGTCTATACTCATACTCATTCTCCTTTCTTTTTCAAGCCTTTGTACACTTTTAAACACACTGAAACCCATTTAGAGTATTTTTTTTTCTCTAATCTGGATCTGTCTTTACTGAATATCTCTATCCTTTTCTGACTGCATGAGCCTTTAACCTGTTCAGCAGTGTGGCTAGGACTTACACTTAGGCTTTAACAGCTGGTTGTGCCCTACTCCTTGGTTGGTACAAGACAAGTTCTTTGCCCCACAGGCCTGGTCAAGAGCCGGGTTTATTAACTAGGAACTACATTCAGTCCCCCAGCTCTGGGATGCCAGTGCCCATGCTAAGACAGGCATTATAACTTAGTATGTTTTTTTTTTTTAATTTTCTCAGGCCCTATATGTAACTTTGGGTCCCATGTTGGGCACCATTTATAGGCAGACATTTCTGTACAGCCAGCCAAATAACTACACAGAGACTTATTATTAATTATAAATGCTCAGCCACTAGCTTAGGTTTGTCTCCAACTAGTTCTTACAATTTAAATTAACTAATTTCTACTAACCTATGTGCTCTCCCAAGGCTCGCTTGCCTCATCTATGAACTTCCCATGTTGCTTCTTCTGCATCTGGCTCCTGACTCCCAAGAATCTACCCTTCTCCCCAGCATTCTCTCTGTCCTAAAAATCCCGCTTAGCAATTGGCCTGTCAGCTCTTTGTTAACCAATTAGAGTAATACATATTCACAGTGAACAAAAGGATTATTCCTTAGCAAAGGTTGACAGACTTGGGGCAAGATTTATTTAACTGCAGGATGTATAAGGATCTTTAAAGATAAGAGAAAAGATAGATGTTTTAATCCATTCATAATTTCAAAATAACAGAATGCATGCTTCATAAAGATAAGTTTCTATTGTGTATTTCAAGCTGGCTTTGAACTCATGATCCCCATACCTGGATACTAGGTGTGTTCCACCATGCCTGGCCCTGTAGCATATACTCTGATTACAGTTTTCTATGTTTTTAAATTTTGGTTCCCACAAGAGCTTTTTCCCATTTTACAGATGAGGAAACATACTTGCGAAGTTTTGATACCAGTAAGAACACCCTGGAATGTTTTGAATACGTGAACCAGCAAGGGAGAGAGGCTTATATAAAACTTTGGGCTGTAAATATGGTTAGAGTTACTTACCTAACATTTTCCAAAAATGACTGTCTCAATGCAGTAAGTATAGTATACAATAAATTGTTTCGTTTTGTTGACTTGAAAGCAAATGCAGCCATGAATATTATACACAAAGAGGTTCCATGCAAAACTAGTGATTTGATGGGACACCGCAATGCCTAGAGTGACAGCAGGTGGTCATTAGATTATAAGAAGTGGAAAATGTGTTTGATCACTACAAAATAGGGGTCTCCTCCTGAAGGGAAAGGAAAGTCAAGAAGATTTGTTGGAAAGGTCAGAGTTTGCAATTTCTGTAATGACTGGGCTAGAGCCCAGCCCAGTCCTACATCCCCTTCAGATGAATGAACCATTTATCTAAGTGATTGCCTGCAGGGAGACTTGGGGCTTCTCTTTCACCCCGACAGGGATCTGGTGAAGTCTTACATGATTCACCCTAACTCAATTCTTTACTGGCTGGGAAACCTTGACTGCATTTCGCAATTTCTATGCACTTGTTTCCTTAGATGAAGAAAATGAAAATTAAAAGCCACCCAGTCCCCAGAACTGTTGAGAGAATCCCATCAAAAGTCTCACATACCACACTAGGTCCAATTTCAAGCAACTTATAAACTTTCAGAAATATTAGCTACTTTTATTTTATAAGCACTAACTTCAGGCATGTTCTTTAAAGGAGAAAGGAACAAATCTTTCTGTCTTTGAAGGGCATATTCCCTCTGAAGAAATAACTTTTATCTGACCTTACAGGGTGGAAATAATAGCCATTATATAAATAAAGAGGTGGTTGTGTTCCTATAATGGCTTACTCACACAAATAAGATGCAGATTAAATTTGACCTGAGGGTCTGTGGTGATTTGAATAAGAACGCCTCCCATAGGCTCATATATTTGAGTGTTTAGTCACCCGGGGAGTAGAACTGTTTGAAAGACTTAGAAGGTGTGGTCTTGCAGAGGAAGTGTCTCACCAGAGGTGGGCTTGGAGGTTTTAAAAGCCCCTGTCAGGCCCAGTCTCTCTTTCTCTGCCTGTGGATAAGAGTGTAAAGCTCTGAGCTACTGCCCTGGCCCCAGTCCTGTCTGTATGCTGCCATGCTCCCACCATGATGGTCATGAATTGACCCTCTGAAACTGTAAAGAAGCTCCCAATTAAAAGCTTTCCTTTTTAAGCATTGCTTTTGTCATGATGTCATAGAGCAGCAGGTTAAACAGAGTTACAGGTTGTTGACCTTTGCTCTAACTTAAACAAGAGTTCCTCATGGCCTACAAGAGAGATGCTCCAAGGGACCAAGTGGATACCTACAGGTACAAGTGCTACAGAACACTAGTCATACACTTTTTAAACAATGCACTCCTCTGATAAAGTTGAACCTGTAAGCTAGGCATGGTGAGAGGCAAGGAACCACTGACACCATGTAAGAGCGACTGGAATGTGATGTCATGAATATCAAAAAATGAAACAAAAAAAAAAAAACCCAACCCCCCCCCCAAAAAAAAAAAACTTAGTGTGCTGTGTTCACCTTACTGGAATGAAGTGCAATACATGCCTATCTCTACCAATTAGTGATGGGGAGTTACCTTGTTGGCTCTGTGAGGCAATGTTAGGTTGTGGCTCTGATTTACCACTATTCAGTAGGGTGGTTTGAATGGTAAGGAACTGTACACTTCATGCCTTTAGAAGAAAGGATTTTGAATGTTTCACCTGGAGGAAATAATCCATGTTTTGGAGTGTGACTATGTTCATACCAATGTAAACATTGCATAATAAATGCATGTATTAAAACATCACACATTAACAATTCTTTTATCCCACACAACATATAGTTTTTTAAATGTTTTTATATATCTGAAAAAATTGAGCTCTGTTTCAATTAGAAAAAAAGAGGTTAATTGAATAAAATTTCTTCAATACTGCCCATGGTCTATTTGATGGTGGAGGCAGCTACCAAGTTATATGGGACAGGTAGCATATACAATGTGGTTGGCATGTAATTTTAAATTTTTGAAACAGAATTCTCCATTTAATACCTTTGGACCACCAATGACCATGTGATGGTTAATCTTGACAGTCAATTTGATGGGATTTATAATCACTATGAAAACAGGCCTCTGGGCATGTCTGTGAGGAATTTTCTAGATTAGGTTAAGTGAATTGTGTAGACTCACCACAAATGTAGGGTGTCACATTCTGTGGACTGAGTTTCTTGACTGAATGGAAAAGGAGAAATGGAGCTGAGTAGAGCATCGACTCTTCTCTGCTTCTTGAGTGCAGATACAACATAACCAGCTGCTCAAGCTCCTGATGGTATGATGGACCAGATCTTCCACTGTGAGCCCAAGCAAACCCTTTCTTCCTTGGCTTCATCTTGTCAAGAACTTAGTCATACCAACAAGAAAGCAATACAGAAATTACAGGGAGCAAACTCACAGGGAAGGGAGGTCTGCTATGTGGAGGATGTTGCAGCCTGATCCTAAGCCTCCTGGGGATAGGAAACAGATGAAGGGAGGGTTTACATGCATGGGATGGAACTACCTCTCACCTATACTGTGAACAAAATTACGTAGAATAATGTGCTCCCGAATCCAGTCTTTATGGCAAGCTTTTAAAGTGCAAATTCTAAGACCACACGGCTATGTGTTTTCATGACCCCATTAATGGGTGTAGTCTTGCCATGGCTGTTTAGAGACACACTGTGGCAGGCTGACAGAGGAAAATGGTGAATAGGATCCACCTCCTGTATTGCTCAAGCTTCTCCTTCCAGACTCTATTAGATAAAAAGTTTTGTTCCTGCTCGTGGGGATATACATGGCATGAGGAACATCGGGGACCCAGAGGTGGCCACTGGGAGTGCCGTAGATCTTTCTTTGTCCTTGATCTATATTCACTCGGGGAAGTTGAACTGTGATTTGTCTGAGCCAATGAGGCCTCAAAGGGAACCTCCATGTTGGCAAATGCACATCAGTCATGGGAATGAAGCAGTGGCCTTGCAAATTCCTCATCTGAAATGAAGGACATAACATTTCATCATGTATCTATGGTCCCGGGAAAAGTTGGTTACACTTTCGACAATGTGTTTTACATTCTACACCCTGTCAATGATCTAAGCCTTCTTTCCAACCCTTCCAGAGGATCTTGCCTGGCTGTTAAAACAAACATTCAGAACTCTGTGTATTTGCCGTCTCCTGCATCTATTTCTACCCTAGTACTTGGAAAGAGGAAGTAGAAACCAAGAAGCTCATTGCCTTTTTGAATTTTGGATTTTAAATAAATGTGTACTTGATGTTCAGATTGATTAAGTAGTAGTACATTTTGCAGCTGAGGATTTTTTTTTAGTCAAGGCCAAATTGCCATCCGAGAAAGGCATGATCCTGTTCTTAGTCCTGGAATTTGAATGGGAGATCCAACCACTAACAATGAGGACAATTGGATGAGGGACTAGAAAGGGAACTTTTCTCTCTATCTGAGGCTGCTGGAGATCGGGGGAATCATTTGGAACCTTCTCTGTGTTGTAAAAAATGGAGGATAATCCACATCTGAGTCTAAACAAAATTTCTGTTCATTCAATTTACAAGAATTAAATTTTCAAAAATGTATTTTTAAACCTCTTAAATCAAAATAATTCTTTGCTGCTCAACCAGGCCCTTCCAGTGAAGACAAAATTGACATTAACCCAAGCACAAATAGCTGGCTTTATGATTTTAATGGAGCAAACAAAACTGATTTATTAATAAAGCGTATTGTTGAAAGAGAATCTTTGTGGAATCTTGGGCTGTGCAGTCCATCCATTTTTATTGGCCTCACTTTGTTATGGTTTCAGAGCTATTTATAATGTTATCCCACTGAAAATCGCTTTCCATTCTGTCATTTGTCTTCCATCTCCAGAAAGCTTCCCATCCAAATTAGAAAAAAAAGAGTTATCCTTTCTTCTACACCTCCTTAAAGTCGATTGGAAGTGGCACCTCCCGGGAATGGGTCCATTTCTCATCCATGCTCCCAGCAGGAGAAGAAAATCGAGCTTGTGTGCTTCAGTTGGTTCTAGGAGGCAAACCCTCAGCTGCTAGCATTACTCGTTCCATACTTGGAAACCATCTGCTTTCACATTCCTTCCTTTCAGTAAAGGATGATATAGAAGGAGAATCATCCTTACAGGTCTGTCCTGGGCAGCTGCATCAGGCCCAGTGCGGAAGAGTCTCACTACTGGCATAAGACTCTGCAGTTACTGCCGTCAAACGCTCAGTCATCTGGGAAAGAAGGGGATCCGTGTTTCCATGGCACATTGGGTCTTGGACATTCTGTAGCCTGGCCTGGTAAGAGTCATCACGCATGCTCTCACACTGGATTCTTTTTCTCTGCATCATTTATTTGCGGAATGAGAGAAACACCGGAGTGAGCTGTGAGCTGGGTTTATGCCTGCCATCATGTGTGCACGCCATATCTAAGCAACCCTAGGGGTACTCTGCCTATTCCCATTTTAAATGTGGAAAATGAAAAATTAGAGAAAGGTAACATGTGCTGGGTCACAGAGCTACAGGGGTGAAGATGGCTTTTAAAATGAGCCCCCTCTTTTTTCAAAGATTAATATAGAATCTAACAGTTCCATGTCAGTTTGCACTTTAAAATCAACAGCTTAAAGCATCTGAATTCATACAGCTCAGTGATAGGCTTCAGATATGACAGGAGGGTAGCAGTGATTTATTTAGGAAACAGAAGTGATTGAGGTGCTGGTTAGATACCCCATTTCTTTCTTTCTTTCTTCATCTTTTAATTTCTGCTTCCTCCCCGCCTCTGCCTTCCATTTCCCTCCCCCCCCCCCTTTCCAGCCGGAAGAGCAGTCAGGGTTCCCTGCCCTGTGGGAAGTCCAAGGTCCTCCCCCCTCCAACCAGGTCTAGGAAGCTGAGCATCCAAACATCCTAGGCTCCCACAAAGCTAGTACATGCAGTAGGATCAAAACCCAGTGCCCTTGTTCTTGGCTTCTCAGCAGCCCTCATTTTCCGCCATGTTCAGAGAGTCCGGTTTCATCCCATGCTTATTCAGTACCAGTCCAGCTGGCCTTGGTGGGTTCCCAATAGATCAGCCCCATTGTCTCAGTGTGTGGGTCCACCCCTCGCGGTCCTGACTTCCTTTCTCATGTTCTTCCTCCTTCTGCTCCTCATTTGGACCTTGGAAACTCAGTCTGGTGCTCCAATATGGGTCTCTATCTCCTTCCATTGCCAGATGAAGGTTCTATGATGATATGCAAGATATTCATCAGTATGACTATAGTGATGTGGGAGTGTCATATATCAATCTGTTGATTTCATTGGTTAAGCAATAAAGAAACTGCTTGGCCCTCATAGGTTAAAACATAGGTGGGTGGAGTAAACAGAACAGAATGCTGGGAGGAAGAGGAAGTGAGCTCAGGCTCGACAGCTCTGCTCTCTGGAGCAGAGACGCCATGCTCCCCTCTCTGGGACAGAGGCGATAGCTCTGCTCTCTGGGGCAGACGCGATGAAGCTCCAACCCAGGATGGACATAGGCTAGAATCTTCCCTGTAAGACCGGAGCTACACAGTATATTAGAGATGGGTTGATCAGGATATCAGAATTAGCCAGTAAGGGCTAATGCTAATGGGCCAAGCAGAATGGGCCAAGCAGTATTTAAAAGAATACAGTGTCCGTGTAATTATTTCGGGGCATAAGCTAGCCAGGCGGCCGGGGTGCTGGGGACGCAGCCCCACCGCTCCTATTACAACACTATAGGATAGGGCCATTTCAGGCTCCCTCTCCTCAGCTGCCCTAGGAACTAGCTGGGGACATCTCCCTGAACACCTGGGAACCCCTCTAGGGTTAAGTCTCTTGCCAACTCGAAAATTGGCTCCCTTAATTAAGATATATACTTCCTTGCTCCCATATCTACACTTCCTTTATCCCAACAATCACATTCCCCCAAGTTCTTCCCATCCTCCCCTTCTTACTTTTCTCTCCCCATCTCCTGTTTCCCCCATCCCACCCCACCCCCAGTTCCCAGTTTTTGCCCAGCAATCTTGTCTATTTTACAATATCCAGGAGGATAACTGTATGTTTTTATTTGGGTTCACCTTCTTATTTAGCTTCTCTAGGATCACAAATTATAGGCTCAATGTCCTTTATTTATGGCTAGAAACCAACTATGAGGGAGTACATCCCATGTTCATCTTTTTGGGTCTGGCTTACCTCACTCAGGATAGTGTTTTCTATTTCCATCCATTTGCATGCAAAATTCAAGATGTCATTGTTTTTTTTCCGCTGAGTAGTACTCTAATATGTATATATTCCCCACACTTTCTTAATCCATTCTTCCATTGAAGGGCATCTACGTTGTTTCCAGGTTCAGGCTATTACAAACAATGCTGCTATGAACATAGTTGAGCATATACTTTTGTAGTATGATAGGGCCTCTCTTGGGTATAGTCCCAAGAGTGGTATTGCTGGGTCCAGGGGTAGGTTGATCCAAAATTTCCTGAGAAACGGCCACATTGCTTTCCAAAGTGGTTGCACAAGTTTGCATTCCCACCAGCAATGGATGAGTGTACCCCTTCCTCCACAACCTCTCCAGCAAAGGCTATCATTGGTGTTTTTGATTTTAGCCATTCTAACAGGTGTAAGATGGTATCTCAAAGTTGTTTTGATTTGCATTTCCCTGATCGCTAAGGAAGTTGAGCATGACCTTAAGAACCTCATTCGCACTTGGGGCTACTTTCAAGCGGCAATACTATATTAATTCATTTTCTGTTGATATACTAAAAAGCTCCCGAAGCTGAGCAAATTCTAAAGATAAGGGGTTTATTTAGGTTACAGTTTAGAGGCTGAAGGTAGCCTCTTTCATGTCAGTCTCTCCTGTCAGTCTTCCTGGCTGCACTGTAACATGGCAGGAGTAGCTGAGGATGGAGGAAACTGGTGCCGTGCATGGAGGGGAAGCCAGTGACTGGAGACGGGTCTGGTTTGTCTCTTCTGTACAGACCCCTCTCAAAAGGATGAACCAGTGTTCTACCAGACAATGCTGCCCCAATGCCCTAATGATCTTCTAGGCCCTGCCTTTTAAAGATACAACCCCCTTGGGAACATCATGCTGAGGACCAAGCTACAAATTCATGATCTTTGGGGGAGGGGCATGACACAGACTAAACCCAGGCCCATAGCACTATTGATTCCTAGAGTTTCATGAAAATCTTTGACCCTGCCCAGAAATCATCACATTCTGTATATACAATATTCTAGAAAGGCCATAAAACTGTATATATATTATATACACATAATATTATATATAAACATATCACATACATATAACTTATAAAATATAATATGTATAATGTGCATACATATAATATGTATGTGCACATATATCATATATATTAAGTATATATATACTAGGTGGTGGTCCTTTAATCCCAGCTGATAGTCACTTTTACTAAGTGAGTAGTGGTTAAGAAATAAATATCTTTCTGTGTCTGGATTACCTCACTCATAATGATTTTTTTCCTAGTTCCATTCATTTGCCTGCAAATTTCATGAGGTCATCGTTTTTTTTTGTTGTTGTTTGTCTTCTTTTTTTTTTTTTTCTTTTTCAGCTGAGAAGTACACTGTTGGGTAAATGTGCCACATTTTCCTTATCCATTCTTCAGTTGAGGGGCATCTAGGTTGCTTACAGGTTCTGGTTATTATGAATAATGCTACTATAAACATAGTCTTTGTAGTATGATTGAGTATCTTTTGGATCTATGCCTAATTGGTGTAGGTGGGTCTTAAGGTAGATTAATTCCCAATTTTCTAAGAAACTGCTATACCAATTTCTGAAGTGGTTGTACAAGTTTGCACTCCCACCAGGAGTGGAAGAGTGTTCTCCTTACTTCACATCCTCTTCAACATCAGCTCTCATCAGTGTTTTTTATCTTAGCCATTCAGACAGGTGTAAGATGGTATCTCAGAGTCATTTTGATTTGCATTTATCTGATGACTAATGATATTGTTCAGTTCTTTAGTGTCTTTTGGCCATTTGAAATTCTTCTGTTGAGAACTCTCTGGCTAGATCTGTTCCTCATTTTGTAACTGGATTATTTGGTATTTTGATGTTTAGTTTCTTGAGTATAGGAGGTCCTTCTGTATTTGTGTTGCTTTCATTAATTACTAAAGAAACTGCCTTGGCCTTTTGATAGGGCAGAAATTAGGTAGGTGGGGTAGACAGAACTGAGTTCTGAAAAGAAGGACAGACAGACAGATGCCATGGAGCTCCTGTCTGAGACTGATGCTGGTTAAAATCTTTCCCAGTAAGCCACAACCTTGTGGTGTTACACAGATTGGTAGAAACAGGTTAGATCAGGATGTGATAGTTGGCCAAGAAGAGGCTAGATATAATGGGACAGGCAGTAATTTAATTAATACAATTTCTGTGTGATTATTTCGATATAAGATAGTCGCACGGTGGGACACAGCTCACAGCTCTCCCTACTACACTGAGTTCTTTATATATTTTGAAGATCAGTCTTCTATCAAATGTGGGATTGGTGAGGTGTCTTATTGACAATGCCCATTTCCTTATAGAAACTTTTCAGCTTCAGGAGGTACATTTATTAATTGTCAATCTCAGTGTCTGTGCTACTGGTGTTATATTTAGGAAGTAGTCTCTTCTGCCAATGAGTTCAAGGCTGCTTCCCACTTTCTCTTCTATCAGGTTTAGTGTAACTGGATTTATGTTGAGGTCTTTGATCCACTTGGTCTCGAGTTTTGCAAAGGGTGATAGATATGGATCTATTTGCATTCTTCTTACTCTCTTATTAAGGCTTCTGACAGTGAGAGCAGGACCCCTTCTTGGTGCTTAGCTGACTTTTGGTAATTTTCCCCATGATGGATTATCTGGCCTCGCCTAGACCACGGAAGGGGAAAAATTTGGTCCTGCCTCAACTTGATGTGCCATGCTTTGTGCAAGCCCATGGGAGGCCTGTCCCTTCTGAATGGAGATGGAGGAGGAGTGAATGGGGAGGGGATAGATGGGAAAGGAAAGGGGATGGGAGAAGAAGTGGGAGGGGAAACTGGTTGGTTTGTAAAATAAATGGAAAAAAGTTATTTAAATTAAAAAGACATAGATGGCTAGATTTGTATAATGAAAGCAACTTTTCCAAAAATGCATGTGGAAGACTAACTAGCTAAAATTCTCATTCCCTTATCCTGTCTCTCTCTCTCACACACAGGAACTCAAGCAGGGCAGTCACCTGGGACAGGAGCTGATGCAGAGGCCGTGGAGGGATGCTGCTTACCAGTTTGCTCCTCATATCTTGCTCGGATGGCTTGCTTATACTGCTAAGGGCTATCTGCCCAGGGATAGCACCACCCATAATGGGATGGCTATTCCTCTAATAAGAAAAAAATGCCTACAAGCTTGCCCACAGACTAGCTTGATGGGGGAATTTCCTCAATTGAGGTTTTCCTCTTCTCAGATGGCTCTAGCATTTTCTCAAGTAGAGAAAAACCTAGCCAAGACAAGGATTTTCAATCTGAAAATCCAAAATCAAAAGGCCTTTTAAATTTGAAACTTGTCTCTTTCCAAGCATTGAAGATAGAGGATATTTAACCTGCACAGAATTTGCTAGTTTGTGAGAGAAGGTACCCTCATGACCTATAAATATAGGAGCCTAAACCAGTGGTTCAAACCTTCCTTTTCCTGCTACCTTTTAATTAGTTCCTTATATTGTGGTGACCCCCCCCCAACCATAAAGTTATTTTTATTGCTACTTCATCCCTATAATTTTGCTACTGCATGTTACTATCTGATGTTACTAACATTACATGCTACTGTAATGTTACTATCTGATATGTAGATGGTTTGGGGTAACCCCTGTGAAAGAGTCATTCAATTGCCCAAAGGGATCACAGCCCACAGGCTGAGAGCCACTGTCCTAAACAATCATGAGTCTCAGGTTTTGCAGGGCCTGGTAGGATCATCGTAAGTAAGCACTTAGTCTCTTGAGAGAGAGGCCTGCTCTCACCAACCAGAAGCAAAATCACTGACATCAGTGGATGGACCCAGACTCCCGGGGATCACCTAAGATAGGAAGCCTCCTTCAGACTACCTCAACTGCATGAGTGGATCCTCAGCAATGAAAATTGCCAGCAGCATTTGGGAAGAGTTAAAAGCAACACCACGGACCTTTTTCTGCATTTCGGATCTCCCAGCAGAGCCCTATCAAGCAGAGAGATTCTCTTCTCAAAATAAAGATGGAAAGAACCACAAGGTGCGTCTGACTTTGATGGAACTAAGGTGGGTGAGTGTCTGCGTGTGTATTGTGTGGGGCCTTTACACTCTTTATACAGGTTACATGATTGGGCTGTCAGCTTTGAGAATAAAGGGTGTGGTGTGTGTGTGTGTGTGTGTGTGTGTGTGTGTGTGTGCGCGTGCGCACTCCTTTCCTTTCCTTTTATAAGTGCACTGCTGGCAGCCATCCAGGGGACAAGTGGTGGATGGCCACCAGCTGCCTTGGCTCTGCATTAGAGCCTCCACATGTTGGATGTCTATAAGGTTGAACTTGGCAGAGCATAGGCGATGGCCTTCGATTGCCTGTATAGATCTGGGACCTTTCTAGAGACTCTGATAACAGTGGGTTGTGTTTTCTATGTGTCGTAAACTTTCTCCCAGGAAACCTGCCCTAAAGAAGTAAACATCAACAGTGCGACCGCATCCCCCAGATTTTGGATTCTGAAGGCTTGCTCCCTCAAGCCATTTTTTATATTAATGACTTTTAATTGGCTTGAAATTTTCATTTCACCTACAGAGTAGCGGATTTCCTTGTGGCATTGCCATACGTGCTTAGTTTTGGTGGATTCTTCCCCATTCTGTGCTCGTCCATCTCTGTGACGCCGCATTCACCTTTCACCTTCACATCACACAGTGATATGCACCATCCCATCTACTCAAATGCAATAATATTTGAGGATGAGGCCTGCAAGAAGCTATTGGCTCATGAGTTCTCTGCTTGTGTGAGTCAGTCAATATAGCCATAGATTAGAGATCTTCTCCCTAACATGCTTGTGCTGACTTACTATGGGATGCCCTTGACCATGTTGGAAACCCTAAAGAGCTTTCACTAAAACCCAGCAGTTACCCTCCAACCTCAGAGCCTTTAAACCTGTACACTAAACAAACCTATATTCTCTATAAGCCAGCCAGTCTCTGACATCCTGTTATAGCCCATTTTATTAAACAGACTCAGATCCTGAAGCGACAGACCATTGTAGTAGAGCAATGTCTGAGTCTGGACATCTGTCACTTCCATCCGTTAGGACTATGGCTAGTAAGTATCTCGGAATCTCAGTCTTGCCCATCTAAGACGTAAAGATGATAACATTAACATAACTGAGCTCTTGCGTAACTTACACACATTACATTTGACACATTCTGTACACTCAAAAAAACCCAGCAGGGCCTCTGATAGCATTTCTGGGGGGCGGCTGTGAAGCACACAGTGCTCACACCATTCTAAAGCTGTGCACAGTTCTCTGGAGGCAGAAGTCTGTGGATGTAACACTGAAAAAACCATGAGCTTGGATCACAGGAGCATTCTTTGCAGATTCCAGTTTCAGTAAATAAACTATAAATATATTTTTAGTATACGCCATACAATAATTGGGACAGGCTTGTACGGAAAAGCATTTGTTATTTATCTAAAATTTTGTTTTAACAAGGCATCTTGTATTTTGTCTGGCAATGCTACCCATGGACCATGCAAACTTCAGTACAGTTATATAATATTTCCAATTCTAACACTCGTAAAGATAATGTGAACAGCAATCAGAATAATTCTTATGTACCACACAGTTATTAGATAATTTTATCTGTGAGCAAATTTTGCTATCCTTGCTCTGCAGACGACAATATAGAGAAAAAGCGATGGACTGACTCTCGTCCTGTTCACACAGTTGATACATTTAAACATGGTGCAAAGTCAGCCTGATTCCAGAAGGTCTCATTGGACCATACTGTTTTTTTCTCTTTTTCTTTTTCTTTCTTTCTTTCTTTCTTTTTTTCTTTTGGTTTTTCGAGACAGGATTTCTTTGTAGCTTTGGAGCCTGTCCTGGAACTAGCTCTTGTAGACCAGGTTGGACTTAAACTCACAGAGATCTGCCTGCCTCTGCCCCCCAAGTGCCAAGATTAAAGGCGTGCACCACCACTACCTGGCTATCTATGTTGGCTATGACTTAACTTGCCTGAAGTTCCTGTGAAGCTCAATCTTATAGAAGAAAATTTGAAAAAAACAGTTGAAGTGCCAAAGGAGAAACTCTTTCAAATCTCACATGAAAGAGAGCCCACATATTTGAGCAACACTTATCAAAATTCTCTGCCCTTTCCTGCCATTTCAACCCTACCCAACAATCTCTCAGATATTTTCTCAATAAAATCTGGAGAAAACAAGAAGAAAAAAGTTTCCTCATTCTCTAGCCTATGACTTATTTTTCCTCCTTCTTCCATCATCACCTCTTTCTTAGGCTTTGGTATGTAGATTAACTTGGCCTCTTTCTCTGAAGAGTCGCTATTATTTAGAAGAAAGGAAGAGAAGTTGGCTTGGAAATTTTGAAATCCTCATTGGCAGGTGTGTGTGTGTGGTGGGGGTCACTAGCATTAATGCATCATTCTCTTGTTAATAACAACGCATTTCTCCTTCACCCTACACACTCCCTAAATGTTAATTGACTTCTGCCCTCCCGAGCAGGTACCCATTGCCCATCCCCTCTTATCTTAGGTTCCTTGCATGTTTCCCCATCAGGATTTTGTTCCGGGTTTGATAGCTACTGAAAGTTCGTGGAAACAGATGAGGAAATAAAATCCGTGGGTATTGCCTCTGATTGCTGGGTTAGCTGATGAGAAAGAAAAGGACAGTCCTGAGGGTATGAGGACGTACCTCTCAAGATGACGTCTTCCTCATAGAAACAGCATGAGAATCCAGGACCAGAAGCAGCCCTATGCAGCATTTGCAGGTTTGGGTGCACTGACTCCCACTGACTCCAGTTTGCTGGTGGGTATAAGCAGAGTGAAAAGACAGATATCTGAGGAATTTATTGGTAGTCAGTTTGCCAGTACCAACTTTCCAAGTACAAGTCAGTAAAAAACAGGGAAGCCACATGAAGTGTGCATTTGGAGTTTGCCCGGGTCTCTAGAGTTTGCCAGGGAGCTCTTAGTCTCCCCTGACCTTAACCCTCCAACAAAAGGCAGTTCAGCTCCTGACTGTAGCATCTGTAGTTGTATTTCCTTTTTGAGTGAGAACTAGAGCAAACACCTTTTGTCAAGGAGGAGCAGAGATGAGCTCTTCTGTCACTTGGATCATTTGAAAGCTGTGTGTGTCTATCTTTGCAGCATTTCATGAGTTCTGCTGTGTCTAACATGCCCATGTCTTCTGATGGAAGGCCAGCAGAGTGATCAAATCCCCTTGGTCCATAAGAAATAGCAGATCCTTTGTATACTACACAGGGAATAATTCCATTCATCCTCCCCTCGCTTGGCTCTTACCATTTTGCAGTTGAGGAAACGGTAGCTCAGAAATATTTTTAAAAACCAAACAAAAATATTTATTTACCAAGCATGATTTTTGTAGAATATTATTTTAAGATATGTTACATTTGTTTATGCTGTGGAACATTTGTTTAATTATGTAAAGATGCGTTACATTCCTTTATGTTGCTTTTGTTTAACTCTGTGAAGCTGTGTTTCTTTGCCTGTCTAAAACACCTGGTTGGTCTAATAAAGAGCTGAATGGCCAATAGTAAGGCAGGAGAAATGATGGGCAGGGTTGACAGGCAGAAAGAATAAATAGGAGGAGAAATCTGGGAAGAAAGGATGGAGGAACAAGAAAAGGAGGACACCAGGGGCCAGTCAATCAGCTAATCAACAAGTCATTGAATAAGAAGTAAAGAAAGGTATATAGAACAGAGAAAGACAGAAGCCCAGAGGCAAAAGGTAGATGGATAATTGTTAAGTAAAAGCTGGCTAGAAATAGGCCAGACTTTTCTTTTTCTTGTTTTTCTTTCTTTTCTTTTTGTAGCACATGATTTTAATATCACTCAGGAGCCAGAGACAGATGGGTCTGAGAGTTCAAAGCCAGCCTGGTTTACACAGTGAGTTCCAGGATGATCAAGGCTTTACAGGTTGTGACAAAACAAAAACAAACAAACAAACAAACAACAACAACAAAGACAAAAAATCCAAGGTCCAACTTGTCATTTCAAGCCTTAGGTTATAAGTTAGTTATAAGTAAGGAAGAATAAGACTCTGTGTGTTTAGTTGGGAGCTGGGGGGTGTCCCCCTAAGAGACTAAGAGCAAAGAGCCAAAAGAGTAAAAAAACCTAACAACTACAATGACAGCTGCAGCCCTAAACAGTAAAATACCAACAGAGGAGGGCTGGAGAGAAGACTAAGGTTGAGAGCAATGGCTGTTCCTCTAGAGGACCCAGGCTCCCATTCCCAGCATGCACATGGCTGCTCTGAACTACATGTAACTCCAGTTCCAGGGGATTCCAGCACTGGCCTCCATAGGCACTGCACACACATGGCACACAGTCATACACAGAGAAAAAATCCACAGACATAAAAAATAAAATAAAACGAACAGAAATAAAGCACACAACCTTGTCCAAAACCACTTAGAAAAAAATTTACAGAGTTATAATAGTTCATGACTCAAAACACAACGAAAACTGAACCAGTCATATCATCAGCGAAGACATATAGATGGCCAACCAACACATGACAAGATGCTCAAATTCTACTAACCAGGGAACTGCAAGTCAGAACTGAGAGACACCCACATTATGCCCATTAGGACAGGTATGATTTTAAATACAAAGAACTCTCAAGATCCAGACAAGAAGGGCTGGTGGTGATGTGGTGAAATTGGACCCTTTGGGTATTACCAGTGGGGATGGAACAGGGCACAGCTTCTGTAGCAAGTGGCATGGCATGGTGGTATTCTTAGATAATTGAGTATTGAACTATTTTATGATCCAGTGGGTAGCTTTTCAGTGTCTATATCCAGAAAAGGCAAAGGCAAAGAACTGGATGGGTATTTTCCCAATCATGTTCTTAGTAATGTGACTCACCGGGAGTTAAGAGGTAGAAGGAACCCAAGTCCCACTGATGCCTGAAAGGACAAAGAAAATGTGATCTTGGCAAACAATGAAGTGTTGTTTGTGCAGGCTTGAAGGAAGAGACCTTTACCACTGCAATGTGGGTAAACTTTGCTACATGAAAATAATCCAACTAGAAAAAAGACAGGAGCTCTATGATTGGATAATTGGCATTATATGAGACACCCAGACTAGGATTATGCCGTCAGAAATTAATAAAGCCAGGAGAGATCCCCAATATTTTTTCTGGCTTTCTTTGCTTCCAGTGAGTTGATTCTTACCTCTGGCTTCAGAAGTCACATAGTCGTCAATGACTACTATGGACCGACTCTGGGTCATACCTATGAGATTCAATCACAATGGTTAAAAGTTAGCATGATGGTCCCCAGGATGATAGTTACCAAATTGTTCTCATCTTGCGGATACTAGGACCCAGGCTACACTTCTTCAGCATCCACGGGTACCACGAAGAGATGCCCCAATGTGCAGTAGATCCATCTTCCAGGAGAGAAGCTCTTCCACCAGCAGTTCTGAAATGTATTCCCAGGAATTCTGACTTGAGAGTCTCGTCTTTACAGTGATCCTACAGGCAAGCTCATGGGACCTGTCTCAAAGTCATGATTCCCCTAGGCATGGAAATCGGGACTGAAATTAGAGAGTCAGGTCCTGGCAATTTGAGAAAGAGTTTTGCCAAGTCCTGCTGCCTATGCTGAGACTGACTTCTCCTCTCCTTCCACAGACATTCTGCAAAGTTTGGCTACATCTCTGCTTTGCACAAATTGGAGAACTTTGCTGCTGGCATCTGGTGCCTGGGGGCCAGGTATGCTAACAAAGTCCCCCCACAAGAAACAATGATACTCAGGACCCGTGTCAGCAGCACTGTGGATGAAAAACCGTGGACAGTCGCTTAGCTCTTCTCTAGTGGAATTCTTAACAGTTTCCTTTGATGGCTGGACTGTGCTGCTTGGAGGTTTTCTTGAAACTGAGCTGGGTGGGAGCACCAGATGATTTCAATTTCATCTTCCTAGGACTTTGCTGACATCTCCCCCTCGCCAGCAGTGACTGTTACAGGCAGCCATTGTGTTGTTTATTTGCTCTTCCCTAACCCAGGCTTTGGTTTGGGATCTTTAAGCGGTGGCCACGCGGACTTGGTGCAAAGCTTCAAATGTCATTGTTCTCAAACCAGAGTATAATATATGCAGGGGTTCAACAACGTTGTATATAACACAGGTTCTTCAAAATATAGGATTTCTTTCTGGCCTTGCCTGCGTCGGCTCCAGATTTTAATCTGCATTTGGAGGTTAAGTCCTTATTAGTGACGGAGTGACGTGACAGATTGTATACAAGCGGTCTCACCTTCCAGGTTCGCTGTGTCTCCTATGGAATACAAAATGTCATCACCGATGCAGAGGTTTAGATGGTTCTGATAGAACCAGAAACGGCCATGCTTCCTGTGTGTAGTCAGAAGGTTTCCTGGCTGTTCGTCAGCAACTGTAATCTGACCTCCCCCTAGACAGATAGCCAAAACTGCCCATGAAATGGAGCCACTAGCTAGGCGGACATAGCTTCAGCAGTCCAGATCCTCCTACCCGTTTCAGTCAACAGCATCCCTGATCAGCCTCAAAGCACAGAGAGAGGAATAACCACAAACCACACGCATCCTGCCGTAACGCAAGAAGAGATACACAGCCCTACCCGGAAAGATCTTGCATGAACAAGTTTAACCAAGTCTCTGGGTTTAAGAGCCTGCCCACAGGAAATTAGGCAGATAGAGGAATAAATAAAATGATAGTGTGAGAAAATAATCAGCCAGATCCAGGATACGTGCAATCCGCCAAATGCCGTGGCCCTCATTTGAATTCTGATTCCCACAAACCAAATTCAGAGAGACATGGAGATAGATGGCTAGCAGTTAAGAGCATCTGTTCTTGCAGGGAACCTGGTTTCGATTCCCAGCACCCATGTGGCAGCTCACAATTATCTGTAGCTCATCTTCCAGGGAATGCAATGTATCATGACCTTTGTGGGTACCAGACATGCACGGGACACACAATTACATGCAGGCAGGCACACTCTCACACATCAAATAAAATAAACAAATTAAAAAAAAATACAACACATAGGCATCCTCAGGAATATTAACCTTCATCAGGCGATGAAAGGAGACAGAGACAGAGACCCACACGGGAGCACCGGACAGAAATCTCAAGGTCCAAATCAGGAGCAGAAGGAGACGGAGCACGAGCAAGGAACTCAGGACCACGAGGGGTGCACCCACACACTAAGACAATGGGGATGTTCTATTGGGATCTCACCAAGGCCAGCTGGCCTAGGTCTGAAAAAGCATGGGATAAATCCGGACTAGCTGAATATAGCGGACAATGAGGAATACTGAGAATTCAAGAACAATTGCAGTGGGTTTTTGATCCTACTGCACGTACTGGCTTTGTGGGAGCCTAGGCAGTTTGAATGCTCACCTTACGAGACCTGGATAGAGGTGGGCAGTCCTTGGGCTTCCCACAGGTCAGGGAACCCTGATTGCTCTTCGAGCAGATGGGGGGGGGACTTGATCGGGGGAGGGGGAGGGAAATGGGAAGCGGTTGTGGGGACGAGGCAGAAATCCTTAATAAATAAATAAATTAAAAAAAAAAAGAAAAAAAATACAAGAAAGAAAACGTTCACATGGACTTATAATTAGAAGATTTTAAGGAATCATTGTTAATTTTTGTTAGCTGTGATGGTGTGGCGGTTATATTAATTTTTTTGGCATACTGATCAGTAGCAGCGATGCTTTTACAGATAGGAGTTTCCACTTTGTTACATCCCCTGGCCAAGACACTTTGGAAATTGAGATGGCAACAGCCCTTCCTTACTGTGCTAGCTAGCTTTGTGTCACTGCGACAGAATACCTAAGGAAACCAATTTAAAGCCAAAACATGTGTCTTGACTCCAGATTTCAGAGGCTCTGCTTATGATTGATGGGTGTGGTAGTCTGAATGCAACTGGCCCCCAGAAACTCATAAGGAGTGGCGCTATCAGGAGGTGTGGCGCTTTTGGGGTGGCTATGGCCTTGTTGGAGGAAGTGTGTCACCGTGGGGTGGGCTTTGAGGTGTCTTTTGCTCAAGCTTCACTCAGTGTAAGCCCGAGTTCTCTCCTTGCTGCCTTCTGGTCCAGATGTAGCCAGCACCATGTCTGCCTGCACCCTCCCATGCTCTCTGTGATGACGCTATGTACCGAACCTCTGAAACTGTAAGTAAGACGCTCCAATGAAATGTTTTTCATAGAAGAGTGGCCATGGTCTTGGTGTCTCTTCACAGCAACAGAAACCCTAAGACAACGGACCCCCTTGATTTTAGGCTCATAGCAAGGCAGAAGGATACAATGGCAGAAAAATTGTTCGTTTCATGACCAAGAGGATTGAGAGGAGTTGGAGAGCGATCTAGAAAGGGACTAGGAGGCAAATGATGAAATATGTCCTGTGAAGGACACTACTGCCAATGACTGACTTCAACCAGGTCTGACCTGCAGTTTCCACTACAGCCCAATAAAGTCATTCCCCTGAGGTTTGAACCTGTGGCACAGGCCCCTTTGGGGCCATCCTCGACTCAATCACACGCCCTCTAGTAGAAATGCCTCCTCGTCAGTTTCAGTTGAAAGATTTTAGTCCAACATCCAAATATTTAAAATCCGCAGCACGAGGCACCGAAACAGGCAGAAGCATTGTTTGAATACAGTGACTGACTTAACAACAAGTGAAGGTGAAATTCAGACGAGATAGAGGACAAGCAGAGGCCGCAACACTGCTGAGGGAACGTGGTGAAGCTGCCTTAGCCAAATCATGTAGCGGACACAGAGAATCCTTGAGGCACATGAGACATCATCTTGCTGACCTGGGCTTCCACCATGACTGAGCTCATGTGCTCCTGTTCAGACAGTAAAACATGTTAGAATGAATGCAAGCACCCAGAGAATCGGTCAATATTTAATGATTTTCACTTTAGCAACTCCATTTAGTTAATGCTATTTTTTACAAAGATACTCATCCTTTGTTGGATGTGTGCCCACATAGCTTTCAAAGCAAGAACAAGGTCATTTCCATCCACATAGGGCTTAAAACTACAAGTGGAAATCCTCGCAGTCTACACCGTGACTTGGATTCGAATAATCAATGGCAATCCCAACTACTGATCTGGAGACAGCAAGGGAACAACAACGAGGCTGAAGATGAAATTTCCTGACTTTGGGGGATACCGAGGCTACGACTCCAATTTATAAGCACACTTGTGTAAAGGCAGGTCCAAGGCAAACAGGAATCAGATGATTGCGCCTTCATAATTCAGAAACTTCAAGCTGTCTTCTTAGTCCAGTGAGATTCCTGTGGGGCAGGGATCACCTGTTTGACAGGACAACACCATGCTTTCTCTTTCATACGTCTTAAATCCTTCGTGGGTCTTCCTGACCAAGTGGAGTCTCTCTATCATCTATCGTATCTGTGACAGTGGTGTCAGTTTTAAAATGGTGGGATGGGGCTAGAGAAATAATTCAGTGGATAAACCACTTGCTGGGTAACCGTGAGTATGAGAGCTCAGATCCTCAGCACCCACATAAAAGCCAGGCAAGTGTGGTGGTCTGTCTATAAAGCCAGCATTTGGAAGGTGCAGTCAGGACGTGCTGCCTATAGATGGGCTTCCATCAGCAATCTCTGGGTTCAGCAAGAGACCCTGCCTCAGGAGGTAAAGCAGAGATTGATGGAGGTTGTCACCTGACAGCAAACTCTAGCCTCCAGATGCACACACATTTACATACATGCACACCTATGTGAGCCTTTGTATAAGTAAATAGGCACACACACACACACATATATCACATATACATACAAACACACAATAACACACACACACACCATAAGCAAGAAGACTAGGGGATAGTAGGAGTAGGCAGGGACAACTAAACTGAATGCTGAGAGAAAGAAGAAAGAGTTAGAGAGAATCCATGTAGCCCTGCCCAAGACAGACACTGAACTTTACCTAGTAAGCCACAGCCTTGTGGTGATACACAGATTACTAGAAATTGGTTAAATTAAAATATAAGAGTTATCCAAAAAGAAGTTAGAGCTAATGGGCCAAGCAGTGATTTAATTAATACAGTTTCTGTGTGATAATTTTGCAACCGAGCAGCCGGGAACTAACTAGTGGCCTCCTCCTTGCAACATAAGGCCTTATATAAGTAAATAGGCATATATATATATATATATATACATATATATATACATACATATATATACACATATATCACATATGCAAACAAACACATTATAATACATATACGTGCACACATGCATACACACACACACGCACACACACACACACACAAATGTGCCATAAGCAGATAGCAGGAGAGATGGAATTTTGGTCTCAGCTCAGAAAACACCCATCTAAATATTCTAAAGTTCATTTCCATGATTTGCTAAGAGGCGATGTTGAAAGGACAGCCATGCTCTTCCTTTTCTAACAGATCCAAAGACAGTGACACACTCCATCAATGAGAGAGGTGCTCCCTTCAGAAGCATGCCATATTGGTTACTTTCTTGTTTCAGACAGCACAACATAACCCAAAGCAACAGACGAAAGAGTTACTCAGACTTGCGATTCCGGGAGTGTGAGCCAGGCATAACAACAACAGGCAAGTAGAAAACTGAGCGATCACATCCCCAACTCTAAACACAAAGTCGAAGGAGTGAAGTGACTGGCAACAAGGGTAGGCCGTAAACACTCAAAATCCTTAACATTCCCATGATACCACTATACCTTCCTCCAGCAAGGCCCTGCCTCCCAGAGGTTTCCCAATGGCCTAATAGTGCCACCAGCCAGGACCACATTGTCTTTTTGCTCTCTTAGGCTGGGGAATGCAATCTTGATGAAAACTGTTCCCTTCATTTAGGGTACCAGAGTGAAGAGTGTGGGGCAGAATCACAGCTGACTCTGATGGACAGGCTACCCCTGAGGACAGTGTGCTTCAGTGTTTTAGCTGCAAAGATGAGAAAGACTTTTGTTTGCTTCTCTACTGTTCTTGCTTTCTTTGGCTACTGTGCAATCTTCCCTAACCCAACTGACATGTACTAATGGGTTAGCCAATTAGATCTGAAGTTGGAAAAGTAGAAAGGTATGATATTAAAAAGCCTCCTAGATGATTGTCCCCCACCCCAAATTTATTTAAACTTGGGAAGGGATCTTGTTGAACAATTCAGGTAGGCCTTGGATTTACAATTCTTCTGTGTCATCTCCCAAGAGCTGATCCTATGTGACCTTCATGGGCTTGTGAGGGTTAATCTTTAGTATCTACTTGGCTAGACTTAGAGTCATCTAGAAGACACATCTTTTGGCCTGCCTGCGAGGGAGTTTCCAGAGATATTTAACTGAGTACAAAAAACCCATCCTGTATTTGGGCAGAGCTATCCCATGGGCTGAGGTCCTAGACTGAAGGAAGGAGAGGAGCGAGTGAGTTTGACATCTGCCTTAGCTGTCCTCTGATTTCTTATTGCAGACACAATGTGACCAGCTACTTCATGTCCCAGCCATGCTATGGCAAACTGCATCCCTTCATATGGAGCCCAAAGAAACTCAATCCCTGAAGCTCTTTCATCACAACAAGAAGAGAGATAACAAATACAATGCTCATCTGTCTTCTCCTAGATAAAATCTCTTCCAGAAAGCCACTCCGGAGGCATCCACACAAGGCCATCCAACTTTGAGAATGTTGTATACCTGCTAAGCTGGAAACTGTCTTCTGATATGCTGAAGATACACTTATTCCTGCTAAGTAAATATCACCCTTTGTATTCTCTTAGCCAAACTGAACGGCTTAGCTGGGAAAACAAAGAGAGCAATATGAGGAAGGGAAATACCATGTTCTAAGATCCCACTAAGTTCCAGGACTTACATTGGATACTACAATGCCTTGCAACCACCATCACATAATGAAAGAGGAAATTTTGATGAGGTACACAAATCCTTGTTACAGCAAAGCGGAGGGCTACACACACACACACACACACACACACACACACACACGACAATTTAGCCTTAAAGTTGTTCCAGAAACTTCCATGAAATTATTTAGCCCTAAGTACAAAAGTCCTTTTTCTAATGAATTAACCCAAAGGAATCCCACTGAAGGCAGTTTGCCTGTTTTCATATTACTTAAAAGTTGAATATGATACAGCTATCAAAATCCTTCCAACAGAGCAAGTTGAAAACTCTTAGAGTATAAATCTACTCTAGTCCCCAGCTACTTCTGTTTATTTTGGGATCTGGGATGATCTACGTTGCCCCATGGTTCCATGGGACCAACTTTGGCAAAAGGAAACAGAGGAAGTCGATCCTACACAGCATCTAAATCTTCTCTGGAAGAAGGCCGAGAAAAGGTGCCCATGCTCCAGGAAAAACTGAAGGCACGGGTGTATGCTGACAGCTTCAGGCAAGTGAAACTGGAGCGCAGAGACTTGGCCTTCACTAACCCCAGAGAACGGTCCACTGAAGTCCCAAGAGCCAGGGGAGGAGCAGACTCCCCTCTGCAGGGATGGGGTGAAGGACTTTCAGAGACCTCTACCAGCACAGGTGTGGCAATTAATATTTATTTGTCAACTTGACAGAGTAAAGAATCATCGAAGAGAAACTTCAGGGCATATCTGTGAACAATTTTCTAGACTGGGTTCAACAAGGTAATAAAGAACCTGCTAGGAAGGAAACACAAAAACAACCCTATTTACTTATCTACAAACAAAAGCAAACACCTAGGTGTAAAGTGCACCACCAAAGTAAAATTCTTCTGTCTAAAATGAAAACTACCAACTGCTGAGGAGGAAATGTGCGCCTGTGCTCATGGGTCGGAAGAACAAGTGCTATTAAGACACCCCCAACTACCCAAGGAAAGTCCTTGGCTCAGTGACATCCCTAAGGAAATCCTGGCAGCTCTCCTCACAGAACAAGAAAAAATAGTCCTAAGATCCATATAAATACAGTTATTGACCAAATACACTCCAAATAGCCAAAGAAATCTTGAACACCACCAGAAGACCCATTGGCATCAAAATAAAAACTCCTGACCTCAGTTCCTACAGTGGAGCCATAGTAACCAGGAAAACATGACAGCCAAAGTCAACATGAAGCTCAGTGGAGAGAGGTATCCAGAACAAACCCTTTCTTGGGGAGCCAAAGGTGCCCCTCCAAAAAGTAATTAGGAAAAGGAAGCCACTCAGCAAGTGATACTGGGAAACCTTGAAATCCACGTGTAGAAAACTGGGAACTCGAATCCTGTCTCTTATCCTGTACAAAAATCAACTCAAAATGGACCCAAAACACAAATGCAAGATTTTGGCTGGTGAAAACTTAAGAGAAATACTTTAACATACTATTCAGATAATAATTATCTTGATAGATGACCCACCACACACATACACAAAATACCCCGGAAACAAAAGCAAAGTTGACAGACGGGATTACCTTGAACTAAAAGCATTTTCAGTACAGTGAAGGAAACAGGTCATAGCACATCAGACAATCAGGCTTAGATCAAAAAGTGTTTGCAACTTCATCAGGCAAGAGATTAATATCCAGAATTCATAAAACTAAAAGACTAAAAGACAAGAAATGTAGTGAAAAATAAAATCGCAAATGATCTGAGCTGACGTGACTTTGAGGAAGAAATACAAATGGCCAATAAGTAAATGAAAAAAAAAATCCTATTCGTTAACCATCAGGAAAATGTAAATTAAAACTATAGTAACTGCCGAACACTGTCCTCTGGGCATGGCATGGCTGTTACTGTCTTAATCAGCGTGGCTGTGGTGACCTGTGTGAGACCCAGTAGATGTTCCCTTGTAGGAGGAAGGTGTGGGGAGAGTCAGTAGACCCTCAGCGGAGATGCTAGCCAAACCCCTCCTCCCACAGCCCCTTCTAGATGCATGGAATTCTGTTCAGCCGCCCGTGATCTCGTGAGGTGCTGAACACTAAAACTTGCAAGGGAAAGAGGGGAGCCTGCTAACTGAAGGGGGACTCTATTTATTCAGCTTTTGAGAGGTGGCCACCCATTCTGGGACACCACTTCTCGGAGCTGCAGCTGATCTTTGGTCACTCAAGCTCCTGTGACTTACCAGCTCTGCTTTAAATAAACTCACACTGTCTTGCAAGCTGGACTTGGACAGAATCATTTTTTTTTTTGATCTGTCATGAGTGCCTATCTGGGGTGGAGTCATTCTAGGAGAAATTAATGCAACATCACTGCTCTTAGGAGACTCAAACAAAACAAGTGTGCTGGTAAGAACAAGGAGAAAATCCAGTTTTCATATGCTGATGCTAACAATGTATCTTAGCAGGTACAGTTGCTCCTTAAAACTCAACACAGATTCACCACACAAGCGGATAGTCAAAGCAAATGGAACAATAATCAAAAGGTACCTGGATGCTCATGTTTATTGGGCTGAGATGAAGAGATGGCCTGCATGCCCTTCTACAGAGGAATTAATAAGAAAATATGTCGTAGAATCCTATCAATTGCAGTAAAATCAGCTGGGGTCTTTATATTATGTGAAACAAACTAACCAGAAGAAAACAGGGATGAAAGCTTTCTCACACGTGGAAATTAGAGTTAGTCTACTTGAAAATATAGTAGTGTCAAGGTTATTAATAGAAAGAGTAGGGCTAAATGAAAATTAGATTTGATCAATGAATGGTGTATGCATGTATGGAATTTTATAATTGATACATGTAAGTAAAATAGATATTGATAAAAAGCATAACTACTATGCTGTCATTGTCATTCCATTTCATTGGTCAAAGTACGATACCCATTCATGTCTGCCCTCAGTTGACTGGAAATTCCATTCATGATGTGTTCTTGAGAGAAATGGAAAACCCTAATGTTAATTAATAGTCTATGTTTTATGGCACAGTCCATATCACATGGCATTTACTATTAACCAATACAGGGAATAATGAGCTAGGGACTAGCCAACAAAGGGACTAACCAACTAGGGACTAACCAACTAGGGACTAACCAACAAAGGGACTAGCCAACTAAAAATTAGTCAACAAAGAAACTATCCAACTAGGGGCTAACCAACAATGAGATTAGCCAACTTGTTTCAAAGTAGATTTGTCAACACAAATTTCCCTTTTCAGAATCTTACTTACTACCTTAAAGAATCCCAAACTGGGAACCCAACCCTACTAAAGCTAGAAGAGTCTGAAAGGCAGGCATGATGCTCTAGTCCTGATCAATGGATCCAAAAACCTGTTCCACTCCAGGCTTTGTAAACAGGTTGGCGACAAGGCCAATGCAGGTATATGAGAGAAATAGGAACACATTATAAATTATCTCATTAAAAATTAAAGCCAGATAAAATTGTATACACTTCATTAAATTACCTTCCTAGGCTTGGCAAATATTCTGGGGCGGCTAATCTCTCCATTTTAATTAGAGTGCACATCTTTTCCAAAGGCTACTGTCCTCGTGTTTTAATATAAAGAGACAGTTCCTCTTAAAGGCAGAGATCCGGAGAGAGGAGAATTAACATTCCTCGTTAACCTTCTCTGCAGGCAAATGTTCTAACTTGAAGTGAGGAAGACTCTCGTATTTGCACCGCATTTATCATTTTAAAAGTAGAGTACTAGCCTGTGATATCTCTAGTGTCCAAGATGCAATTTATATAAAATTAAAACTACTGCCCTCATCCCAATTCTCTTCTTGAGTTCATGTTTTCTCCTCTTCCTTTATTATCTAACATATTCTGTATTTTTCAGTATTTTCTCTATATGAACACATGAATTTTGAACCTGGCCATTGGTTTTATTATCATTGTCCAGTAATGTTTCTGGCATACAGTAGGTACTTAGTAAACATTTTCTGGCTGAATGAATGTATCACACATTTAATTTGCAAGGTGTCAACCATCAAGGAACACCTGTAACATTAACATAAAGTTTTGCAGCTGCTTATTTATGGGTCTCGGCAGAAGCAGACTCAAAAAGTTTTAGTTAACAAGGGATCACTGGAAACCAAGACTGGACAGGTCAATTTGGGTAGTGGATAAGTTGGACTGTAGATCCCCAAAGGTGCCTGCACATGTCAGGGGCTGGTGGGTGATATGTGACAAACCTGGTTGACCTTTGAAGAACCAAGCTGACCTTTGTGTTTGTAAGTGCATGCAGGCAAGGCTAGGACTTTCTCCTACGGCCTCATTGTATTTCTTACTCCTGTTCTCCCCGGGCCTCAGCTGTCTTGCCTTGTAAACGCAAAGAAATTTACAGAAATATTTGCTGAATGTATTAATTGAAGCATTAGGATCCCTGGGCCTTGAACTTTCCTTGCCATCTTCCTGACTTTCTTATCCTATGTGGTAAACCTTATGAAATCACTTCGAAGTCTATTGAGAATCTGACCTGTCTTCAAGCTCCGTGGCCATATTATTGCTTGCCAGGGCAATTTCAGTAACCTCATGCCTGCATTTCTGAAATTGACCAGTATCTTCTCTCATGTATGCCCAATTCAAGTACCACAATGATTCTTGTAAGAGAGGGTCTAAATCCATTTACTTATACCCTGTACCCTCCAGTGGCGGAACCACACTGAGGTCGCGGGGTTAATGATCCAGGTGCCTAAATGGCATCCCCACCCCCATCTCCTCTCACAGCTCATTTACTTCCTTCATCCTTGTTCACTTAGCTCAACCACAAATGCCTCTTGCAATCCTCTAAATAAAGCACACTCCTATTCGAACTTGGGCTTGTTTGTTGTACTTCCCAGAAACCTTTGCAATCCATATCTCACTTCCTTGACAGCCAAGCTAGCCTGAGGTATGCAGCAGAGAACAAGAAGACCCTGTCTCACAACAAGGTGGCAGGTGAGGATGTGTACTGGAAGTTGTCCCTTCTGAAACACACGTGTGTGTTGGGGTTTTCATGTATCCAAATGCACACACTCTCTGTCTGTCTGTCTGTCTGTCTGTCTCTCTCTCTCTCTCTCTCTCTCTCTCTCTCTCTCACAGTACTAAACAAGCATTGGTATTATAACTGTTATTTCTCAACACACCCGTGTTAGCCTGCTAGTTTCCAGAGGTGAGGGATGGAAAACGGAGGTCAACTTTTCCCAATATAAAAAATGATATACCATTGTAGATGGCTGTAGATAGATATATACTGTTCCTGCATTGTCATGTGCTGATGGGCACAAGGACACACGTACATGTGCACACACACACACACACACACACACACACACTCACTCACACAAAGAAAGCTTTAAAAAATGTTTTTTAAAAAAGCCAAAATAAGACATAGGAATAGAAATTAGCAAGATCAATTTTGCCTCAGAAGAGGGAGTTTCCCTTCTCAATTACCAGATCCACAGATCAGTTGAAATTTGAAACATAAAAATTTTGTATCACAATAAGAAGGGAAAAGCCCTTTGTTTCAATTTTCCCTGAACATACAAGTGTAAAGCTGTTTATTAAAGTCAAAGTTCTTCTAAAGGAAAGATGTTTGTATTTGAACGTTTGGCAATTCCTAGAACACATAGTACCCAGGCCAGAGTTCTACCACACAGTGATTAAATCTGCTGATACATACATAATCACAATGACCTTTATGGTGACATTTCTTATTGGTCCTTTCTTTATCAAAGATCCTTTAATTATCTTCTTTTTCAGTTCCTCAATCACACTTACATGGGATGTTGTCAACCCTTTATTTAAACCGTCTTCTTTTGTTGTGAGATCGTTACAGATCCACCAGTGTGATGTGTGTGTGTGTGTGTGTGTGTGTGTGTGTGCGCGCAGATGCGAGTGTGTTGTGTAAGCAAGAGTGTATGCAGGTCCAGGACAACCTCAGCTGTCATTAATCTGTTGCCAACTCCTGAGACAGGACTTTTGCTGACTTGGAACTTGTTCAACAGGCTAGGCTGGCTGGTCAACTGGCTTGGAGATCCACCTGTCTCTGCTCCCTGGTTCTGGGATGTCAAGAGGACACGCCACCATGTCCAGCTTTTGAGTGTTGGGAGGAGGGAGTCTGAAGATCAAACTCCAGGTCCTCATGCTTGCAAGGCCAGTGCTTGCATCACAGATTGGGTTACCTTTCCAGTTCCTCCCCTGTGACTTTAAGAAAGTCTGAGAGCTGCCTAGTGCATTTGGCTCAGGCTCCCCAAACAGATAATAGTACAACTGTGATAGCAACCATGCTGAGATCCACTGTTCCCGCCCAGCCTTCCTCGTTTGCAACCGTCCTCGTATATACGTGCCATAGACACTGTGTAGAGTTAATCCATTATTAGTGTTTGGATTCATGAATCCACAAGCACAGTTAAGATCTTGAGCAGTTCAACACCATAAATTCATAAGTTTTCTCATGAAGCTATATCCTTCCTTGTCTATAATGCCCAATTCTTGGGCCTCTATTTCAAAAAGGTTTGCATTGCAAAAATGTAATCCTATATAAAGTAACCTTTGAACTTTTTCTCTTTTTAAAAAAAGATGTATTCATTTCTTTTATTTATTTGTGTGTGTGCACACATGTGCTTTTGTGGGCTTATGTGCACCATAACCCACCTGCAGGTGCCTGTGGAAGCCAGAGAGTCTTGGGCCCCCTGGAAATGGAGTAATGTTTACCATCCAGTACGTGAATGTTAGGAAGTAAACTTGGGTCTTGTGCAAGCAGTGAGTCTCTTAACTGCTGAATCACCTCTCCAGCCCCTGGCCTTGACCTTTTTCACTTTTGTTCCCTGGAGATCCTCCAACTAATGCACACATTCATCCTGTGATCTTACTGCTAAGGAGTATTTCGTGCTCTACACACTCCACGGGTTACATCATAGTTGGCTTAACCTGTTGAAAGAAATGTGAGATTCTTAGAGTTTGGGGCTGTTACAGGTACCGATGTTAGAAACACTTGTCTATAGGTTTTTTTTTTTTTTTTTTTTTTTTTTTTATGAACACAAGCTTATTTTTGTGGGCTAACGCCCAGGACTGAAATGGCTGCATCCTCTGGTAGCTGCAGATTTAATGTTCTTGTAAACTGAAGAACTATTTTCCATAGCAGCTGTGCAGTTTTACATTCACACCAGAACTGTTCAAATAACTCCATTTTTGCACAATTTCACCAACCTTTAGTAGTGCCATTACTTTTTGTCTTTAAATTTTTTCCTCTTTGATAACTTCAACAAATGTAACTTGTTGTGATGTGGGGATTCCCCTCTGTATGCTGTGAATATCACTAGTTAATAAAGAAACTGTTGGGCCTGTGCAGATCAGAACAGAGCTAGGTGGGGAAAACTAAACTGAATGCTGGAAGAAAGGAGATGGAGTCAAAGAGAAGCCGTGGATCCACCACCAGAGACAGACATGCTGAAACTTTGCTGGTAGGCCACGAGCCTCATGGTAAAATATAAAATAATGGAGATGGGTTAATTCTAGATGTAAGAGCTAGCTAGCAATATGCTTAAGTAATTGGCCAAGCAGTGATTTAATTAATACAGTTTCTGTGTGGTTATTTCAGGAGTCTGGGCAACCAGGAAACGAACAAGCAGCCTCCTTACTACATTGTTCTATTATCTTTTTCTGTATTTAGGTTTTTATTTTTAATTATATGAACATGTGTGTGGGTTTGTGCACATGAGTACAATGCTTGTATTGACCAGAAGAAGGCATGGGATCCCAGGAGTTGGAGTTACAAGTGGTTGTGGACTGCCCAGCATAGGTGCTGAGGACCAAACTCAAGTCCTCTGTAAGAGCAGTACGTGCTCATAACCTACAGAGCTATCTTTAGTCTCTATTTTTTTAAAAGCTATTCTGAAAAGTATGTAGGAAAATCTCACTGTGGCTCAACTTACATTTCTGTAATAGTTAATCACATGTAACACCTTGCCATTTGTTTGTCTTCATGGATCCTTGTCTACAAAATATCTAGCATATAGTCTTTGCCCACTTTCTCTTTTTATTGTCTAAGTTTTATTGGATTTATAAAGTGTTTTACATGGGTTAAGAAGTCCTTTGCTGGGTCTACGGCTTATGAATGTCTCTCTTGGTCAGTAGCTGTCTTGCATCATTCCATGATGGTTTTCAAAGCGTAGTGGCTTTAAACGGGAAAGCATGATTTATTGATTATTTTTCTTTCTGTGGATCCTGTTTTGATGTAAAGAAATCTTTGCTTAGACCCTAGATCCTTAAGAGTCTTATCTGTGTCTTCCTAATGGTTTTTAAATTAAATATATGATAATCTTGAGTTTTCTTTATAAACAGTAAGGTTTGCTGTTCATTCAAAAGCAGTTTCTCTGCCGAGGTGGTTCTGCAGTTTGGATAAGCCACTTGTGTGTATTTGTGTGGCTGTTTCTGTCCTCTAGCCTCTTCCATTCCTTGATGTTTATATCCATTCTCCATCATCATACACTATTGAGTATAGCTAACCTTCGTCCCGTGCCAGTTCTCTTAGAGCATTCTTTTTTGGTCAGGGTTGTTGTAGCTATTTTAGAACTCCAGCCTGTGCACATAAGATTCAGAATAAGCTTTCTATATCTCTGAAATATCTTGCTGATGTTATGCCTCAAATTGTATTGTGCACAGAGATTAGTTCAGGGAGAATTACATTGCTGCTACATCGAGGCTTCCAATCCATGAACATTGTATGTCTTTTCACTTTGCAAGATCTTCCTTGCTTTCACTCAGTAGCATTCTGTTATTGCTAGTATACAAATCCTATAGATGTTTGCTAAATGAGTAGGTAAGTACGGTGCTTTCTTCAAAATAACTCTATTCAGTGTTGTAGATTTTTAAGGGTGTGTATGTGTGCACACATACACATATTAGTATTACTACAGCACCCACAGAGTCCAGAGGAGGGCATTGGCTCCCCTGCAGCTGGAGTATATACAGTTGTAGATTGCCTGATGTGGGTGTCAGGAAATGAACTCAGATCCTTTGAAAGAGCATTATATGCTCTTAATTGTCAAGTTGTCTCTTTTTGCTTAATAGTGGATTTTTATTTGTTTGTTTGTTTTTCAAGACAGGATTTCTCTGTGTAACAGCCTTAGCTGTCCTGGGACTCACTTTGTTCACCAGGCTGGCCTTGAGCTCACAGAGATTCCTCTGCCTCCCCAGGGCTGGGGTTAAAGGCATGCACCACCATAACTGGCTATAGTGTTGTGTTTTGAATTTCAGTTTCTGCATGTTTATTGTATATAGAAATGTGATTTGTTTTCAGTGGATCTTGGATCCTGTATCCATAATGAACTCATTTATTAGACAAGGTCTTTTAAGGCACTTGGGGATTACATTCATCATATAAAAATAATCTCAGGCCTTGGGCTGGTTTCTTGTTTTTAAAACTGGTTCCAAACTTCTGGGTGATTATTACTCACTTTAGACTTTCAGCCAATCACCAGGCAGTGCTGTCACAGCCAAGGTTCTCAATACAAACACGTTTCAAGTATCTCCATTGTTAGTAATCTGTGGCCTTTTAACAAACCAGCTCTCCACATGGAATGTGTTAAAGTAAATGATGGAGAAAGTATCTGAGTTTGGAATGTTATGCAGAGCCTAATTCTAATCCTAGCATAATGCAGTAAGAAGCCGATGGTGTCCTAGTACACCAACAATTAGATGGCTCAGAGCCTTGGGCCTCACAATTAAGTCATAAGTAGTCTCAGAAGTTCTATCAAATGCAAAAGCTATCGTTGCAAGCCTGTGTGGCCAAAACGTGCCAGCAAGCCAACCTAAAACAGCCTAGGGAGAGAACTGTACCTGGATAACTTCCTTCTCTTCTTGAAGAGATTCCTTTAAGAAATTAAACAGGACAAAATCCCCAGCTTCGTTTCTATCCCCCAGTTCCCTAATTAGGATTCAGAGCCACATCTTTGTTTAAGGGTTTATGTAGATAAACCTCAATTTTGTCAATCTCAATTTTAGTCTAAGAAGTAGGATCAACTTCTAATTTTCAGTGTTAAATCCTATGCTCCGCGTTCTCTTGCAATGTTCTCGGGATGATGGCGGCAGGTTATGTCCCACACTGGGGCAGACATTGTCAGCAATGCAATAGCCATTCTGAAGTCATGGCTCCCCAGCTACTGGCACTGGGGGAGACAGGAGAGGTTCGGCCAGTTCAGCTGCTTTCTGCGATGGTATCAAATGTTTGCCAGAACACACAAGAGTCTACCACATGCTCCTCAACTAGGCCCTTCCCCACCCAGTTCTGAGTTGCCTGGACCACTCCTGGGATAGCCCGGGGCTTCTGTGGTGAGCCTCAGGAATCAAGGAAAATGAATCCACCTGGTTAAAATTTCCTAACCATTTGAAAGCCAGAGTAGCAAGCCCTCCTATTGCAACAACCCTTGAACTGGCAACTTTTGCCATTTGGTTGTAAATTACAGAAGAATCTGTAGCCCAAGTGAAAACCTCAGATGCCTTGAGGGGCCAGATGGGAAATTTTAAATGAACAAAAAGGGCAGACAGTAGTAGACCGAGAAGAGCCTGTGATGTACACTTTGCCTAAAGGCAGCCAAATTTAAAAGCAAAATTCAAACTGTTGAATGTGGCTGGGAAAAAAAAGAATGCCAACTCAATTTGTAAGGTCACTAGCATGAAACCTTGGGATGGTGGCTGAGGTTGTGTAAGGGGGGAAAATACATTAAATTTGTGCTGTTGGGTCAGAGCCCCGCAAAGTGTGCACGAACTCGAGACTAGCAGTTTGTGAACCTCACGAAACATGCCTTCGGGGCTTCCCCTTGCCAGTGTGAGATACAAACATTCACCCCGTGGGAGATGCTGAACTCCAAGCAGTGCCTTTCAATCCAAGCAAAAAGACATTTATTAAAGTTACTTTTCTGAGAACCATATTTATGTGCGTTATAAACAAGAACACTTTTAACATTAAAAAATTTGAACTTTAAAAAATATGTAAAATGTTCAAGAAATGTAAACAGGAATTTTCATCTCATTTTCCATATGGTTATGTAAGCACCTTAAATATCAACACAGAGCACAGACAACCCCATTTACATGCGCAAGAATTTTCTAAATAAGGACAAATTAATTAAAAAAATTGTTTCCAAAATTAAATGTTATGTTTTGGCAGCTAACATAACATTTGTTACAATAAAGACGGAAGGCTAATGTGTGCTGTATCTAAGGAAAATGTCCACATAATTAAAGTTTCCCATAAGCTACTTTAAAACATGGGTATTTAACACATCCAGGAGTCGCTTCCTCTGGCCTTCTGACGTTCTAGCTCTGAAGATACAGGAGGCAAAGCCAGACACCCTTGTGAGGGTGACACCTGTTCTCATCATAAACTTGAATAATTATGGAGGATGACCTATGAAAAAATGTCTTTGTTCTTCCTCAATGCTGAGTTGTTTCTATAAACTTGCAAACCCATGCCTTCAGTCTGGGAGTCTCTTTCACCCGAAACTTGCCTAACACCCCAAGGCCTATGGCCACAGTATTGCCCAGTGACCCAACACTGCATATCACCCCAACAATACCTATGACTACAGCATTGTCCAATGCCCCAGTATTGCAAATCACCCCCACATTGCTTGTCACCCCAGCACTATTTATCATTGTTAGATCTAAAGCAAACCCCCCAAATGGCAGTGCTGTAGACAAAATTCTGGAAGACAACCTGGGCTCAGCTCAGGTTAGAGTCTGACTGAGCTGGCAGAAGCATCCATAGCTAGCCCATAAACAAAACTGAAAGCAGATTTCATCAGGAACTTTCTGGAGCAGGTTTCTGTTTGCCAGGCCTACTTGGTACTTGTCTCATCAGCCCCCTACAGCAACCACCCTCAGAAATGTACACGGAGCTCCCAGTGAACTCCAAGACCGTAACAGATGGAAGTTTCCACGCTAGTTCCCAGGCTGTGCCGACTCATAGCCTGCTATCTGCTCCCCACAAAACAGGCAAGGCCGGCCCGCTTTTTTGCTACTCTTTCTGTCCCCTTGCCAAAGAGACAATCCTGGCAGTTTGATGTTGTGGGATAATCTTTTTGTACACTGTAAAGATGAGTCTCTGCTAAAGCACCTTCTGATTGGTTTAATAAAGAGTGGAACAGCCAATAGTTAGGCAAGAGAGGATAGGTAGGACTTCTGGGAAGAGATAGGAGCTCTGGGAAGAAGAGAGGTGGGCTTTGCTGGTGAGATGGGAGCCAGATTCATGGTACTGAGGAGAGGTAAATAGCCATGTGGCTGAATGTCAGTGAATATAAGCTGGCTAATATTAAGTTGTAAGAGCTACTTGGGGACAAACCTAAGCTAAGGCCAAGCTTTCATAATTAATCAGAAGTCTCTGTGTCATTATTTGGGAGCTGACCGTCCAAAGAAAATCTGACTACAATTTGATTCCCCAATAAACCTTTATTTCTACCTATGGAACAATCTAGTTTTATGTTCTCCTTGCACCCTCATTTACAATCACCTCAACACTTCCTGTCACCCCAGTATTGCGTTATCATCCCAGCACTGTGCATCACACCAATATTGCCTGTCACCCCAGCATTGTACCACATACAATATTCTACTAATCTGTGTGATTACCAAATCGGTCAATTCACCATCCCTCACTGAGTTCTTAAGAAAGGACTAAGTTCTGAGCACACAGAACTGACGGTCAAGTGCTGATGTTAGGGAATCACAGCTCTTCTTTCTCTTGCGCATCTTTTTTTATTGTTGTTGCCTCTTTTGAGACAGAGGCTACATAGGCTAGGGTAGCCTCAAATGCATGATCCTCCTGCCTCAGCCTCTCCAGTGCTAGGAACTCATCCCTCCTCACTCTCCCTTGTTTCTGGTTTGTTTCATTTTGTTTTCTAAATAAAGACTAGATCCTACATTTCTGTAGGAAATTCTTTTCCTTGTCTGCTTCTGTCCTTCATGCTCCCCCTAGCTCTCTCTGTCATTCTTTTGCACTATCACAAACCCTAGCCATGTGTTGCTCTACCACTGAGCTACACTAGCACCGCCCCAAAGACTAACATTTGAACAACTCCCGAAGGAAATGTTTATGAAGTTTTGAGTTCAGGAAACCATCTTATGTTCATTAAGACTGAATGACATCTACTTTTGTCTTCAATGTTTTGTACATTGAAATATTTTTAACTTTGATGACAAATTTTGGTACTTTTCAACAATACAGAGTTTTTAAAGGCTTATTTTGAATAAATTTCTTGATGTGGACATGAAAAAAATGTGTGTGTGATTAGTTTCCCAGTGTTAACCGAGTACCACAAACTGGGTGGCTTAAAACAATAGAATGTGTTTCCTGCACGTGCTGAGGCAGATCAGATGTCGGCAGGAGGATCGGCTCCTTCTCCCTCCTGGCCATCCTTTGCCTTCTTTGGCTTCTGGTGGTCTCTTCTCTTCACCTCCCTCTTCACAGAACCTTCTCTCCTGTACCATGCACATGGTATTTCTTCTTACAAAGTCAACAACTGTTGGAATTAGGACCCACTTAGTATGACTTCCCGCAAGGTCAATAACATTTTTTATCTAACACAGTCTCATGGCTATCAAAAGTGAGGACTAAAGTTTATCTTTTGGGGATACACATCCAGGCAAGTACTTATGAGGACATACCAGACATTCAACTATCAAGCACAAGGTAAAATTTTGTGAAATACAGATTGTGTTTTGTTGGATGGCTTTATAGCTATGCGTCAGACAATCCACTGCAATCCAATGTTTATACGGCATCATTTGAACAGTGGGGATTTTTATGTCCTACTTGGGAAAAGCACGCAACTTTTCAAGTTGGAGAATGAAGTGCCAACCCCAGGAAGCAACGCTGGTCATTTTATCTTGATTTCAGTGAGTATTCTAATTAGAAGCAACCCTCATAATTACTTTCATATTAATTGCATTATAAGGTGAGTGTTCTTCTGTCTGGGTTTTATCTCTCTGCTATAAATTGCATTGTTACTTCCTATCATGCCCTTTGCATTATCAATTATTGGAGACACTTCCCAGATAGCACTGGGGCCATGAGTAATTGAAGACATACCTGATGAATGGGGAGAATCTTTCCCTTCCCTCTAAAGGCTGGGTTTCTAGAAATGTCCATAAAAACACTGATAGAATATACACCTTTAATTAATTCTCAGAATTTTTGGAATGCAGGCTAAAAAACTATGGAAAAGGCGAAGGAATATGCAATATTTGGCTTGCTGGCTTACTTTTACCTTTTCCACTACCTCAGTTTCTTGCAACAGAGAGAGAAATTTTGACACCCATGAAGCCCTTCTCTCTTTAAGTGATACTCGTTCATTGATAACTGCATCTCCTGTGAAAATGAAGATGTTGATAGTTTACGGAACAAACATTTTAGACACGGTTGAGTTCAATACAAATAACATTTTAGAGCCTCAAATCTATGATGCTCTCAGAAATCCAGCCAGGTTTGTTTTCATTTTTTCATGGTTTGATTGAGGTCAGAAAATTCTGTTTTGGGAATCAGAGTGCCTTTCTTCTAAGCATTTTCAATATGTACCTACATGTAGTAAAGATGTGAAATAGACTGTGTCATTCAAGACACACAGACTACATGGATGGAGGGGACATTCTTATAGATGCCATGACTGAGAAGTCAGCTTACAAAAATATCAAGAATGCAAGTTACCATTCTGGCCGACTGGAAATTACACAGTACAACCCCCAGTTACCCTGCTAATGGAGATACATTGTGTGCCTGAGATTTCTTGTCAAACTCTGCCAAGTAAATAAAGGAGAGATGAAATATCAGAAACAGAGCTCGCAAGTGGTCCCAGGGCTTCCCCTGCAATGAGGAGAACCAGCTGTGTACTGTACTAATTTGAAACAAAATGAAAATGTATGTTTCCCATCTTTTTGGAATAAAATTTTCAAACACAGGTTGAAAATTGGCCTTAGAAAAGACTCTTTCCTCCTACATTTGAAAGAGATATTTAGTGGTCTGGTGGTTATGGAACAAATGCTCCCGGGCCCTGACAGGAGACAAATGTCTGGTGGGGCCCTGCATATTGCCTTTACTTTGGAGTAATGTTTGAATCATCTTGCTCAGTTGGTCAGAATGGGTCAGGATCAGAATAGATCAGAATTTTGTATAGCTGGGGGTCCACATTTGCATCTATCAACTCTCAAGGGAGTTGTGCGGGTGCCAGCAAAGCCACCCAGTTCTAAGGCCCTAGAGCTTCCTCAGTACAGACCTCAGCGGAACTCCTTGCTAACATAAGATACCCATGTGTAATGTCTGTTTCATCCTGAGGACTGTTCTCAGCTATCATCATGCCCACTCTCCACCACCACAGACCCTGACACTGTTTGGAAGTTGTTTTGAAGTCTTGTGGATAAAGATTCAGAGACTCACAAACCATCCAACAATACACATGGTGGTATCATGGGACATAGGATCCTAGGGCCCCAAATGCCAGCAGTAGCACATTCCAGAAAGTTTATCTATACAGCAAAAATTCTTCCATGCATTTACTGTCACATGATGTGGGAGTGTCATATATCCGTTGTTTTCATTGGTTAATTAATAAAGAAACTGCTTGGCCTGATAGGTTAGAACATAGGTGAGTGGAGTAAACAGAACAGAATGCAGGGAGGAAGAGGAAGTGAGGCAGACGCCATGTCTCTCCTCTCCAGGGCAGACACGATGAAGCAAGCCGCCAGATCAGACATGCTGAATCTTTCCCGGTAAGACTGGTGCTACACAGATTACTAAATATGGGTTAGGCAAGATATGAGAGTTAGCCAAGAAGAGGATGAAAATAATGGGGCAAGCAGTCTTTAAATGAATACAATTTGTGTGGTGTTATTTTGGGGCATAAGCTAGCCAGGCGGCTGGGAGCCGGGAGGCAGGAATGCAGCCCACAGCTACCCACTACAGTCACACAACCACCTGGGAAGTTACAAAAGCTCATGAAGCCTCCAGATCCCTGATGGGAAGAGCTTATAGAGTTACAGAGTCTCCAGGTAATTCTCACTAGTCACAGAATCCCTGTTAGAGGAATTTATGTTTGGAGTTTGCATAGGAACATTTCTTCAAAGCACTTGAGGGTATGTCCTTTATAACGTTCTCAGTTTCATACACAATGAAGAAATCAATCCTGAACCAATCATTAGTAATCATTATTCTCATAGAGTAACACTTGTCCCACAGTGCTTGGGCTGGAACGTTGATATTAAGGCTATGGAACTTTGTGTGGGCACAAGCATTGCTCAGGGAATGCAATACTACTGATACATATAAATAATGAAGATTTCTAAATCACACAAATTACCTGATTAATAATGCATACATTGGCTTGAAAGAATTACTCATTGAGGTTTTTTTTCATTGTTGTTTTAAAGAATAAATGAGCACTAAAATACCTCTGCTGCCCTGTACACATAGAATATTCTGATATTTTGCAATGGATCTTAAGGTCAGAAAATGACCAGAAAAACTGCACTTCCAAGATCATTTCATTTTCTTTTCTCTCTTAGTGTCTTCACTCCCAGAGTCCTCTGTGAGGACAGGTGTTCCATAACTGATGATATCAATAATATTAAATAATACTCAAATAAAGCCCCTGTTGACCACATCCTACAGCATTTGCTCTCCTTAGCTTAGACTTGCAGCTCTTCATTTGTGGCAGGCATCCAGGCAACACAGATAGAGTAGAGGGGGTTCAAATATTGCAATTTCTTCCAGAGCCTCAGTATTGCCTAACTGAAATACACACTGTTGAAATGATGGGGACCCAAGACAACAGGGAAAAAAACCAAACCACAAAAATCTAACAACTTTCACTGAGTGTCAACATTACAGAACATCCTTCTACATAAACTAATTAAGTTTTCCTCAAATGGGGTGTGGAAGAAACTTCAGAGTCAGAGCTGTCACACAGAATACATCTTCATGCCTTAGGCTACAAAATTTAAGTATCATAGGGACATTAGCATGCACACAGAAAACAGGAATTGCTTACCATTCTGAAGCCAAGATCAGGTCGATCATCTGCTAGCACTCTGTGCGCCAAAGAAGACATCTTGAGAGATCCACCAAGAGGGGAATGAAAAATAGCTACCTCTGGCTTTTATAGTGATTCCACCTGATGGGCAGAGCCAACAAGATCAGTTCCCTCTCAGAGACCCCCACCCTTTGATGCCATCTTGGTTGAAGCTGAGATGTAGACATGTTTGTTTTGGAGAGAACACAAACATTCAGCCAATAGCAAAAGGCCTCTACCATCTATTACCTCAAATGAATTCTTCAGATAATCTCGTGCATCTATCTGTTCCCAGGGGACCCTGGAGGGTTGCTTTCACTGGACCTGCCAGAGGAAAAATCAACAACTCCAGGGCATGTAGATATGATGTGGGATTCCCCTCTGTATGTTGTGAATACCATTGGTTAAAAAAGAAACTGTCTTAGGCCTGCCTGTGCAGGGCAGAATAAAAGTAGGTGGGGGAAAAACTAAACTGAATGCTGGGAGAAAGAAGGCAGAGTCAAGAGACACCATGTAGCCCTGCCAGAGACAGATGCTGGACGAAATCTTGCCCGTAAGCCACAGCCACGTGGTGATACACAGATTAATAGAAATGGGTTAAATTAATATGTAGGAGTTAGCCAATAAGAAGCTAGAGTTAATAGGCCAAGTAGTGATTTAATTAATACAGTTTTTGTGTGATTATTTCAGGAGTCTGGGCAGTGGGGAAATGAACAAACGCCCTCCCACTACATAGATAGGACCGCTAGAATACTTCTGGTCTCTGTGTCATTCCTCTTCGTGATTATTGAGCAGTCTCTACTTTTCTGTACCTATTTTGTGTTAGTACAAACCCTAGAAACCATGACATCACATTAGATTAAGACTAACAGGTTTTAAGAGGCATGAGTGCATACATGCAAACACATGTAGATATCAGGGGGCTCCCATGAACCATCCACGGGATTGTTTTCTCATGGTAGAAACGAGATACATGAGAGGAAAAAGCAGGCAGATGACAGACTCCCAGTGTGGGTTCCCCATTGTACCAACTTAATCAGAACATGCTGGCCCGCTCAGCATCTTCTCGGCTCCACTCGATTCTCAAATCTGGCCAATGAAACGACTGCCAGCCTGTATGAAAGTAAGTGGTGAGTTACCACACATGTGTGGCTTGCCTTGCCAGACACACTCAGACAGAAATACTGAACTCAAGGGTCAGTGAAGAAAGACCATGTCTCCCCTGCAAGAGCCGGACAGAGAATAAACTCCCTGATAGCTGGCGCCCACCAACGCTTCCTCTAGCTGGGGCAAAGCAGCATGTGTGTTGTGTGCTGCCAGAATCTCTGAATGGAGGGCAGTGATATGGATCCCTCTCTCTCGCTTTCTGTCTCTCTCTGTCTCTGTGTGTGTGTTTGCGCATACAAGCACACAGACATTTTCTAATTTTTTTAAACATTAACAAGAAGAGAAAGCAACGAGCCCTCTGCATGGAAAACAATAAAGGATAAAGAAAGACTGTAGGATGACTCGAATCTTCAGAGCCCAGGTCTGTAGTCCCTGGCCCTTGAATCCAGGTTCCCCAGCTAGCCACCGTTTCCATCATCTGGGAATTTGCTTTCATTTTTTTTAAAATTTCTTCCCTCCCCTCCTCCTCCTCCTGAGAAGTTTTCGTCTGTAAGCAGGCTGGCTTGTAACTAGGCAGCCCAGGCTTGGCTCCCACCTCACTGTCAAGGAGTGCTAGGATTCTAGGTGTGAGCCACCACACCCAGGAACAAGTTAGAGATGCAAACTGTTCATGCAGCCTCCTGTCTCCTGAGTCAGGCATTCTGGAGGAGGGGCCTGCAGTCTGGGCTAATGAACCTCACAGGAGAGCCAGCCGCACGCTCATTGGTTAGGCTCTGTGACGTGCCTGTGGCGTTCTTGTGATGGCCTGCGAAGGCCTGTGATGAGACCTCTTGCTGGGGTGTTTCTCTCTCCGTTTACTCAGTACTGGAGCCTCAGGTCTCCATTTAGAGTGGAGATTTGAGGTGCAAACCTATTACTGGCCATTTATTTGTTTGTTTATTTATTTATTGATGTTTCTATAGGTTATTTTCTGTCATAGATCAGCCCTAAAGACCTATAAAGAGTGGTGATCCCCCCCCCCCCCGACCCCATAGGGATTGTATGTCTCACTGAATACAATCAAAACCTCTGGGACCAAATGAATCAGAGCTGGCCATCTCCTTTCATCTTGCGAAAGCAAACTCCTGCTAGTGAAACCAATTCGGGGTTTCTCCAATACCGTGTCTTTTCCACATGCCAGCTCCCATCTCCTAGAAAAGACACATGTTACGCTGACAAAGCACACTCCATCCATCCCTGCTACTCTTCAGCTTCCCTCTGAGCAGAGGTTGCCAGCAAATGGAAATACGGTAACTACACAAGGAGCAAACTGACAGACACCTTGTTAACCAACTGCTCCCAGCTAATGCCACCAGGAAAAAGTGACATGTTAAGTTCTAAGAGTGGAGCACACCATCGCCATTGGGATCCTCTTGCCAAGCTGGATTGGTAACCCAGTCTCAGTTCCCTGGCAATCACTGGACCAGTCCATACTGAGGGATGCTACAGATGTCCTGGCCTGACATCTTCAAAGACGCTGGAGTAGCACAAGCCAAAGGAAGGCACTGCAGGATGAAGGCAAAAGAGACTCCACAGGACACATAGTGTGTTATTCTGACATATTCATCTCCCGTCTCCACTTACATAAAAAACTGTTCTGCTTAATGGAAATACACTCGTGTGTGTGTGTGTGTAATTCTGTCCGGTGAGCTATTTAATCTTTTTTACTGTTGTTGAAGTGTTGTTCTTAGTTTGACATTATTTCTAAATAAGGAAACCCTAAGATGGTGCTCCACACCTGTGCTCCCTGAGATGATGCTCCACACCTGTGCTCCCTGAGATGGTGCTCCACACTTGTGCTCCCTGAGATGATGCTCCACACTTGTGCTCCCTGAGATGGTGCTCCACACTTGTGCTCCCTGAGATGGTGTTCCACACTTCTGCTCCCTGAGATGGTTCTCCACACTTGTGCTCCCTGAGATGGTGCTCCACACTTGTGCTCCCTGAGATGGTGCTCCACACTTGTGCTCCCTGAGATGGTGCTCCACACTTGTGCTCCCCTAGATGGTGCTCCACACTTGTGTTCCCCTAGATGGTGCTCCCCACTTGTGTTCTTTTCCATAAAGCTTGGATGTTCTGGTCACCTCACTATCCTAGAAAGGGACCATTATACTCCTGTTCCCACCTCTGCTGCAGCCAAACATGTTGCATTTCTCCACTACCCATCACCGCTCTCTCCCTAGTCCAAGTCCAGGGCCAACCTCATTTTCTACTGTGGGCAGCCTTATCACAGCAAGCATTTTGGCATTGTGCTGGATTAAGGTGGTGTCTTAGTTATTCTATTTCTGTGAGAAAAAAACACCACTATGAACAAGGTTCTTTACAAAAGAAAGCATTTAATTGGGGGCTTGGTTACAGTTTCAGAGAGTTAGTCCATGACCATCATGGTGGAGATCATGCTTTTAGGCAAGCGGGCATGGTGCTGGAGTAGAAGCTGAGAGCTTTCATAGTGAACTACAGGAAGGAGGCAGGAGGCAGACAGAGAGAGAGACACACACAAAGAGAGAAAGAGAGAGAGAGAGAGAGAGAGAGAGAGAGACAGAGACAGAGACAGAGACACATAGAGGAGACAGAGAGATACAAAGAGCTTGGTGTGGGCTTTTGAAATCTCCAAGCCCACCCCTAATGACACATCTCCAACAAGATCACACATCTTAATCCTTCATAAACAGCCCAGCAACTAGGGACCAAGCATTTAAATATGTGGCCCTATAGGGACCAATCTCATTCAGACCACCACAGATATCTAGCTCCTGCTATCCCAAATGCACCCTCTTGGAGAGCTGTGTTCGTTTCAGATACTTTGCAAGGTTCTGGTTCATAGCAAATGTGCACTAAAACGAATTTGCTGTCTGGCCAGTCCCTGGAAAGATCATCATTTTGAAATAAAAACTTCACTAAGTTTATTTCTCTATGAAAAGCTCAGCACTTCGTCAACACAAAGGACTTGTACTCTTCCCAGGCTGGACTGGAAATTTAAAACATGTGATATTTAGAATATAAGCAGGAAGCTTCAAGCCTACGAAAGCTTCCATTGCAGTCTCTGGAATGTTTTCAAATAAAGCACATTAAGGGATGGTCAGTCAGTACAACGCATGGCAGACAAGAAAGAGGACCTGAGCTAAGACCCCCAGCACCCATATAAAAGAGTTGAGTGTGATTGGTGCTATCCATAGTCCTACCACAAGGGACTGGGTCAGAAAGAAGGCCCTCTCCAGAACTGTTTAGGGAGCAAGTGCGCAGCAGGTCCAAGGAGAGACACTGACTCAAAAGATAAGATGGAGAGATCGAAGAAGACGCTCGACATTGACTTCTGGCTTTCTAGTCAGATGCACATGTGTGTACATACTCCCTCACACCTACGCATGCCTACACCACACATCCACACAAACAGGATAAATAAACCGGCAGTTCTGAGAGTTGTGTCTCTTTCAAGTCCCCCTTGCCTCTGCTGAATCTTCTCACCCACGTTTGGACTGCAAATATGGAACCTGAAAGGAAGTAGCCTCCAGGAGCGCAGTCTGTAGGATTGCGTCCCTCCTGGGGTACTAATTAGAGCATTTCTTTGTCATAGAACAGACAACACTCATGCTGACTTGGAAAGATGCTGTCTTTTTAAGGCATCTTGTCTAAGCTAAAAAACCATCCTTTGGATAAAATTCAAGAGAATGGAGGCAGAGCTGTGTAGGCGGAGTGGAAGACTCTCTCTAAACACCTGTGTACCCTTCCTCTGGGGCACTAATTACATAATTGCATGTCCAATTGCATTTCCAAAAGATTGTAATTTTCTGTTTTGTGCCTTCAAACTATGCTTTGATGTAAAAAGAGAGCGTCGCTGGCACAGAGTGTATGTCTCTGTCTTTTTGTGGATGTACTTGCTCAGCCCAATTTTGGAAATATGGCCTTCGGTGGCTCATTTTTGTATGATTGGTACATAATGATACTCATCAGTAGCTTATTGCTATGTAATCAAAACTACTCAAGATTTCAATGCTGCACTAATATTAACTTGAACCATTTACTATTTTAATGAAGTGTGTGTTGATATAAACATTTGCATATTTATTTGTCAATACAAACAGATTTGATGTCAGAGTAATAAGGTCATTAAAAGTAATCACATATTTACATTTTAAATCCCATTTCCCTCCACTCTTACTCCCATTTCTTTCCCCTTTACTGCACTCAATGACTGAATGGGGTGTGGGAGAGAAGGAACCACAGTCAAAGGCCGCCGTGAGCTTTTTCTCACATTATTCTCTATTAGCAGGTGACAACTGCATAAATGGCGGTCACTTTCTTTAGGCCACACAGGGGTCACTGAGGTGAGCTGTGATTTATGTCAAAAGAACTGAAAGTGGGTTCCGTTGTTCTCAATGAAACCTATGCAGAAGTAGCAATAATACTTGCCTTCATGGAGGGTCAGGATGAATCTCAGGATGCCTTGTGCCTGTCCCGCACAACCCCGGCATATATAGCCTCACTGTCTTTGCTGTCAGTCAGCACAGAGGGAGGCTAAGCAGACATGGTTTGGGGAGTCTGAGGTAAAGGAGGCATGGAGACAGGAGCAAAGGGAAAGGTAGAGCCTTCTCTAGAGGCCAAGATGCCCAGGGTCAGAGAAAGAACCATGGACAATTCTTTGCCTTTAAACTTTGTCATACAGATAGGTAAGCTCTGGGTCCATTTAATTGTTGGTGGTCATTCAGACACCAGAGTCTTCCTTAGAAGCCTTTGAACTGAGATCCAAAAAACTTTGGCTATGGCTGTTGGTGGCAGTACATGCTTTTAATCTCAGCACTTGGGGAGCAGAGGCAGGTGGATCTCTTTGAGTTTGAGATTAGCCTTATCTACAGAGTGAGTTCTGTTCCAAAATAGCCAAGGTTACACAGAGAGACACTGTCTTGAAAAACCAACTCCCCCCAACCTCAGCCCCCCCCCCCACACATTCTTTGGATCTCTCAGTTAATAAAGTGCTTGCTACATTAGCAGGAGAACCTGGCTTCAATCACCAGAACCTGTTTTCAAATGCAACAGAAAGAGTGTGAGATTGTGTGCTTGTAATCTCGGTACTGGGGGGCAAAGACAGCAGGTTCCCCGGGGGTTGGTGGCCAGCCAGCCTAGTCTGAGTGGTAAGTTCCAAGTTAGGCAGAGATCATGCCTTAAGAAAAAGGTGAACAGATCCTAAGGAATGACATCTGACATTGACCTCTGATCCCTATACATGTTATATATATGTATGCATGTGCCCAAGAGCACAGAGTTCAACTACCCCACAAATTACTCTTTGGTATTACCTTTTTCAAACCAATACAAGGGATTTAAGTGCCAGAGGGAAAAAGCAACAATAAAAACAAACAACCCCTACCCCAAATTACAAGATCAGTAGTCCAAAGTCATTGTATGAAATATAATTGGTTCTCAGTCAGTACCCACTGCCATCTGTCCTCCACCTCCATCACCTTTGTCCAATAGCTTTTGTGAACTCCCATTTCTACAGTGGACACACTTTTGTGCAACACTCTATCAATTACCTGCCTTTTATTATCCAACAATGGGCTAGTAACTCAAGGCCGATCTAGTTCTCCTCTCTTTGTTGGTCCTCTGCCTGCCTGCCAATCTGTCTGTCTGTTTCTCTCTCTCTTCCCTCTCTTTCCTTTTTTCTTTCTGCCTTTAAGGTGAGCTGAAAAGGGTAGAATGTCAGTTTGTTACTTGGCTCTCACCTAGGTAGATAATGTCTAGATATCTATTTATGTCTTCTTCCTTCCTTCCTTCCTTCCTTCCTTCCTTCCTTCCTTCCTTCCTTTTGCCATACCTTATTTCCTTTCTATCTTCCTTCCTTTCTTCCTATCTAGAAGGTGAATGAAGCTTGGTATTCATACATTGACTATGTGACCACAAGGAAAAAGTCTACAGAACAGTAGATGCTCAGTCATTATATCATTCAGTCAAGAAACAAATCTAATGACCATCTGTTGTATGGAGAGGCTGTTTGTTTATTTCCCGGCTGCCCAAACTCCAGAGATAATCACACAGAAACTATGTTATTTAAATCATTGCTTGGCCCATTAGATTTAGCTTCTTATTTGCTAACTCTTACATCTTAATTTAACCCATCTCTATTAATCTGTGCATTACCACGAGGTCGTGGCCTATCAGAAAAGTTCTGGCATGTCTGTCTCCGGAGGGCAGTGGCTCCAAGGCTTCTCCCTGACTCTGCCTTCTTCCTCTCAGCATTCAGTTTAGTTTTTCGCACCTAGCTCTGTTCTACCCTATCAGGCCAAGCCAGTTTTCTTTATTTGTCAATGGTAATCACAGCATACAGAAGGGAATCCACATCAACCATCCTCTTTCAGAATTCTTCTTGAGGAGATAATGAAACTTTAGGGTAAGCCAATGACAGCCAGAACCTTCATCTAAAGGACTGGGGAGATGCCTCAGTCAGTAGAAGAAGCATGAAGACCTGAGTTTGTTCCCCAAGATCCACATAAGAGCTGGATATGACATGAACCCACATAAGAGCAGGGCATGACATGTGCCTGAAATCCTAGCCCTGGGCTACACAGAAGTTGATCTGAGGGGCCTATGGTCAGTCAGTGTAGCTTAATCTGTTAACATCAAGTTTAGTGGGAGACCCTGCCTCAAAATAAAGAATTAAGGAAGAGAACTAATATCAACTTTGCTTCCAAGGGCATGGGTACACTGCACGCCCACCTGACCACTCCCCTCAAAAAATACCAGAAAGAGAAAAGTCAAGGGTGTAGCTTAATCTGTTAACATCAAGTTTAGTGGGAGACCCTGCCTCAAAATAAAGAATTAAGGGAGAGAACTGATATCAACTTTGCTTCCAAGAGCATAGGTACACATGCACACACACCTGATCACTCCCCTCAAAAAATACCAGAAAGAGAAAAGTCAAGGGAAATCTAAACTTCAGCTAGGAGTGATTCAGTCAGATTCTTCTTGATACTTTCTTTATTTGTAACAATGTTAGCTGAAGTCTTTAATTTTGCAAGAACATAGCACAGTGAATGTGACCCTTTGTGGGTTAAGTATTAATAGTAGGAGAAGAAACTTTCCCTCCCTAAGTATTCTTGATGTTGATTGTATTTTTGGCTCCACATAGCAAACCATGGTGGCCAACTCTTGGCTACTATTCATTCACGTTCTTGGATCTCTGTGCTTTGTGATGGGATCAACAAGAAAAATTCCTTGCCCTGTGGTTTCTGCCTTTTCATCACAGGTCAGAAAAATCCTTCAAGTGTCAAGTCGGCACGTGGTCAGGTGAAGTCTTTCCAAATTAAGACCAGAAAAGAGACGCAGAAAAGACTTTTCTGGTCCCCTTCTACACAGTGACTAGGAGGACTCAACAGAAGTGGGAAGGAAGGGTCACTTGTCTGTGTGGCATAAACCAAGCTGGGAGCTCTCCCTTTCCTTACCTGCCCACCCCTTCTCTCTCAACACTGTCAGCAACCGTTCTGGAGGCTGAGGGTGAAGACAATGCTGGCGACCATTCCTTGACCCTCGACATGAACTTTGTAACTGACTTACATGAGAGTCAGAGATGGGTGTACCTGTCAAGTTACTGTGATCAGAGAGCTACACCTCCTCTGACCCCATGGGATTCAATCCTTGAAGGTGATATGCTCATTACTTTTTGTCAATGACTCAAACCCGAGACGCCTGGGAAGAGGAACCCTCCACTGAAGAGTTGTCTCTGTCAGACTGACCTGTGGACAAGCTTCTAGTGCATTTTATTGATGAATGATTGATGTGGGAAGACACAGTGTGTTGTGAGTGATACCGTGCCTGGGCAGGTGGTCCTGGGCCATATAGAAAGCAAGCTGAGCAAGCCATGGCTGACAAGCTAGTAAGTGGCTTCCTCCTTGGTCTTTGCTTTAGTTCCTGTCCTCAGCGATTTCCCTCAGGGATGAACTCTTATCCTGAAGTATAAGATGAAATAAATCCTTTTCTCCACACTTTGTTTTTGGACATGCCATTTCCTTATAGCACCACAGAGGCAAATTGAGACAGGTAGAGAAAGTATTTTCTATCCCTTGTGGTAGTTAATTTCAACTGTACAGTTGACCAGATTGAAGGACTCTAGGAGATTCTTAGAACACACTTCTAGACATGTCTCTAAAGGAATTTTGAGAGCCATTATATATCAGGGGCTGGAACATAATCCAAGGTTGGTTTAAAAATCCAGCGATGGTTTAAAAACCTGAATAACTGTGAGATAGAAGAGCTGTGGAAGGTGGGGCCTTGGGGGAGGAAGAGGCCACAAGTATTGCTAGTCTAAGCATTCTGCACCTATGCTCTCATGTGGACACTATTTAACTTGACCAAGCTACTTAATATCTTTGAACTTCAAACTTCACCTTTTTCAGACAGAAAATCAGGACAGAAGAGGACCTAATTCACTACTCCCCACCCCCTTCCTTCTGATAGAGAATCTCACTGTGCAGCCCCGACTTTCCCAGACTTGCTCTATAGACCAGGTTGGTCTTGAACTCGCAGAGATCTATCTGCTTCTGCTTCTGACTCCCAAATGCTGGGATTAAAATCGCATGGCACCACACCCAGCGTCCAATTCATTAGATTCCTGAGAAAACCAAAGGGTATCACACATCAGAGTGCTTGGTGCTCAGCGAGTCCTTGCTCTGTAGCAGTTTCTACGATTCAGGGTTGGGGGGAAACGAGGACAAATCTTAACCAGACAAAACCCACACATTTCAAAAGCACCGTCTAAAATATACTACTCAGTTTGAATATTATATCCACCCTGTCACAGTCTCTTCAATACATGAACTACCACCTAGCAGAACATAAAGACAAAATTAAAACTTAAGCATAGGAGGCTGACAGATGTGGCCTCTAGAGATTTCTAATACTTGTTGTGTTACTTTCTGCTACTGCCACCAAACACCTGGGATAGTTAACTCACAAAGACAAAATGTGATTTGGGCTGACAGTTCCAGAAGTTTCAGTTGATGATCAACGGTCTCTTGTTGCTTTGGACCCATGTGTGTGTGTGTGTGGGGGGGTCAGCCCATCACAATGGGAGCACATGGCAAAGCAAGAAGCAAAACTGCAATGTCTTCAATGACCCAAGGCCCGGCTATCAGATGTTCCACAGCCTTACAATAGCATTACTCTGAAGAGCAAAGCTTTGATGTCTGACCCCTTGAAGAGAACCTTCCAGATCCAAATTATAGTTCCAGTGTTTGTGTTGTAGAAATGGTTGGATTGTATAGGACTGGCCTGAATGGCTGAGACTCATTGGTGAGTATCTCTACTTTTGCTTGATAAAGCAAAGCAATTAGTGCTTTTAAAACCATTTGCCCAAAGCACTTAGGGAAGTGACTTCCTGTAAAGTTGGATGGAACCTAGGTTGTTGAACAGGTCAGGGATGATGGCTGAAGTAATGGTGGTGACTCATAACAGACTCAGATACAGGATGCTTACTGAGTGCCGTTGACTCCCTCTGGGAATTGTCAGGTCCTGCATCCCTATCAAGAAAAACATCACACCGAGTCCTTCTGGAAGAGTGATTGACTTAACCAATGGCCCTCCTAAGGACCGGCAGAGCTGGAACTTGAACAGAAGTCATCTCCAAGTCTGGATCCACCTGGCTCTAGAGGATGCTCTAAATCAGATAGAGATGCATAGCCTCCCGCTGCCACGACACACTGATGACTTGGTGCCCCTGGTCAAAACTGGGTGATGCCTGGTGTTTTTCTGGCTTGTCAGTTTTGAAGGGATGCAGAGCTCTGAGCCTGACCTCCTGTGAGTAGTGGTGGAGCTCCTGCTGGCCCTTAGCAGAGCTTGACGGTGGCAGAGGAAAGGAGGGCTTACCCTAGAAATTCAGGGGACATTTCTTTCCTGTTTTCCATAGCTTTGACATCCACTGAACAGACAGCTCCCAGGGTCTCTTACCCCTTGTTCCTTTGGATCTCCAGAGATACAGGGCATAAAATATGTCCAAAGGTGTTAAGCCATGTCAGAATACCTGAATTCACGAAGTCCGTGTTCTAAGAGGCAGCAAACGACAGCTGTTGGCTATTCAGCCTGTGTTTTCTAGAATCTGTGTGCCGTCAATAAACAACATGTCTTGGGGTTCCTGCCAGGGTCACAGGATGTGGATGGCCTTAGAGCCCAACCTGTAAACCCCTCATTTCATCCCTCATAGCTTTCCAGCCACTGTTTATTTTTCCTTGACAAAAACGAAAGCTTTCCCTTCCTTGCCAAGACTTTTACAGAGAAAGCTTTGAGAAAAAAGTCTCCTTCTGCAAAATTAATTGAAACTCTCATAAATAACTTTAAAAGGAAATTGAATTTATTTGATGTACCTCAGACGATTTGTTAAGTGAAGTCCTGTGTGTATGTATATGTGTCTGTTTGTGGTGTGTGTGTGTGTGTGTGTGTGTGCATGTTTGTGTATGTTCATAAAGGCCAGAGTTCAACATTGGGTGCCACTTCTCAGGAGCCATAACCCTTATTTTTTTAGACAGGGTCTCTCAGTGGCCTGAGACTCACTAACAAGGAAAGGCCCTAGGGAATCCTTCCCTCTCTGTCTCCTCAGTGATCTAGTCACAAGCATGTGCCACCATGCCAAGGTCATTTTACTAACCTAGATATTCCAGAAATAATATAGCTTCTCATATTTATGTCAGAAGCACCTTATCAATTCAGTAATTTCCCTAAGCCACAAGTAAATCTCATTTAGAGAATATTTATTACTGTTGTTAGAGTACAGTCCTAGGGCTTGAACTCAGGTCTCCAGGCTTACATTGCAGGTGCCTCTACCCACTGAGACATCTCACTAGTCCCTGCAAGTGAGGATGCATTAAGTGAAGGACTTACATGTTCACTTTGGGCAGGAATGAGTGATAAGAAGCATCTGTAATGCTGTGGAATAATGCCTTTGTACACTGCGAAGATGTTTTGCTCTCATTGGTTTAATAAAGAGCCAACTGGTCAATAGCTGGGCAGAGTGAGGTTAGGTGTGAAAGTCAGGCTGAGAGAAGACTGGGAAGAAGGAAGGCAGAGTCACTAACTAGCCAAATGCAGAGGAAGCAGGAGACGAACATGCTGTGCTGAAAAGGTACTGACATGTGGTAGAGCATAGATATGAGTTAATTTAAGTTGTAAGAGCTAGTTAGTAATAAGCCTAAGCAACTGGCCAAACATTTATAATTAATAATAAGTCTCCGTATGGTTATTTGGGAGCTGCCTGATGGGACAGGGAAGTCTGCCTACACTGTAGTCTATATCTTGTCACCTGGAAAGACAGCAAAGATGCTGAAAATTTAAGAATTTGGAGAATTCGTGCATCTTTTTTGTAACCTAAACAGGTTTTACCCTAGCCCCTTTTGCCTTATCTTCTGTACTTGCTCTGTAGGGTAACTATGCTTTAGACAGGCTGTTCACCTCCCCATCTCACCACATGAACAAATGGATGAAGAAAACTAGAAAGCCAAATTCTTTGTCCAATTTGCTATCCCCAGTGCTGGGGCTACAGGTGTGCACTGCTATCTCCATTATTTTTAAGTGAGTATTGGGGCTCTCAACTCCTGTCTTCATGCTTGAGCAGCAAGCACCTCATATTCTGAGCTATGTCCCAGTCCCCACAACCTCCTAAATATTTCTCTAAAATGGTGGACCCAGAAACAAGAAACTCATTGACGAAACACTGATACTGAACATATAGCAATTTAGACAATGTATTGCTGTTATTTCCAGGCATCCATTCTAGTATTTCAAGCCTTGATTATCTCCCCCATACCCAGAAGAGCTCGATTATCATGTATGCTTGAAGAAACTTTTAAATTTCATCACACTCTATGGCAGCCAGAAGACACAGTCTGTGGTCTTTCTCGCATCCTTTTGCTATCTGTCTTAGAAGAACTTGGAGAGAAATCTGAAGGACAAAGTTGCTAAAGAACACAAAGACAAAGATATTAAAAAACCAGAAACAGACATCAGGGCAAGTCTTGTATCTCCTTGAAGGAGGGTCAGTAGTGGATGGGGTAGCCCTGGCATCATCAACAAAACAGAGGTCCAGCACCAAATCATTAACTACCCAAGTGAGTCGGTAAAATAATACATGCAGGACATGCTAGGCAATCCATAGGAAACCACTTTATTTGCTCTAAGCAACTCAGTATCAAGTCATTTTTTCTCTAAGCTTAAACAATTTGTTCTGGTTAAATTATGCCAATGACTTCTTTTTTTGTTGTCTATATGCTGTAAACATGTTAATTCCTTTATGCTATCTAACGAAATAACAATAGTGGTCATGCTGGAAAGGAAGCTGACAAAGGCTGACAGTTCCCTTCAGGTATGATTACTGCCGTGGAAGGACTTTAAGGCCATGAATGAGCCTCAAAGTGGAGGGACAGCATCAGAAAGAAAAAGAGTGTCAAATCCAAACATCATGGAACTTCAGAGAGGTGTGGCTTCTCTTTAAAGCCTGGAACTTCATTGAGCACGAGAATAAGAGAAAGACAGGGAGACACGTACAAGAGATGCATAACTGTCATTAGAAAGATGTCAGGGGAGGTCAGAGGAGCCTCTTCAGGGAGCAGTTAGTCTTAGGAGAACGTCTCCCAAAAATCCCCTTAACCCCTGACTGTTGAGGAGTCTCAGAATAGTCCCTGGAACAAAGGAAAAATCTGCACTTTTGGGGGTAGTGAGAAGTTGCACATCATATGATTTAGTTCATCATAGCTTAAGTGACAAAGGATATGAGAAGCCAGGTACTGGTTAGGACCATAAACCAGGGACTGCTCTTAGGTTCCAGCCGAGACAGCTTAACTCTGTGTCAGTGGGAGAGATGCTCAGAGACGTGGCCTGATTCAGGCTGTGGGATCTAGCTTAAAAGTTCAGGCCCCTCATCTAACACTCTACATTATGGAAACTGTCACAGACCCTATTATGAGATTCAAACAAGAACAATGACAGCAAGAGGCAGATTCTAAGAAGCCTCTCCCGAATTAAAAGCAGCAGTCTTAAAAACACTCTAAGGGTCTGAGGAGATGGCTCAGTCGGTAAAATGCCAGCTAGACAAGCAGGAGGACCTGAGCTCATTCCCCACCAACCATGTAAAAGCCAAACTTGGTGGCCTGTGTTTATAATCCCAGTGCTGGCGGGGGGAGGGGGGCACGGCAGTCTAGCCAAATCAGCAAGTCCCAGGTTCCAGTAAGAAACTTTGTCTCAGAACTAAGCTGGGGAGAATGCCGTGAAGTCTTGTCTCCTGGACAGGATATGGCTGTTCCATACGTGAACCCACAGCCACTGTGGCTACATGCACAGCACCTGTAAAAGACTGAGATAGCCCAAATTCTAGCACAGATGGGGAAGGTGCTCTCCAGGCCTCATTCCTTATGAAGGAGCTATAGGCCATTCATATCTGCTGGGGTATGTCTCTGAGCTTTTGGCTACTGGGGAGTTGCTATGCTCCAGTGCTTAGCCCTACACCCACGTGCATATTGGCAGGACCAATTGGACTCAGTGAATTGTCAAAAAAGGAGAAGAAGGAGGAGAAGAAGATGAAGAAGATGATGAACAGCAGCAGAGGTTACTGTTGGAAAGGAATACGGGAGGAGCTGGTGGAAGGAAATTATATTTCAATGGATGCATACTTGAAACTGTAAAGCAATGGACATATTATTATACAAAAACCCCCAAGATGGGTGGTTCCTAAGAAATAATATCTGAGGTCGAACATTGGTGCACATGTGTGCATGCACACACACACACACACACACACACACACACACACTTCAAACAAACAAACAAGCAAGCAAACAAACAAACTTGAATCTTTAGGTACAATTGTAGATTTGTCCTCCTAGGAGAGAATGAGTTTAGTTTGCACATTCCTGAGTTTCACACACAGGATGCTCATACAGAACAAAATAATGAAGAGTAGCCTAGTGTTCTCTGCATCTGTGCTCGAACACTGACCAGAACCGACTTGGGGAAGGCAAGGGTTTATTGGGTGGATAGTTTCACATCACCCTTGGTCACAGAGGGAAGCCAGGGCAGGAGCTGGAGGCTGGAACCGAAGCAGAGGCTATGGAGGAACACTGTTCATTGCCTTCTTCCTCTACAGCTCACTCACCTTGGGTTTTTATACAACGCAGAGCCACCTGCCCAGGCATAGTCCTTCCACATCAACCATTAATCAATAAAATGCCCCACAGACTTGCCCACAAGCAAGCTGATGAAGGCATTCTTTCTGTTAAGGTCCCCTCTTCCCAGACGACTGGACCGTGTGTCACGATAACAAACAATAACCTGGCAGAGAGTTGGAGTCAGGTTTTCCAAACTGTCCTCACCACTATGATGCCCCAAGTGCACAGGAGAGATTGGAAGTTGCCCCCAAATGTAAGAAGGAAGCTGTTACAAGATAAAATTTTTTTATTATATTTCAGATTTTATTTATTCGGAATCTGTTTTAACATGAAAACAAAGTTGGAATGAGGTGGGGCTTGCAACAGGCTGTGCCATTTCTATGAAATGTCTTCAAGTATCTACCTATGTCTGCGAAAGCCAAGACTTCACTTCTCAGTAAGGAAGACTCCAAGGCCACAAGGGCCTCAGTCATTCATGTCCTTACCTTCCAGCCGGTTCAGTAAGTTATTCATGAATGAATTTCCAGATGAGCAGAAATTACTTGGTAGGTCTGGAACATTTTCAAGTCTAGCTGCTTTCAAAAAGCTCATGGCCCAAACACCCAGGTGACATGGCCCAGACCCACTCACTTATTTGGCAACATTTGTTGAGTTCCAAGGTTTGTGAGAAGCATGGGCGGCAACCAAGAAGGGGTTTGACCTCAGAGTAGCCGAGGCTTTAATGGATGTTTCGATGTCAATAACCAGCAGGATGAACTAAGGCCAGAGGTCTGGGAGTGTAACTTAGCCTTGACTTGATTGAGAGAAGTTCCTTTCCAATGTCAACTTTCACCAAGCACTGACAGATGTGATTGGATAAGCTGATGGTGTCTACCAACTGCTCAGATTCATTAAAGATTGAAAAGCATCCGGGTTCTAACCCTCTCCCACCTCAGAGCCCTACCTGTGTTCTTCATTTCATTATGACAATCAATTGTTTTCCTAGTGGCAAAATATTTGTTTGGAAGTCAGATAATGAGAATCTGCAATAACTTGCTGCCTCCATTTTTTTAAAAAAGAAATTCTATTTAAAATTTTGTTGTCATTTTCATGCACTTCTGATTGTCATAATAATACTGAGACAATGATTTGGGGCTGTGTGGTGACACAAAGTGGAATTGCAGAGCTGGTGCCAAATGCATCTCAACATAACTCAGGAGTGTAAGGAAAGTTAGAGTACCCTGCTCTCACAAGGCACATCATGCCACTGCCCTGGCCAGGATAGCCCTTCCCAGCATAACTGGACGCCTTGGTTGGTGGCCTCTTCCATTTCCACACGTGACAGACGTCTCTGCATTATTACACAGATGCGCTGTGACTCCCAAGTTTGGAACTGTATTACGCAAAGAACGCACAAAGGCAGGTGCTTCTTTTCTTTTCTTTTCTTTCTTTTCTCTTCTTTTCTTTTCTTTTTTATGGCCCTAGGGATTATGGAACCCAGGCCCACATGCATGCCAGGCAAATGCTGTATGAATGAGCTATTTCATCAGCCCTTCACCCACGTGTTTGTAATGACAGAATAAAATCCAGGTGTCTTAGGTGCTGAAGGATAAACCTGAAGGCAATTCTTCCAGCCCTCCCTTTATCCCCATGGACAGCACATTCATGGCCCGAATGCTGTGCTTCCCAACCACACTGGCCTCAGAATTCTGTCTCAAGGATTCTGCACTGAGCAATCTCAGAGTCCTCCTCAAACAGACCTAGATTATTCTGTTTTCTGCTGTTAACAACACAGTAAGTTATAAGGAAGCTTGCTTTTGTTGGGTCAAAGTCTAGCCAGCAGAGAGAGATGCCTGGCAGTGGCCTTCTTGCTAACGTGGTGAGAGAGAGGGTGTTTCTGTGTCTGAATGTCTTCTCATTGCTTTCCCTCTTCTTAGGAAGCCACCAGGATTCAACCAAGGAGGTTTCAGTCAGATGACATTACAGAATCCAAATCTCTTTCAAAAGTCTCACCTCTATATAGTACAGGCAGAGTAAATTCTACCCTCTTAATGTCCGTCAATGGGGACTAAACCTCACCAGATACCTCGTTGTTGTATGGCACTTTGTCCTGGATCATAAAAAGAAGCCATCTTGGGTGTGGGGTGTTGCTGAGTAGCCATGGCAACCTGAGCAGGCCAATAGATTGGCAGCCAGGTCTATGGCCATGGTAATGGAGCTATGGAGCCTCCCTACGGTCAGGAGACCCTCACCTGGGATTTCAGCTATCGCTTCTTTCCCAGCTCCAAATGATCTCAAAAAATGTTGGAGAACACAGGAAAAAAACAGTTGATTAAAAGCAGAACTCCATGACGCAGCTTCCATGAGGTCACCATCCATATTCGATGTGACTTTGTGGTGGTGTAGTTATTTAAGATTACTCATGTTACTGTAAGTGACCACTGGCCTACACTATATAACAAAGTCCAATAAACTCATTAGCCTAGAAGTCAGACATTGAGGAAACCATACTTTGGTTTGTTGATGGTGCCCACTTAGGGTAATTGGATGGTCACGCGCATCTCCTTGGGAAAAGATAACACAGCATCACTCTATATATAACCCATGGCATTCTCCAGGTTCCATGGTTAAATGCGGCAAGGGATGGAAGCTACCCTGCTTGTGTCTATACTCTGATTCCAGGTCCCCTGCAGATTATGCAAGTCACTGTCACTCTCTATCCAGGAAATGTTTTGTAAGCTCTGAACCTCCTAAAACTGAGAGGTAGAGTACACTGGCTCTCTCCCTCACGCGTCATATAGACGTCTAGAGTTGCACACCAAACAAATATCAAAGGATGCGTGTTTTATAACGTATACAGGAATTATCTTTTGAATGATATCTGAAAGAGGAACATCCTAGGGATTTGAGATGGCCATGTGGGCAGGTGAAATTCAGGAAGACGGAACAGAGAGTAAAGCCCTCAGAATCCAAGAAAGGCAAAAACGCATGAACACCTGCCACAGAACTGGCAGCGGAGGGCTCCAACATCAGGAAGATGGAAGGAAACACTACTTTTCCCAATGACACTCCCTAGTGAGATCCTATGTAACCTAAAACCCCAACCAAAATGCCCCTTCTCTTTCCTTTTTCCCTGGGAAAATGTATCAAAGCAATGCCGCTGTAACCCTAGAGATGTTGTCAGGTTCAAACAGTTACTTGCTACATTCAGGAATTAAAGAGGAAAGCTACACATAGAAAGAAAGGGGGAAATTGCATCAATATGAATTTCAATCATGAATCTCAACCACTACAAGCCCCCAAGGCAATTATTAGCTTCTTTTGTTTCTCTTGCTTCTGGCTATCTTTGGCCTGTGGCATCTGAAAGCAAGGTCTAGTTGAAACAACTCCTCTGGTTCTAGGTGGTTTGTTTTCTCCTTTTGAGTTGAGTCTCTGCTTTGTGTTGCTGAATCAGATCTGCTATCTCAGGGCACAGAACCGGTGCTGGGGAAAACGAGGAGTTTTAGAAGATCTCTGGAGGCAGGTGCTTAGGAGCAGAGAGGGGCAGTGATGGGCAATAAAGCACCGTGTGTTCTTCAACAGCTAACCCTCACTTGTGCCTCGTGAGGAAAGTCTGAATTAAAATTGCTTGACTGCGCGATAATCTGAAAGCTGGACTTTGTGTATGTGTGTGCACCGAATGAGGCAAAGCCACCTGGAAGGCGTCTTCCATAGTGGGGCTGTGTGCGTTTCAGTAATCACATTTCCACGGAGGGATTTATGGCTAAGAGGAACCTGATACACAGTCTCGCATAATGGCTGTCAAATCTCGAGCAAAAGCAAAGCAGCCAAGCAATCTGGGTTGTGAACAGAATCAACAGAAAAGATACCCTTCCCTCCTGGAATCCAGGAGAAATGAAGTCACACAACGCTCATCACTGTCTTAGTCAGGGCTACTATTGAACTGATAAACACTGTAACCAAAATGAACTTAGTTTTGGAACTGGTGCGACATTTGTCTGTTCTCCATTAGGTCCACATATGAAAATTAGGTGTTTCCCTTTCTTGTTCTCTTGTCCTGTCCCCCGCCTCAAGCTCTGTAAGCTAGCCCCATTGCTTCAATAAATCAGTTGTTTCTCTGACGCTGACTCCAGGGAGTTCATGCTCACAGCTTTCTGGACCCTGCTCGCTGCTTCTGCTCTCTTTGCCCTCATAGGCTGGTGACCAATGACCTATGAGACAAAAGGAGAACCACAGACTGCTTTAAGCACTGTGTAATGGGCCATACCAGTAGGAACATGGAAGACAGAGGTGTTAAGAGTTATTTGAACTGTGAGGGGCTGCCTCAAGAGGTTTCAGAGGAGAAGAATTTTAGTATATGCCTAGAGATCATTCTTGTGATATTTTGGTGAAGAAAGCGGCTGCTTTTTGTTCTTGTCCAAAGAACCGGCCTGAGGCTAAAGTGAAGAGTTTTAGATTAATTCTGTTGGCAGAGGAAATCTCGAAACAGTTTCGTATAGACTCTGTTGTATGGTTATTAGTGGTAACTCTAATGAAGATTTATAATGAAAAGGAGCAAGCTGAGCAAATAAAAATACAAACATACAGATTGAGAAAAGGGGCACCAGGAAGTAGAAGGGAGCTAAGTCCTCCATTCAAGGAGATGAACAGATTAAGAAATGGAATAAAGGAAATGGTAACCTCAGGGCAAGATCCCATCTTTCCAACCTGTGAGAAGGAATTAAAGAAAAGCTTAGAGTCAGGTATGCTAGTTCTCCTCTTAATCCCAGCACTTGGAAGGCAGAGGCTGGTGGATCTCTTGAGTTTGAGCCCAATCTGTTCTACAGAGCAAGTTTCAGAACAGCCCAATGCAGAGTTCAGAGTTTGCCCAGCTGGGTTTTGATCTTGCTTTGGTCCAGTATTTCCTTTTATTCTCCCTTCCCTATGTTTTAAAATGGTAATGTATATCCTGTGCTATTATATGTTGAAAGTATGTGATTTTTTTTTAATTTTGATTTTTATAGGGGATTACAGTTAAGAGATTGCTTTTCTGTTGGTTTAGTGGCCACACCTGAAGCTACTGATATCTTAACTACAGTCTGGGCCCTATAGGCCTGCAGTCAGCACCCTGCTGCTTAGACCTTGGCCTGGTGGGCTTTCAGATCCCCAGGAACCAGCTCGGCTGTGGCTGCCAAATGATGATTTTAACTAAGTCTTTATCATTCTATTTACCAATTAAGATTTGGGAGTCAGATATTAGGGTGAAAACCTGCTAGATCAGAGAAGTCGAGAAACAACCAGCTGATCTTCCTTTTTGGCTAGAGACCAAGCAAGAGAAGCATCTCTACCCTTGTCCCAAATCCAAAAAAATCTTGACTCTCTAAGTCCCTCCCTACTTCTTCCTGTGCGTCTCTATCTGCATCCCTGTGTCCTCTGTACTCTCTATGGCTAATTCTTGTTAACTAGTCTCTGTTCTATCCCTTGATCCAAGCGTAATTTTATTAACAGTCTTGGAGTTTCACAGGTGCTCAAAAGTGCTTTTACTGATCTCTTGTCAGAATTCCATGAAGAACTTTTTATTCTCATTATTCAACTTCATGGAAATATATGTGTTTATGAGGACAGAAGAGGGCGAATAGAATAATAGAATAGAATAGGTGTGCTTATATGAATGAATTACTTACCAAAGGGCATTATGTCTGATCTATATCCCCAGTCCACTGCCTTTCAATTCAGCTTGCTTTGGTTCTTGGCCAACTCAGCTATATAGCAAATAGAGTAACAAACTCATATTTCTATCCCTCCTGAAATATGAAAACCTGAATAGCTATTTTGTTCCTTATAATAACATTCACTATTAATATGTCAGCAGCAATCATTGCTGGACACTAACAGAGGGTATTTTCATCCAGGCAATTGACACATAACTAGGCGATTGGTAATACCTCGTTTTCCCAAATTCATGTGTTAGAATCCGTGAAGCAACAGCTTTGAGGGCAGGGCTTAACAGAAGGTATGTTGGTCACAGGGTCTTTTTCCTAATTTACTAATGCCACTGTAAAGTGGGTCAGTGGAGAGGGCCTCATCTTTCTTCTTGCATTTGTCATGTAAAAGCATGGTGTTCCTTCACTTTACTACATGGTTAATTGCCTAAGATTTTCACCCTCTTTAACATTGCTTCCCATCGGTGGACGGAAAGCCCACTCAGCATGCAGATTTTGGATGGGCAAGCAGTGCTTTCCCTAGCTTGGTTTACACCAATTTTACTGCCTGCGTGCTCAATGGCCAAGAAGTGATTAGTGGTTCCATAGCTCAGAACAAACATTTCTAGTATAATCTTCTTGATATCTGGATCCCGGGGTATAAACGGAACTGAGATAAGTGAGGTTTGCTGGTATTGTGGAAACCATCTGTAAACTAAAAGCACACAATGCTCCCCTCTTCTTAGACTGACAGATGACATGGAGCCCTCGGCTTTAGTCCTTGCCGTCGGACTGACTGTCACTGAGCACAGCCGATCACTTTTTTCCCGCCTCTATTAGAATATAAGCTATCCAGGAATAGATCCTGTTTAAAGTTTAAAAGCCTATATTCACCATTTATTTTGTGTATGTGCACATACTCTGGGTGCCAGGCATGCCATGACATACATGTGAAGGTCAGAAGAGTCACTTATCTCCTTCCGTCATGTGGAGCCCATGGAGCAAATTCATTTCACCAGGCTTCAGTGTAGGTTCCTTTACCCACTGAGCCATCTCACTGGCCCATGAGTACATAATTTTCTTATTTCCTCTCTAAGTGCCTGGGCCTGCAGTAGTGCTTGGATTTTACTAGAAGTTCAGGAAATGTCTTTGAGTGTGTGAAAGAATAAACACGGGTTGCTTGAGACTCAAGTTTGGTAAGAAATCTGAATCAGTTAACTAAGAATCAGCCAGCATCTCCTCTCTCTGAACTGTGTAGGTTTTCACTATGACTGTGATGTCCTGTCTTCTAGATATGACATGGCCATTGCACTAATCAACTCATAGCAGCTGGGGTTACCTAGACAAGAGTAAGACAGTTAAAAATTCCATCTTGGATAAGGAGGAGCTTATGAGGTCCCACCTCTAGCTGAAGAGTTATGGGCAATTGATGGGTACTGAGGGAAGAAGAGTCATTTTCTTTGGGAATGTGACCACTGGTAGGTTGCTTGTATACCAATGGATGACCCGACACCCTTTCATATATGGGAAACACTAATTGAATGCAGTTGAATAAAAAAAATGACATGAAGTTGAGCAGAGGACATGCTGGGGTCCTAGGGAGTTGAAAAGGCAATACAAGGATTAGATATGATCATAATACATTGTATACCTATATTGAAATTTGGAAGCATTTTTAGAACCCCATAAAGTAAGAGGACTTTGGCACATTACTCTTTTATGTAGATATATAGTTATAAACACATTATGTCTATATAATGGTTTATGAATTATCTTGCTTTGTGCTATTCTAATGAGCTCTCAATGGGCATGCATTATTACTCTGGAAAACAGCTAACCTCCCTTTCTTCCTGAATATCACAGGATTCTTGCTCCAGGCTCTCTGTCCTGGAAAATAGCTGACTATAAGTTTGGACTCTTACCAGCCAAAATAGGCAAGGCTATTTATAAGCCATGGGGAGTGTGCTCTGCTCACGTGCACTCAGAGACACAGATCCACATCTCCCCCAAGGTAGGCCTCGACAATATTGAGGAGTCCAGGGACTCAAGCTGGACTGGGCAGGTCTCTTTCCTAGAAATTTGTCTTCGAGATCCATCCCTGCTGAGCTTTACTGGATCTCATTGGGAAGGAAAAACAATGGGGCCAAGGTCTTCTCATGAGATAGAAAAGCTAATTGACCCATTTGGGAGGGAAAAGGAACAGGAGGAACTAGAAGAAGTGAATGTGTAGTCTCAGAGATAACACATAAGACTTGCCCGTTCCTAGTCTTTCTTCCCGCCCTCTATGTTTGCAGGTACATGTGTACATATGTGTGTGCATGAAGAAGACAACGTCTGTTGCCCTTTCTCAGAAACCTCACACCTTTTGTTGGAGACAAGGATTCTCACTGACCTGGACCTTCAGGCTAGTTGGCCAGAAAACCCAAGAAATCTGCTCATTTCTTCTTCCTCAGCAGTGGGATTGCAAGTGGGTGTAATCCTTGGCTTTTTACAAGGGATCCTCGAATCAAACTCTTTGTTCGAACAGTAGCCTGCACCCTTAGACCATATCCCATAGTCTTTAAGGTGTTGTCTGTGCTGTGGTGGAAGAGAAGCCTCTGATTAATGGTCTTGACTGGTACCTGGACACCCCATGATCTTTGTGATAGAGGCTATGTTGAACTAAGTCATGTTATGTGAAATGTCCTTGCACCTCTAAAAGGTTATAAAAAGTCAGCCCTTCCCTTTGTTCTGGGGATTTTGTCTGGAGACACTCCTAAAGTCTTGGAGGGATGTGCTGAACACTGCTTGAAGAGGCTCCTAGGCCACCAGCATCATGCCCTGCATCCCTCTCATGGCAGATATTTCTCCTTCCTTATCTTTCTTTTATTCTCACTCTTAATGAAGGTCTTCTCTAGGCTTTAGGGAACTCCAGCAGGCTTAGATCTCCTCAAATTTTGTTGTTTCTGCCTTCCCACCTTGAGGCCCTGTCATGACCTCAGGGCCCTTTCATTCTTTAAAAACAAAAAAACAAAAAACCTCATTGAAAGGAAATGGGTTAGCTCTCTTTGTGAACAGACAGCTACTGTTTTATTTCTCTTTCTCTTAATGCTCATGCTCGAGGGGCAAATGTTTCCTAACTGAACCACTTCCATACTTCCCATTCCTTTTGAGACCTGGATTAACCAGGATTGCTTGGTGGAAAGCAACAGAAGCTTAATCCGAATTTACCTAAGGAGAAAGAAAAGAAAACCACTATTTCTTCAACAATATCAAGAGAGCATAAGGAAATGCCTCATATAGCTCAGTGAGGGACACACACACTCTGCGGATCCTGCCTTTCCCTCAGGCCTTGGCTTAATTCTCTTCCCCCATAGAGTTTTCTTCATGCAGCAGGAAAGACAGCTGTTTACAATGGTTGTTTGAATATTTCAACTCTATGAGACATCAGATAAGACAGTTTTCCCTTCTCGTTTTGTCTGAACATTTCAAGATTGTCCTAGATGCATTTTATCTTACTTGTCAACTTGACACAAGCTAGACTTATCAGGGAAAGAGGTCTCAACTGAAAAAAAATGCCTTTATCAGATTGTTTCGGAGCATTTTCTGGATTGCTAATTGATGGAGAAGGGCCCACTCCTCTGGGTAGGTGGAGTTAAAAAGGAGTGAATTGAGCGAACCAATAAGCAGTGCCCTTCATGGCATCTGCTCTCAGTTTCTGTCTCCAGGATCCTGCCCAGACTTCCCTCAGAAATGGAGTTGTAAGCTTCAAGGTGAAATAAGCACTCTCCTTCTCAAGTTGTTTGTGGTCATATTTTATTACAATAGGAACCCCAACTAAGACAAAGACCAAGAATTCACTTTGAAATGTATGCTCATGCTGTGGAATAATCAATCCTTCTGTACACTGTGAGAATGTGTTGCTCTTGTTGGTAATAAAAAGCTGATTGGCTGGTAGCTAAGCAGGATTTTTAGGGCAGAGAGAATGCTGGGAAGAAGAAGGGCAGGGTCTCAGGAGTCACTAAGATGAATGTGCTGTGCTGAAACAAGGTACAACTACATGGTAGAGGGTAGAGAAGAAATATGGGTTAATTTCAAATGTAACAGTTAGCTAGTAGCAAGCCTGAGCTATTGACAGAGCATTTATAATTAACAATAAGTCTTAGAATGGTTAATTGGGAGTGGCTGCTGAGCAAAGAAAAACTCTTCCTACATGCTCATGGCCAGATGAATTGGTTGTGGTAGTTGTTTGGTCTTGAGTCAGGTGATGCCAGGCTCTTAACTCCTTTCAAGGCCATGATTTAAGTGGTGGTGAGCAGTGTCCCTAAGGAATAAGAGAAATGGGGCCTGGACAGGCATTGCTAATGTTTCTCCATGCTTTCCCTCACCCTCATCCAGATTTCTGCACTCTACCTGCCAAATTATAGATGAAATTATGTCCCGTTTTTCCTGCTTAAGACCCATGAGAGGCTAAAAAAAAATAGTTGATGGGTACAGAACATGTTAGCCTAAACTATGTCACTTAATAATAATTAATTCTTAGTAATACTGAACAGGTTAAGGTGGAGGACCCAGGGTGCAGCTTAGTCAGTTGGTAGAGTACTTACACAACATAAACAAAGCCCCAGGTCTATCCTACAGAACCACAGAACCTGGTCAGCGATGATGTCTTTATTTTAGCCCAATAAGTCTCATTTCTTTATTTATTTTTAAATTATGTATATAATTGTGTGGGCATGTATGCATGAGTACAGGTGCTGATGGACGCAAGAGGAAGATGTTAGGGTCATAGATCCCCTGGAGCTGGAGTTGCAGGAAGCTGTGAGCAGCCTGACACTGGCAATGGAATTCAAACTTAGGTCCTCTGAAAGAGGGCTCTTAACCACTGAGACATCTATCTCATCAGACCTCACTTCAGATTTCTGACAAGCAGAATTGAGAGATAATAAAACTGCCGTTTTAGCTAATTTATTACACCAAAAACCAGAAAATGACATACATTGTACTGGCTGTTTATTGCTTACAGAATAAATTACAAATTCCAACTTTCGGTTTGTTGACATGGTTTGTATTTCTGGCTCTTTCTTTTCTCCTCTGCCCTCTTCTTCCTCATCTACCACCCTTTAGTCCTATTCTAGCATCCAAATAGTCACCATGAGTCAAATATGGATATGAAACTATTGAAATATATGTATTATGGGACTCAAAATTCAATTAAATTTGAAAAATGACATAAATGGGCTTAAAGACAAAAGTCACATTATCATCTCACTAGGTCCAGAAAAAGCTTTTGACTAAATCCAACACTCCTTTGTGATAAAAGTCCGAGAGAGAGAGTAGGATTAGAGGGAACACATCTCAACATAACAGAAGCTATACATGGAAAACCCATAGTCAACACCATCTTTAGTAGAGAAAAACTTGAAGCAGACCCACTGAAAGTAGGAAGAAGACAGGCCAATCACTATCCCTGCTCTTTTTCAATACTGTTCCCAAAGCAGTCACTGAAACAAGAGATCAAGAGAAAGAAATTAAAGGAATACAAATAGGAAAACTAATCAAACTGTCCCCATTTATAGATGACATAATATTATATGTGAGAGATCCTCAAAATTCTACTGGAAAACCTCTAGAAATGACAAACAATTCCAGCAGCGTGACAGGGTACAGAATCAATTTGCATAAAACAGTAGCTTTTCTGACCACCATGAAGAAACGTACAGAGATAGTAATCATGGACACACTCCCTATGGCCTCAGAACAAAATATCTAAGAACAAACCTAGCTAAGGAGATGAAGGTCTACCATGTAAAGTGTAAACTTCCAAAATAAGAGATAGAGAAAGACACAAGAAAATAAAAATGTATCTCACGATCATGAATTGGTAGAATTAATATGATAAAAATGATGATTCTACCAAAATCCATCTACAGATTGAAGCAATTCTAATCGAAACTCTCCTCTCAATCCTTGCAGAAATAGAAAAAGAACTATCTAAAAGTTCATGAGGAACCACAAAAATACCTGGATAGCCAAAACAATTCTGGGCAACAAGAGCAATGCTGGAGTGATTAGCAGCTACTAAGATGTAGTAAAGGGTCATTGTAATAAAAACAAAAGACATGCAGACCACCAAAACAAAATCGAAGACCAAAATATGAGTTCACATAACTTCAGCCATTTACTAATTGTCAAAAACACCAAGCACAGACATGGGAGAAAATAAACCATGGTCACCAAATGGGTCTGGGAAAACTGGATGTCCATATAAGAAGAGTGAAGATAGACCCATATCTGTCACCTTGCACAAAAATTATCTCCAAAAATATAGAAGACCTAAATGTGAAACCTGAAATACTGAAGCTGCTAGACAAAAAAATTAAACAGTACCCTGTATAATATGATGTCAGAAAGGACCTTCTGAATAGGACTCTATTTGCCTAAGGAGTAAGGCCAACAGTTGACAAGTGAGGCTTCATAAAACTAAAAAGCTTCTGCACAGCTAAGGAAACAATTAACAGGGTGAAGAAGCCCAAAGAAAGGGAGAGAATCTTTGCCAGGTATACATCTGACTAAGGATTAATATTCAGAATATATAAGGAACTCAAAAAGAGAATTGCCAGGCGGTGGTGCACGCCTTTAATTCCAGCACCTGAAAGGCAGAGGCAGGCAGATCTCTGTGAGTTTGAGGACAGCCTGGTCTACAAGAGGTAGTTCCCTGACCGGCTCCAAAACTACAGAGAAACCCTGTCTCAGAAAACAAAACAAAACAAAAAACCAGTGTCAAACAAACACACATATGACCAACTCAAAAAACTGTCCTGAGTTCCTAACAGAGAGTTCTTAAGAGAAGAAATAAAAACAGTTAAGTAATATCTCAGAAAGTTCATGTCCTGAGCAATTAGGGAAACATAAGTCAAAACCATTCTGAGATTTGATCTTATCAAAATCTGAACGGCAAAGCTCTCTATTCACAATAACTAGAAAGCAGAAACAGCCTAAAGTCCTTCAACTGATGAAAGGATAATGAAAATGTGATCCATGTACATTAAAGAATACTATTCAGCTTAAAGAAAATGGAAAGCATGAGCTTTGCAGGTAAATGGATGAACCAGAAAAAAACCTTATTGAGCAAGGTAACCCAGACCAAGAAAGACAGACATCACAAGTTCTCATTCATCTAAGATTCTTAGCTCCAAATCTTCAGATGTGAATTCATAACCTGGAGAAACTGCAGAAACCAGGAAAGTAAAAAAGAACCATTGTGGAGGGAAATAGAGAGGGCAGTTGTAGGCTGCATGCAGGTGATTGGAAAGAGGAAATAGAAAAATTGGAGGCTTTAAGTAGGAAGAGAGAAGAAGATAAACACAGAAGGGGGAAGATGGTAAAAACACAAGGTAAATCATAAGGAATTATACTGTCAATGCTCTACCTAAAACATTTATAATATATGTAATCTGATATATATATATATATATATATATATATATATATACAAAAAAAATTGAGATGAAAATTTCCCATCTTTCTGTTAATACTCCCTCCTATCCAAACCAGGAGCCATAGACTATCTCACAAAAATCCTAACAGCAGGCACAGCAAGCCCTTTTTGGAATTATTGGTCAGGGTTGTCCATGAGACTCACAAAGATTATAGGCTATTGTTATTGACCTTGGTTGTCCTCAATGCTGGAAGGTAAGAAGACACCATTTACTTCAATCATATGGCTCAAGAGTCCCTGAGCTGGACTCCTCCCTGGAGACAAGCTTTCATCGTACCAGAAGGTGCCATGCAAGCTTCCAAATGAGGGAAGCAACCAACAGTCCTACCCAGCTTATGTGGGATACTCTTCTGTATGCTGTCAATACGCCATTGGTTAATAAAGAAACTGGCTTGGCATGATAGGTCAGAACAGAGGTAGGCGGGGAAACCTAAACTGAATGCTGGGAGAAAGAAAGGTGTAGTAAAAGAGAAACCATGTAGCCTTGCCAGAGCCAGATGGAACTTTACCAGGTAAGCCACAGCCATGTGGAGATACACAGATTAATAGAAATGGGTTAAGATAATATGTAAGAGTTAGCCAATAAGAAGCTGGAGGTAATAGGCCAAGCAGTGTTTTAAATAATATAGTGTCTGTGTGATTATTTTGGGACTGAGCAGCCGGAAACCAACAAGCAGCTTCCCCCACCACCTAGCTATGATGACTGCGAACCACAACAATGACCTGCATGCCACTATAACCCTAAGAATACGCTAGTGGCAGGTACACCTTCGTGGTAACCAACAGCTCTCCAAACTAAACTTACAGCCCAGTCAACAAGAGAAAAATCACGCCTAGTACTGGAGGCCTTGACAACTACCCAGGGCTAGGGGAGTTGTAGATCTTGAAGGAGAGTCTACAACAGATACTTTACTCAACCACCGTAATTACTAACTACTCTCTAAGCATTTGCCTTTAAAACCACAGATGTGTATCATCCTTACCTCTCACCAAGGAAACTTTGCAACAGATAAAGCCCATAATAATAATAAAAAACCCACTGTGTGTCTTTGTAACAATAATTAAAGAAGAAAAGGCCATGAATTTGATCAGAGCAAGGGGGTGGCACATGGAAGAGGCTGGATGGAGAAAAGTGAAGGGGGGAAATGAAGTAATTATATCATAATCTCAAAAATAAAAATATAAAAATTCAATTAAATTTGAATTGATCTATAGTTCAACTTCAAGTCTGAAGCAGGATAAAGTATTTTCCTTATGAAGCACAACTTCATTGTGTTTATAAGATTGCATTTCACAGCCCGGTGTGGTGGCACATACACCTTTTGTTCCAGCACACTAGCCTTTGATTCCAGCACACTCGCCTTTGATTCCAGCACACATGCCTTTGATTCCAGCACTCAGGAGGCAGAAGCAGATGTATCTCTGTGAGTTTGAGGTTAGTCTGGCCTACAGAGTGAGTTCCAGGACAATCAGGGCTTTTACACAGAGAAACCCTATCTCAAAAAACAAAAACAAATAAACAAAACAACAAAAGAGATCACATTCCACTTTACCTGTTAAAACATTAGCACTTAAGGGCCTGGAGAGGGGCTCAGAAGTCAGAGCTCACACTGCTCTTCCAGAGGACAAAAGTTCAGTTCCCAGCACCTACAGCGGGTGGCTCTAAGCATCTGAAGCTCCACCTTCAGTGGATCTGACACCTCTGGCCTGAGTATCTGCATTCCTACATAACCACTCAGATGTTTATTTGTTCTTACTTCTTGTAGCCCGTCATCCAGGGAAGTCAGAGCAGGAATTCAGGCCAGGCTCTGATGCAGATGCCACAGAGGAATGATGCTTAAGGTTTGATCCTCCCCATGGCTTTCTGAGCTTGCTTTCTTATATACTCCTAGAAGCAACTATGCAGAGGTACACTACCCACAATGGCTTCAGTCTTCCAACACTGCCAATTTAGAAAATGTACCTCAGACTTGCCCACAGGTCAATTGAGTGTGGGCATTTTCTCAACTGAGGTTCCCTATTCTACAAGGACTCTAGTTTATGTCATATTATCAAAAACTCTTCAGTATGTCAACTAACTGAAGCAGACCTTGACCTTCTGATCATCTTGCCTCCATTTCCAAGTGCTGAATGACAAGGGAACATCATCACATCCAGCTAATATTATTTTATCAGTGACTTAATTGCTTATCTGTTGAAACAAAATGTCACTATATTGGCTATATTAGGTTAAACACAATACATTACAGTTGATGTCATTTGTTGTTATTTTTGCTTTCTGCACATGAGACAAGTAGAAAAATGCTAGACTTTAAGGCACATTGTATTTCTACCCACAGTGCTATGCTGGTCTCCAGCTCTTGATTCTTTGGCTTGTGAGCCCCACCCCTATATTCTGTAAGACCCACAGCTCCAGCTGCCCTCAATTCATTCAGCTCTCCAGTAGACCCAGAAGGGTTGGAGCTACATTAGGCTGAAGAGAGAAAAGAAGGGTTCTCCAACTTTTGGACCTGGAGTGATTGTGTAGTTCTCACCAAACAAAACGGTGGTGACAAATATGTCAGGGCAAAGAGTGTAACTGAACTGTTACTTTCTCTTAACATTTTCACTTGTCTATTTTTCTTCACGAACTAAGATTTTGCTTAAAAAGGGCTTCCCAATGCTTCCTTTGGAAAGAAGGCCACGTTTTGGAAGAGCATAAAGTGCACTGACCCCTCCAAACTGATCTATGTCGACATGAATCCCTTTCCTGGGCCTCTCTGGTCTCACTAGTGCCTCTTATTAGTCAATACTGCTGCTGTTATTTATACAGCTGCTAATACTTTTTTCCCCCCTTCATGTTATTTTTGTTTTTTTCTCAGTTCTGTTTGTCTGGGCAAATTTGGATGCTGACAATTTATGTACAGCCTGGGTTTATAAGTGGAGTTGTCAGTTATTAAAAGCTACGGAATTAACAGCTCATCTTAAGATGGAGTGTTCTGGGAGCAGTTTTTTGAAAACAGGACTTGACTGACACAGAGGACATGTGAAATTTAGACTGTATATTATTAGTCAAGAGGTGGGCTTATTTCCTCTGTGCTTTTAATTCAAAGATGAAATAGATGGTAGGGATGAGACCACCTGCATGATCATATCTTCAATTATGGAGGGGAATTCTTTAGCTTTCCAATTTACATAGATTACTCTAATTTTATATTTTCTGCACTATTCTTTTATCTTCCTTTCTTTTCTCATTCTTGGGGCTCATAAAATACAGGAAGTAGAAGTAGGGCAGGGTGATTCTGCCCAAGGAACTGGCCTGCTCATCACATTAATACCGGCATCACCTTAGTGATGAGCAGAGGGGAGAGAACAAATAGGGTTCTTTTTTTTAGAAAAAAAAAATTGACAAGTGATTCAATTTCATATATGTAAAATAAATAGCCAAACACTCAGTAATTTTTTTTCAGTGAATGAAGAACTGTGATTTGCAGGAAACGATAACATTAATGGGGGGCAGAGTTTTCCAGGCAATGTCTGTAAAGCCCCTGCTGGGCTAGCTGCCATTTATTGTGTACATTTGAACATCTGAAGTGTAATATAGACACAGGCTCTATCTTGATCAGTCACTGAAGTAGTCTGTAGAACTGTGAATATCTATTTTACTTTGAATATGTTCCCTTTTCCAGGCCATCTCCTAGCAGATACATATGATTTTGAATGTACTTTGATGATATTTTCTTTGGGTTGTATGTGTATGTATGTGTTTCTGTGTGGGCATGTATGAAGGAGCATATGGAGGCTAGAGGTCAACATCAGTTCTTGTCTTCAATCCTCAATTTTTTTTTCTTTTTGAGATGGGTTCTTTCTCTGAGCCTGGAGCCCACTGGTACAACTAGACCGGCCAGGCAGCAAACTCCAGGGATAAGCGTGTGTCCGCAGCTTAAGCATTAGGGTTATAGGTGTGTGCAGCCATGCCCTGTTTTATATAAGGCTGCTAAGAACACATTCAGGTACCCATGCTTTCCCAGAAAGCGTTTCCCCATTCAGACACTTCCCCTGCTTTTTGATGAATTTTGCCAATGTGGAAGACAACGTGCAGGAGATAATGAAGGCGATATTTATTCAGCCTCATTCATTAATGATAATGATTGGAAAGAAAAGGCAAGGATTTATGTTATAAGAGGCAAATAAGCAGGGGTCATCCCAAGTCTCATGGTGATCAGGAACTGGAAAGGATGGAGAAGATGGATCTTTCCAGAATCACTGAGAAGATCAAATCTTCAGGAGATGTGATCCTGGGTTGCTGTGTCTTTCTCAGAACGCAAAGGTTAAGGGGGATTTCGCTAGTGTCACTACTTACTGTCAACACTGTGCTCAGATAGAGAGAGGAACCCTGTCAGCTCCTCTTTTAGCTTATAGTTTGCAGCTCGGCATCTTGAAAGTATCCAAAGTCTTCTGTGTGGGACAAAGCAACATGCATGAAATTGTTCCTCCAGCTGGGACATCTGGTGAGAGGTAACCACAAAGGTCAGCCGTCTTAGAGCCCAGGAGGCCAGGCCCCAGAAAAAAAGAATCCCCCAAGTGAACAGAAAAGTAGCTACATGATAGATAATATTTCCTAACGTGAGCCTGTTCAGGGTATTTTAAGAACTCATTCTTTAGAAAAAAATGATTGTATTACATTTTCCTTCTTTGTACGTGTTTGTGTGTATGGTGCATGCACATGTGAGCTTATTGAACACATTGGACGTTTTTATCTTCCTATTCCTTTCCCTCCTCCTCATGCTATTTCTCTTCTCATAGTTTCACTCTCTCTCTTTCTCCTCTACTTCCTCTTCCTCCTCTTTCTCTTTCATCTCCCCCCTTTCCCTTTCCTCTTCTCTCTGAGACTGACTCTCAATATGTTTCCCACCATGGCCTTGGACCAGTACAGTTGAGGGGTCCTCTGACTTGGTCTCCTGAGTTGCTGGTACTGTTAGGCCCTGCAATTAAATGTTTTGATGCTCTTGGCTTAGGATATTGGTATTCTGGGTGATGCTCATAATATTAGGCATTCCCCATCTAACATATCCATTTCTGGACTTCCTTGGTGGTCTGAAGAGTGGCTTGTCTAGGGATGAGTCTTAATCTATGCATATTTGACAGTTACAAGATAATTTGGAGCTGGCAGACACCTGATAGCCAGATTTTAGTTATTTGTGATGCTAGGACCAGTAGGAAAAAATTTGAAAACACGAGTTTGAAAGATGGCAGCCAGATTTGGAAAGAAATACACACACACTTAAAAATCTTTGGTTCAGATAAAGACTTTTTAGCAAGATAAAAGGACCCAGTTCAATTTGCAGTTGCTTCCAGGAGAGGTAAGATGCTCGTGATCCATTGGTGTACTTACAGGAAAGCACTAAATAGCGCAGGGAAAACCACCGTTCAGTGCTGAAGTGAGAAGGATTCGGAAAGAAAAGATCCACATCTTATCTTACCACAAGATAGGCCAGGAAGGAGCTGGACTCACTGTTGGTTGGATCCCATGGTCACCAAGCAGAATGTAGCAGAGAGAGCAGGCAGCCCTTGTTACCTAGCTGGGGAGGCTGGGACCTGAAAGTGAGGTCCCGTCTTACTCAGCCTCAGCACTAAAAGTAGAAAAGACAAACTGCCCGATTTTATGCAGAGTCCTGCACAGTGAGGACACTTACTGACGAAAACCATCTCAGAGCACGGGGGGTGAGCTCCGTGTGTAACAAAGCAGTGAACAAGAGAGCCAGCAGAGCCTTCTGGAAGCCTGGAGGACAGAGGGAGAGGGTTCTTCTGTCATCAAGGATAGGTATAGGTGGGGGTTGTTTCAGAGTATGCGAGAATAGGATGGGCCTTAGCCGCTAGGCATTTCTCAGAAGCCAAAACTAAGGTGTATGTGTATGTGTGTGGTGTGTAAGTGTGGTATGTGTGTGTATGGGTGGTGTGTATGTGTGTGCATGGTGTGTATTTGTGGTGTGTTTGTGTGTGTATGCATGTGTGTGGTGTTTGTGGTGTGTGTTATATATGTGTGGTGTGTGTTTTTGGTGTGTGTGTATGTGTGGTGTGTTTTTATGTTTGTGTGTGTGGTGTGTGTGTGTGTTATGTGTGCGTGTGTATGTGCTCGTGTGTGTGTTCTCATGTGTGTGTGCACATTGGGAAGGCAAGCTTCAAGTGTCACCTCTGCTCAGACGAAGTTCAATATTGTCCCCGTAATCCAAACTGAGGTTTGAACATTGTATTGGCCAGGATTTCAGCGTGAATACCTCGTGATCAGACAGTGCGAGTCTAGTTGCCTGCGGATACTTCCAGATGCTTCCTCATCTGCTGACTAACCACTTGTCTAGTACTTAACCTTCTCTGCCTTTCAGCTGCTTTTTCATGGGACTCTCACTGACAAGCTTTAATCTTTAAGTCCATTTGCTAGAAGAGACTACCAATTAAGATTTCAGTTAGTATCTGTTAGGAAATGTTTCCCTTCTTTGCTTCTTCTCCTCCTCCTTTTTTTCTCACCTATATGTTAGTTTTTTTTTTTATAAAATAATATTATGTCCTAAAAGCAGCACCAAGCTGATGTTTGAAAATACATGAGTTAAAAATTTCCAGTGTCATCCCGTAAGTGAATGGCTTAAACTTCATCAAAAGAGAATCAGGAACTGAACTGAAATTGCAGGCAAAATGTTAACAATTTGGATTAATTAACAGGAAGGTAAGGTACAATTATTTAAAATTCTGAATTGTATGAATACAGAATCTTAAAGAAGCCGATTCCCTCCTTTCTAGCACCTTCCATAACTCAAATTCACTCAGGGAACTTGCCTGAAAGATCGCTTTTAGTAGACCTACTTTAATAAGAATTACGGATAATTAGCATAACGATTTTGTATGTAAATGGCACTGCGAACACTTTAAATCCACTCCTAAGCGCTCCATATGATCACATTTGCCATCTTATTTACACCTTTAATTTGAGCTTTCCATGAAGAATGACTTTCAGTGAAGAGTCAACTTCAAGCCAGGCTCACAAACTCTGAATTAGCAAACCCGAATCAATGAGAATTTCACTTTACATATGTTAAACAGCACTATATATAACAAAAATACCGATTCCTCGTGATATACTGTCTTCCTTAAACTCTACTCAGATTTAAATTTTGTAGCGTTTACATCTCCATGATTTATTATAGGCTGGGAAAGAAACTAAGTTATTGCAAATAATTGGATGTGAAAGCTTTAAAATTCATACTGTAACTGCCTGTATTATTCCCATATATCTTCATCTGGCACTTTAAAAGAAATAGCGCTTTTGAATATTATTTTCAGAAAATAGCTCTTTGGTGCCCCAAAATCTTAATTCATCTGTAGAATCATTCAGATGGAGCTGTAACCAACAGCATGTTACTAGGCCGTTCAAGCAAATATAAACTAAAAATGAAAAAAAAAATATTTTCCCCAACTTTACATCTAATAGACGAAGCATATGCAAATGGCTTCTAATTTTAGCTACCTGAGATCCTGCATCTTTAACTCCGAGAGAAGAAACTTTGGACCGCTTTACGTTTTTGGCATTTTGTTTTGTACTTGGCAAACAACGCGGGCCTCTGTTTTTGAATCAGATTCTTTATCTACCCCCTTACAGTTTCCACCTCCCCATTTATCTCTCGGGACTTGCAGGCTGTGTTTACATTCTGCCAAGGGGCCGCAGCAAAAGCAAAATTCCAATCCATCACCCAGATGTTTCCAAACTCCATGCAGCCATATTTGGAATTGTATATATAAAATATCCCTATAATTTATTAATTTTTCTTCCCCACCTGGATGTTTTGGCATCAGCTCACTTGGTGTCTGGCAACTCCTGGGAATTGCATATTAAGGTCTGGTGTAGGGTTCTTTGCTGATCTTGAAGCCTTGCCAGGTTACTGGGGCAGGAGGTGGGTAGGTTATACCCATGCCTCATGTCTGTAACACATCCATTGTTTTCAGAAGTGTAGTGATCCAAGCACCCAGATCAATGACCGTGAACAGTTCCTCCAAGGCTTCCGAACAGCGAGTGTCCCAAGCAAGAGAAAAGCGACAAGCCTGAAGATCTGGGTTCAGTTCCCAGAACCACTGTATAAACGCTGGGTGTAGGGTATGTGCTTGCCATCTGAGTGCTGGGGAGGATGGTTGGTGCTTGCTGGCCCAACTGTTGAGTACTTGTTGCTCTTGTAGAGGACCATTTTGATTCCCAGCACTCATATAAATGATGACTCCCAACCATCTGTAACTTCAGTTCCCAAGGATCCAACACAACGGAGATCAGGCATGTACACGGTGCACATACGTACCTGCATACCACACACATGTGCGCATGCACACACACGCCTATACATACTCACACACTCACACACAAACACACAAAGAGCCGAGACCAGAATTGAGGTCTGATGGAGGACTCGGCTGGGTTTCCATGCCAGGGTTTCATTTCTTTATTTTGCCACTGGGAAAATCTATTAGGATAAATAAGGCTTTTATTACTTTACATGCCAAACGATGTTAGGGTAATTCTCATATTGAAATAGGCTTAGAAAGTTTTCATTTTGTTTAAATTATACAAACACTGGCATTTTTCACCCCGAATCAAATCATTCCTTCAAATCGCCACGTGTAATTTATACTGGCTTCTTGGAGAAGCTGATTTGAGCACAGCCTCAGAGCCTCCATTTCCCCCGCTGGTGGCTAAGGAGACTCTTTCTAGCCTCACAAAATGGGTGCGGATGAATCAGGGGCTCCGTGTCTGCATGGTGACTCTCTAATGCTGGTTTCCACATAAGAAGGGAAGGCACATTTCCATGAATGTCGACACCAGAGGCATGAGCTCTCCGTTTCTCATAAGCAAGCTATAGTTACTGCGTGGAGGACAGAAGAGAAGGACAGCTCCAAAGGAGCCATGGGTCGTGGATGTAGGCAGACCCTGTTTCTTGTTTTGCCTTACATACTCTCTTGGACTGTGCATCCTTAGATACCAATCCTGGCGATTTAGCATTCTAATTTCTCTGTGAATAAGAGTGTTCACCTCCTATTGTCTCCGATGGTTCTGGAACATTCTTGAGGATGAGACAAAATCCAGCAAGAGACTTTTTGGAAGAAATACACAGAAGGGGCAGGGAAAATGGTTTCCACTTTCTTCTTGTATCGCCCCTTGAAGCACAGAGAGGGTTTCCTTGTTAGTATGCTGTCGTTCAGGGGGAACAAAGGAGTGGGGGCCTTCCTGGCTCCGTAGAGGGGATTTATATATGCAGCCCATGTTAGTGTTAATGGCTGTTAGATGAGTAAAGCCCAGCCCTTCAACATGATAATACATAATATACCCCTTAATTTTTAATTCACCCGGGTCTCAATTTTAAAGCATTTTCTTGTAGTTTGTCCTAATTATAATCATTTTTAATGACAGCTTAAAAATTTCATCCAACTGTCTTATCACATACGGTACTTAATTTCTCAAGTGAACAGTTTCACTGTACACCATTCTGGGAATTTTAAGAACTAAAACATAAAAGGAAAGAAAGTCCTTTGTATGGTGAAACTAGATGTTAATTGTTCTAATATACATAAAGAGACCAAAGCAGTTTCTGGAAGCAGGGGCTGCCTTTCCTGCGGAGCCCTCTCCAACCTCTTTCAAGGGAGCGTCTTAAAACCCCGGGGGAGATGAGAAGAAAAGGAATTCTTCTCACTTTGCTGGGTTCTGCCAAAAATCAGAACCAGGATTGAATATTCATTGTTGTATTCTCCATGTTGGAGTGCTGTTTGCTCAGGCTGAAGTAAAAGAGCCCAGCCAGGGAAATAAGGAGCAGGCCACCTTAACCACAGCACCCCCCCCCCCAACTTTGCTATTTCTCAGGTTGTTTGAGGCAGAATGAGTTTTCCATTGCTTGAGTCCAACTCTATTATTTATTTATTTCCACAGACAGAAAGCTGTAACAGCAAAACACTGCAAGTCTACAACACACACAGCTCTGCAGACCCGCAGGACTCTTGGCACAAGGTCACGCCAATCTTCCCTTTTATTGACAAATGATAATTATATACATATTGGGGGCTACACTGAGATAATTTGGTACATACACACAATGAGCAATGGTCAAATGTGGGTAATTACCACTTTTCTCTTCCTAAGCATTTGTCATGTCTGTGCTGGGAAATAGCTAACTTTTCCAGTACTTTCTAAAATAAGTAATCCACTGTTGTGAGCTCCAGTTACCCTACTGGGCTCAGATGCTCTGACCAGCCTGTTCAATATGACAGGATCATTGTTAGGACACACATGACCCTTAACGGCTGAGCTGAGAGGAGTCATCATCTCTTCCACTTTGGATAACGTGTTCATCAAGCCCCATCCTCGGGTGAGTTTTGGGGACCAGCAAAGAACATAGTGAACCCACAAAGGCATCCTGTGTTTTGCTTTGTAGAGCACGAATTCCATTTAAGTTGCTTCCCCATCGGTGTCCGGGGGTCAACCCCCAGATGGAAACTGATTTAAGTGAAAAACACACCTTGGCTTGTTGTGATTAACGCTGAGGACATATTGAAAAGAACAAAGGAGAGGCTTGAAAGTTGAGACATTGACCTTGTTTTAAAGCGACCTATAGAATGAGCCTCTCTGCGTGCTGTCTAAAAGACCGGGGCTCGTAAACTTCGCTGTATATATTGCAGTCACCTGGACATGCGGGGAAGAAGGGGTTGATTACACAAAGTGTACATTCCTGCGTCTCCTTTCTGAAGAGCTGGACTCTGCCAGGCGCAGAGAGCCATTTTTAGTAAGAATTCCCCCAAGAGTCTTCCGGGAGAGCGATAACCTGCAGTCTTTGGATTTGAGTTGCTTATTACAAACCAAACCAAATGTCAGAACAAGCAAAACAAACCTCAACAACACATTTCTTTATGGACAGACTAGAAGAGAGAGAAGCCTAACAAACGTTATTTATTTATTTTGGGGACTGGGGGTGCAAACTCAGGGCCTTGCACTGTCTCCCCCCCTGAGCTACACCCTCAGCCACCATAACTGTGTTCACATGCTCCACCGAAAACATTGTCTACACACATACAAACATGGCTACGTATCAACCCCTCCCCCCCGTGGAGATTAAACGTGGTATATGGCCAGGTGCTTGATCCTGGCAGTTCTGAAGGAAAAGCCTGGCTGGGCCCTCCATGATTTGGGTATAACACTCTTATCTACTGTAACTACTGGGAAAGCAGCTTTCTCCTCCCCCTGTCGCGGGCTCCTGTTCCAGATGGCAGAAAGGCACGGGCGCTATTTCCGTGTGCTGCGGTCTGTCTTCACTTCCTTTTGGGAAAGGCCCAGGTTTTTCTGGGCGCTGCGTGTAGGGCCCACAGTGGGCTCTGTGTGTTGCTCCCATATACTGTCCAGCCCAGACATTCCCTAGAGGGCTCTAGGCTTCGTAGTGTAGGGATCTGAGCTCAACATTCGCCCAAATAAGTGTGCTCCCATCGTGTGCCAGATGGAACGAAGAATGAGGGCACAAACATTTCTCTCCTCCCCACTCTTTTTTTTTTTTTTTTGGAAGCATCTCTCCCATCTCTGTGTATGTGCAGTCTGTTTTGACTTCTTTCTGAGAAAAGAAGAGGTTTTTCCGTGTGTTTTGTGTAGGGTCAATATTAAGACCCATAGTGCAGTGCTTCAGGGATGCTGACGGGGCACCTGTGAGTACCGGGCACTTCCTAGTTGGCACCTGCCTTAGTTCTAGAGGTGAAGTCTGGTGATAGAGTTGGTACTGTCTTTTTCCTCCTCCTCCTCCTCCTCCTTCTCCCCCTCCTCCTCCTCAGCTCACCTGGGGGGAAAGGGTGAGGCCATCCAGCCTTAGGACTTATGAGCATCAAACGAGAAACTGGGCCTTCCTTCTTTAACCTGGCTGGGCCAAGACATTCCATAGTCCTCCTGGAGGAACTGCAAGATCCATCCACCATAATAAAAGCCGGAGGGTTAAAAAAAAATCACCCCCAAATTGCTAGCTTCCAAATATCATTTTCCAGAGCAACTTAACAATAAAACGCATGTTAATACTTTGTGGCTGGCAGGTTTTGTGCCGGTGTGAAGCTGCTCGCGTGGAGGCTCCACCACCGGTGCTGCTTCCTCGCTGAGGAAAGCAACTGGCTTGGAGTGCAGGGTTCGTGTGCTTTCAGGGTTGCGGCGAAATCAGCCTCACGGGAATTTTAAGTCGCCTTGAATTGCTTTTTAGCACAGTCTACGGAAGTAAAAGTTGTAAATCTGCCTGGTTACAGACAAATCACGTAAAAAGCCAGCTTTGTACTGGCAAAGCCTCCTCGCAACAGGAACGATTTCAAGCGGCAGAATACAACAATATGAAAGCGAAGTATTGTTATTTATTGAATGCGTGAAGAGGCTGCCATTGCAAATGAGCCCGGAGGAACACTTTAAGGTCACGTGAAGTGCCAGATCCTCCGTGTGACAGACGTCCTGCTATATGGGTGGTAGTGTTTACACACGTATGTCATGGCTGGTGGGTTTGTTTATGCACACATGTGTAGGCACGGATTCTCTCTTTGGTAAAAGGTCACTTATCCACTGCAAGTTGATTCAAGATAGCATCTACTAAAATTCTCCAGATGGCCGGAATATTTGTATTTTCTAATGAGAAATATAGGATAATAAAACATGTAAAAAGAAATCTAGATTTAGTGTCACACAAGTCTTGTATATTGAGAATTAAAATAACCAGATCTGGTTACATGCTAAATATACCCTGTATACACAGTGTTTTCACAAAACACAGAGAGACGAGGTGAAAAGTCCCACCATAAAAGGAAGATAGAATTTAAGTGATTGGATTTAGTACTTGACACGATTGAACTGGTCAGTGTCAGTCTGCCCCTCCCACAGTAATGAGGCTCTGTTGGAGAGGCACTGAATTTATCTTCCTTTGCTTTGGTGGTGTTCTACACCTAAACATGTTCAGTGAGTGCTGGATGTCATAACATTGATGTAGTTGTGTATTTTTAACTTCCACGCAAGGACATCATTCAATTTCATTTACTGGCCACGAAGACAACAGTTCATAATCAAATAATTCTATCAAATAAAGCAAAACATGTGGGCTGGTTTAAAATTGATCGGTGGGGAGGCTTTCAATCCTGGAATCCATTTAAAAGGGGACCCATGGAAGCCACCTGGCACATTGCCCTGAGTTCTAATGTTGCCTGGTTTACATGGAATGACCTGTGGGTTGGCCATCCCGGAGTATTATAAACAGCCTACTCTCCCCAAATGTAACAAAGAGCTAAGATTGGATGAGCGGGGAAGACATTTGAGAAATGATAAACAACCCCGAGGATTTGAGTATTTATTCTAGGCTGCTTATGATGACATATTTTTATAACACTTGTCTGGGTGCCAGGAAATGGCAGGACGGAAAATCACATTCCCCAAATAAGTGAGGGGTGTGTCACCCCGAATGGCTTCCATCTCCAGCAAACTCTATTGATAGCTGAAGCAGAGCTTTAAGGTGCAAGAGAGACTTAATCCCCCTCAAAATGTCTTTGAAGAACCTCCCGTTCAGAGGAGTTTTCTTTTGCTTTCTTTCATTTTTTTCACTTAAAAAAAAATTACTCGCTTCCAGTGTTGTTAATGTATGATCTTTAGAAAAGCCTGATGTATTTTCAGACATTAGTGTACCTTCAGCGAGGAAGATTTCGACACTGTTAATTTGCATTCTTCCTGTTAGTCGGACAGGTCCTTCTCCAAAAACAAACAAACAACAGCATACCTCTTCAAGAAAACAAGCAAAGAAACAATTTGAATAATTTTGAGCTTTGGTTTAAAAGTATTTCAATTTGGTAATTTAGGGGTCAACCTGGAAGAGAAATGAATATGGTCATTTTTATTTTCTCTCACGCTGGGGCTCAGGCACTAGCGGCCAAGTCAGTCATTTCCGTTGAAGAACTACTTGAAACAGGGCTCCAGCCAGAGCTCATTGGCCCTCTAAGTGAGCTACCACTTCTCATTGTAAAATAACACAGCATGGCATTTCAGATACAACACAGATCAGAGCTAACCACTGCAAGAAGCACGAGTGTCTTCGGTTCAAGTAACTGAATTTACACTCACAAGTTATGAGCTGTCACAGAAAGAGAAACACAGTGTGTGTAAAAATGGGGCTCAGAAACTAGTAGTTTTCTCCCTTCGGAAAGTCAGGATTCCCACAGCATCTGAAACTTTGAGGCCAGCTTCACACTGGCCAAGTAAAATTCCATTATTAATGATAAGTAAACCCAGGAGAGTTGTGATTACGACTTTGTTCATCTAAGGGTTGCAAAGCACAGACATACAGTCAGCCCATCCCATTTCTACATAGGTTGGTATTATTAGTCATAGAGCTAGGGGGGCTGTGAGATTTGCATGAGGTATGCATTTGCTCTAAGGAACATTGTGGAAAACATGTGTCTCAGTGACCAAATCTCAACCCAGAATTTCCAAAGATCATGGACAACTGATTCCCTCTGGGGTGAAGACTTCTCATTTGTGGGTCTCCTAGAACCTTCATGAAGTCGCTGAGCAGAGGGCCAATTCCATTCTCTCTGATTCTTCACAGTAAGGATAGCTCTCCAAGCAGACTGCACCCAACAGTTGTGGGGGCTGTCGTCCTGTGGGTTTCCTGTTGAAGGAGCTATGGGCAGCGTTCCTGCTGCCAGCTCCCAGCCGCCTAGCTAGCTTACGCGCCAAAATAACAACACACAAACTGTAGTCATATAAACACTGCTTGGCCCATTTCTATTAATGTGTGTAGCTCCATGAGGTGGTTGGTGACTTACCAGGAAGATTCTAGCCTACATACATCTTGGGTCAGAGCTTCATTGCATCTGCTCAGAGAGGAGAGCTATGGTGTCTGCCTAACTTCCCTTCTTCCCAGCATTCTGTTCTGTTTACTCCACCCACCTATGTTCTAACCTATCAGGCCAAGCAGTTTCTTTATTAATTAACCAATGAAATCAGCAGATTGATATATGACACTCCCACATCAGTCTCCTCAGAAAGGCTCTGCACGTCTGACAAAATGCTGTCACCACTGCCAGTCATTTAAAGAAAGCCATTGTCATATAGCCCAGGCTGGCCTCAAACTCAAGATCTGTCTGTTGCAGCCTCTTCGTTGCTGGTATCCCAGTCACACAGTATCAGACCCAATTATCTGCAGTTCTCAATGATTATATTTGCAGCCCCATGTTTCATAAGTGAAGTTCAATGGGACCCTGGAACCTGTATGTTAGCAGAGGTGATACAGGCTCTCTCTCTCTCTCTCTCTCTCTATATATATATATATATATATATATATATATATATATATATATATATAATATTTTCATATACATGCATGCACACATTTTTTTTGTTTCCTAATCACATATCACCTTTAAGAAGTTCTGGATCACATTATTTTGGTGGATCCAGTATCACGGGAATTTATAAGGTTTAAAGTAAGTATAAAATAGATGTTATAGAAGTTCTGAGTTTCAGAGATCGTTAGTAAAATTTGATTGTATCAAGATGTGAAATAAAAGCATAGGAGTTAATTTCAGGAAACGCTTCTGCTGAGATAAGGATGAGACACACATATAAGGGCTGGGGAGATGGTCCAGAGTGCAAGGTGCCTGCTGTGCAAGCATAAAGACCTGAGTTCGGATCCTCGGTACCTATGTAAAAATCAGGCATAAAAGTCGGGCTGGGTTTTGAGTTTTGTTTGTTTGCCATTTAGATGGAGTCTCACCATGTGATCCTGGCAGGCCTGGCACTCACTATGTCACAAAGGTGGCCTTGCACTTACAGAGATCTACTTACTTTTCTGCTTCTTGAATTCTGGGGTTAATGGTAGGCATCTGTAAAGCCAGAGCTGAGGAAGGGAGAAACAGGTGGATCCCTAAAGCTCATAGCCAAATGAGTGAGTTCCAGGTTTAATGAGACACTGTATCTCAAAAAGTAAGATGCCAAGTAATAGAGGGAACCCTTGATATTTGACTCCTACCCTTCACATATGTGCACACACATGTACATGCGTTCATATTCACACATGTGTGCACACACATGCATACAAAAATTGAATACACACATAAAAGCTATGAAATATCCAAGGTGTAATTTTTTGTGATTCTTTGTAGAAGTCACACTTGCCCTTTATTTGAAATAAGAATGAATTGTGAAATCCTAAGGTGAATAGGAGGACTGGAGAGATGGCTCGGTGGTTAAGGGCACTGGCTGCTCTTACAGAGGTCCCAGGTTCAATTCCCAGCAACCACATGGCAGCTCACAACTGTGTGTGAACATGCACATGTATGTATGTATGTGAGCAGGGGTCCAACTGGGATTCACATATGGCAGGCAAGTGCTCTACCACCGAGCTACACGTTCAGCCCCGACTGGCTGATAGTTTTTTAATGTCTACGACTTACAACATGAAGCAGCAAATAAAATATACTATTGCAAAGTGGAAAGAGGGAGCGTGGGAACTAGGGCAAGTGTGGGAGCTAAAGCATACGAAAGAGTTCGGAATAAAGACTTTCATATTTTAGTACTCTGCACACGTGGCCTCATACTTTAGAGGAAAGGCCTGCATTTCATTTTGCATGAAGCCCTATAGGTTTTGGACCTGTCTTTGGGGTTGATGAGGGAAAAAAGGAGACACAGGAGTTATTCTAACGGAGATAGTTAGTTTACTGTGGAAATCGGTTTAACAACTATTGATGGGTTGAAGGCCCAAAGAGAGGCTGGAGGTAGGGGTGAGCGTAAACACGGGCTATGACTCTGCAGGTGGTGGGGAATTCAGAACAGGACTTGGGATGGGCAACTTCTCTCAGTAGGAGCCTTGCCAAGCTCTGGTCAGGTCTCTGTAGAAGGCAATTGACAGTTGATGAACTCAGAGTAGCCACTGTACAAACCCTGACCTCTGACCTTTGAGGAGGGGACAAGACTTGTTTGGGAAGGTTGCTGCAGTATGACTGACTTTGGAAGTACCAGCTCTGCGGGAGTCAACTGCCTAAGCAGTAATAGTAGCTATGGAGGAGAGGAGTGGGACCTTCCAGCTTCCAGATTCCCTTTCGGCTTCCCTTAGTGGCCAATCTGAAGAGGAGTTCAATTGGCAAGGGAAACGTGTGGCTTGAAGAACTGCAGAGTGTTCATGTAGCAGAGTAGGGAAGGGTGAAATGGAAGCTCTAGACAAGCTTAACCAGCACAGACCATGCTGAGGGGCCCTGGGCACTCACCCTTTGCTTCAAAACCGTGTCTACTACATGGTCACATACGGAATCTGAAAGCTCAGCCTGAGAACTTAAGTAAGACACACACACACACACACACACACACACACACTCACACGCACACCCCACTTGCATATGAAAACATGCAAGGTTAACTGGGAAATTCATCTGGACTCTTCATGGGAACTCCATTCCTTTCCATGAACCCTCCAGCCCCTCCCACACAGAGTATTCCCAACTGTGGAAATCTCTATGTCTCGACATCTCACGGTAAACCTCTCGTGATTTGAGCCTTGTTTCAGATGTCCCCCGCTCTGAGACTGCTCCTGATCTCAAATCTTAACTGGTTATTCCCTGAAGGGCCTCATCATACTCGTTCGTCTTGGCAATTATCAGCATCTAAAAATGTCTCCCGGCTTGTCAAACATCTTCTTTATTGCACAGCATCAGCTCTCTGGAAAGAGAGACATCGTCTGTACTGTATAGGGCTTAAAATGATAGACACAGGATCAGTCTGAACCCAAGGCCTTGGGAATACCAGGTAAGCTATGTACCAACTACACTACATCTCCCAGACCCGAACAATTGTTTGTAACTCAGTTGTTATTCTCATCACTGTAACAAAATACCTTAGAATGACAACTTCTCTTCAAGTTTCAGTTTGGAGGGTACAGACTGTCAGCACGGGGAAGGCATTGTGGGAAGGCAGCTCCTGAGAGCATGAGGCACTAGACTACAGTCAGGACACAGCATTGAATCTGACACTCAGCTTCTGTCTCTCATGCTGTTTTTATTTATCCAGGGGTCCCAGTCTATAGGCTGGTTGTCTGTATTCATGGTAGGTCTTCCACAAACTCCTTCAGCTAAATTTGACAATGTATACTAGCCATCACAAATTGCAAGAGAGGAAAACCATTAAGTATTTTCTATCATTAATATTATGTGAATGTAGGTAAGTTAAGGCTGGGAAAATGCCTTTTTTGCCAAAGTGCTTACCTATTTTTTGACCATAAAAATTTGACCACTACCTTTATAAGAACCTGAGGGGCCTGGAGAGATGTTTTAGTGAGTAAAAGCCTTTGTTGCTCTTACAGTGGACCTGCGCTCAATTCCAAGCACCCACATGATGGTTCATAAGTATTTGTAATTCTAGTTCCAAGGGATCCAGTCCTTTCTTCTGAGTGCTGTGGGTAGCAGACACATGTGATACACAGTCATGCATGTAGAGAGAACATCCATAGGTATAAAATAAGTAAATCTAAAATAAAATAATTGAAAACTAATCATGTTTTTCATGTTTTTAAAACTTCTGCTTGAGAGATGCTGTGTGTATGTGTGTGTCTATACATTTTTACTTTTAAGCTTCAAAGTACTGATAACTGAACAGGCTAAGAGACTAAAAATGTTCTTGAAATAGCTCAAGGGACCACTAACTGAATAAATACAACATGATCGTGTAAAGGATAATTATTGGGCTCAAGAAGCAATTATCTATATCTATATATCTGCCTCTATCTATCTATCTATCTATCTATCTACATACACACACACATATGCTACAACATTGATGCACCTTGAAATTATTATCCTGAGTGAACTAATTCAGTTATAGAAGAATGTGTGTTATATGGTTCTACTTATAGGACATGACTAAGATAGGTAAGCCTATAGACATGGTTTGCAATTAATGCTTACCAAGGTGGTGGTGATGTGGAGGAGGGAGAACAGTGGAAGAATACTTGGAGACTATAGAGTTTCTTCTTGAGCCAGTGAGATATTCTAAAAATCAGAGGTCATCTTGGTTGCATACATCTGTGAGTGCTCTGGAAATTGCTGAACTGAGTTCTCTCAACAGGGGAATTTTAAAGTAAGTAAATTGGAAGGTCAATTTAGTGGTTACTAAAAATAAGTATTTCATGGTTTAGGATGGTAGACATAGAATCCATTTCTACTTCCTCCAATGCTGTATGTTATACGTGGACAACAATGACCTGTAGACCATACGCAAGCCATTGCCTGTTGACCTGTCAACTTACAGGTTGTATAAGAGGACACAGTGTTTTGCTTATGTGTAGTCTGTGGTGGCCCCATCACTTCAACACCAGAAATGTATGATTTCAAAGCCCACAGAGCTTAAAATCTATTCTCTTGCCTTTTAAAAGAAGTGGGAAGGAGGCTGCTGAGAGATGGCTAAGGGCGTGAAAGTACAGGCTACTGAGCCTGACAACTTGAGTTTGAACCCTGGACTTCCATGTTTAAAAGAAAGAGCTGACTCGCACAAGCTGTCCTTGATCTGATGCTGTGACAATCCTTCCATATTTGCATACCTGCAACCACCTACCCAAAACAAATAAGTAAATAAATAAACTGAAAAAAGAAAATGTTGACTCAGCCTTGTACTTGAAGAAAATGACAAGCAATGGTTGCTATATTATTGAAGGAGAAAATACTTGTCATGCTAAAGCTTCACGGTGCCTTTTAACTGCCTGCATCAGAAAAGGCCCCCTGGAAAGTTTATTGATAAGATGCTACCTGTTGTAAGTGTTCCTTTTGTCATTTCAGTATTGCCCAAATCACTCCATTTCATGGACCCCAAGTTTCCTCTGATGATAAGAATCTCCATCATTGTGTTAATGAGGGAAAATGTGCACTAGGGCAACACAACACAAGGCTTTCTGCTTCTTCTTTAAAGACTAGCAGTAAGCTCACCTAAATGGATTTTCAGTGCACACCAGTTTGACTCACGTAGAGAAAGGGGACCACACAGAAGCCTCACACTTGGCCTTGCATCTCTGCCTCTTTTCTATCACTTTCTTTGCCATACTTCTGCCAACTATTGGCAGTCCAAACTTTGTCTTCCCGGTGTGATGGGACAGCAGGTAAAAATGAAGCAGTGAGGCGAGTCCTCACTGCAGGTGTGTGGTTAGGAGTGCATCAGCTTTTCATACTGTCTGTCTGTCTGTCTTCCTGCTCACTCCATCTCAAACCATCCATCACACAGTTGACAAGTGAATACATTCAAGTCTTTATTTATTCATGTCACACAGCTATTCCAAAATTGAGTGTGGCTCCTGCCAACAAGTCTATATCACTACCTCATTTAGTCTACCTTTGTCACGGGCCATGTGGTATCTGCCCTTTCCACCAAAGTCATTATATTTAACTGTTATGGCTTCTTCCTGCCTGCATGTGTCTCTCTTCTGTGTGTCTCTCGTTCTTGTGCCCAAATTGAAAGCAAATTACCTGTTATCATATCATCCTATTAGGTACTGTTTACAAAGCCTTTCAATGTTTCTATCAACTTTTCTCAATCAAGTGCTTTTAATATCTCTATACATCATTTCTATCATAAGTAGTTGTATTTTGCTTTATGAGTGTCCTACTTGTAGGTGGAGACTGCTCGTTCATTCCTGGATACCTACACATGAATAATCACACAGAAACTATATTAATTACAGTACTGCTTGGCCTATTAGCTCAGGCTTCTTATTAGTTAACTCTTATATCTCAAATTACCCCATTCCTATTATTTTGTCTTTTACCACGAGGCTTGTGGTTAACTGGTAAAGTTCCAGGGCATCTGTCTCCTTTGGCAGCTACATGGTGTCTCCCTGACTCTGCCTTGTTTTCTCCTCTATCTCTGCTTAGATTTCCTACCTTGCTCTATTCTGCCCTGCCATAGGCCCAAACAAATTCTTTATTTATTAACAAATAAAAACAACACATATACAGAAGGACTTCCTATACCATTTCCTTTTTTTTGTCCAAATAAAAAGAAGGTTTTAACTTTAACATAGTAAAATTACATATAACAAAACAAGTACCAGACAAAAATTATATTTACAATATTTAATCCATTTACATTTGACAAATTAAGGAAAATACTATATCATCTATCCTATTTTCATGAGTCTAAAGTTTTATATCTAATTTATCCTTTATCATAACTAAAGAAAACTATAACTACCTTTCTTCAATATTTCAAAGAACTCAGAAGGATATAATATTACCTAAGTTAACAGGAAATACATTGTAAACAACTTCCAAAACTTTAGAATTGACAGAGACATCTTGGACTGTCACCCAAAGTTCTTCTGTAACATTGGGGCATCCATCTTCAGCCTGCAGGCCCATAGTATCCAGCAGACTTTTTAGTAAAGCAGGAAATTTTAAAGAAAGTTTTGCCTCTATTGGCAGTTTGTCAGTCACTTTCTTCCATGTCCTGCAGACTGTCTGGCAGTTTCTTCTGTGAAGCAGGAACCCAGAGGGACCATCCCATCCTTTGGAAAGTTCAGTAGTTACTTTTCTGTGGATCCTCTATATGCAGTTTGTGTAGTACACCAGCAAGCACTCCAGGAAAGAACAGTTCCTTGCCCAAATGACTAACAAACTCCATGAGGAGTCTCTTTGATACCTATCATCCTCTTGAAGTAGATTGGTGCTGCCAGAAGCAGACACCTGTCATTGTCGTGAAAAGCCTAGGTTCTTAAAACATTTTAAATGCCATATTCTGTAAGTCTTTGAATGCTAAAGATTATTTATCAAACTGAAATAGATCTCTGAATATCTAGAAAACCTAACATGACTACAATTTGAATATTATAGATGATTATTTATTAATCTGTATTTCTTAATGATATATTATATTTTGAATGAGATGCACAAACACAGTACTTTAACAAGAGCAGAAACACATATACACATTATAACAAAATCAACCTTAAATATCTATCAATAGACTAAGATCCATACCAATGCAAAGTATTCATCTCTATATCATATCCCCCTTCAAATAAAAGCAAACATTTATAAACAACAATTTTAGGAATTTGGACATAGTTTTCTCCAAACTTCTTCCTGCTTTTTGTTGAACAAAGTATTTTTAGGGTTCATGGAGAACTTTCAGGGGGTCTTCTTTCATCAAACTACATTAGTCTGGAATTAATCCACAGGTTCTCATTTTCTGTGGAAACAAAAACAGAACTTTTTTTCTAAAGCAACATACCCTTAGACCCAAATTTTAAAGTCAAGATACCTTTATGTTGGTTTAACTTAGCAGCCCCAGAATCAAATGTGTCTCTGCAGTCAAAACATTCAGAGTACACAATAATATACATAATCCAGACTCTCTGTGTATTTTTCATCTTTACATGACTTATTTTTTTTTACTCTCTTACTTTTTGGTATTTATTTTATTATCTTTACTCCTTTAATCTATGACTGTACTTCTTTTTCTAACTGCTTATACTCTTTTTTTCCTCTCTCTCCCAAGCTTATGTACATTTTTTAAACATACTGTGGCCTGTTCAGAGGTTTATTTTTGTCTGAATCTGTTCTATTGTGTATCTGAAATCTTTTTTTCTGACAAGGAGCATTTTAAAATGGTAAGCAGTGTGTTTGAGGCAGCCCTGGATGCCAGCTCTGCCTCTTTCAGCCTTCTAACATGGCAGAGGTAGTTCACTGCTAGCTCTGGGACCACTGGGAAGGAGTCCTGCTTACCAACTCAACTCTGGGAAGCAGTTGGTCCATGCTGCCACAAAGTAACTTGCAGCACACTGCTCATAAAACCCATTCAAGTGCTTCCTGAAAGAGCCAAGGTTGTTCACGCAACTAGCATGAACCAGGAAGCCTTCTTAAAGGAGCCACACGATTTTTGCTGCTACTGCTGAGTCAGGAAGTCTTCTTTTAAAGGAATCGTTCGTGCCTTAGCTTGCTTCTAGTAAACAAAGCAAATCTGAAAAAAAATACAACTACGAAGAGGTTGTGCTTAACTCTGTTCTTTTGTATCTAGAATTCCTTATTAAGCTCTCTTAGGTTTTATGTGGATGTAGTTGTCCCATGTTGCCGCACCATTTTGTAGGTGGAGACTGCTCATTTGTTTCCCAGCCTCCCAGACCTGAATATAACACAGAAACTGTTTTAATTACAACACCTCTTGGCCTATCAGCTCAGGCTTTTTATTAACGAACTCTTACATCCTAAATTAACCAATTCCTATTATTTTGCATTTTACCACGAGGCTCATGGTTTACTGGTAAGGTTCCTGGTAAGGTCTGTCTCTTTTGGCAGCTACATGGTGTCTCCTTGACTCCACCTTCTTTTCTTCTCTATCTTTGTTTGGAATTCCCACCTTGCTCTATTGTGCTCTGCCATAGGCACAAGCAGCTTTTTTATTCATTAACCAAAAAAACAACACATGTACAGAAGGACTTTCCACATCACCCATTTAGTTGTAAGAAATGCTTAAATGCTTAGCTCCTCACTCACATGTACATCAGCATGCATACATATATCTCTCTTCCTTTAATCTGAGTGCATGTATGTCTGTGTGCACACACATAAGCAGGCATGTGTATGCAGAAGCTAGAAGACAACCTTGGGTGTCAACCCTCAGTCATGGTCCACCTTGTTACTTGTTTTGGTTTGTTTGTTTTCCGTGCTATTTATTTTACATTCCTACTGAAATTTCCCCTTCCTGCTTTTCTCCCCCTCCCTTTCCTACCTCCCCTCCCTCACCCTTCCTGAGTATGAGGAATAAAGTCTCAAAAGTCAGTAAGAGTCAGAGGCAGCCTCTGCTCCCACTGTTAGGAGTTCCATAAGAAGACCAAGCGACACAACTGTAACGTACATGCAGAGGGCCTAGGTCAGTCTCACACAGGCTCCATGGTTTTCAGTTCAGTCTCTGGGAGCTCCTATGAGCCCAGGTTAGTTGATTTTGTGGGTTTTCTGTGATGTCCTTGACCCACTGGCTCCTACAATCCTTCCTCCCTCTTTTCTCTGAGCTCCTCCGCCTAATGTTTGTTTATAGAACATTTCACCCAAACACAAAAGGATATACCTTCTCAGCACCTTGTTTCTTGAGACAGGACCTCTCATTGGTCTGGGACTCACATATTTGGCTGGGCTTACCAGCCACAAGCACCAGGAAACCACCCCTCTCCACCCTTTCAGCACTGCGATTCCAAGTGCATGCCACAGTGCCTGCAAAACAAAACAAAACAAACAAGCAAAAAAAAAAAAAAACCCATGGGTTCTGGATATTGAATTCAGGTCCTCATGCTCATAATGCAAGCACTTTACCAACTGAGCTGGCTCCCAGGCCTCCCATGTGTTTTTAAGATTTGGGTCTGAATTGGGTTTCCCTCCTAACTTCCCGGAGCTCACACACTATCGTATCATCTCATATCATGTGCATACCACACTGAACCAGAAAATGTGCTTTTCAAAGAACAAGACTCTGAAGAAGCTTTTTACAGCAGTGTGGACACCTATACTCATTTTCCCAAAGAGTTGTTTCTTTTTAGTGGATCTTGAGAAACAACTGCGCATGGGTTCACAGGAATCAAACAGGAAGAAGCCTGCTCGGAATCAAGGGATTAGCAGAGCCTGTGTGATGGTGTTAGTGGTCTCAAAAGCCAGAATAAAGGAGGAAGACTCAGAAGAGGGGCAAGAAAAAAATGCACAATTGGACTGAAACCTAAATATTAAAAAATGCTATAATTCAAACATTGCTATTTTAGCAATCAGAGTAGTAGCCACTGGTCAAAGCACACATAGCACTAATGTCCCAGACCTTGAAAGAGTCCTACAGCATGCGTGTCTAGGGAAGAAGGTAGAATCACAATATAATGAGTACAGCCCCAGGATTGGGCTTGTCTCAGACACCTATTGGCATGCACGTGTGTGAACGCATTCATGGTTTGAATAGCTCCCTCCGGGCCCTTTTCAGAGCAGTCACAATGAAAGCATCATGTACCGGAAGTGGTGAATGGAGGCGAGAAGGCTACAGGACATAGCAAGGATGCACTGTTCTGGGTGGCTGATGAGATCCCCGTGGAGTCAGACAGCTGAGGGTCAGATATCGACTCCCTGTCCTAACAGCTGCTGACCTTCACACAGCTTTAGGGGAGCTCCTGGCCAATGGACGAAATAGTAGCTCCTAGGTTATTGGGCAGATTAAATAAGATAGCAAATGTGAAGCTTCCTGCACAGGTCTTGGCACCTAATAAACACTTAATAAATGCTGTCACTAAAGAGGAGCTCTTTTGTCTACCACCAGATGATATTTCCTTTCTTTGGGGTCTGCAGAATCTGATGGGAAAGTGTCTAGAGCTGTTTGTGGTCTCACAGTGGAGAGCTGTGGAGCTGCTGTAACTACTTTTATTTTATTTTATTTTATTTTTTCGTTGTTGCCTGTTTTATGAGTTTCCTGGCTGAGTGCTAGGAAATACTTCACCTGATCAATGTGTCAAACCCATTTCCCTTAAGGAAAACAAAAACAAAGAAACCAAACCAAACCAAAAAACTCCAAAGACAACAGCAGCCTGCTCCAAAACACAAGAGATGCTGGGGAATAAAGACATTTCCACAGCCTAGGATAAAGGATAATGTGCACACCAAGAAGGTCATTTCTGTCACAGTCTGGGTGGCCTTCCAGCAGGTGACAGCAGGAGCCTCGGTGGTATTAAGTTCATAAGAGTAGATAAGTCTGCGGGAGTTTTGCAAGCACTTGACAGAAGTCAATTTGGAAGGCACTGGAAATGCTTGGCTTTAAAGATAATCAGGTTAAGAACTGGAAAAAAAAAGGTCTACTGTTTGAGTCATGCTTTTTCAAGTGCAACAACATCATTATATCTGTCAAGATTTATGGACAGATGTATTTATGCTGATGCTGGATCACTAATACTTTGACAAATGAGAGGTCTTGACTTAAAGAACACATCATGTCCATGTCTATCTCCCCATCCAGAAAGGAGACGGAGTAGTGGGTTATGACAAGCTGGAAAAGACTTGATATGGCTCTGGGAGGGGGGTGATTGTGGTCCTGGTCTGTCCACTGCCCACTTTCCACTGTCCACCATAATACAGCAAGTCTAACGAGCTGCTGTCATCACGAATATAATTAGAAATGGCTGATAGGAAGATGCATGAAGAGTGGACTCCCCATCAGTTAGTCCCATGCAGAAAAGTATCGACTCTTCAGCCCCCAAAGGATTGTTGAACCTCTGCAAAGGAAGCAAGGGAGATTTGATTAGCTGTTAAGCATGTGAGTTTGCTGAGGTCCTGGTGGCCGTGTTTTCTAAGTCTATTAAAGAAGCTAATTCCTGGCAGTCAATTAAAGTCGGGGCTTGGTTCATACTCAAATACCTGGAAGAAATTTGCTTAGAAGAAGGTCTGTAAAGAGACAATTAGATTTATGCTCTACCAACAGCAATTTGATAAACTCACAATGGCCAAAAGGGACCACAGATGAAAGTCCGTAATGTAACAGGATCTGTAGCATTAATAACAGGACCTTTGCAGAGGGAATTTTCTTTCCACTTGCTTGTTTTTGGACACTGTCCCTGCAGGCTTGTACCAACTCCATACTCCTCGTCTTATCCAATCTATAACAATTTGGGCCCCAGATGGAAAGAAGGCATCTTTCTATCAAAGGACAACTCAACGTGAACAAAGGCTTTGCCAGGAGGAAACAAGAGACTTGAATGCAGGCAGCGAGCTTCTCCATGGGAAGAGATTGGATATTGGGTATTACTTGCAGAGAGAGCAAAGTTGGCACTAGCGAGTATGAGGTCGCCATGAAGTACCACAGATAGCTTGGGCAGAAAATACGAGCTCAGCCAGTGTGTGTCCATGTTTGAGCACAAATGCACACACACCTCTTGAATTTAGATGTGACTATGGAAAATAGGAGAACAAGAGGGGCTCCATAGGAGACAGACAACAGTACGTCAATATTCACTCAGCCACTCATTGAAACAGTCATCAAGAACCCTAGCTGTGCTCCAGGCAGCATATGAAGTTGTGGGGATATACCAGTGGGATAGCTTGGCTGACTCGCTTGCTCTCAGGAGCCTATACTCAAGCTGTGAGTGGTGTCAGAGCAAGGGGCATTAAATAACAAACACAGGCAAGAAAGAAAGCTAAACGTAGACCAACAGAATGCTGAAAGGAGAATACACACGGGTGGGGTGACCAGATATTCAGGGAACCGAATTCTCTAGGTAGGAAGCCTGAAGATGTTTTAATGAGAAGACTGAGAGCAAGATCTGAGGAAAGACAATGGAAAAAGCTAAGGCCTGATTGTGCACGGTGCAGCCAGCAAGTTGAAAGGTCCCGGGGTAGGTAGGCCTCTTGGTAAAAGAAAGTCAGTTGCGATGGAGTGGGTAGAATGTGGAAAAGATTTATTAAAATGATGTAAGAAGAGGCATGGTATTATCTAATTTAAAATTTTGATAGCTTAATTGGAGATCAAGACACATTAGAATGAGCTTAGGAGACAGAATAATCATCCTTTGTAATATATAGAGTCATTCGAGCAAGCTCATGGCAGGCTTGACCACCACATAGACACCATGAAGATGGAGAAACGTAGATGTGTTTTGAAATCGTAACAGACTGTAATTCCATAGTCAGTTTCTTTCCAGGTTTAACCTTTTTTTCCTACCACGCACCTAAGATTTATACAGAGATTAATGAAATGGTACCCACTCACTACTTTGAATTCCTAGGAGAGAAGAAAGGTATTATTATTATTTTCTTTACTCATATTATGAATTTATTAACTTTTAGCTCTGATATTGAGGTAGGTATTTCATTGACAGCTGGGGTCTCATTTTACTAGCCAGGTGCCCATGTTGAACAAAGGTTATATTATTATTGAAGTTATTATTAGGAAAATATAATAGCTCCTGTTGAATACCAATAGCACAACCTAATTTCTTACGGTTCCAGCAAGCAGCTGGGGCAGAGGTAGGGGTGTTCAGCAAGTGTGTTTCTGATCCTTAACATCTTCTTCCCTTACCAGTGTACAGGGGGGTTGGAATTTTGAATGACTCCGGGCCAGTTCTCTCTGCACAACAGCCTTGCCTGGTGGTCAAACTCAAAACTTTCTCCTGAATTTAAAATTAATCTCTTGGGGAAGTGAGGGCCTGCTTGTTGACAGGGCAAAAGAAATAAATCTCAAATTAACTGATCCTTGAGAAGTAATTAAACCCAGGAAATAGAGTTATAGAAGCAAGGGAATTCGGAAATACGCTTATGATTACATTTACAAAAACACTGTATGTGAAGTAATGGGGCACGGGTATTCAAAGACTGGATGTGAGTAAAACCAGAGCTAAAATATCACCTGAGAACCCTCCAATTACTCCTTTTCGAAAGGTACAACTTCTCCAAAACCAGATGGCATCAGGCATAAAATGCATACAAAGCACCATTAATTAACCATTATTGTTAATGTATATATACACATATATGTACACACACACATATGACTGGGTCTTGTTGTATAGCCCTGCCTTTTTGGAAACTCCCCATGTAGACCAGGCTGGCCTTAAATTCACAGAAATCTGCCTCCCTCTGTCACTTCTGTGCTGGGATTAGAGATGTGTGCTATATTCAGCTTTAAAAGAAAAAAATGAGGTGGGTACAGGGTCTCACTGTGTAGTAACCACTGCATTTCTTTTTAATATTAGCACCCACAGACAGAATAATATGACTTCTATGAGGTAATTGTATGCAGAAACTGTGGTTAATACTGACATTTAGGACAGTAAAAGATATCCCATAATATGGGCAAGCCACATGCTGGTGACACAGTCACTGCTGTGTTTATGTGTCTGAGTGGAATGCGTCCCAAGATGCTGCAACCAAGTGCTCTCCATGAGCCAGGAAATCAGTGAATGTTTGGAAAGTGGCCATCGCCAACAGCGGGAGCGCCTACGTCAAATGGGCAGAGGGGCACTTCTACCAGCTGAGTGCTAAGCACAAACTCTCCAAAATGGGACAAATTCTTTTCTTTCTTTCTACTTTTGTTTAACAGTGTGTGTGTGTGTGTGTGTGTGTGTGTGGCCTCCCTAGGGCTGGGATCACAGGTGTTCACTGTTATGCCTGGACTTTTTATGTGGGTTCTGGAGGTTTGAACCTTTGTCCTCATACATTAATGGCAATCACTTTGCCAATTAAGCCAACTCTCTGGTCTTGTTTTTCACTTCCTTTTTCTTTTAACTAAAAAATATTCTCTGTCTCTCTCTCTCTCTCTGTCTCTCTCTCTCTCTCTCTCTCTCTCTCTCTCTCTCTCTCTCTGTGTGTGTGTGTGTGTATGTGTGTGTGTACATGTGCATTCAGGTGCCCAGCTCCTTCACAAGAGCAGCAAGCACTCCTAATTCCTGAGCATTCTCTTCAGCCCCATCTTCCTCTTCATATTCCAGGTTCCCTTTCCCCATGGCAGACTTTCCAATGGCTCTAACTGCCAGCTTACTTTTCATTCTTTCTTTCTCCTTTGCTAATAACCCTGATTTTGTTAGAGATGATTTTGTGTCCAGGTAAAAAATGGCCAGCTCCACGTATTCCCTTCTGGCCAGGACTTTGTGCACAGTTCTGGATGATGAGAAAGGCTTCTTGGGAAGCTATTGTTTTCCTAGTCTTAAAAGACCAAAATAAATAAATAAATAAATAAATAAATAAATAAACCCCTCACTTGATAACTTTGCAACTTTGCATTTCTTTGCTTTTTCTTCCTTCCAGAAACGAAAATGCTGTGCCTGGAGACGGAGAGCAGATATGGAAAGAACAGCTGTCCAGGAGGAAAGCAAGAGTTGACTCACTGGGAATGGTGCAGGAGCTAGAGAGCCCTGGGGTCCTGCCAGCATTGTAGAGGAGCAAGAACAAACCTGGGATACCACTTGGCAGTTTGTGCTACATATAGTTTGCTGCCTCAGTTGAATGAGCTCCCTGCTGCTTCTGCACTATCCTGAAACACCCAGGGTACTTTACTTCCTCCTCATCCACAGAGCAATGATCTCGACTTCAAGTGTTGCACATTTCTCGAGGGTGGGAACAACATCTTCTTCATCCAAGAGTTCCTTGTCATACTTAACCTGAGGCTGAAGACCCAGGGATCCCTGAAGTAATTTTACATGGTGAAAAGGATGTGCGAAATTTAGACCTGCTTATGCAGTCTGACTCAATGAAAGCTGACACCAGACTTACTGTCCCTGTATATATGCGTAGACAGAAACAGCCATTTACAGCATACCCATCTGGACCGCATCTTCAAATGTTCAGATTCAGAAGATCTGAGAGGAAAGTCTGGCATCTGTATGCTAACAAGAATATTTCCAGGGCTTGGGAAATGACTCTGTCACTGCAAGATGAGGATCTGAGTTGGCCTCTCCAGCACCCCCAGAAAAGCCAAATGAGGCTGTGTTTATCTGTATCCCCAGCATTGGGGCATTAGAATTAGAAGGACCTGAAGTTTACTGCTCACTCAGTTTGGTGGAAAACAATTAAGGCAGACACTTAATAGTGACTTCTGACCTACACACACACACACACACGAACCCACACACCACACACATACTTTTACCTCATGTAATGTATGTGCTTACCCATTTCTGCCTTCAAATTCCCCTTTCCAGAAAAATCTGCCATTTATGGACTTCCTTCATGGCTTATGTAACACCCAGAGCTTCCTCTATTTTATCCAGTTGGGAAGAATACAAATTGGAATAAGGAAGAGTTGCCCATCTGCAACACTTTCAATGAGAGATGTCCAGTGTGTGCCCAATAAGGAGTTATGAATATTATATATCTTACATAATTAAAAGCTTTCATGGTAGGATAGTGAGATGCAATTAGGTAGAACCGCTATGGAGCTCCTTTTAAATGCATTTTACTTCATTTTTTAAATTACAGTTTTGTTTGTTTGTGTCTGTGTGTATGAATATGAATACAGGAAAATGGTACCTGAGAGAGCTTGGGAAGGAATTCTAGACACAAAAGGACAGAGTTAAGCACAATTTCTTGATTGCAGCATTTTCTCAGGTGGGCTCTGTTTGCTAGAGACAAGCAGAGGCACGATTCCTTTAAGAGAAAGCTTCCTGACCTAGTATTAGCAATAAAAACTGCATGAATTCTTTGACAAAAGGCTGGCATCATGAGCTCTGACTCTTTTAGGAGGTCCTGCACTTATATGGGGTTTGTGAGTAGCATGTTACAAATTGCATACTGGTGACATAGACTTGCTGCATCCCTGGAGCTGGGATGGTGAGCATAACTCACAGAGACAATGAATATGACTCCATATGTTTGACCAGGTGGAGCAAACAGGCAAGGCCTTGGAGTTGGTCCTAGCCATGCCTGCTTAGCAAGGTGCTCCTGGTCAGAAAATGATTACAGATACATAATAAATACATATTCAGACAAAAATAAACCTCATAAATGGGTTTTAGTGTGTTTTTTTTATTATTGAGAAAAGGAAGAAAAAAAAACAAGTTTCCACCTCCTCCCAGACTCCCACTTCCCTCCCGCTCCTCCCACCCTTCTCCCCCTCCTCCCATCCTTCTCCCCCTCCTCCCACTCCTCTCCCCCTCCCTCACCAGTCCAAAGAGCAGTCAGGGTTCCCTGCCCTGTGGTAAGTCCTAGGTCCTCCCCACTCTGTCCATATCTAGGAAGGTGAACATCCAAACTGGCTAGGCTCCCACAAAGCTAGCACATTGCGTAGGATCAAAACCCCATGCCATTGTCCTTGGCTTTTTAGTGTGTTTTAAAAATGTGCATAGGTAGCCGGGCGGTGATGGTGCACACCTTTAATGCCAGCACTCAGGAGGCAGAGGCAGGCAGATCTCTGTGAGTTTGACCCCAGCCTAGTCTACAAGAGCTAGTTCCAGGACAGAAACCAAAAGCTATGGAGAAACTCTGTCTTGAAAATCCAAAAAAAAAAAAAAAAGAAAAAAAAGAAAAAAATGTGCATAGGTGTGGGAGATAGAAGAAAAAGAATATAAAAGGCTACAGACAGTCATAGATTAAAGGAATAAATTAAATAAGCCACTAAAGATAGAATATACAGAGTCTGTGTTATGCATATTATTATGTTTTCTTTGAATTTTTTGAGTACAGAGAGACATTTCATTGTACAAGCTGCTAATCTAAACCAACATACATATTACAAAAGGAATCTTGACTTCAAAATTTGGGTCTAAAGATATGTGGCTTTGGAAAAGAGGTTCTACTTCTGTTTCCACAAAAGATGAGAAACTGTGGAGTCCTTCAAGAATAATGTGGTTTGATGGAACAAAACCCCCTGAAAGATCTCTGTGAACCCCTAAAAATACTTTGCCCAGCAAACAGCAGGAAGCAGTTTGGAGAAAACTATGCTCAAATCCCTAAATTTTCTTAAAAAAAGATGTGTGTGGGGGGAGGATATGATAGAGAGATAAATACTTTGCATTGGTATGGTTCTTGGTCTATTGATACAAATTTAAGGTTGACTTTGTTATGCTGTGTATATGTATTTCTGCTCTTGTTTAAGGTATTGTGTTTGTGCATCTCATTTAAAAATGTAATATATAATTTAAAATTACAGATTAATAGTCATTTATAGTGGTCAAACTTATAGTCATGTTAGTTAGGTTTTCTAGATATACAGAGATATATTTAAGTTAGAGATAATCTTCAACACTTCAAAGACCTACAGAATACAGCATTTAAAATGTTTTAAGAACTTGGACTTTTCATGACAATGAGATACATCTCCTGTCAGCACCAATGTACTTCAAGAGGATGATGGACATTGAAGAGGCTCCTCATGCAGTTTGTTAGCCATTTGGGCAAGGAACTGCTCTTACCTGGAGTGCTTGCTGGTGTTCTGCATAAACTGGACATGGAGGAACCACAGAAAAATAACTGCTGAACTTTCCAAAGGATGGGATGGTCCTTCAAGATTCCTTCTTCACAGAAAAACTTGCCAGACATTCTGTAAGACACAGAAGAAAGCAACTGGTAAACTTTGCCAGTACAAAGCAGAGCAGGTCTTCAGATTTTCTGCTTTACTGAAAAGTCTGCCAGATAGCATGGGCCTGTAGGCTGAAGATGTTACAGAAGAACTGTAGGAAGAACTTTGCATGTCGGTCCAGGTAGTGAGATGTCTTTGTCAATTCTAGAAAGTTTTGAAAGTTGCTTGCAATGCACTTTTTGTTTATTTAGGTAATATTATGTCCATCTGTGGTCTTTGAAGAGTTGAAGACAGATAACTTAGTCATATTTTTACTTAGTTATGATAAAAGATAAATTAGCTATAAAACTTTCCAAACACAAATAGACTAAATATTATAACTATAATTCCTGCTTGATAATCGTTTTGTTTATATGATTTTATTATGTTAAACTTAAAACCTTAATTTTATTTAGACAGAAAGAGAGAGATGATGTGAATATCCTTCTGTATATGTGCTGCTGTTATTTGTTGATAAATAAAGCTCTTTTGGACAATGGCTTAGCAAAAAAAATCCAGGTGGGAAATCTGAACAAAGTCATATATAGAAAATAGGTGGAGTCAAAGAGACGTTATTTAGTTTCCAAAGGAGACAGGCAATAGATCCTTACTAGTAAGCTACAGCTTCATGCCAATATATAGATTATAGAAATGGGTTAATTCAAGATGTAAGAACTGCTAGAAATATGCCTGAATCATTGGCCAAACAATATTGTAATTAATATAGTTTCTGTGTGATTATTTGTGTCTAAGCAGTCAGAAAATGAAACAAGCCATCTTTGCCCTCAAATGTTTGTGTACTCATGCATCTGTGTGTGTGTGTGTGTGTGTGTGTGTGCATGTGTGTGCGTACCAGTGGTCAACTTTGAATGTCATTTATCAAGTTCTGTTTACCTCATTTTTTTTTTTTTGAGTCAGAGTCTCACATTGTCCTGGAATTTGCAGAGTAAACTAGTTTGGAAGGCCAGTGAGAGACACCAATCTATCCGTCTTATTTCTCTGGTGCTGGGGTTATATGGACAACACTAGACTCTTTTTTTTAAAGCATGTCCTGAGGCTTGAACTTATATCCTTCTACTTGTTCAGCAAGCACTTTATTGACTGAGCTATCTCTGTAGAGCTGGGCTTCTTTCCAAAAGTAGGCTGTATGTCCACAGATGTTGATATCATGATACTTAATAAATGCATGAGAGAGATGCCTGTGGGTGCATTTTTCATATTCACAACTTAAAAATGCTCAGCAAGTCAGGCAAAAGGGCATGGCACCCTTTCACTCACCAAAGAATCTAGAAACAAACAATCAAGTCAAGCAAATGAGAAATGAGCTTTGTGTTATGCAAATGTGCTCTGGAAGTGGTGATTCGGTCTCTGCCCGCAATAGTTTTCCCCACTAACATCTCAGTACACAAATTCTCTTGATTAAGGAAGTCATCTGTAATGAAATGCAGCCTGGACATGAGAAGGAGTGGAACTCTTCAGTAAGTGGCATTTTATTGAGAACACAGAGGGCAAAATCACTGTCCATTGACCTTCAACTCGTAAAACAAGGTCAGGCCACAGAAGCCTGTAAATATATCTTGTTTTATTTCCAAACAAATTTTATTTTTATTTTGCCCTCTTGGACTTGGATTTCTAATAATCTGTGCTGCAGCAGAGATGAGAGAGCACAGAGATTTTTACCCATCGCTAGCAAAGGACACTCGCTTTCTGTCCCACCCTTGTGCTCCTTATGGAGTAGGCACAGATGGGTGGGTATTTGCATGCGTGTATTTTTTCCTTTCCTTAAGCTGATGGGTGATAAAGGAAAGAGGACATAACAATGCACTTATAGCACCCAGAATGATAGTTTTCAGAACAGGGTGCTTTGGGACATCTGGAGGCCCACTCTCATAGAAGGGTTTGCTATTCTATCAGGAACCCATGGCTGGCATTGCTACTGGATCACAGAATTCTCTCTTTCCTACTGAGACAAACCATGGACTCAGAAACTACAGCCCAGTGCCTAAGTCACTCCTTAACAATTTATTGAAGAGGATAAATTATCTGGACTTATCTGCCATCAAGGGTTTAAATAGAGGACCAGTTCCCTGTGTGACTAGAAGATGGAGTTAAACTCACGACTTCTACTCAGCAATTCTGTGCCACTGAATGCCAGGTCATTGAGATGGTAGAGGCCAAATGGACAACACTCTACACTCTTCTCAACTATCCTTCTTAACATCCAGAATAACGGTTCTCAGAACAAGTGTACTCAGAAACTTCTGGAATTCTCCCATTGAATAAGGCAGGCCACAGTGGTGCTCACTTGATGTCAACACAGTCAATCTGTGGTCTTGCCCTATAAAAACAAGAGCTCGTTGGAGAGAAACTTTTTCATTTTGTCATTCCTCTTCTAGGAGAGGGCACACAGAATTTGTAGATCTGTTTCTCGCTGTTTAGGCTGACACCTGAAAGGTGACACTTGCAATAAGCTTGAGTTCTAGTTTTTCTCAACACTGGTTAACACATGGTCAGGATTTGAATGGGAAATGTCACCCCTAGTCTCATGTGTTTTGTCCCTTGGTTCCGAGGTGTTGGGTCAAATTGTGGTAGAATTGTGGCCCAGTAGCTGAAGTGGTTCCTTGGGGATGGATGTCATCAGTGATATCTATGTCTAGTCTGATCATGTTACTTCCTATTCCTTAAAATGTGGACAAACCATGCCACAAGCTCCGACCAATATGGACTAACCTATTCCTGCAACCTGTTCTAACCACTTTGCCTTTCCTAATGAGTTGTAACCTTGCAATTGAGGCAGAGCAAACCCTTCCTCTCTTAACTTGCTTCTGGCAGATGCTCTGCCACACTAAGGAGGAGAAGAGTCATTAACATAGAAATGCACTGATGTCACACTCCAAAACAATAAATTCCTGACACATATGTTGGATGGATAAATGCATAAATTCACTTGTACTTTAGGAAATTGCTCCCGGAGGCCTCCTGAAATAAGCAGCCATTGGAAACACTTAACAACGATCTTCTCAAATTCCCAATCCAAAGTCAAATCATGGCTGTTGGAATGTTCTTGGAGGTGACCTGATTCAGCAAGCATTTCTATAGTGGGTAGTTGCAAAAAGCCTAGCTGTCAGCTGACTCAGTGGCCCCACTAGGTTCCACAGCTTCCATGGAAGACAAGCTGCCATCATGCAGGAAAGAACAAAGATTGTAGCAGGAGTTTGCATGAGAGGTGTGGACCTAAAACCAGCTCCAAGTCAAATTATAAGGAGAAATTCATAAAATAGATCACGCTTGTTCCGTGACAACGCCTTCACCTATCTTCTCCGCACCCAAGGTCAACGTTGCCAGATGCCTTTTACATAGTCTGCTGGCTCCCAAGATAACTTTACATTTTTCAATGCCAACTTCTGAGCAAGTTCTCACCCTACCTAACTGAATAGGACAGTGGTCTCACTTTCCTGGAGTTGGCCCAGAAGCCACCCATTGTCCACCTTCTCTTCAGATAAGGGTATCATTCAAAGCCACAGGAATCTAAATACGAATGATGTCGTATTAAAATATGCCCAGCTTTTAGCCGTTCAGCGCGTGTGAGTAATGGGAATTGCAACTTGCTAGGCTTTTTGAAGATTCATCTGTGAGTCAGCCAACTGTGGCTTGGCCTCCTTGAGCCAATTCTAATCAAGCAACAGGATCTGTACCTCTCTTATACCAGGTTTGGAAACTCCTTCCGAGTTTTGGTGAAGGCTCCGAACATTACTTTCAAGTCTATGAAACTCATATGTTATGAGAAAAGCAAGGATAATGTAACTGTTATTTAAATAATTTAAGAATCTGCTATAATGCATGCACCTCTGTAGGAGTACATCCAGAATACAACATAACATAGAAATGATGGTGAGCATGGAGATCTGTCAAGAGACTAGCAATATCTATGATGTGATGAATGCAAGTTATCCGTGATCTGCTGCTGACAATGGCCCAGGCCTGCTTACATGTTTCTGTTCTGTTGTTGTCTTTTGCACTAGGAAAAAATGATAAAAGGTTCAGGCTAGGGAAAGGAGCTGTATTTTTTTCCCTGTGATATTCACAAACAACCCTGTGACCATCAGCATCACATGGGTGTTTTCCAAACCAGGTTCTAGCAATGAATTTGATAACTGAACAATGCTGCATCTCTATATTCATATCCATACAGTGTTAGAAAATGATGTGTATGGCAAGTTTATGTGATAGGAAGTCACATGATGCTATTGCAATGCTGACTTCGGCACTGGGAGAGGGGGATGCAGAGGAGGTAACAGGTAGTTTGAGGAATAGCAGACGAGATTAAATGGTAGCAAAGAGGCACCGAAAGAAGTGAAGTGGATAGTGTACTCTTTTCAGCAAAAGAAACCACACACGGACAGTTCATAATGGAAAATAGAGGAGAGCAGAGAGATGATTTCCCTAGGCAAGACCTTGGGACGGTGAGGGGGCTGTGTTTGAGGGGGGGCGAGAGCTGAGTCTGGAGTAATGAAGACATCAGAAACAGGAGAATGAAGGAAAATTCTTGGTCTTTATCCCAGGACCAGTGAGAAACCATTATTGATTTATGGGACATGATTTCATTAAGAAAATCACTTGGGCTATTATATGGCCATTGGGAAAAGGAGAGAGACAGGAAGACCAATGGGAAGGTTCCCGAGTTAATTTGGCTACTGATCTGACGTGTGGAGAGGAGGAGGTGGGGGAGGAAGCCGAGAGTTGAAGGCACAATGTGTTATTTACTGATGCTGACACCCCAGGCAGGGACACAAGTTTAGGGAAAGGGAAATATTGAATTTGGATTTGGCTATGATGGAGTTCACATGCGGGTGAGAAAGCTCAACGGCCTTAGTTGGTGCTCAGTTGTCTAGCAGAGTGGAGCCAGAGATGCAGAAATAAAGCTTGGATGTAGGTAGAAACTAACATAGTATGTTTCTTTCTGGACACTAAAGCAAACAGTGAAACTGTTGCAGAGTTTTATTGAATGACATATTAAGTGATAAAACTTGAAAGCTACCATCTATGGCAGAACATCAGACACGGTGCTCTCTACCTTTCTCAGCACTATCTCCATCCTGAAAATGTGGATGACCTAGGTATGCTTAGGCTGTCTTGCAGAGAGGGAAGTCAACACTGAGAGAGTCTAAATAATTTGTCACTCACCCAGTAAGAGACAGGCCAAGGCCTTAAACTAAGGCATCTGATGGCAAGCCAAGGCTCCTAAATACTGTGTTTAAAATTATTTCCTAAGACATTGCCATGAGGTGAAATCACCCTGTACTAAGCTTGTCGGAAAGAAAGCAGAAGTAACAAATTCTTAACTGATTTCTGCAACATATCTGACATATTTTCATTTGGGGGCACAGATGATGCCTAGTTACAATCGTTCTTCCCCGTTTCCTTGCTCTAAGTTGTATGTATTCAGCACATATTTATTCAATGAGTGGAAATAGAAATTTCCCCGGCACTAGATTGATTAAGAAAGAAGACCATGCCTTGGAATTTCATGAATTAGGGGAAATTATGTTAGTGGCGAGAGACATAAATGCATAAATCTGATTCAAAGCACTGTGTGTGTGGGACCTAATTATTTCCTGCATGCTTAAAAAGCTCCCTTCTTCAGGACGGCAGGATCCTGGACCCAGCTAGGGTTCCAGTTTGCTGCAGGAGCTGGCCTCCGTCCTTCTCCGAAGGCGTGGGTTTTGTCCCAAGGCTGCCCTGGTAGGGCCAGGTTGCCATCCTCTTACATTCATTTCTGGGAATAGGAGCTCTTTATTCCAGTCACTCCAGTAGGATTCTTTGAATTGAATCTCTTTGGTCTGGCTGGAAACACACATTCATTTTGAGCCAATCTCTGTGGCCAAGAGGAAAGACTGTAATGTCTGCTTGGGTCTGAGTCACAGCCTTGCCCTTCAAGAGAGGCCATGGGGGGTTTGTGGGAAAGGATAGGGGTCCTCCCTGGATGCAGGAACTGATGGGACTTGGAAATGATTCTCCCTCCAGTCGAGCCCAGCCCTGGGTTTGCTAATAGTGAGGGGAGGATTATGTGCCGGGCGGGCAAAAACAACAGATGCCCATTACATTTGGCCACAGCAAAATAAGATTCTGGTTTGTTATAAAGAATGCAGTTTTCATATAAATATCTCTGAGTCTAAAGATAAGATTATTTTGGCAACAGTAAGTTCTATACTTAACCATTCAGTCACCTTGTGCTGTTTCATTAGTCACTTAGTGATTTTATTACTGGAATCGAGTAAACTCACCAAGGCATAAAAACTGAAGGGCGCTTAATTAAAAAAAATCAGAAAACAAAAAAAACTGAGAACAACACCAGCAATGTCACTTGGCCTAATGTCAGAGATTTCCAACTCAATGTATTCTGTGATTTAAAAAAAAAAAATCCCTGACACCAGTGTAACTTCTCTGCAAAGACTAGACTAAACTTAGAGCAGAATAAGAAAATTTGCCCTCATTATCTAAAACTCTGCTTGGTTCCTGATTTGGACAAGAGAAGTTGTCTTGGTGGGGGCTGGGGGTAGGCTAATTCTTATGCTTTAGACAGGAAAACTTCTACTTTTTGGTGTATCTTCACAAACACCAATGACATACACAATTATGTAAATGTAACATTTAACAAAATAAGAACAAAATTCTATCTGTTAAAGATGAACTATAGCATTCTCAAGATGTCTGAAAGCGTTAGTTTTGTCTAGAGGGAAAATGAAGCCGCGGAGAAGAAGAAATAGCTACCTAGTAGAAGCAGCAGGCTAATACACGAGCATCATCAGTCTGTGCTTCTTGGTACTGATGCTAAAACGGCTGTGGATGATCAGGGCCCAGACATTTTGGAGAAGAACTTCTTTACATAACAAGGCCGATCAAAATTAGACTGGGGATTTTCTTAGGTTTTATGCTTGTCCCCTCTTTTTGATTTTTTGTACTTAGTGAGAGTCACAAAAAAGCATGAAACAACAACAACAACAAAAATGTCCCAAGAGCTAAATAATCATATATGTTACAGGACCTACAGAAGGCAGAAACTAGGTCATTAATACTGCTTGACTGCCTTCTTGTGGCATGGTATTTCACAGTCCAGAAACCATGCTGGCACACACTTGAGTGTGGGTGTATACATATGTGTGTATGTTTACATGCATATATATGGAAGTTAGGGTTACATCTCAGTTGCCATCCTCCAATGTCAACCATCTTTTTATTTTTCTTGAGCAGGGTCCTGGAGCTTACCATTTTGGCTAGGCAAGCTGGCTGGCCACCCTCAGGAATTCACCTGCTTCTACTAAGCCAGGACTGGAATTACAAGTGTGTGTCAGCACGTCTGGCTTTTTGACATGAGTTTGCAGGATGGAAGTGAGGTCCTCATATTTGCAAGCAAGTACTTCAGAGACTGAGGCATTTCTCCATCCACCAAAGAGAATATTGTTATAAAAATTTAGATTTATTGATTTTATTTTATGTGTATGAGTGTTTTGCCTACATGAATGTACTTGGTACCCTCAGAGGCCCAAAGAGGGCATCAGATTGCCCAGAGGTGAAGTTACAAATGGTTGTAAGCCGTAATGTGGGTGTTGGGAACGGAACGCAGGTTTGCGACAAGAGCAAGGGCTCTTTAAATTTTTAAATGTAGTTCAATTACACAGGAATTACAAGGATTGGACAGAGGGTACCTGCATGCTCATCACTCACCTTTGCTGTATTAATATTTAATGTAATCAATGAAGATTTATCAAAATTAGATACAGATTTTAGAATAATTACAGTAACTAAAATGCAAGATTTATTTGTGTTTCATGGATTTTTATAGTGTTGCTTGTAGGATTCCTTTCTTCATTCCTTCCTTCATTCCTCCATCCTCTCTCTTTGTCTCTCTCTCCTCCCTCCTCCTCTCTCTGTCTCTCTTTCCCTCCCCTCTCTCTTTCTGTGTGTCTCTGTCTCTCTCTGTGTGTCTCTGTTTCTCTCTGTGTGTCTCTGTCTCTCTCTGTGTGTCTCTGTCTCTCTCTGTGTCTCTGTCTCTCTCTGTGTGTCTCTGTCTGTGTGTGTGTCTCTGTCTCTCTCTGTGTGTCTCTGTCTCTCTGTGTGTGTCTCTGTCTCTCTCTGTGTGTCTCGGGCTCTCTCTGTGTGTCTCTGTCTCTCTGTGTGTCTCTGTCTCTCTCTGTGTGTCTCGGGCTCTCTCTGTGTGTCTCAGGCTCTCTGTCTCTCTCTTGTGTCTCTGTCTTTCTCTCTCTATCTATCTAGTACAGGGTATTGAATCTAGAGCATTGCTCATGCTATGCAAACAGTCTACTACTGAACTACATGCCAGGATAAGGAATTGTTAATTTTTACAGGTAAACTTTTCCTATTCCATCTGTCTCAACCTCCTGAGTAGTCAGAATTATAGCCTACGTCATGGTAGTAATTCGATTTTCTAACATTGTTCCCCTTTTGCTCCAGGATAGAAGAAAATAGTCCATATTGAATGTAGTACAATTCTTTTTAACATACACAAGCATGTGTCAAATTTGTATTGTTTTCACTCACATTAGACAATAATTACCAGGAATAATAAAATTTCTTTATAGTCAATTCTCTGTCCTCAAATGTTAAGTATAACATTCATATTCTCATACTTAATTTTGCTTATGAATCTATCTACTTATAATCATATCATAGTTTTGTGGTAGAACACACACCTCACATATGTTAGACCCTGGATGTTTCCAATCCCAGCAATGTTGATTGAGGTTTCTGCCTGGTCCTGCAGTCATTCATTCCCAAAAAATCACATAGAGGTTTACATCAATTATAAACTGATTGCCCCAGTATCTCAGGCTCTTCTTATTAACTAATTCTTATAACTTAAATTAGCCCATAATTCTTGTCTATGTTGGCCACATGGCTTGATACCTTTTTTAGCTAGGCAGTCACATTTTGCTTTCTCTGCAGCTGGGTCACAACTGGAAACTGAGCTTCCCTCTTCCCAGAATTCTCATTGCCACACCTCTACTTCCTGCCTGATTGCTGTCACCCCACCTCTACTTCCTGCCTGGCTACTGGCCAATCAGCATCTTATTAAAATAATACAAGTGACAGGATAAAAGATCATTGTCCCACAAGACTCCCCCCCCCTGCCCCTTTTTAAAAACAAGAACTCTGAATCTAATATCCTTTGTTTAGCTTTTCTCCTGACCGTCATCCATAACAACGTGTAACCAACATTCTAAGCAAAGGAAAATATCCATAGTCCATTTTTCCGAATGTGGGTGTAGTTTTCTATGGTACTTCTTGCTGATTGGGAGTGCTGATAATCTTATGGGGACCTAAAGAAAATTTAGAACTATGATCAAGTCCTGACTGAAGTATCCTGTGAGGCTTGATGACCTCAGTCAGCAGTCTTGAATCTCTTCTAGATGTAGAACTCAGACATCTGAACTGTCTACTTCTACCAGAGATTTCTTACGTGGTCTTCCTTAATCAAACTGGATTTTTCTTAACTCAGAATGAATCCACAGCTTCTCATTTCCTGTGGAAACAAAAGCAAAATCTCTTCTACAAAGTAACGTACCTTTTGGCTTCAATTTTGAAGTCAATATATTTTCAAAATATCTATCTTGGATTAACTTAGCAGCATTTATAAACAAATATCTTTTAGCAGCAGTTTCTCCTTCCTCAGCATTCAAACAATTCAAAGAAAACATAATAACATACAGTATCAAGATTTTCTGTGTGTTTTCCATCATTACATGGCTTTATTTTAACCTCTATTTCTTTTATTTTTATTTTTAATTTTTGGCTTCTTTGAGACAGGGTTTCTCTGTGTATTTTTGGATGTCCTAGAATCACTCTGTAAACCAGGCTGTCCTTAAACTCACAGAGATCTACCTGCCTCTGCCTTCCAAGTGCTTGGATTAAAGGTGTGTGCCACCACACCTTGAACTCAGAGATCTGTTTGCCTCTGCCTCCCAAGTGTTGAGATTAAAGGTATGTGACGCCACACCCAACTACTCTCTTTATTTTAAGGACTTAATTCTTTTTTTCTTCTTTTTCCCAAGCCTACTTATATTTTTAAACACTCTGTAAACCATTTTACAGAGTTTAAAGGTTTTCTTCATCTGAATCTATCTTTACTATATATCTCTCTTTTTCTGACCACATGACTAATTTGCTAAGCAATATGGCTAGGATTAAAGTCATGACTTTGATGGCTGGATCCAGCCCATTTCTTAGCTTTCTGAGATTCTAGTCTCATGGCAGAGTTACTGGCTGGAGCCATGCTTATTGGCACAACTCCATGTAGTTTTAAAGTCCCAGTTACCACCAAAAGCATGTGATCAGCTTTTCATCAACATTATTTAAGTGTTTTGTGACAGGACCTCTTAAAAGAGATACCAGGTTTTGCAGCTAATGCTGAATCAGGAAGCCTCTCTTAAATGAGAGCACTTGCCTCTAGCAAGCAGAGCCCATCTGAGAAAATGTTGCTATCAATAAGCCATGTTTTACTCTGTTCTTTTTTTTTTTTTTCTAGAATTACTTCCTGAGCTCTCTCAGGCTTTATGTGGATGCAGTTGTCCACATGGGCACAATTCTGTTGACTGAGGTTTCTGTCTTTCCGGGTCCCCAAAAAAATCACACAGAGGTTTACATCAATTATAAACTGATTGGACCAGTATTTTAGCCTCTTTTTATTAACTAATTCTTATAACTTAGATTAGTCCATAATTCTTGTCTATGCTGGCCATGTAGCTTGATACCTTTTTTGTCGAAGCAGTCACATCTTGCTTCCTCAATGGCTGGGTCACAAATGGAGACTGAGCTTCCCTCTTCCCAGAATTCTCATTTCCACACCCCTACTTCCTACCTGGCTACTGGCTAATCAACATTTTATTAAAAATAATACAAGTGACAGGACAAAAAATCATTGTCCCACAGCACAGCAATACAAAAAATAGTTATATCGAGTGGCCAAGGGTGTAGCTTAGTGGTAGAGTATGTTCCAAGCATACACAGGGCACTGGGTTTATTATTATTATTATTATTATTATTATTATTTTTGGTTTTTCGAGACAGGGTTTCTCTGTGGTTTTGGAGCCTGTCCTGGAACTAGCTCTTGTAGACCAGGCTGGTCTCGAACTCACAGAGATCCGCCTGCCTCTGCCTCCCGAGTGCTGGGATTAAAGGCATGTGCCACCACCGCCCGGCAGGGCACTGGGTTTAATTCCCTGTCTAACCAGACAGACCGCAGATAGTATTCAGGAGATTTGCATATGAGTGTGGTCAGAAGATTAGGGTTAAGGCTAGGGTTAGGGTTAGGATTTGCGTTAGGGTTAGGGTTAAGGTTCATCTTATTTCATGAGATGTGGTCTCATGGGGGTTAGGTTTTCATGCTGCACAGCCTCCAGGTTTTTATCCTAAATATTTTTACCGGAGGAGTCAGAGATGGAGTGGCAGGTGGTCCTAAATCACTTGTCATATGATCTGAGAACTGGACTTTGTTCCTTTGCAAGAGTAGTGTGGACTTTTAACTGCTGAGCCACCTCTTTAACCGCCTCATGAATATTCTTGGTGGTAATGCCATTCCTGTGCTAGCCCCAGGATCAGCAAACTAAAGGAGCCCAGAAGGAGGCATGATTATTTAGTCCTAAGGGTCCTGAGCACATAAAGACTAAGAAGTTGACAGCTGTCATCCTCCAGCTACTCCGCCCTAGACATTTCCACTCTTGTGTGTAAGTTGGGGTTGTTTAAGTTTATTTTTGGTTTTGGTATCTTTTAATCCCCTTGCCCGGGCTGCTGGGAATTGAACCCAAGGCCTTGCCATTGCTAAGAAAGCATTCTGTCATTGAGCTAAATACACAGCTATATTCTCACCATTAACTTCTGACTCCTGTCATGTTCCTCTCTTCTTGACAGATTGGAAAAAGTCTGGTTTCATAGCAGCCATCAGTTCCATAATGGCTAATTCCCATTCAGCCCATTTCTTCTTTTCCATCACTTCTGCAACATTCAGATTGAGGACTCTTCAAGCCCTGCTCACTCCATCTCTGCTGGGGAGTTTAGGTGACTGCTTACTTTAAATATACCATCTTCTCCTGCCTTTCCTTCTGTATTTGAAACTCTCTTTTGCCTTTAGCATATAAGCAAGTCCCAGAGCTTACTTTGGATCACAATTATCATATTTATTAGTGTTATTTTTAGAGTTTTAAAATTTTTATTTTATCTGTATGAGTATTTTCCCACATGTATATGGACCACACTTGGGCTTGGTGCCCAAAAAGTACAGAGGAGGGTGGATCTTGTAGGACTGGAGTTACAGATGGTTGAGAACCACCATGTGGGTGCTAGGAATCAAACCCAGGTCCTCTGCAAGAGCAATATGTGTTCTTAGCCTCTGCACCATCTCCCCAGCCCACTGTCACTCTTTGCTTTTTGCTTCCTAACCACCCCCACTTTAGATGAAGCCTTCCATGTAGTTACACCCCTGACTATAAACACTATATGGGACACTCAACAGACACTCTTACGATTGCCGCATCCATTTCTCCTGACAGTGTAGTTTGGTAGGTCACAAACTGGTAATCTACAAAGTGAATCTTCTTTCTTTCATGCTGTCAGCTGAGAAGTCAGTGGCACCAGCGGATCTGGTATCTGTCGAGGGACCGTTGGTACCCAGGTCACCGTGCTCTTCTCATAATTCTCTCACAACAGAAAGGGAAACTGACCTTCCTGGGGTCTCAAACCCTATGCATGAGGATTCCACTCTCTTAACGAGGTCACTTCCTCAAGGCTACACTTGCTGGTGTTAGCACCTTCACAGCTAGGATTAGAACATAGGAAATTTTCAGGTCCACAACACTCAATAAACGTCCAGCCTCTGTAACCAATCAGGAGAACCTTCTGATGGGGATGCGAACATCTGGTGCAAAGTCAATATTTGTGTTCAAACCCAAATTGGCAAAAGCAAAACCTATTGTACCAGATGTTGAAGAACACACTCAAAGTTCCACAAAAATTGTCGTCATGTTCTTGTCATACGAAATGATGAATATTTATCAACTTGGACTTCATCTAATGGTGCCGTGTTATTTCCTTAGTCTACAACACTTGAGTAAGAAACTGCTTCCATGTGCTGTGCTGAATCTCAGAATAGATCATTAGATCTTTTAAGGGAGACGATCTTTCCTCTTCGTGGTTAGGTACATTAGAATCATGACTTGTAACCAGCGAAAACGTAACCTTTGAGCCACAGACATAACAGTACCGTTTGGCAAATGAGGGTGATGTTTACAACTGGACCAAATGTGACAGGCATCAAGGCACTAGGTGTACATCTAGGCATCTCTGTGCTTAGTTCTGACAGCATGTCTATTATAGTTTTTGTAATAGCATGGATATAATTTATTAGAATTCAAATATAGAATAAAGTGAGCACACGTTTCAGCCCACAGTACTCATTTGTCTATCGCTGACAGTTTCGTGTGTGTCTCAAGTAGAAATAAAGACATTGTAATTGAATAAACATTTTCCTCTCACTAACCGTGTCCTCTCAGGGTTAACAGGGAGCAAACAGAATACTGTGGAAGCCTTGCAAGAGTAACCACAAATAAGACAAGCAGGAGAGGTGGGTTTCTGCCTTAGTGGTTGCCAGCTGCAGAGGTTGCTCACGTGAGATTGATGGCCTGGTGAGTAATAGAGTTGGCAGACATTAGTAACACTCTGTCTTGCTTTCGGTATAGTTGTTAGCTTTTTCTATGTTTAGCATGTTTTCATATTTTAATAAGAATACTGAAGATTATATATATATATATATATATATATATATATATATATATCCAGTATTAGCCTGAAAGTTGACACTTCTGATTATGGTGTTATTTATAGCTTCATCTGTATTTGACATAACTACAAGATGCTTTCAACATATGGAAACATGTTTGTAAAATTTAACCTTATTACATTCCTTTTCTAGCCCCTGTGCATTTTATACACATTTACTCTGCATTTTAAACATTTTGATTATATATTGTTACTGGAGTTGGCATGCTTTTGTGGGAGACTGGAAGGATAAGAGAAATCCATGGCATCTGGAGTTGTGGGTTTTTTTTTTTCTTCTTCTGACAACTGACCAGGAGACTCCGTTTCATTTTTGAACCAAGATGGATGAGGTACCAGCCCAGAATCCTTTGTGACTTTGCCAGAAACAAGAGTACCAAGAATGTTTTTTAGCCCCTCACTAAAGTATCCGATGAGGTGTTGGAAACATGTGAACCCGTCCAATATTTTGCGTGGTGCACTTGCTCCCTTCTGGGAGTTGGACTCCATCCACCAGGCAAGCCATGTGAAAGGCATGGGCCTCCGACAATGGTGTGATGGAAATTTAAATAGGCAAGGACCCGCGCCAAGTTTGTAGAGTATTGTTACAGGCTGCTTTCGGTTCAAGCCAGTGAGTAGCCTGGCTTCCTTCCTTCAAGCCAGAAGTTGAAAATGGCTCGGGGTGGCCTTTACAGTTCTGGGAGCGCTCAGACACTCAGTAGAGTTGCCCTGTCTTCAGCAAAAGATGTGTCTGGTCTGGGGTGACCTAGAACACCTCCTAGGGATAAAACCTCTAGGCACATTGAATCACACTGAAAAACCGCACCTAGAATTGAGAGGATGACCTTCCCCTCCCCTCCCCTCTGCTTGTTTTCACTTACTGCGCCACTGCGGTGCATTTCGTGCTTTATTATGTCTCTTCCACTGAGTTCAGTGAATGTCGCCTGTGGCCAGGAGCAGAAGCAACTTGGAGGCTTTTCTTAAACAAAAGGGAAGAGAGCTGGCTCCTCAAGCAGGTTTCCCAAGGTCATGGCCACCTCTAATTACAATTCTAATGAAACATAAGGCGATCTTCCCAGGAGATCATTACTTGGTAATTTTTCAACAATAGCTATACCATCTCCTTTCCTAGTTGGAAAATACAGAAAAATGGTCCATCAGCGGCCGTACCATAGATTTCATTTTCGAACTCTGAAATATTTCTGAATCCCTGATTAGTTCCTTGACAAGCAGCACATTTATACACAGTATGAAATATGAGTGTTATCTATGCCTTGGTCTTAATTTAAAATTTGCATTATACAGTATTTATGTAGACCTCCTCTGCAACCCTTCAAGTGCTCCAATGAGTGATTCTCCATTACAGGAGTTTATCTTGAAATATCTGTCCGAGCATTGTAAATAGCGTGTTATGGATCATGTGTTTATTTAGACAAGTGAAATACAACATCCAACGCTTACCGCTGGGGAAAAAAAACTAGGCCAATACGGGCATTAAAAATATAGCACCATATATCTTGGGCAAAAAAGTTCTTCGGATTCCACGTGCGAGGATGGGGAATATTTAGACTCTCGAGCAAAGATTACATGTTTCTTGATTCATCTCACAGCACAAATCTACTTCATTTGCAAAGTGATAACCTATTAGCATAACTAAACCGCCTATTGCATGGAGGCTCAGAAATAAAATAAAAAGATTAGCCAGTTATCTTATTTACATATATTGAATTGCAGTAATACAGCCCGATCTCTGCCTCTCATTTGATTCTAATTAAAGCGTAGCAGAGAAACTGCAATCCACACAAGAGCTTATTTTAATAGTCAGAGCTGGCAAAGTCCCAATATCACAATGTAGCAATTAACAGCATGGCTGTATTTGCTATTCATGGTTTGATGTAAAAACTTGTTTATTAAGATGGGCTGGAGGCGCTGGTGTGCAATAGACCTGCATGTAATTAGATTCCAATTATTTGTCTGTTTCTGATATTGTAAACTGGCACTTAGCACATCAGTTAAATTGACACACGGCGCTGCATGGTTTACTCGGTAATTAAAACATGTTCTGTTAATTAGATGATGACCACTTTATTTCAGGGCTCTTGTGTTTGGGTTTTCTCGTCGGCTCTGTTTGTATCATGAGCCACCAGACGCTCCTCTAATGAGTCCTTGTTTTGTTTCAATTACCACCTGCTGTTCAAAAGCAAAGCTTGTTTTAACTAAACAAAATTAATGCTTGTCTCTTCCTTTGTAAGAACTTAAACGTTAGACAAATTAATACGCTTATTATCGAAGTGTTAAGCTCTGGTTTTAAAGCCTGCGAAGGCAATTAGAAGAAAGTTATAAAATGTTGTAGAGTGCAGCATCAATATTGTTTTGCGTATTAAGAGGCATTCCAAACAATGAAATATTTGCTGGGGTTGAAAGGAACATGGGGGCTTAGCCTGCCCACCCCCAAATTAAATTAGCTCCTGCAATTTGTACAGGGATCCAGAAACGAGAGATGCAGTGATGTTTTAGGAGATGGATCCGATGAATGGGGCAGGAAGGCATGCAGCGTAGCCATAATACATCTATGAATGGCAGTAGAGTATCCTGGACATCACCCCCAGCTGTTTGCTCACAGCGGATTCCCTTACACGAGATACTCTTGTTCTTCCATGCTGCGTGACTAAATGCAGCTGTTTGTCAAAACTTTGACTGTAAACACTGGGAAGAGGGACGCTTCATATTTCCTGTGGGTTAAGGCCTGTCTTATTAGCTCAGCTTCCTATGTCATAGCCAACCCCATATTGCACATCTCCCGGAGCCACCAGGGAACAGTTCCTCTTCTCGTCAAAGCACACACATTATTCCCGCTAGACTTCTACAGAGGTGAGAACTGCCACCGTGCAAGGACAGAAAGCAAAGGATGACCGCTTATTTCTAGGAATACCTTCGTCACTAGAGTTGCAGCACAGTATAATGACATCAGGCAAGGCTGACCGGTGTGTGTCTAAGAAACAATTCTTGTGCACAGACAGGCTGGTGTCATCGAATGGCAAGAGAAGCTTCTTGTTGGTATTCTTCCACTGCATCGAAGTTAGCAGCTTGGGACTTGTCCTCCTTTATGTCAGACAACTTCAGGGAGGTTTACATGTGTTCCTCTGTAAAGTCAATTCAGAATCATTCAGGGTTCATTTCAATGGGTGTTTGAGCTGACAACCGCCATCTTTCTTTGCATGTGTATGTGTTCATGCGCATTCGGTGCACGTGTGTGAACACACATGTGGAAGTACCATCCACCTTGTTCTTTGTCAAAGGGTATCTCTCACTGGTCCCGGCTTTGCCAAGTAAAGAGCGTGCCTGGCAGTGAGCCCCCACGATCTACCTCCCCAGCCCTGGGGTTACAAGTGCATATCATCATACCAGGCTTTTTTACATGGGTTCTGGGGATAGGTTTCTAGTTTGGCTTATACGGCCCAGCATTTTATGGATTGAACTTTGTCCTCAGCCTGCTATCCCCAGAATGGAATCGTCTATGTAGGATGTAAAGTTTTTAGAAAGCCTTTTAACTCCAAGGCAAATCACGCCCACAAGCGGTGAGGGCGACTTTCTTATATCAGCGCTCATCGGAAGTTGGAATTGCCATGCTTTCTAGAAACTTAGCAACAGAGGTGTCACTGCATATAACAGTTCTGATTTTGGAAGCGCCAGTCCCTAGCGCCACTGCCCTAGGTGCACAGGTGCTATACCTGTGCACCAACAACCCTACACTTCCCTCTGGAACTTTAATTGAAAACAAAAAGCCTGCAGCAACTCATTTTTATACCTTAGGGGTACATTGCCAGAGCAATGGGTGGCAAGTGAGCGGAGAGACTTCTATTGATATTAATGGCAGCTGTGAAACAAAATTACTGAGCCCCGCCTGGCAAACTTATTCCTTAATGCTGCGGTTGCCTTAAATTAATATTTTACAAAGACCCAAAGTAATTAGACTGTGTCTTACTAAATGCCCCATTTACTCATTAGATGTTGCAAAATGCATCTTTTGCTGCAGGCCCAGTGGGGCCATGTTAACTATTCTAAAATATATAAATGGCTTCGGTGGGACCTTTTTTTAAATGCTGGTGCAAGGGAAGGCCACAGGCTCCTCACTGGTGACCAATTAACCTCGGCCTATTAAAGTACACAGCACTGGGGCTCAAGGGACATGGTTTGACTGTGGTTATGTAGACCCAGGCAACAATGCATTATTTTCAGTCATGTCTCAAGTGCACGCATGTTCTAAATAAGACTTTACTTCCACCCTGTGCTATGAATCTGCTGATTTTGACCTACAAAGTCTGTTTCATTTTGTATTCCTGACACTGTCAGGATCTTGACTTCTGCACCAACTCCGAGGTGAGGCAGCTAAGTTAAGCCCCATCATTCTTGGCTAGGGTGACTGATTCAAAGATGAGTCCAATCCTAAGATGGTACAATACCCAAAGTATATGCTTACCGGAAAATTGAAGAGAGATCTTGTTTTTCTTCTGGTAGATGAAAGACAGGAAGAAAAATGTACTAAGAGTTGTTATCAGACATGTCTGATTATATTTTTATTGAAAATATATTTTATTATTATATTTTATTTAAAAAGTTTTGTTTCAGTTTATGAGCTTATGGCAGCTACTAGAGGGTATTGAATACCCTGGAACTTGAGTTTCAGGGTGTTGTGAGCTTCCCAAACACAGGTGCTAGGAACCAAGCTTGGGCTACCCTCCAGTGCAGCAACTGTTGTTAGTTGCTGGGTCATCTCTCTAGGTCCTGATCATTCTTTTAAGTCAAGAGCTAGCCAGTACAGAGAAAGCAGGGTGTGCTAGAGTCCAAACACCGTGACTTGTAGCAAGCCATATGCAAGAACAATCTCTAACTGACACACTCTATTTTTCATATTACACAGTTCTCCTTTCATAGGAGGCAGATCCCCCAGCTTAAGTAGATTATTCATCTGAGAGCCCAAAGATAGATCTCCGAGGATTTAGTGATTCTTTGAAATGAGAAAGTTTATACTATGTGCATGTCTTCAAGGCAGTCACACAGAACCCACCTCAAAGAAAGTTCTAGAAGGTCTCTGGTAATAAAAGTCCCAGAAGATCAGGAAGGAGAAAAACAGCAACTGTATAGATTCTGGCAGGAGACATTTGTCTAATATGTGTCAATTTAAGGGCCCCACCTCAGTCCCAGTGTTCAAAAGAACACGCAGGAATTCTCTAGACAAATTTGGAGAGAAAAAAGTTAGAGCGTTGCGGAGGATGGAATTGGTTGTGCTGGGAGGCAAGAGGTGAAATGGACCTGCATATGAATAAAGGAAGAAACGCTTTAAAGGGGAGCTAAAAATGGGGCTACCGACTGTTTTGTTTCAGAGGCTGCTGTGCTGGTGTGTATGTTCAGGCCGTCCTGCCTCACGCACGAGAGGATGCTCTAAGACCATCGGTGCTTCTCTGAAATTGCAGGTAGCATCAAACCCTTATTCCTATGTGTTTTCCATACACAACTACATAAGAAAAGGAATAATTCATAGATTAGTGACTGTCAAAGATCAGCAGCAAAGCCTAACAATAATAGAGCAATTATAATAACCACTGCATTGACAATTATGCGTAGTTTCTCTCTTAAAGTATCCTAAATATTTCTTCCTCATTTCTCTTAAGAGGATCATGTTATGACTTCTCTGTGATACATCTGAACTTTCAACATTTTACAGTTTCTGGACATTATTAAGTAAATTAGCTGGTCAAAAGGACACATTGGTCCTTTTCCTGATTGATCAGGGTTTTCACCAGTGACTGGCAGTTGGGTAGTGTATAGCGCACGGATACAGCAGATGGAAGAAGATAAGGTGGTCTGGCAAAATGCGGATGGTCCAAGATTTTATCGTGCTCTTCAGAATGGCATGCAACTTACAACTTATGCTTGTTTTTCAAAACTTCCCACTGAATGTCTTTCTGACCAGGGTTTACTTCAGGTAGTTAGTGGAGTGGCAAACAAAACCCACAATACAGGGCGTCCCAAATGGTCAGTGGCTGGGAGCTATTCATGTCCCATGGGGCACCTAGCAGACTGCACAATCACAGTCCGTTTTCACAGAGAGGTGCTCGCACTAGTTAAATGTCGCAGACTACAGATGCCGAAGTCAAGTCTATGGCACGGCCTTCCTAGCATCTTCCGGGCAGTCATCCACATCTGTCTTACGAGGCGTGATGTCGATGAAAACGCAAGGACGGCACAAGAAAAAGCAGAGCTCAACTCAGCGAAGCCATTGCCGCTTTCCAGTGCCGCCGGAGTACGGTGTCAGGCAGATCAAGAGCCTGTGTCTGGAGCCAGATTGTGAGGTCTAACCCTGGCTTCACCTCCAGCCGTGCGACCTTGGATATGCGCATTTACATTTCGTTGACTTGGCTCACCTTTTAGAAAGTCAGGATAGGCTGAGTTTGAGGCAGTGGCTTCACACTCATATTCACAGGAAGCAGGAATCGCGTCTGAGTCAAACCGATGCCTCTGTGTAGTGGTTCCCTACGGCAGCACTGACGAGGAATTAGAATAGCAAGAATTTATTCTCTTATGCAGAGGAGTTAGTTCTGCAGTTCAGCAATGCAGGTGTCCCTGAGACCACGATTTCTCCAAAGCCTTAGAGAGGAAACCTCTTTGCCTCCTTCAGTTTTTGGCTGTTGTGGTGGTCCCCTGGGCTACTCTGAAGCTGCATCATGCCAGCACCTATTCCCATCTTCATTTAACATTCCTGCTTTGGGAGTCACAGTGTCTTTATTATCTTTGCAGGGACACCACCCATCATTAGATTTGGAGCCTACCATAATTTGGTATGACTTTATCTTAACTTTCTTTTAATTAAATTTTTGTTGGTGCATACATATGCTTGTGTGTGCATGCTCATGTGTGTGTAGGTGCGTTTATGTGTAGAGGACAAAGGTCAGCCTTAGACGTGTTGATTAGTTGCTGTCACCTTGCCACAAACTGGAGTTAGCTGGAAAGAGGAAAACTCAGCTGAGAGTTGCCTCCATTGGATTGGTCTGTGGGTGAACCTGAAGGGTATTTTCTTGTTGGGTGAGATTGATGATTGATGTGGAAGGGCCCAGCTCACTGTGGTTGGTGCCACTCCTGGGCAGATGGTCTTGGGTTGTATAAGAAAGTAGGCTGAGCAAGCAATGGGGAGCAAGTGAGTAAGCAGCGTTCCTCCACGGCCTCTGCTTCAGTCCTTGCTTCCAGGTTCTTGTCTTGAGCTCTTGCCTTACTGTCCCTCAGTGATCAGTTATGATCTGGAGATGCAAAGCCAAATAAATCTTTCCTCCCAAGCTCCTTTTAATCATGGTGTTTATCACAGCAGTAGACAACGTACTAGGACACTCAGACAATGTTCCTCTTAAAAGGGGGTTAATAAAAATTAGGAAATGTGTATAATCTATTTCATTGTAGCAAGTTTGCATTGCTTATGTTAAGCTCAAAGACAGTCTCCAATAAACTTATTTAACTTGGTCTGCTGTAATATCTCCCTGTTGTATCCGGAATGTGGTTTACTCTGTATTTATACTGGCGGAAGAAGGCTGAATGATTTTGGATTTTATGGGTTGGTTTTTCACCACAGTTGGAGACAATCAACATCATTTCTTCAAACTTTTTTTTTTAATTCTGGTCTCTATTTTCCTTATAAGACTCCAGTTATACAGTTAGACCATTTGGTCTTATGTCACAGTTTACTGAAATTCTCTATAAGTATTTAGACTTCCCCTTCTCCACACGCCAGAACAAATATCTCTCACTGACTTACCTTCTTTAATTGATTAGTGTTTAGTTGCCAGTCTTCTATTAAACCTCTTGATGAGTTTTAAAAACAGCAGATTCTGATTTTTGATGCTGCAACTTCCAATGGGTTCTTCAGAAAATTTTCACTTCTTGCATGAAATATCCTGTATATTTATCCTTCTATGTAAAACATATAATGCTGTTACAGCAGTTATGCAAGCATGCCTCTGCTAGGTTCAGCAGCGAGCTTATTGATTGGTATGCTGTTATTGGCTGTTTTGGGTATGCATCCCATCCTCTCATCTGTTTCCTTTCCCTTTCTGTTTCCTCTGTCCCCTTCTGCTATCATTTCTTCCTTCCCTTCCTCTCATCACCAAAGCCAGTCTCACACACGTTATCCAGATGCTCTACTGAGCTGTATCTTTAACCCCTTTTCTTCTCCAATTTCATCGTTGATTGGGAGTTGGCTACATTAAAACATGCAGACTATGCCACAGGAAAGGTGGGATCAGACCATGGATGTCCTTCCGTCCTCCTGGAGAATGAGAGTGGCAAGGCCAATCCCTCTAACTCATGAGGGCTTCCTAAGGTGATCCTGAAGACATAGTAGGACCACAGAGAAGACGACTGGGACTCCCCTTTCTACTCTGTCCCATACTGTGTCCGCATGCTTGCTGGCCTTCGTTCTGTTTTCAACCTGACAAAACAAATTGCAAGAATCATCTCAATAAAATGGACAGCAAGAATTACCTGCTTTTCATGCCAGAAGACTGTGCAAGTTTGCACAGCTGATTCAAGTGTTCCAGGTATTCCAGGCTTGAACTCCCTTGGGGAAGACATTAGGGGTGAACCCTGAGAGAGACGGAGCTGCCAGAATAGTATAAGCAACACTAAAGACTCACCAAGAGAGCCACCCGTGGGCATTACTGGGTGGTTAAGGAACTGGAAAGGAAGATTGACAGCTCATGCTTGAAAGCAATGACTAGACCTCCACAGAGCTACACCAGCCATCAGGGCCAAGGGTGCTCCATAAATTCGTTACACGGAGGTCTCTGTCTCCAGCAGTAAGGGATAAACTAGAACTCCTGTCTCTTTCACTTTGTTTTCCATTCTAGTTAGAACGGTGCCTGGTATACAGCCAGTGTAGATAGCCAGCGCTCAAATGTCCATCTGAGAAAATAAACAAATGTCGTAACCTTATTTCTTCCTATACTTCCACTTTCCCCCCCTCTAGCACATATCAAACCAGCCGACATAAATAGTTCTCACATTTGCTCTCGTCCTACTTTGTCTTCTTCCGGGAGCCTAAGAGTCTTGAACAGTGGCGGCATGAACAGCCATTATTGGGATGGCTGCTTCTGCCCACAGGATGAAAGTGTGGGCGGGTGGGGAAATGGCAGGTGGAAGGATACAGCAGTGGGAAACGGATGTGTGTTCAGTGGCACGGGGAACACTGAGGCAGGAGAGGATTTTCCTGTTTGGATAATAACAAGCCACGAAGGCTACTCTGAAGGACCTTTCTTCTTTTATTTTTTGAATCAATACCACTGTGAATTTTAATATGTGTATTTAAATGGGTACCTCTGGCTCAAACCTTTTGAAAAAATTGTGGCATTTTTAATAATTCATAGTAAGGCTAGCATAAAGAAACAACTCCTGACTGATAGGATTATAATGGAAGGAGTTAGTTGAACACCAAATATTTGCAAAATCACTTCAAAAGACATTTGAGGACTAACTGCCATGAGGCTTCGTGTAACTACCGAATGTGCTTAAACAGAAAGAGGAACTATTGTCTGAGAGAGCAAGGTATTGGGTTATTCTTAAAGAATGGTTTACTATGCCAATAAAACATTTCTTTAAAACTAGAGTTTCTTAATCACACAGTCAAGTTATGATTTGCATTGGGTGGAGTACTGCTGGACTCAGAGCTCTCCGTCCTCCTCGTTCCTAAGACAAGACCTGTATGTCTCTCAGTTGAAGGTAAATGGGGAAAGCCTTCGGTAGGCTGTTTGATATCCATTGGAAACTTAGTGTGCAGCCCTGCGGGAACACGGAGACTTCAGGTACAGCCATTTTAATAACCACACTTCCGACAAAACAAAGGGTTGTGACGTCAGCAAGGTGTTGTTTTACCACGCGTGAAAGTCATCCGAATAAACAATCTCCAAGCAACAATTTCTACAGTAATAGATTTTGATATTTTTTTCTCTCCAAAATGTTCTGCTGATGCTTGACATTGTAATGGATCATGCCAGATTACGTCAATCATATGTCACTTAGAACAGCGACCTCCGAACCACAGCGTGCCTGTGAAAGACGGAGTGGTAACAGGCTGCAGTCAGGAGGCATTGATTTTATTTTTCATTTGAAATGAGAAGTTTATTTAAACAACAAGATGCTTGCCTTGACGGGAAAACTCTCCAGGATCATTTTGTTCAAGCGTAATTTATCCCCCCCCCCCCACTTAAAGACAGATTGCCCTACGTGTAACAGGTGTGGAAAAGAAAGTTACACAAAACTGCCCTTGGCTTTTCAGTGATGAATGAAAACCCTGAAATTCTCCAATCAAACAAGGCATGCAAGGGTTTTATTGTTGGGGTGTTTTGCTAAAACAACGAGAGCAAAACAACTTACTGGAAGAGAAAGAGAAAGGTGAATGAGCATGCCACCCAGGGGAGATTTGTACAGAGCCAGTACTCTCCCCGAGACCATCTCCATCTGAGCTCAGCCAAAACAGAACATTCCATTTGGTTAAAAGAAAAGGAGAGAGGGAAACGAAAAAGCAAGGAGCACGATATTCTTGTGCACACACGCTGATTACTTCGTGCACAATGAAGGAACGGGAATGGGGAAACGCAAGGACAGAGAAACTATACTTTGGTATAAGGAATGGGGTGGAACTAAATTATGGCTTTCTAATAGAGAATATATTCTTGGGCTGTAACAAAATTCTGGAGTAAAGTAGCAGATTCCCCTTCTAGTAGACACCTCCTGTCTGCCACCAGAACATTCCGGTAGTATCTTCGTTCTCCATTTCCAACTATGTAAGTGTGTCTGTTTGATTGGTTGCTCATCTAACTGGAATCTGATCTGCCTCACTGATAAACAGTCGTTCAAATAGGCTTTCCTTAGTTATTAAGCGGTGTCTGCCTCCTGACCTTGAACCGCACCACAGAACCTTCCTTCCTTGCCACCTTCAAATTAATATGACGGTTGCTCTCAGACTTGAGTCCTTCCTTGGGTTTCTCATTGGCCATGGCGAACCCCAGAGTCTCCCCGACTGCTGCTCCCCAAAGGAGGAACCGAGTCCTCCCTGAAGGGGCAGCAAGACGCACGGGGGGTGGCAGAAGGAGGCAGTGGAGGAGGCACACCCCGAGGTATCCATTTTTTGAAAGAAAACACAAGCAAAGAAAATACTAAAAAATACTTAATACTTTATACCTGACTATCAAATTAAGAAAGGTTTTTAAAATTCTCTCTGGAACATAGACACTAGAGAACAGCTTTTTATAGTTAGTGTCTCCATAGAAGGCATATACTAAGAAGAGTGAGTGCCCAGACAAATATTTTAAAAAATCTAAGCTATAAATTCACAAACATTGATTGGGTTCATTCTCAGAAGAGTGACTTAGGGTTCTCCGAGTGGAACACAGTATTCAGCATATCTTTCAGGGTGGGGGAGTTTATGGACACTTTGCCACACCAAGACTAGGGCAAATTTGCCTAAAGACCAAGACTCCCAGGAAGGAAATACAGTGACTTGAGGCTTTCTGTTCCCCACACAACGTTTCTTAAGAAGCTTTAGTTCTTCTGGATTCTTCTTCTTTAGTTCTTCTTTATGTAGGTATCAACACTGTCAGGTCATGAGTTTCTTCCTTTGTCTTCCCTTTTATGTGACCCCGTCTTCTAGGCTCCAGTGGAAATGACAGCACTTTTTTTTTTTCTCCAGCATTGTTTCAAAAATGGAAAGTTTACCCCTTGGTTTTCACATCTCTAAAACTTTATTCTCACGCAGCTTTAGCTCTTGACATCTGCCTTCAAATAAAATTTAATATGAAATCGATGCAAAGCGCCATACAGAATGAGGCTGATACCATTGAATATGGCTGGCCAATGGCTGGTGTTAACACCCGCGAAACCACAAATCAATTTTCCGAATACGGTTCTGTTTCTGAAAATCTATGGTGCATTAAACACCTCTGAAAGGTGTATCAGTCAGCTTTCTGCTGCTGTAACAAGAACCTGAAACAATCAGTTCGTAAGGAGAAAAGGCTTGTCTGTGGGGAGCACTTTGGACACATCCGGTCTCAGCTGATAGAGAAAGGTCCCTTTGGTTCTTAGTGAAGTCAGTCCTTTACCAGTAAGTACCCCTGCTTTTAGGACAAGGCAGCGTACTTTGACAGCTATGTTTGGCAAACCAGTTCCTTACTGTCAGGGCAAAAAAGAGAGAAAGAGGAAGAGATTGGGGTCCCATATCTTTTTTAATTGCTAGTCCCCAGTGACTAAAGACTTGCTCTAGGTATTACATCATAATACTTCCTGCGTATAGTATTGTGGGCTGGGGACCAAGCCTTTAACATGTGTGCGTTTGAAGAATGCACATCCAACGTATGTCAAAACTTTGCTAGTTGTTATGTGTATTGATGCCTCTTTCTTTTATGGCTGCATAATATTCCATTGTTGGCTATAACACAGTTTACCCAATTATCTATTGATGACCATTTAGTTTTTTTTTCTGTTTCTTAACTATTGTGATTAATGTCATATATGCCGCTATTAAAACGAATATTGGAAAATGGAAAAACAAATCATTAAAATTTATTTTCAGGCATGTTTCCAACTCTAAGCTGAAACAAAGCATAAAAAATTCATATTTTACACGTGACTAACCATCTTAGTCTAGGCAAGGGGAAGAATGGTTTAAAGTAGCAACAGTCTGTGCTATCCTGATACACACTGAAGGCAGTCTGCTCATTTATTGACAGAGAGTAGTATATGCAGCCATTTACCCAGAGTTCAAATCCTTACACTCATTACTAGTTATAGGTGTTTATCAGGGTCTCTCTCTCCCTCTCTCTCTCTCTCAAACCTTCAGTATGTTTTAAATCTATAAAATGGTAACCTTAAACACCAAAATAGCCATTGAATACCATAGCTTCAGGTTCAGCTAGCCCCATATTAACTATGTATGCTACATACTTTGAGAATCAATGTACTGTGTACTGCTGTAGTTTTGTATGTCACTTTAAGTCTTTCATGGTTTAAATATATAAGTGAAATCTAGGCTTGGTGGTACATGACTACAGCCCCAGCATCAGTGAGGATGAGGCAGGAGGACTGCGAATTTGAGGCAAGCCTGGGTCACAAGCTATGCTCAAGGGCTACTTTATAAGTGTGTCTCCGGAAACAAAAAACAAAGTGAATATATGTAAATACTTTTCTTATCTTTCTTATGATTAAAAACTCATATTAATCATAGGTTATAAATGCATAATTAGAGCAAATAAACAAGAATTAAAGTTTTCTTGGCTGTTGTAGAGGCGCAAGCCATTAATCCCAGCACTTGGGAGGCAAAGGCAGGAGACTCTCTGGGGGTTCTTGTCCAGCCTGGTCTATACAGTGAATTCAGACCATTAAGAACTGTGGTGAGACACTGCCCCACTCCCACACTGTCTGTCACCCCCACAGAAAGGGGAAATGAGTTAATACTCTCTTTCTTGACTTACAGAAATATACAGATAAGCAATACAGTGACTGAAAATACCATCCATGGATTTACACTTTTCGTTTTAGTCACGAGAAGAACATTTACTCTTCAAATGGTGTCCCTCTGCTTTTGCATCTATTGCAGCAGGGACTGCAGCATTTTTGGCTCTTGTCCAAATGGCTAGGGTATTGAAACGGAATGTGTGAGTGGCCGGAAGTTCTTCACGACGAACTGTGGCCTTCCTCCCTTGGAAAAGTGCTCACAGAGCATCCCTTGTACTTCGGGAAAAGTCAGCAGCATGCTGGACAGCTAGAGGTTCACAATTCACAAAAAGCCTCTGCCTCTAACTCAGGTTTTCAACATGTGAGAGCAAGTCACGTGGGAAGGAAGGAGACCGTGGACTGCTTTGATGACAGTTGGCCATCGCCAAGGAAACTGCTCCCTTGGTAACCATGGACAGTACATCTGTCTAGTTGCATTTCGAAGACTCACAAGTCACTACCATAGAAAATATATATAAAGTGAAAACACATAGAAAAAATACTATTGTAACATGAATAAAAATAATGGAGTTAGTAAAGATGCCTTTTGCTTTTATGACAGCTGTTAGGAAGTAATTATGGTATTAAGTAGAATATGCTTAGGAGTATTAAGTTATATATGAAAAATAAAATGTCTCCGGTTTAAGACAGCTCATAGAACAAAACAAATATCAACCATATAAACATATAATCAATCACTGGGTTTGCTATCGACAATATACAGAGCATGTATGACTTTATGAGAGTCTTTGCAGGGAGTTTATATTAAACACTGAATGCTCCCAATTTAATGATGTTAAGATGTTCACAGTAGCACCCACCTTAAAGAAATGTGGGCAACCGGAAGGCAAATGAGGTTAAAAGTCAAATCTAGGGAAGGATAAAATGATAAGGTTGCCCAGGAGGGAAGTAAAGTAATTCTGAAGTAGAAAAGACAGAATAATAAGAAAACAGAATAAAAACAATTATTTTATTTTTATTTTGGATATGAATGTTGGCCTGCATATACATATATGTATTACATGTATGCCTGGTGCACGAAGTGGCCAGAAAAGGGTACTGGGTTCCCTGGAACTGGAGTTACAGACGATTGTGAGCCATCATGTGGGGGACAAGAAAAGTGATTCTGAAATAGAAAAGACAAGATGGCAAGAAAACATAATTTTAAAAAATATTTTATTTTGGGTATGAGTGTTAACTTCCATATTCTTAGGTATATTGCATGCATGTCTGGTGCATGAAGTGGCCAGAAAAAGGGTATTATAGGGTATAAACATGGTCATAGGGAGTTTATGGAACTGGAGGTACAGATGGTTGTGAGCCATTATGTGGGGGCCAAGAAGCAAACCCAGGTCCTCTGCGAGAGCTGAAAGTGCTGTCAACCACTAAGCCATCTCTCCAGTCCTGAATGCATGAATTAAAAAAGACAAAACACCACATTTGATTCATTCACAGCTCTTAAGGAAGACAAAAAGCCAAAACTGAATTGCTATTTCCCTTGAGAAACAAGAAGAGAGAAGAAAATTCAAATTTAAAAAGTTGATTAAAGGTAGAAATCTAAATATTTTAATATATGTTACCTATAGCATTTTTCATTTCTATCAACATAACTTATAAATCACATTGAACACAGTCAATACAGACCTTCATCAACATTAGAATATAAAGAGTCCATGCCAGTAGGCAGAGAAGGTGAAATAAAGACAAGATGTGATATCATCGCACACACCTGGGAGACAGCAGATAACTTGGGGGATTGAGACAAGCTGTCGGGGTATGTTTTGAGATAGACATTAGATAGACATTAATTAACACAGAGTTTTCTGAATTATCTATATACATTTTTCTCAAGTTAACATACAACATCATCATGAAAGAGGTGTCAACCTCTGAGCTTGCACACACAAATTTTCTCCATGAATAGGGTCAACATCTTGGAATCACATCTCATAGATAACAGAGGAACACTCTCAGGGGTGCTAAGGTACAAGACAGCAGGGGATCAGAGTAGGTGACAAATATGGACATCACCAGCTACGTCAAAGATGAATTCCTAAGGGTTGGACCATAAATATGCAGAAATTATAGGAACACTTTAACCAACTTCTTTTACTTATGTTTTACTTTTTATGTTTGCACAAGTGTGAAATATGATAAAAATATGTGTCTAAGCCTAAAACTGTTCTTTTGGTAAGTACAGAGTAAAAATTCTAGGTGGTGAGAAAGCATCACATTATAGTTGAGGCAGCATAGCTATTTATTCCTTAGCGGCGAAGGAGATCTGCTGCTCCGTCTCCTAGTCAGTGTCACAGAGGCAATGAGGAAAAGAAGAGCACCTGGACACCAGCTTTTACTGTTTGAAAAGTGAGGTGAAAGGAGCGAAGGCAGCAAGGTTGGATGGACATTCTGACCAAGAAGGGCATCATTTTCCTGCTCATCTCCACAAATGGGAGGAAACCATGACGATAAAAAGTATGCATTGGGGCTGCCATGATGGCTTGGTGGTTATAAGTACACACCGCTCTTAACCAGAGACACCCACCATCCTCATTGAATTGCTCAAAATTGCCTGTAATTCCAACTCCAGGAGATCTTCAGGCTTCTATAGGCACCTGCACTCATGTGTATATATCCCTCGTACACACACACACACACACTTAAAAAGTAAAGCAAACATTAAAAGATAGACAATGAATTAGTGACTAGCAAAGATAACAAACAAATTTGGTAAGCACCTCTTATGGGGAAAGAATTTCATGATTAAATAAACAATCCAATCAATTTTATAGATGACCTTGGTACTTAATCTTTGTCTTTCTTTGTCACTTACTTGGAAATCCAATTTAATGTCTGCTTTGAGCATCAAAGAGCCCAACTAGGTTCAGGCTATATATTTTCCCAAAGGAGAAAAACTTTCCCCAATACTAAGGTTGATATAGACACATTAACTAGAGAAATACTAAATTTGGCACTTCTATAGAGCAAGTTGATTTTTTTCCCAGATATAAATTATTCTTTGAGACTATCTTCAATGTCAACCATGAAATGGTGCCTTTGCAGTCCTGCCAGTGAGTTGCTGCACACGCTCTCTTTCAACTGACTTATCTACCGGGATCTTTTTGTGCCTGCGAATTGAAAAGTCATCCTGCACACGTTCCATCTTCCTGATCTGTTTGACAGCATCCCAGACAAACACGGGAGGAGAGGGGCTCCGGCTCGCAACGTTACATCACTGGCTTTGAGATTCCACTGTACTTCGGTGAGAGAGAACACAATTACAGCCTTTGAGTGTAACTTCCATTTGGTGGAAAGCTATTTTCACTTTGGCACATGCACGCAAGATGAAAATGAAAAATCCTAAAGGGAATATGGAAATCTGTACACCCTCTAGCTGATTCTTCAAAGTACATTTTGAAAAATGGACTTGTTTTGAGAGTCACTGTAGTAGAGGAACTGTATTTACTAACCCGTCCAGCACATTCCTAGACAGACATAATACCACCCAGTCAATCCATTTCATGCTGTCACTTCCCTTCCTTAAAAAATTGGGTTTAAAGACTGTTTTCTTTCATCATTGATAATTTTTGGAGTGGCCAATAACAGTGAAATATCTTGAGGATTTTATCTAATTGTGGTAGACACACACACACACAAAAAAAAAATCATGGGTACCACTAGGAAAGCCATATTTCCCAGCCTTTCCTGCAACCAAATGAAGTAACTATATTCAAGTCGAGAGGCATGATTAAAACCATATATGTATTCGTTCTCACTCCTCACATTTCCCTTTCTTTGCTTGCTATACAGTTACTACAGAAATCCTGGGGAGGCCTCTGGAGCTTCAGAGATGCAAAAGCAGTAGAGGAAAAAAATCCCGAATCTATGCTTGACCCCACGGAGCAGAGTAACTGCTCAGTTCAAATGAATTTCTGGGCCAAGAAAGACACACCAACTGCCGACATGCTAAAGTGTTGAAATACTAGGGGCTGCTTTTTTTTTTTTCAATCTGGTGTCCCTTAACCAGATTAGCAAAGGAAGTAGAATAGAGAAGTATCCAGCTGTGCACCTTAGGAGCTCTGCCCCATGCTCATGTTGGAATGGGGCATATAGTCCAGGACGTGTGTGCTAACAGATTGCATACACATGATTTCAGATAAAATAATGTTTATCTCCATGACAAAGAATATCATGGTTTTATGAGAAAGAAGTTTATGAAGGCTTCTCCTCACGGTCCTCGCAGAACCCCCAAACAGAAGCATTTGTCTTAACTAAGAAGGAAGCCATGGGGAAGTATCTATACAGAGGGGGACAGATAGGCAGATACTCACAGGTACTCACGGCATGGAAAAAAGCAACAGGAGATTTGTGGAGGCAGTGAGGGGAAATGGTGCAACAATTACAGAGTGTAGGGACAACACCAAGCCAGAAGAAGCATCTCGCTCTTCACACAGATATTAGGGAACCAGTTGCATTTTGCATTGGAAAAAGGCTGCTCTGTCTGCATGTCAGGGAATGGCTTGAATCTATTTGTACAGAGATAGAATGTGACTGTCTCCTCCCCAGTATGCGCATACCCCAGGAGGAAGGGAAGGGTGTATTCCTCAGCATTGGAGAACATGCAAGGGACTGGAAAACCAATGTTGTGGTAAACTTTAGTTACTTTACACTTAACGCCATTTACCTCCATTGCAATTGCAGATGATCTTGGGGTTAAACTTGGTTAAATTTGAGATAGGAGCTCTTTTTTTTTTTTCCCCTTCACCCACTGAGAACTTCCAAAGCTAATAAAATTACGGCAACAAGTGAGGCTGGGTTTTAGTGAGATTTTTGTCATGTGTATCCCTCATACCCAAGGCACCTTGGGAATCCACTAGTCCCTTATCCACTGTCACCCTGGGGAGGACTCCCCATAGGATGTCTCCCCATAGGATGCATTGGGATTCTCTTCAGTAACTGCTCAGGAGATGCTCCTATATCTTAGTTACTCCTAAGAATTTAGTAAGGATTCTTCCCAAAACACACTGAAGAAATGTTTTCACTTATGCTGTGCCCCTAGATTTGCAACACTGATGTCCCTGTCTCAAGGTGTTTCCCGGTTTTTAAGTGAATTCCATGCTGATGATTGGAACTTGAGGCACCACTTTTTCTACACTGTATATCAAGGCCACAGCTGGAGAGGCAGAGGAGTGAACAATTAGCTTGAGGTTCCGAGTCTTTTTCTGGGTCCTGATCTTGTTTCTTTTCCTGGTGACTCACGCTGTGGAGTCTGGAAATCACACCTTTCCCAGCTATAGAAACCTCAGAGCAGGCTCCAACTAGCCTTGTGTTCTCCAGCCATGAGAGAAGAGCCAGACGGCTGGCCTTTTGTGTCTTCAGATTCACACTCCTCTTGCCTTCCCAGAAGCAATGGGAAGGGAGGGACAAAGGGAGGGAAAAAGAGGAGGAGGAGGAGGAGGAAGAGGAGGGAGAGAGAGAGAGGAGAAAAAGAGAGGAGAAAGAGAGAGAGGAGAAAAAGAGAGGAGAGAGAGAGAGTGCCCTGAAGTGAGATGCTTCTAAAAGGTGTCTCTTCCCACTTGAGAAAGATAATTGACTCCAGGTACTTATTTTTGAAGGCACAATGGTAGACTTTCAAAGCCAGGCTGTTAATTTGATCATATTAACTTTTGAGTCACTTGACTGGACAGTTTAGGAAGCAACAATTCTCGTAAGACTCCTATAATTACATTTGGACAAGCTTGTGCATAGGACAAGTCCACCAGCTTATTATAACCATGCTGTGTTTCACACACCATCTTCATTATCTTGAGCTAAAGAAGAACGCGCACTCTTCGCTGGGTAATTTTAGATTGGCCACTGACACACTCTGCAGTGTTTATAAAGAAAACAAAACTTGGATGTTGGCCCTTTTAATTATAACTGGCAGAATTGCTACACCCCAAATCACATAATCTCTTCATAATATATCTTTGAAGACATCTGCTTGCAAAGCAGAACAAGGAACTTGAGTTCTAAAAACAAACTTTGCACTAGATTGATTGGTCTGGCGAGCCCTGCTTCTGAAGTACTGACGGATCTTGAAAGATAGAGCCCCGAACTTTCAGAAAAGTTTAAATAGTCTGTCGGGGAGCGCCATCCAACTGTCCTTGGTCTGGACATTAAGACTGGCGACTTGAGCTCCTATTTTATTGCCAAGCCTACTGGCCCAATGATCAGTGTCAAACATTTGACCAGGCATCTCAGCTTCGTCGCTTCCAAGTAAACGTCTAGCTCATGTACCATGTGGTGACCTCTAGTTAACCGCTTTACCTGGGAGACAATCACCACCTACGGGGCTATGCTCTAGGTGCTTTGGCATGTTGGGGACAATGGAACACATAGAGCATTTTGGCAAACCATGAAAGTGCAATGATGACATCATCTTGGCGGTTCACTATTTGCTGTTCACCCGCCAGACTAGGGACGCAATCAAATCCATCTCCGAGGGGCTCTCTGGTGATGTCTGTCACTGAGTTTGAGATCTTTAAACTTGCTGCATGACCTAAAAGATACAAAGGACCTGTGACTGGGTCATCTTTGCCCTGTAGATGCCTGGAAATCCTTCTTTCAGGAAGTGCCTTGCTCATGCATATTTGAGTTCACAGCCCAAAGGCAAGAGCCTGAATTTGGGGCCAAAATCAAATTGCCTACATGGTATGCATTCATGTAACTCATAAGGCCCCACCTTTCTTCCACAACTCTAGCCAAAGAGTCTGGTTTTCTTTCCTAACACAGTATTTTCTGGAGGCCAGGATGAGTTGTTAAATACTAACAGGACTTTAAGATCGCTGCCGGGAAAGTGAAAGCAATCACACTGTACTGAGAAAGTCCAGCCAAGAACACTACAAATTCCAGCCTTTCAAATATCCGCGGGAATGAATATTTAGCACTCCATTAGAGGTTTCTGCTCGGGACCTTTATCCCAAGGAAGTGAGCTGGTTATTTCATGGAGGACACTGGCTATATTCTAGATGAAGAAATTATTCGACTCCATATTTAAACCTCCATAAAACGTACAGTATCTAGAAACTACACTGCTGATTTATAAAGTTTTTAAATGTTGGAAGGACCCCAAAAGGCTCATGGACGTTGACATTGCCGCTATTTTTACACTTAGTTTATTATTCTAGCGTTTTCCTCCAGAATTTTTTTTTTTTGTCTGAAAAGTATAGAATAATCGGTTGCTCTTAAAGCAATGAACCATTGACCAGGGGTTGCCTCAGGGCCCCGTGGTTCAGCATCACGTTTAGATGCGAGGGATTTTGCTTAGGTTCCCTCTCCCGGCAAACTGGGAAAGATAACTAGTTTGATGCACATTACGTGTGTGTCCTCACGTGTATAGACTCCAGAAACATGGGAGCTAGCAACATCTAGAATGAGGTAAAGTATGAAAATAAGAAAATTCTGACAGAACCAGGAATGATTTACTCTAATGGAACCAGTTCCCTGCTTCCACTCTGTGCATTTTTTGGTAAAATCAGCCAATCTATTTTTCTTTCTTCTGTTTTTGGCAGGTCATGCCAAGAAGACTTTGGCTGAAGGAAGTGAGCACAGACTGAAGGTGAAGTAAGAAAACAATACCACCGGGTGAGGATGCCCTTCTAGAACTTTTTATTACCAGTGAGCATGTCTACGATGTTTTGGGATAAGGACATTTAGGGTATTATTTGACTTCAACAGAAAATTTTGGGACAGGTGACTAGATGGCACTTGGCGAGGTATGCAGCATGTACTGATTCTGACTTTGCTAATGTGCTTCCTAAAGATGCCGAGATAAATGCCCAGTTTCCAAGTTCTGGTTCTCATGGACAGTATTCCAATATGTTTTGAATGGGTCAGTCAAAATCCTCCTCACAGTGAAAGGATAAATATATTGATATACACGTAAAATTATTTGTCTCTAATGTGGTTATGTGAATCCAACAGTTCTTCCCAGGCTCAGGGAATCTGGAAAAGCCTGGGACTTTGACACAGCCCTCTCCAGTGTGGAAGGAAGCGAGCATGGCTACTCTGATTCTCATAGGAGATGCAAAGATGCAATTTCAGCAGTGAGGAATGGCACAAATAAAATTATGTTTATTATTTTATTCACAGCATTTAATTATAGAGGGAGATGGGTAGTCAGATAGCAAAAGAGCTATAAATGAGGGAAAGGCCCGTCTGTTCTTTCTAAATGGATGTCCTAAGACAACTGGGAAGAACATTAATAGACTGCCCAGCCTAAGACAGACTCCAGGGGCATCCACATGCACTAGGGATTCGTCAAATACCACACTGCTGGCCTGGCTCCCAAACCATTTCGCTGTGGGTAGTTGACATTTGACAAGATTACCTTTGGATCTTGGTCTGAGTCTCTGTTTGGCCTAAGGTCATCTTTTATTTTTTTTAAAAGATAATAGATAATACAGTTATATAGCAGAAACAATGTCATAAAGAATCAATCAGGGACTCACAGCCAAATAGAAAACAAACAAAGGGAAAGATTTTGACTACAGCTTGCTTTCTTACCTCACTGTCCTCAACTGCGATGATCAAATGACGACTTTCATTATAAACACCAAGTATTTATTTTATAAATGTTTGGCATTTTTTATAGACGAAATACAATCGTGTCATAAGACTCCAAGGCAATCTCATCCTTGTAAGACTCAAAACATTTGCTGATGATAATTTGAACCTGAAAGTTTCAACCATAACAGAATTTCGCCAGAGCATAATGTTGAATCATTAAAAAGATAATAATAATAATAAAGCCTGCACAGGTCACAGATAAAATCACATTATGGGCTATGCAGTTGTATACAGGAAGCAAACAAAACACACCTTAATGCTGGCAATACAACTGGCTATTCAAAATATAGTTAATAAGTTTCCAAACATGCAAATTCTAATTTTAAAATTAAGCCTTCCAATTGCCAATTTCAAAAAATGTAATGAGTTTGGAGTGGCCTTTTTATTATGCATGGTTTTATGTCTTTGGATTTTGAAATTACCTAGCATGCATTTTCAACTTTGCTACAATTTCCCAGGCTGTTTTCATTTCTATTTAAAAAAGGCTAAACAGTAAGATATGCTTCTGTTTTGCATTCTAATTGCACGTAACTGATTTGTACAGCAGAACAAAAACTCATTTTCAGATTAAGAATTGTGCACCAAGAAATAATTATTGTTCTAGCAGAAAAAAATTTTTTCCCACTTTCTCTCATCTTTGTGAATGGATCGCCAGGTTCCTCCTGAGTTCCCAGCTCTCCTAGCTCAGCATGCAGTGCTGTCCAGGAACTGAAATAATGCAAATGGGAACAAGCAGTGTGCAATTGTTTGGACCTTGTCCTTCCCCACTTGCAACATAACACTTGCCTTTTATTATTTCATCTTCAGCAATGAAGGGGTGACTAAACGGTTGCAGGTGGTGACGAAAATAAAAGCTATCCATCATTATTTATTAGGCATGAAAAAGATACACAATAATGTAATTTAATCTCAGAGCAGACAATTATTTCCACATATTGATAATACAATGTGAAAACTGTCATGAATTCTAATATGATATTTGGGCTTTATTGGTGCACCACGGCCAGCATGACAAATAATGAAATTGTCTCAAAAAGAGGGAAAAAAAGGAAAGGTAATTCTGTGCATATGTCAATATCGCGGGTAGAAAACATATCGCTAAATTTTTATAGCTTCTTCATTACAACTTGACCACTTCAAGTTTCGAGTCAGACAAAAGTGCATTTTTTCAGTCTTCTCAGCTTAAAGTAAGATGTGCGGCATGGACTCCACCACTGCACATTTGTAAAGTGTCAAGCAGGCTTCATCAACTTAAACTCTGGAATACCGGCCAGTCTGCTAAAACATTTGGGAGTGGGGATGCAGAGATGGCTCAGCCATGAAAGGCTAGGCTAGCAACCAAAAATATAAAATGTTTGTGAACAGTATATATACACCATTGTCTCAAATTTCTAGCATGCTCTTTGGTTCCCTTCAGTCTGGTAAAAATCCACAGATGAAAGCTGTGATCCTTATTTTGCAGCGCTTGCTTGCATGAAGCTAGAGAGCTTCCCTTTTAATTGAATGAAATAAACACTTAAGAATCAATGTCTTTGCGAGGAAATCCTGATTGAAAAAAATTCATGGCAAAATAAAACAAAACAAACCCATCAAACATAAAAACAAACAAACAAACAAAAAACAAACAACAGCAATAAAAGGAAGGCTGGTTTTTTTTTTTTGTTTGTTTGTTTTGTTTTGTTTTGGGTAAATGACCTTTCTGTCTCCCGGGTTACTTAATTCTTTCTCTCAGTAGAATCTGTGCTGAATCAGGATGGGGTCAAGAGAGACAGGAGGCTATCTTTGACTTTTGTCTTTGACTTCTATAGCTACAGCTAGAAACCTAGAGCATTGTACAACTTCTTTATTTTTTTTTAAAAAAAAACCAGTAAGTATTTTTTATAAAAGAAAACAAAACTGAATGATTAAAAAAATACTTTGTGTTTCATATACCAATCAAAATATAAAAACACACCAATCTTAACAAATTCTAAAGTTTGGGTATCTGAACTGGCTCCACACAGTCCTCATAACCTAGTCCAAAGAGCACACCATTGGCAAGGAAAGACCAAGCAGAGAAAAGGTCTAGTTCTGGGGAATCTTTGTATCAAATGGCTTCTGTCTATACATATTGTGGTTTCTACAGGCTCTGACTCATTAGAAATGAAGGTGACAAGGGCTGGAGATGGCTCAGTGAGTAAGAGCATGGGCTACACTTACAGAGGACCCAGGTTTGGTTTCCAAAACCCACATGATGGCTCATCATTGTCTTTAACTCATGTTCCAAGGGGTCTCATGCCTTCTCTCCAGCCCCTATGGGCACCAGGCTTGCAAGCGCTGCGAAGAACACAGGCAGTCAAAATGATAAAAGTTAACAAGATAAAATGAAGGTGATGGTTTCAAAAACACCTGCTTATGGTGCACTTGATGGCACAAACACTGATGACTATTTCAGAGATGAGTTTGTTCACTGTTCATTTTTTAGATTAGTGACATAAATATAGACTTTTTGGGTAAGATGAGCTATCTCTCAGAATTATTAAAAAAGGAAATATTTGGAACTTGACTTTGACCTAGAAGGAAAACTATGCCAGGGTGCTCATGACACTGTTACCATTCCGGGCTAGAAGAGAAAGTGTATCTGTCACGTGGCCACCCAGTTTTAAAAGAGGACCCAAGCACAAGTGTAGGTGCCAGTAAGGAAAAACAAATGAAGGGAATCGTTTAAAACATCAACAAGCCACAGGAAATCTGGAGACTGTTTAAAAACACCTTATTGGAAACCCAGCAGAAGTATGTGCCAGAGATCAAAGGGATGCTTGGAAATGTGGCCCGTGTAAGGAAACCAGGGAGATCCGTGAGCTATGGCAGGGCAGGTGTGAACAAGAATGCAGGCGGGCCAAAAGAGAACTCAAGAGTATCTTACAAGTAACTCCAAAGCTAATAAAACTGTTCTTCAAAATATGTGGCAGAGAACCAAGCTGAGAACTAGCGGACAGATCAGGAGACTTAGAGCAGTCTTCCAAGAGGATGGAAAGTTTTCTCAGTTCACTGTGGATGGACCATCCATTCACCCATCTGTTTCTTTACTCTCAATCATGTATTTTACCATCTATCCATTCAGTCACTCATTTGATCTTTTACTAGCTCAAAATAGAGGAATTATGGAATGCCTAGCTCACACCCTATTTTATATTTAGTGCTGGGAGTATAGAAATACATGCCATTAATTCATCCATTCACCTACTCCCTCTCACCCTTTGTGGATAAATCATCTATCCATCTGTTTGATTATCTGTTCATCGAACAGAAATTGCTGAATAGTTGTCATGAGACGAACCTGGAGAGTAGATAAAATCCTAAAACTTCATAAGTCATTCTTTCATTTATTCATCGGATAAACATTTGTGCTCTAACAATGTGCCATTACTTGAGATAAATCAGTTATAAAAGATAATATCTTTGCTAAAATCTAGCTTGTTTTATAACAGAGCATTACAGTGGATATAGGCTATAATAATCATGAATAAAAATTAAATCATTTAATAACAGGAAAGGCAATTGTGGGTATCTCTGAGTATCTGAAAGTAGAAAAGAGTGTTCTATTCAAAGACCCAAAGGAATGAGGGGGATGGGGGACACCCTGAAGCAATGATGGTCAGAAATCACAAGGGTTTCTTCACATTGGCCTGGTCAGATGTATGAAAACGTTAGAGTCTGTTCATGGAGAAATGGATGTCACTAAGCGCTTCTCATAAGCATGACGGGCATGCTCATAGCTGCACAGTCACCCTGTGTGCGTCCCAGTAAAACCCGAGGTTCTTTATTAATCCACGAGGCCCTCCATATGCTCCCTCTGCTAGTGTTTGAGTTAGTGTCTACCATTGTCCCTTGCTTTCTGTGCTCTAGCTACACTCATCTTTCATGCCTACCGGTTGTCCACCCCAGCCCCCAAACCTAACCCTTTTTTTATTTTCTGCAAATTTCTGCACAAGTCAACCCCACTCTGTTGGGCAGATGAGAGCCTCGTATCTAAAGCACCGAGGATTAGGGACCAAGTAGATACTAGGCTTTCATCCCCTCTAGCATACAGGCATCCGTTGTTGGACTACTCAGCACTGACTGTGTCAGTCAATGCAGTAAGCCCCATTGTAACATATTTTCATCCTATTGCTCTGTTCCCGAGAATGGCAGTACCCCTTGCTTTGTGATGTCCTCAGACCATTCATCATCTCTGGTGTAAGAGTTATCTTGCCTGTAAGATGTAGGACTCTCAGCTACTCTTCCAGCACCATGCCTTTCAGTATGGTGTCATGCTCCCTGCCATGATGATAATGGTCTGAAGCTCTGAATTGGAAGCCACCACCTCAACGAAATATTTTTCTTTATGAGAGTAGCTGGAGTCATGGCTTCTCTTCACAGCAGTAAAAGTCCTAGCCAAGACAAAAGGTGAGACATATTAAAAATCATCACTTCCTAATTACTTAACTTCAGTGTTGTACCTTCGGCACTGTTGAGGGTATAGATGCCTGTTGTGTTTCCATGGTAAAACACTCTACAATGGTGTGCTCTTGTGAAAAAAATTCCCATCAATCATTTTATGGCCTAGTGTGTTTAAATCAGTTATGGTAGGAGGGTCTATTTCCTGGAAACTGTCAAATACTATAGATCAGGGCTTGGTTTATTGTTATGCTAATTTTGTAGGCTTGATAAAATGATGGGGAAGATACTAATAATTCATATTAAATTTTAAGAGTTCATATTAAATATAAAGGTGTGTCTTGTCTTATACATCTCCTTGGGAATAGTTCAAAGAATTGATGCAGTCTTCTTCCAGTATGTGAAGACAGTGATTTGTTCTAGAAACTTGCCCATGTCATTTATAGAACAATGAAATTTCAATACTACTTTGTCACCAACCAATGCACATGTTGGAAATGCAATCATGTGTTAGTTGTAAGTATAAGGCAGTTGTCCATCTGAGAGTTCAACAGAAAGTAGTGAAGATACTGTGAGAACCAACTGACTACTTGAAATTTATAATAAATCCTATTGTACATTTAATTTTTATTTATAAACATAATGTTATTTATATATTTATTTCCTGAATGCCTACACCTAGTACTTCATGCATATAAGTCAAATGCTCTACTAATGAGTCATACCTCCAGCCGTATACATTTTTATATCAATAAAACCATCTGAATATATTTGCATATGTTTCTTTTTGTTGGTAGGGGAGAGCTTGTGAAATATGTAGTAATGGGTATAAATATCAAGATATCAAGAGAGAGGGAACTGTCAAAAAATGATGTGTTTCTGTCCTGTTCAATTACTGGACCACTTGTTCCCTCCCACAGAGAACATTAGGCAAGAAGTAGATCTATAAGTTAGGGATAGGAAAAACACTGTTAAGATGAGGCTAAAGAGAGAGCTACCTTGAAGTTTGAAAAGACAAACACCAAGGCTAGGTGGTGTGATGATTAGTTTTGTTGACTTGACACAATTTACAACTACTTGGAAGAGACTCAATGAAGAATTGTCTACATCAGGTTGATCAATAGGTAAATATTTTGATTATGTTAACTGGTGTGGGCACAATGCCACTTATAGATATGATTATTTATAAACTTGTAACAAGACAGTGTAGAATATTCTATACACTTTGTTATTATATATATGTTGCTGTGATTGGTTTAATAAAGAAGCTGGTTGGCCAATAACTGACAGAATAAGGTTAGGCAAGAGAGCCAACCTGAGAATGCTGGGAAGGAGAGTGTCGGAGTCAGAAGTTGACAGCAGATGCAGAAAGAAACAAGATGGGCATGCTGTACTGAGAAAAGGTACCAAGTCATGTGGCAAAGAGTAGTTAAAAACGTGGGTTAATTAAAAATGAAGAGTTACTTAGTAACAAGTTTGAGCTATTGTCTGAGCACTTATAATTAATATTAAGTCTCTGTATAGAGACTTGGGAGGGGCTTGCAGAACAAAAACTTCTGCCTACAAATGATGTTCCAATATGAGGTCCAAATTTCCATCTCGGGCCTGAGAAAGCTAAAAACAACAACAACAACAGCAACAAGAAAAATGAAACAAAATAAAACAAAACAAAAAGCAAACTAAATAAGAATGCCTTGCCTCAATGCTGGCACTGGCATCCGAAAGCTGGGGTTTGGATATAGTTTCTAGTTAATAAATGTGGCTCTCAGTCAGACCCACCAGGCATAGAGTTCATCTTTTACAGACCAAGGAGAAGGGTGGAGTCTGCAGCTTTGACCTTAGCCATGCTGCATAGCAGCTTAAAGGCTCATGTGGTCAGAAAAAGATTACAGATATACAGTAAAGATAGATTCAGACAGAAAAACCCCCTATACAGGTTACAATGTATTTAAAAATATACATAGGCTTGGGAGAGAAAAGAAAAAGGGTAGAGAAAGTCCTTAAAAAGGAATAGAGTAATAAAAATTATAATAAGCCATGTAAAGATGGGAAATACACAGAGTCTGGATTCTGTATGTTATTGTGTGGTTTTTAAATGTCTTGGTTGTTAATGAAGGAATAACAACTGCTAAAATACACTGGATTACGAAAACTGCTGGATTAAACCAACCTATATATTTTAAAAATGTTTTGACTTCAAAATGGAAGTCAAAAGATATGCTACTTTGGAGAAAAGATTATGCTTTTTATTTCCACAGGAAATGAGAAGCTATGCATTTGTTCAGGCTAAAGATGATCATGTTTGATCAAGGAAGACCCCCTGAAATCCTGGCTATAGATATAAAGAAATAAACCTTTAAAAACTACAAAACATGAAATGTATGTTTTGCCTGCTCAAACATAAAACAAAAAATCATGTGTACAATACAGTCTATACTTGAATAAATACAGAGATGTACATTACCTTTAAATGTTTATGTATATTCAAACATGAAGGGACCAGGTACTAAAGAAAATGAATGACCCAAGTGTTCTGGCAGTTTCTGAGTTCTGCATCCAGAACAGCTTCAAGACACAAACTATTCCAGCTACAGCTCAATAATTATCCTGATTTTCTCAAGGTATCCCCAAAGATACCAGTGCCCGCAAACAACAGGAAGTAATCTATAGAATAATGCCCACATTCCCAAAAAATAGGTTATTAATGTTTATTATTATTTAAGGGGATTGTTTACAAGTTGTTACTGGTAATGATCTGGAAAAAAAGTCAAATCAAGGAGTTAAATTCAAAGATCTCTTTCTGAAAGAAAAAAAATGGGGATATAATTAGAAATGATCAGATAAAAGGGTAGATTGTTGAATCTACTTTAATCCAAAAGCAACTATTAACCTCAAAATATTTTACATTGTTATGGGTTTTGGTATATTGATACAAATTTAAAGTTAATTTTGTTATACTGTATGTATGTTTCTACTCTTGTTTGAGGTATTGTACTACACAACTCATTAAAAAATATAATGTATAACCAACCAGACAGTGGTGGCACACACCTTTTCCTCCAGCACTTGAGAGGCAAGGGCAGGCTGATCTCTGTGAGTTCAAGGCCAGCATTGTCTACAGAGCAGGTGCCAGGACATGTTCCAAAGTTATATAGAGAAACTCTGTCTCAAAAAACAAACAAAAAATGTACTGTATAATTTTAAAAATCCAGATTTGTAGTCATCTATGATGGTCAAACTTATAGTCGTTAGGTATGTTTTCAAGGTCATAAACATATATTTCTATAGGTAGATTGACTTTAAACACTTCAAAGACCTACAGAATATGGCATTTAATGTGTTTAATAACCTAAGGCTTTTTATGACAGTGAGATACGTCTGCTCCTGACAGCAATCATCTTCTTCAGAGAAGATGATAGGCATTGAAGAAATGCCAAATAGCATTTGTTTTCTTTATGGCAAAAGCCAGCCATTTGGGCAAAGAAACTGCCCTTGTCTTAATTGTTGACAGTATACTGTCTAAACTGGACTAGCAGGACACAAAAGAAAGTGACTGCCAAACTTTGCCAAGACAAGGTAGAAAAATCCTTTAAAATTTCATGCTTCAGAGAAAAGTCTATCAGGTCTATAGGCCTATAGGCCAAAGATGGATGCCCCAATGTTACAGAAGAACTTTGACTTTCTAGGCATCCAGATATCCCTAGAATTAGGTAGCATTTCATACTTCTGAGGTCTTTGATGGAGTGAAAGACTAAATAGTCATAGTTAAAGTTTTCCTTAGTTAGGATAAAAGATAAATTAGGTAAAAAAAAAAAAACTTTAGAGTCACAAAGAAAAAATAGATAATAGAATATTTTTTTCTAATTTTGTCAAATAAAAAATGAACTAGATATTATAGCTGTAATTCTTATTTGATAACCATTTTTGTTATATATAATTTTACTGTGTTAAAGTTAAAACCTTTTTAAATTAGGCAATATTCCTTTATACTGCATGAATATATGTCATTGTGATTGGTTTAATAAAGGAGTTGACTGGCCAATAGCTGTACAGGATAAGATTAGGCAAGACAGCCAAACTGAGAATGCTGAAAAGGAGAAGGATGGAGTCAGGAGTTGATAGCAGACTCAGAAGCAAGAGAGACATGCTGTACTGAGAACAGGTACTAAGCAATGTGGTAAAGCATAGTTAAAAATATGGGTTAATTGAAAATATAAGAGTTAGCTAGTAAACCAGCTGGTGGTGGTCCACACCTTTAATCCCAGCACTTGGGAGGCAGAGGCAGGCAGATCTCTGTGAGTTCAGGTAATAATCCTGAGCTGTTGGCTGAGCAGTTATAATTAATATTAAGCCTCTGTGTGGTTACTTGAAAGTGGCTTGTAGGAGAGAAATTTCCACTTACAAGACAGTGTGTGATACAAATTAAAAGTGTCAGGAATGAAAAAGCATAACACTCCAGGCTCTGTAGACATCAAAAGTTTCATTGACAACTGTATACAGTTCAACCATTCAGATTCACCAGGTCCTCCAAACAAAACTGACCTCAACAAATCCAATATAAAACAGATGTCTTAGGTCCAGAGCCACCAAGGCAGTTGAGTTGGTGATTGGAAAAATCCCTCCCATAACACTCCCAGCCACAGACAGACTTGCTGCAGAATTTCTTCAAATGTTCAAAGCTGGAGTAGCAGTAATACACAGTCTTGTCTTAAAACACAGAAGAGGGGGCACTTCTCAATTTATTTTGTGAAGCTAATGTTGCTCTGACAATAACACCAAAAGCAGCACATCCACACATTCTATTTGGTGTCACCAAATAGAAAAGCTTGAGACTACTAGTCCTCATTACATGAATGAAAAACTTTTATCAAAATATTCCTGACAGTGACTGGAGAGATGGCTCCACAGGTAAGAGCTCTGGCTGCTCTTCGAAAGGACCAGGGTTTGATTCCTGAACCCATATGTATCTCTCAACTGTCTGTAACTCCAGTTCCAAGGGATTTGATATCCTTTTCTGACCTTTGTAGGCATAGCATACATAAAACTCATAGAAATACATGCAGGCAAAACACCTACACACATTAAATAAATAATTAAAATTTAAAAGCACTAGTAAATAGAATCAGTAGTATATAAAATAGTTACATGCTAATTACATAGAAAAAGACTTTATTCCAAGAATGAAGGACAAATTTCACATGTGAAAAATTAGTATAGCCCATCATATTAGTGACCCAAGGAAGAAAATTCATATGATGGTGTCAAAGTAATTTAGAGAAGAATATTTCACAAAATTCAATAGCCTTTAAGTCTCACAGAATTATAACAGAATAAAGGCTGCCTACTAGATCCCTGATGGTAATCCAGCATCATACTTCCCAGTAAAGACATGGTCTCTTTGTCTTAAGCCCAGGGAGAGGAAAAGGATGTCCACTCTTGCCTGATTTATCTATTCAGCGTGGTTCTAGCAGAACACCTCCCAACTGGACAAAGATATGAGGACCAAGCAATGGTGGGAGGAGTGATAGCCCTTTCAGTACACTGTGCCTCTTTGGTGCAACTGTCCATACATAGCTGGGAAAAAGAACACTGATCTGAGACTTAATATTTCCCAACTATTAAGTAGAAATGGACTTAAGTTTAACACTGCAAAACTTTCAGGAATAAAAAGACCCCCCCCACAAAAAAATCTTTGGAGTCTAATATAAGACAAAAGTTTATAGATACCAAGCATGAATACCAAAAGGAGGAAAATGTCACTATGAGAAAGACCTGCTCAGAGGGTGCTATGCCAAGTGACAGACAAGCAGAAAACACTGGGATCCATGTGTCTGACAAAGGACAGCCACTTAGCATGGTAAAATAACCCCCAAAGCTCAAACACCGTGATAAAAAAAGGGATGAAAGCTAGAAAGGGATTTTTTTTCATCAAATCATACATGGATGGCACAGAAGAATACATAGCATCACTGGCCATTAAAGAAACATACATGGAAAGCGACAGCTCTGTACAGCTGTCAGAAGACCTTAAACAAAGCCCAGGGACAATGCACGATGGCAAGAAGAAACTTGATCTCTCAGAGTTAGTGTGTGGGGAGTGTGAAATGTAAAGTCACTTTGGAAAGCTTGGCAGTTTCTAAAATACATAAATAAATAAACTATCATGACTTGGCAACTTCACCCTTCCCACCATGTTTTTCAGAGAAGTGAAGACTTATGTTCCCATGAACTCTGAACACAGATGTTGACAGCAGCTGTCTTCATAGCAGACCAAACGGGAAACCATCCTTCTATCTTTCAGTGAGCGAGTGGTTAAAGGAAATATGGGCCATCCATACTGTGGAATATTGCTTAGTAATAACAAAAGATAGACTCTTAATATGTGCAACAGCTTGAAATAATTTCCAGAAGAAAAATAATTCTGAGTGAAAGAAAATCAACCTTAGAAAGTTACATACTATGTGTTTCCATTTACAGGTCCATTCTGGAAACATGAGGGGTTAAATATTGCCTGACTCCATGCTGACAAGGAAGGCTGCTGGGCATAGTCAGCAAGTAGCCTCATGTCCTCTCCTAATTCCCAGCCTCCTCACAGTTTTGTGGGAACAGTTAGGCATCCCTGGCCAAACGGCTGTAAGGATCAGAGGATTTGCCCTCTGAGGCAAACTCTGTTAGAGTTCCTGTACAGCTTGGTAGCCATGGGCCCTCTGCAGCCACCCGCGTACAAGGCTGGTGACAATTGGTGAGAGGCTGGGTTATCTCAGTCACTGCCTGGTGACCAGAGCTGAGAGGCTGGGTTATCTCAGTCACTGCCTGGTGACTGGAGCTGAGAGGCTGGGTTATCTCAGTTACTGCCTGAGACGCAGAGCCCTGGAAACTACCCACCCTACTTTGCCGTTAAGCAAGAGAAACATTTTTGTTGTGTCAGTCCCCTGAGGTTTGTTGCCACAGTGCAATCTAGAACAGACATCTAGCCCAATCATCTTATCCAAGTTGTTAATGATACAAAATTAAAAGAAAAATAGTTTCAATGAAGGAGGTAAAATTCTAAATTACTGAGAGAAGAAATCAGTACAATAAAACAGACAAGAGTTAGAAACAGATATGGACCGAATTTCCTTTGGCAACAAGTTACTTACCCATGAATTAATAACTGGAGGGTTTTTTTTTTTCCCAAGGCAGGGTTTTACTGTAGCTTTGGAGGCTGTCCTGGAACTAGCTCTTGTAGACCAGGCTGGCCTCAAACTCACAGAGATCCGCCTGCCTCTGCCTCCTGAGTGCTGGGATTAAAGGCGTGTGCTACCATCACCCAGCTCAAATAAACTGGAGTCTTATTAAAGTTAATGTTTGCTCATATGAACATTCTGGAAATTAACCCATATCAAAAAAGCCTCAAATAATTTGTTGTAAATAAATGTATATATATATATATATACACACATATATATATATATATTATTTATATTGCAAATAGGTAGACTTAAAAATTCCTAAAGAGTGCACTAAGTTTGATATCCAGTCCACATTCAAGGTTCTAAATCTAAATTTAAGGTACTAGCAATTTGAAGGTGAATTTAAATTCTAGGGTCAAGCTAGATGGCTCTCTATAGGCGAGAATGAGGGCGCCTCCCACAAAGCATGACTTTCTGAGTGAAATCCATCCTTTGGGTCCACATGGTAGAAGCAGAGAGCTGATTTCTAATAGTTGTCACCTGACAGTCACATGCGGGGACACAAACACACACTGTACTCTAAATAGATAAAAGAGTAATTAAATTCTAAACAAGAAAGAACTGTCTAATAATTTGTTACTTCTTAATAACAGTTTCACAGTGAAGGACCAGTTCCCCTCAATTCTCAAATCTTTCAACAGTGTATTAAAGGAGACACAGAGTAGGAGGACCTCTATCAGCCCCCAACATCCCAGTGTTCTGCTTTCCTGGCTGGCCGAAGCGTTCTAAGCCAAGGCAAGTCTCTGCAGTTATCTCTGAATCCCAGAGACACCTGGATGCCTGTCCCTTTTCCTAGTTAATTCCAGCATTAATTAGGTCTCTTGATATTGGCTTTTTCTTATCAGTGAAAAGACATGTCCCCATACCCATCATCTTAAGCCACGGTCCTGTCCCTAAACTCCCCCTCCACCTGCTCTGACCTTCTCATGGAAAGTTGGTTTTCGCCCTTCTTATACTTTCAAAGAACATTTGAAAGGTCATTCTTGTCTCTTTCTTCTTAGTTATAAAATGTTTATCCTTTTATTTAGCAATGCTGGACAAGGTCTACCTCTCAGCCCCCACTGCCCCTTTTTCTCCCACCACCCTCCTCCACTTTGTTTTCTTTAAAACTGCATTTGCCTCATTTTCAGTACTGACTCTATTATCTATCTTATCTATCCATCCATCTATTTCTTTTTAACTAAATCAACCAGTTTATTTCAAGGATGTGCTGACCTCACAATGGAAGCCAGGAGATGTGCTACGTTGGGGAAGGGGTTTTGCTCTTATCTCCACAGGTGAGGAAAAATCCATCCATCCATCCATCCATCCATCCATCCATCCATCCATCCATCCATCCATTATCTATCTATATCTATCTATCTATCTATCTATCTATCTATCTATCTATCTATCTATCTGCCTATCTACAAATTGAAAGACTCAGTTCTCTCTTCCCTCATAGAAGTTCCTGGGATTGAAATCAGGTCATCAGGCTTATGAGTGAAAGTCTCTCTCTGCTGAGCTACCTCCCTGGCCCTCATTCCTCTCTTGTCCCGTGATTCTTGAAATACCCCAAGGCCTCAGCTATGCTTTGCCTTCCTGCCCTCCTAGATGTAGTGTTCTTACTGACAGCACACTGGATCAAACCAGCCAGGATCTCAGTATAAAGGAGGAGGAAAGCATGTCCTTAGAAAGAAAGCTCAAATGGGGGACGGCCTCTTCCATCTCACAGCTAGCCAAGAAACTGTGGGTCCTGCCAGCCGTGGGAAACTGCTTCAATCCAAGCCTTCTAACTGGCTTGGGACAACTTGGATAATTAAGCAGTTTTTTCCCCACCTAAAAATATTTGCCAGAGTGATTAATGATAAGGTAAAAGAAGTTTCAATAAAAGTTCTTAAGCTTCTCAAACAAAACAAAACAAAACAACTTTTACAGCAGGGGTGGGAAAATTGCAGGGTAAGGGTTGACTCCAGCCAGCAGTGCAGTTAGACAGTACACAGGCAAAGAATGGCTTTTATATCAATAGAGATGGAAAAAAATAAACTAGGACTAATGTTTCCTAACACGGGGAAGTTCTATGACGTTCAAACTTCAGCGGCTGTACACAGGAGTTCATTAGATTAGTACCGTGCCCACAGCACTGATGGCTACTCCAGCAGCGTAGTCGTAGGCCTGAGTACTTCTGGCAGAGATTATATGTGCTAGGAAGGCTAACATGCTTGCCACCTGGCTCTTTAGAAGTTTAAACCCTTGTTTAAATGAATTTGAGCAGCATACCTGTTAGTGTTGACCATTCTGTCTATGGATTAAAAGCTCATGTGGTGGCATTCAGACCTGGCAACCCATAACTGCAAGCCATCGGACAGAACACACCTACCTTTCCTCAGTAAGACACAAGGCGATCTATTCTCCCACAGCTAACGGGGTTTCCAGGAGACGTCCAGATGTTGTTACATAATTCTACAGTGCATGCCTCTATTTTCTGTGTGTGTGCATGGGTGCACATGTGTGTGCCTGCTCCCACAGGTCTACCTCATAGCATATCAGTAGCCGTTTTACCTTGTTTTGTTGAAACAGGTTCTCTCATTGGCCAGTTAGCCCTAGGGATCTTCCTGTCTCCCATTCCCCAGCTCTAGTTTAACTTTCTGAAGGACCTAGAAATTAAACTCAGGTCCTCAAGCTCATCCTACCAGACTGGGCTATATAATATAGCTCTACAGAATAAAGCAATTGTCTCTGGACACATGTTGCAATTTGGAATTTCTAAGTCCACACTGGCAATATTTAATGTATTATCTGAAGTGCTTGAGTGAGAATTCAGATTGACAAAGTCATATGGACTTTCATTAAAAAATAAAGCCCCAAACAAACAAATGAATATACTCTGAGGGAGCCAAGGTTGTTTCAGTGAAACTCAGGAAAAGTTGCAGCTTGATCTGCATGGAATTGTCTTCAGAACTCTGCTTTGGAATATAAGCATACGCTTCCTGGGAGCTTGAGTATCTTTCCCATGAAACCATTCTTTACAGCCTATAGATATGTTAGAGGCAAGTAGATCACAGTCTTCTTCTTTTAGTCAAAATGAGAAAGGTGTGCCTTAGTTAGGGTTTCTATTGCTGTGCAGAGACACCATATTCACGGCAACTCTTACAAAGGAAAACATTCCATTTGGGCTGGTTTACGGTTTCAGAGATTTAGTCCATTATCATCATGGTTGGAAGCATGGTGGTATGTAGGCAGCCATGATGCTGGAGAAGGAGAGGAGCATTCTACATCAGGATTGGTAGGCAGCAGGAAGAGACTGTGTGTCACTAGACCTGGTTTGAGCTTCTGAGACTTCAAGGTCTGCCTAGTGACACACTTCCTTCAATAAAGCCACACCTGCTTCAGTAAAGCCACACCTCCTAACAGTGGTGTTGACAGAGGCTTCTGTCCCGCCCGGTCCTACAGCTGTTCAGTTCCAAAGAAACACAGAGATCTACATTAACTATAAACTGGTTGGCCTATTAGCACAGGCTTCATATTAACTCTTATAACTTATATTAGCCCATAATTCTAGTCTGTGCTAGCCATGTGGCTTGGCACATTTTATCAGCAAGGTATTCTCATCTTGCTTCCTCTGTGTCCGGCTTTCTCTGTATCGACTGCAGACTGAGTCTTGCCTCTCCCCTGAATTCTCCTGCTCTCATGGTCCCACCTCTACTTCCTGCTTTGCCATCTTGCCTAAACTTCCTGCCTGGCCACTGGCAATCATCATTTTATTAAAACAATACAATATAAGTGACAGAGTACAAGACCATTGTCCCACAGCATTTCCCCCACCTTTTTTTTTTTTTTCCAAAACAAGAACTCTGAATCTAATATCCTTTGTTTAGCTTTCTTCCTGGCCATTATCCATACAAATTGTAACCAATAACTAAATAAACAAAACATCCTTAGTCCAATTTTTAGGAATGTAGGCATAGTTTTATAGGCTATTTCCAGCTGATTTGGGACATTGATAATCTTATGAGGACTTAAAGAAAATTTAGAATTATGATCAAGTCCTGACTGGACTTGAAATTGTCCTGGGTGTAGAACTCAGACATCTGGGCCATCTGCTCTTACTGGAGATTTCTCAGGGGTCTTCCTTGATCAGACCTGATTTTCTTAGTCCAGGATGAATCCACAGCCTCCCATTTCCTGTGGAAACAAAAGCAAAACCCCTTCCCATCTATATGCAGTGAATACCCTTGGTGAATAAAGAAACTGCCTTGGCTTGTTGATAGGGCAGGGTAGAGTTAGGTGGGGAAAACTAAACTGAATGCTGGGAGAAAGGAAGCAGAGTACAAAAGAAGCCATGTAGCCCCTCTGGAGCCAGACAGAACCTTACCCAGTCAGCCACAGCCATGTGGCAATACACAGATTACTAGAAATGGGTTAAATTAAGATATAAGAGTTAGCCAGAAATATGCTTAAGCTTTCGGCCAAACAGTATTGCAAATAATATGGTTTCTGAGTGATTTATTTTGGGGATGAGCAGCTGGGAACTAACTAGCGGCCTTCTTACAACATTTCCAAAAGTAATATCTTTTGACTTAAATTTTGAATTCAAAGCATTTTCAAAATATATATGTTGGATTAATCCAGCAACATTTATAATCAAATGAGCTCTTGCTCCTTCCTCAGCCATAAAACAATTCAAAGACAATATAATAACATACAGTATCCAGACTCTCTGTGTATTTTCCATTTATGTGGCTTTATTTTACACTTTATTTATTTTGTCATTATTTTTAATTTTGGGTTGTTTTTTTTTGTTTTTTTGTTTTTTTTTTTTTTTTGGAGACTAGGTTTCTCTGTGTATCTTTGACTGTCCTGCCACTCACTCTGGAGACTATGTTGTCCTTGAACTCACAGAGATCACCTGTCTCTGCCTCCCAAGTGTTAGGAATAAAGGTGTGTGCCACCACACCTTGAACTCACAGAGATCACCTACCTATGCCTCCCAAGTGTTAGGAATAAAGGTGTGTGCCACCACACCCTGAACTCACAGAGATCCACTACCTCTGCCTCCCAAGTGTTGGGATTAAAAGTATGTGCAACCACACCCAACTACTCTCTTTTTTTTATTTTAAGGACTTTATCCTTTTTCTTTTCCCTCCCAAGCCTACATATATTTTTAAACACACTGTAAATCATTTAGAGGTTTTCTTCATCTTAATCTATCTTTACTGTATATCTCTTTTTTTTTTTTTACCACACAAGTCTTTAATTTTTTAAGCAATATGGCTAGGATTAAAGCTGTGGTTTTGACAGCTGGATCCACCCCATTCCTTAGCTTTCTGAGAATCTAGCCTCATGAAGGAGATACTGATTGGAGCCATGTTTATTGCAACAACTGTATGGTGTTTCAAGGTCCCTGTCACCACCAAAAGAATGCTTTTGGCTATTCATAAACACCTGTTAAGTGTTTGCTGGGAGGTCCTCTTAACACAGCTGTAAGGTTTTTGTAGCTAAAGCTGAATCAGGAAGCCTATCTTAAATGAGATGTATTTGCCTCTAGCAAATAGAGCCCACCAGAGAAAATGCTGCTACCAAGAAGCCATTCTTAACTCTGTTTTTTCATGTCTGGAATTACTTCCCTAACTCTCTCAGGTTTTAAGTGGATTTAGTTGTCCACGTTGGTGCCATTTGTTGACTGAGGTTTCTGTCCCACCAGGCCCTGCAGTCATTCAGTCCCAAAGAAACACACAGAGGTCTACATTAATTATAAACTTGTTGACCTATTAGCTCAGACTTCTTATTAACTCCTTCTTACATCTTAACTTAGCCCATTATTCTTGTCTATGTTAGCCACATGTCTTGGTATCTTTTATCAGTGAGACATTCTCATCTTGCTTCTTCTGTGTCTGGCTTCCTCTGTATTGACTGCAGACTGAGTCTTTCCTCTTCCCAGAATTCTCCTGTTCTCACCGCCCCACCTCTACTTTCTGCCTTGTCACCCCTCCTATACTTCCTGCCTGGCTACTGGCCAATCAGTACTTTTAAAAACAATACAATATAAGTGATAGGGTACAAGACCATTGTCCTACAGCACAGTGGCACTCCTTTTGAGCCTGTGTGGGGGGCATTTGCTTTCAAACCACCACCACAGAAAGTAACAGCCTTTTGCTAATATCTACATCATCTCCTGCATCCTGCTTTCACCAAGAGTTTATTTTTAGGTGGGACTGGGCTTGCATTCTGTGACAGAGCTCGTCTAGCTTAGAACATGACACGAGAACTTGGACCACTGTGGTGGTTTCAATCAGATATGTTTCCCACAGTCTTTGGAAATTTGAATGTTTGGTTCCCAGTTTCAGTAGATGTAGGTGCTGTGGCCTTGCTGGATGAGGTATACCACTAGGGCAAGTTCTGATATCTAACACCCTGCACCACTTTCAGCTTGTTCTGTCTGCTTCATGGTTACCATTCAAGTTCTTAGCACACTTAGTTTGCTGCTCCTGCTGTCATGCCTGCACTTGGGGCCATGCCTTCTTACCATGATGGACTTTAACCCTCTAGAACATTTAAACTGAATAAACTCTTCTCTAAGTTGCATTGGTTGTGACGTTTCAACACAGCAGCAGAAAAGTCACTGATGCAACCAGGGAACCCAAGCAAAAAAAAAAAAAGTTTACTAAAGTTCTTATTTAAGAACTCTAGTCACAGATATATGAAGGGTCCCACCCCATGTTTATTTTTAAAATTTGAAAATATTCAAACCTCTGGACGAAAGCAGTCACATTTCTCATTGATTGTAACAATCAAATGTATCCAAATCGAAGCTCATGTTACTAGTGTTTAGGATTTTCATTCCAACCATCCCTGCCAATTCATTTTAAATTCCTTTTACTTTCCAATAATCTACTGCTTCCCAATAACTCGCATACCGCTCCAATGGTTATTAAATTTAAATACAGCTTGGTCACTGGGATTCTTGTCAGTGTGTAATTACATTGGAGTTGCACAATTGTTAGAAGAGTTAATGAGTTTAACAGGTCTCTCAGAGAAACGGGTGGAAGACGACAAATTCAGAAGTGCTTGCAGCTTTTTTAAAGAGAAAAATAAAAGAACGAAGTCCTAAAGATCTCCTTTGGATGTAGCCATAAAATACCTTGAAGTGTTTACAAAATTCAAAGGTAAATACTTTGAACTCTGGTAAATTATTCAGCATAGCTGAAGTTATACATTAAAATTGTATGTGTGTGTGTGTGTGTGTCATATGTGAAATAATCAACATTTTTGTAAGGATCACAAAATTGCCACAGAAGTTTGGCCAAAGTCAGCATAAAATGACTTCACAAAATGATTGAACTTCTCTCTGTGGGAGATGTTCCTGGCTAAATCCTTCCTTTTTGGAATCTTCATGGGGTTCACTCATCCACCACCGGACATCACTGACAGTCTCTCTACTTAGGGACAGAGGAAAATGCTGAAACCCCTCCTTAGCCTCTAAACCTAATCTGGCCCTGTGACTTAGGGCCATCTGTTCTCTCTTCTTAAGTATACTGTTTGAACAGCTTGCAGGAGAGTTTGATGGCTGCCCTTTCTTGCTCACTCTTTGGCACATCAGAGTTTGGGACACTTGACACTTAGTGGCGAAGGATGTGTTTTATATCTGAAGCATCTAGTATGATGGTCACCAGCTATGTTAAGATTCTGAGCACTGAGAACGTTCATGAAGCTGAAGAGCTGAAATTTGATTTAATGTCCTTTGTGGTGGTTTAGAACTTCTATCCATGTTGGACGGCACAGATCTAGAGGGTGTCTTTCAAGGTAGAATCTGTGATCCACTAACTAGACCCTAAATTCAATAAGCCCAGGGATCACATTTTCACTCTTCTGTGCATTAGCATATCAACCACACCCAGCATCATCTCTGGCACACAGTAGACATTCACTGCTGAACTTCAGCCATGTCATACAAAAACCTGTTTTTATTTATTGGCTTCCTTGTATATATTGACATAATATATGGAAATAAATGAAAGTTTGTACCACTAAAAAAAATGTCTCCTATAACTTGGCCAGTGGAATGGTGGTGTCTACAGCTAGTGTGGTCTTCCTGCCTCTGTTAATCCAATTCAGAGGCTCCTTCAGAGACAGTCTCTGATATTTTGTCCTCTCAGCGATTTCAGATCCCATCAAGTTGACAATGTTAACCATCGTGATGACTAACAAAAGCAACAACCAAGAAAAATGAACTCTGAACTAATATTCTGACCTTACATAGTGCGTGTTTGAGCACACTTTGAGAAATATTTGAAACCCATGCCATAAAAAGCTTTAGAAATCAATTTAATCAGGATTTTAACACAAAATATGATAGGTTTGTGTCCATTTCCTTCCTGAAGTTATACTAGCGAGGGCTGAGAAACAGAAACTCTCTCTGCATTTGACAGTTAGCCTGTGATAACCATCTGCAAATAATTTGAAGCTAATATTATTATGTTTTTTTGCACCATCTGAAGTCAAGAGAGAGATGTACAATACACTTCTTTTTGACTAAAAGGTAACCATATTAAGTGTGTTTGAGAATGAGTTGTGGAGAGCTAGTGTCCAGCATGGTAGTTATAGTTATAAACATCACGTTGTATTGTAAAAGTCTACTACAACGGTAGACCTCAGGCATTTCTCCATGAAAAGTATCTAAGCAAGATGGTAGAATGTTAATTGACTTGATTGTCATAATTATTTCATAGTTTATACATAGATCAAATTCATCACAGTTTCTTTAGAGGAGACTTTTATAAAATTGAAAAGATAATATATAGTAGAAGATAACAACAGAGGTTAAATTAGTCCCCAAAGTGATTTGAGTCACTGAAATTATCTGCAAAACAATTCTCAATTCTCCATATTCTACAAGACTCAGCTAGGACCCCAGGGCAATGAAATGATCCAATGTGCAATCCAACCAAGCTAGAGAAACCTAGAGGTTAAAAACTTAGGATATCAATGACTTTCATTTTAAGCATACATATGAACAGGGTGCTGACTGAATTACATGTTTATCTCATAAATAATATTTCACTTGGTTTGTGTGTATGCACGCTTATGTGACTATGTATGCATATGTGTGGGAAGGACCTTGGACTTTGCTCCTCAGGCCCTGTTTATCTTTTAGAGATAAGTTCTCTTACTACCCTAGGACTTACCAAATATGTTAGGCTGACTGGTCAGTGAGCACCAGGGATTTACCTGTCTCCACCTCCCCAGTATTTGAAATCACCAAGCATGCTTTATCATGCCCAGTTTAATAACAAGGTCCCAGGGAAATCAAACTCTGGTCCTCCTTTCCTGACAGAGATATCTCCTATCCCCATAGATGATAGTTTGATATTCACTACATAACTGAGAAAATTGAGACCCTCTGTACACAGTCTTCTGGCTATTGCATGGCAGAGGCAAACTTTCAGAATCAGGATTGTGTGATTACTGAGGATACAGTTTGTGTATTTCCTGACCATTATGAATAACTAGATATTTACATGTCCAGAATGCCTTGCTCTATCTCAGTAAAATGACAGTTGTTTAGACTTTATATTATCTGAATGCCTTCATAAAATACCCATACTTTTAAAACACTCTGGGTGGTATTCATGAGACTTACCTCCCTCCATCCCCCTCCCCCTCTCGCCTCCCTCCCTCCCTCCCTCCCTCCCTCCCTTCCTTCCTTCCCTCCTTCCCTCCTTCATTGATTTGAGAGAGGATCTGTCTCCCTTTGTAGCACAGGCTGGCCTTAAATTTACAATTCTCCCACTTCAGCCTCCTAAGTGGTAGGGTTGCAGACCTCTATGTCTGCAGCTGACTACTCCCCCACCTTTAAAATGGTTCCCTTGCATAGTGAATCTCTGTTATACCAATAGAATAGCATCTGTATTATTTGACTTTATCTACTAAACATGTTTTCCATTGAACTAATGAATAAACACCCTATTCTGGTTACTTGAACCTTCAAAACTTTAGTGAAAAAACAAAACAAAAAAAAATCTCCCAAACAAAGAAAAGAAGGAGAAAAGAAAAACAAGAAAAAACTTCTGATCCCTTTCTGTTATTGGTCTGTTAATTTTAATTAATGGTAGGCATTTGTTGAAAATGGTGTTTACAGGGAACATCTCCAAGTCTATAAGAAGTTTCTAAATTTATCCATCTGTGGGAGTTGGAGAAGTTAAGGGTAGAAAAGATATACAAACACACTTCTAATTGCATATCTATTTTAATGATACACCCAGAGCCATGCTTACCACACCTACCTTTGTCATCTAGGCAATTCTACAAAATAGCTCAAATTATTTTGCAAAAGTTACCTTGGTGGGTGGAATATATCTATCACCAATCCCTTTGCTTTACTGCTAATCATTTAGAAAGTTCTGTTGACAAGATATGCTGATATTCTCAGAATTCTCCCCCAGTCAAAGATTAACTTTCATTATTCTCAAATGTATGTTTTTTTTAACATACACCCAAGTAAAATAACATTCTAGATACTCATGGAAAATTCTCTTTTTTCATCTGCAAATATTATGTTGAAGTCTGTCATTCAGTCTATGTCCCAAATCAACAAATGGTAAATATTTCAATATAGTTGTCTGGTATATTTTGAGTACTTTCCTCTCTAAATTCCCTTTAAAGGAAGACTATGTCCTTCACTTAACTAAAGATGTCTGCAAAGCAGCTAAAAGCATTTGGAGGAGATAAATTAAAAGTGTCTTTGCTCTCCTCTATGTCTGGTACAAGGACCTTTGTACTTACAATACAGCTTTGGAGAAACGTCTTTGTGTTCTATCAATAATACATTGAGATTCCGTTTATTTCGTTTTATGTTGTTTTTACTTCTGCTAGGCAAACAAGACTCTCCTAGCTTTCTCATTCTAATCAAACTGCAGAATGCTAATAAAACAAATCCAAACTAATAAAGCCCATTTCCTTTATATTAATCCTGTTAAAGGTATCAGGGTCTCATATCCCTGGCTATAAATAGTACAATCAGACATGAGGTCAGAAGATGAAATAAAGATACAGAGAATATTAACATACAGAATATTAAGACCAAAGCAAAAGGCTGAACTGAAATGGATGATTATTTAAAAGGCATGTGCAGGGTGGAGACCAGATTCCACGGGAGACGTTGAACACTCGTGGACCCCTATGACCTCCACACGAGCACAATCTCAGCCTGAGGTGTGTGGGAGAAGTTCTTCAGTTTTATTTTTACGTTAATCAGTTTGTTTTGCAAAAGGTGAAAGTCTGCAAACCACAAATTTGATAATTGTTTCTCCCTATACTTAGGAAGACTGAACTACTCCAGAGACTCTGCTTTTCCCTATGAAGAATTTCCTCTAAAATCTAGTTTATTTTAATTATAGCACTCAGGGTGTGATTTCTGTTTATAATTCCTCCGGATGAATCTGCTCTGGCTGGGTTTGGGTCAGAGCTATTTCTAGGAAATGCCTGCTACTTTCTCTCAAACGAAAACTTCTTTATGCGTTTCTTTCTTTTCCTCTGGCCTGATGCCATTGCTGCTTGACTAGAAGAACAGGTGATCCACGTGCCCACCAATAACCGGGCGTTTGGGTGGGTAGGATGCAGCTGCCTCTCAAGGAGGTGGTAAGCATGGGGGAGCGGTGAACATATCCATTGCTTGTTAAAGATAACAGTGGCAGTAAGGATTCTTCAGCACCCAAGCTTGCCACTAGCAAATTAACCAACCAAGAAAATGAGAACAAAGAAATATGTATCAGGCTGCGGAGGTGTACAGTGGATTCCTGAACAAGCAATCTATGGGGTCGTAGAAAGCTCTAGACCAAGACCTCAAAGGAGGCCTCAAATCCATAAGATTCTGCCCCCCATCATGCAGATTTCTTGTATAGTTGGATATTTTTCTTCTCTCCAAGAGTTCCCAAATAACCACACAGAGGCTTACTATTACTTATAAATGCATGACCAATAGCTCAGGATTATAGCTAACTAGCTCTTACATGTTAAATTAACCCATATTCTTTATTTACACTCTGCCACATGGGAGGGGTACCTTTATTAGCATGGCACTTTGATCTGCTCCCTCTGCATCTAACTGGCGACTCCTCTGACTCTGCCCTTCCTTTTCCCATCATTCTCAGTCTGACCTTCCTGCCCTGCTACTGGCCTGTCAGCTTCCTTATTAGCCAATGAGAGTAATACGTATTCACAGTATATAGAAAGATTACAGCATTCTTGGCCCTATGCTGTAGTTTGGTTGTGGAACATCCCCCAAAGCCCGTCTTCCACCTATAGAGATACAGAAAGGCAGTGGAAACATTAAGAGGCAGGGTCTAGAGCAGTGGTTCTCAACCTTCCTTAGGTTATGACTGTTTAATACAATACCACATAGTGTGGACCTCCAGCCATAAAATTACTTTTTTGATATTTTTAACTGTATTTTTTGCTGTGGAATGTTATTTTAAGGTATGTTACGCATTTTTATGCCATTGAACACTTATTTTAATGATGCAAAGATGGGTTGCATTCATGTATGTTGCATTTGTTTAACTCTGTGAAACTGTGTTATGTTGTCTGTCTGAAATACCTGATGGTCTATTAAAGACTTAAATGACCAGAAAGTAGTGAGGTAGGAGAAGGGAGAGGCAGGTCTGGAAAGCAGAGAGAATAAATAGGAGAAATATGGGAAGAGAGAAGGACAAGCAAGAGAGAACAAGGAGAGGAGAACTAGGGTCCAGCCACTCAGCCAGTCATGGAGTAACAGTCAAAGGAAGATTGTAGAAGTAAGAAAAGGAAAAATCCCAGAGGTAAAATGTAGATGGGATCATTTAAATTAAGAAAAGCTGGCTAGAAACAAACCAAACTAAGATCAGACATTCATTAAAAAGAATATTACTCTGTCAGTGATTTATTTGGGAGCTGGCTGGTGCCCACCCCCCAAACAAAAAAAAAAAGAGTAAAAGAAAAACCTTCAACAACAATTGTTATGAACTGTAATGTGAAGATCTGATATATGACTCCATGGGGTCTCTACCCACAGGTTGAGAACCACTGATCTAGAAGGAAGGCATAGAGAGCTTATCTATGAACTACATCCTGGGATTCTAGCTCCTACCTCTTCTCTTTTGCTAACAAGCCATGGAGTGTGGGGTTACATTCTGCTCATGTGTCTGCCATGAACTGACACTGTGAAATCAAGCCACCAGCCCGAAGTAATAAGGTTACTGATTAGGACAAAGACTGTGCCCTAACGGCAGCCTTTGATCTCTCCACAGTTCGTATCTCAGGTATCTGTTACAGGCGGGGAAGACTGACTCGCATCTGCTGAGTCCATTTCAATTCTTTGCCCCAGCAGAGGAGCTAGATCTGACATGAGATCTAGGCAGAAGACAGGGATGTCAAGAAAGCAGCTATTTCTTCATGGAGAGATGAATTTTCTTTTGTTCCCAATTCCAGATTCGTAGGAAGAGGGATTGATCTGACGCAAAGAAAATTTGGTACAGATTCCCATCCATTTAAAATTAAATACCTTCATCTCTGGGATGAAGCCTACTTGATCATAATGGATAATTTTTCTAATGTGTTCTTGGATTGGGTTTGCCAGTATTTTATTGGGAATTTTTGCGTCGATATTCATGAGTGAGATAGGCCTGTAATTTTCTTTCTTGGTTGGGTCTTTGTGTGGTTTTGGTATCAGGGTAACTGTAGCTTCATAAAAGGAATTTGGCAATGACTCTTCTGTTTCTAGCCTAGGCAGTTTGGATGCTCAACTTACTAGACCTGGATGGAGGTGGGGGGTTCCTTGGACTTCCCACAGGACAGGGAACCCTGATTGCTTTTCGGGCTGGGGGGGGGACTTAATTGGGGGAGGGGGAGGGAAATGGGAGGCGGTGGCTGGGAAGAGACAGAAATCTTTAATAAATAAATAAATTAAAAATATATATATATAAAAAAAAGAAAAGAAAATTTGTATATCTTTATTTTAAAGTAAAACAAACTTAACAAATGAAAAAAAATAAAAAAAAATAAAATTAAATACCTTGTGAGTTGGGGCTGAGATCACATTCTTACTGTAGAACGCCACTGGGAAGATTAGGGTGGCAGTCTGGAGCATTTGTTGAGAGCTAGGTCCATGCTCCTATGCTACTGTGGTTAAAAAAATATGAAGCTCAGTGAGAGAAGCTGTGTGGGCTTTTCAAGGAGAAGAGAACACTAGGCTCCAGCCACCCAGGCAGTCATGGAGTAAGAGTCAAAGAAAGATTGTAGTGGTCTCAAATAACCCACTTGCCATCTTGAGATGTTTGCTACCAAGTAGATCACAGTTCTTCAGACCATAGGAGGCCAATGAAGATGGCATCTCCTATTCTTCTTAACGCGTTTAGCTCAGGCTTACATTTTGGTCTTGTGTGTGAGATGCCAAGTTGGTATCCCTCCAACTGGGAAGATGCTAGATGACATGGGATTCTCTGAAGCCTTGTGACCATATAGGAAGGATGTACGAGAGAACTTTGTTATACCAACTTGCTTTACTTTTTACTTCAAGGGGATTGTGTGATAAGTTTCACACATATTATTTCAATGTGTCTAAACCAACATATCAGACGCTATATAGAAACTATTAAAAAAAATAAGATTTGGATCAAACCGTTCACATTGTCTTCCCTACACCAGGCTTGGCTCCTGATTAAAGCTATCTTTATTTACTCTACTAAAAGAGCAAGGTTGAACCCAAATGATTTAGACTATACTATCAGAATTTCATACACTTGTGTCTTCTGCCCATAGATTACTGCAGCTCTCAGACATCAGCGGAGAAGTTTCTTTGTACAGCAGATGGTGGTAAATGTAGAAACTCACAACTGGGCAAATTGTAGAGAATAAGTGACTGTGGCTCAGGCACAGATGGGGCATCTATACCACACCCCTTCCTAAGACTCAGGAGCCATTGTAGAAGAGGGGGCAGAAAGAATGTATGAGTTGGAGTCCAGGAAAGACCAGCGAGAAGCAGTGTCTTTGGGACACACTGGGATGCTGTGCTCACGAATGCACATCAGCTGAGGTTGTCTGCACAAGACTAGCACAGGTCAAGGCAATCAACGTCCTAACGGAGACAGACGTGAAACTGGGGTGGGGATAGGGAAGTAAGGGTGGATCTGGGAGGAGTTAAGTGGAGGAGCCTGGGTGAGTATAATCAAAATACATTGTATGAAATTCTCTAAATTGACAGAGACATAAAACAAACATCTGGCCATTCTATATTGACTAAATCATGACCTCATAAAGGAACGCTGATTTATTATATAAATAAAAAGACATTTCTCTGAGCAGGCATATATGTAAGTATCAGTGGTGCACACATTGAAAAGTTTTTTGGGAAGACAGCCTTCCACAAAACTCCAGGAAGTGACACTTGGCTACTCTGCTGCATATTGCCTATGCTGGCTAGTCTTCATCATTGACCCGACTGCATTTACAATCCCCTAAAGATAGCCTGCCTGGCACGTTTGGACAATATTTCCAGAGAAGTTGCATGGAGAAGAAAAGACCCTAATTTGGGAGTCACAGTCCAGTGGGCTGGGGTTCAAGACTGGCTAGAATGGAGGAAGGAGTTAGCCCACAGGCATTTATTTCTCTTTGTCTCACAATATAGGATGTGCTGTGATGAGCCACCTTGTGTTCCTGCCACCATGCCTCCCCTGCTGTGATGGTCTGTCCTTTCACAATGTGAGGCAGAAGAAATGCTTGTTTAAGTTGCTCTCGCCAGGTGTTTTGTCATAGCTCCCAGGAAAGTGCCAGACATTTCTTAAGTATGGGCTGCCCCTCTACTGAGAGAAAAAGCACCAGGCTATTTTTCAATCAGTAATTTTCTCTAGACACAGAAAAATTATAGTGTCTAATTTTAGTTTCACCATAAATAGAATTTATGTTCATCACAGAAAATAATTTTTTAAAAAGTGGACGGAGACATGAAACAAACCGCCTGGCTATTCTATATTGCCTAAATCACAACTTCATAAAGGTACTGATTTATTTTATAAAATAAAAAAGCATGCATCTAAACCAATATTACAGTGAACATTTCATTTCAGTACATTCTTCACTTAACCCCAGGTTACCAGTCAACAGATAAGAATCTCTAGATCATATATTTTCTATCACACATGAATGTATTTTATAATTCCAAGATCTTGGAATGGGTAGTGTGCTTGTGAGTTTTTTCCTGAGATAATGATGATATAATTAACATCCTCAGAAGAGGACAAAGGGCTCTTTCTGAAAATGCCAAGGAAGAGACGGTGAAAAAAATTCCCACTGAAGAGAAAGCTAGGCTTTCATACAAATCTCCATGCTCAAGGAAATGGATTTCTAGTCCATCAAAGTTCAGTCTGTGCACATGTATTCTTTATGTGCTCATGGGCTCTCTGTATTTATGAAATGTGTGTGCTTCTGTTTGTTTCAAAATGGTGAAATAAAAATATGTTTACATTTATTCCAAAATGTTAACCCTAAGGCTATAGTGATAAGGTGATCTCTGCCCAGGGAATATATGATGAACGACTGGCCCTCACCTGCATTGTCTGAGACAAGTTTTAGAACTGAATCCACAGGGCAAGGTCGTAGAGAAGAGCTATTTGGAGATGAAGGTATTGGAACTGCTAAGAGCAGTTCAAAGAATTAAGGATGCTTAATAACCAGGGGAGTTGACCTGTTAGTTTAATGGACACAAATTAATTCTTGCTTTCTTATAGTGTTAAGATATTAGTGAGATCCAGAAGTACCGAAAGTTTACCCAAGGGTTCACTGGAATAAAATCCAAATTCTTTATCCATATTTACCAAGTCTACTTGCCTGCCTCTCTTACATCTCTGTGATCAGTCCACACCACTGCCCATATGCAAGGCGGTTACAGGCACACCTCCTTTGCCTTGAAACCTAAAGCTTGCAGGTAGGCCCTTTCTGCTGCCAAGCAAGTGCACTGAGCCTGTTTGCCCAACACTGTCTGCCACTGACTTCTTCTCCGCGTCCCAATATTACTCTACTTGCCTGCTTCAAGTACTGAGAAGAATGCAATCGATGAGGACAGAAATCAACACGCTCCTATTGATGTGTATGCTCATTGACCAGCCCCTTTACTTACACCTTCTGCCTACTTGGCTGTTAGCACAGCCATATTTTCCCTGATGCAGAGGAGAAGGTGATGGGGCTGAGAAAGGACAGAGGGGGTGAGTGTGCTCTCGCAGGGAGTGGTGGGAGCCAGGTGAGGTAGTGTTTGCCTATAATCCCAGCACGCATAGATTCTTGCTATGTAGTCCAGTCTGGATACAAACTTGCATTACTACTGCCTTAGCTACCTGAGTGCTGGAATTGCCTGTTTATCTGTTGTCTGTATGTATGTATGGACATAAACATGCATACAGTGAATCAGGTTAATCTGCTTTGAGGAACAAGCTCATGGCAATGAGACCAGAATCTCTGCTCAAGGAATGCTGCTGAATGACCGATTCTTGTCAGATCTGTCTGCAGAACAATCTAGAGATGAATTTATAATACAGCCATTGTGGAAGCAATTAGACTCTCGACAAAATATACTTTAATGAAAGTCATTGAAACAGGTCAACCATAATTTCTATCGTGAAATGCATTTGGAAAACTCCAGGGCTTGCTCTTGTGGTGAATTCCCTAAGTACCCACGGCACCAAAATGTTTTGCAAATGTGGATCTCCAAAAGATTCTGATTTGTAAGCCCAGCGCTTTTCTCTACCACACCCTCAGGTTCTGTGTCTGCATTTTCCTCTTCCCCTCCCTTCATCCAGGCGGCTTTCACATCCTTCCTCCTCGGGTAGCATGACATGTGATATGGGCCTGTCTGTCCCGAGTGCCAGGAATCACATTCCAGGGAACACTCCACCCCAGGAACACTCCAGGACTGATCATTTGTCTCAGGCTTGCCTAGGGAAACATGGTCGTGGGTCAGGCATTGGAGTTCAGGGCCCTAGGAAAGCAGAATCTCTCATTGGATTTGGGAGTAGCCTGTGTCCGGTGTGTGCGTGGTGGTGGTGATAGCCAAAACACAGACAAGAACTTGCCTGAGAGAGGCAGCAGGTAAGAGAAGGGGCAGAGGGACAGGACCAGGTGAGGAAATAATTTGCACATCTGCCGCTGTTTTTGCTTTAACACTTCTGTATCAAGTGAGCCAATGAACTCCTACGGCTTAAGCCATTCAGGGTTGGGCTTCAGTCACTGGCGGATGCCATATCCTGACAAATAATCAATAGTAGCAAACACGCAGAGCTTCCCATGGGGCATCACGTTTTAGACTGACTAGTCTAATCCCCTAAGAACACAGAGGCCAATGGTGTCATCTACTCGGTTTATAGATGGAAACGTCCACGGTCCTACACAGTAGTTCATACACAGCTCAAACCCACACAGCCTCATTTCAGAGCTGCTGGCCTTGATCCGTTAGCAACATCTCAGTAGCCTGACGGAGCACGGGGCAGGCTCGGCTCAACAATGGTTGAGGTCTTCTTGGGGCTTCTGTTTCAATACCATGGAACCTTCCTTTGGACATAACACATTTTGTTCATTAAACTCCAGAGTCTAGCCTGTGTTTGCCCCCTCAGATAGTCTCCCCTGAAGTAAAACCAAAAGGAAAGGCAAGATTCTTTGAAAAGAGGAGAATTATAGCCTGCCTAAAGGATATAAAAACATAAAGATTTAGAACTAAGAGACCAGATAAAAGTGGGTGTATCAGTATGTCTTCACCGTATTACCAGAGGACAGGCCCGAAGGACCGACTGCGTATAGAACTATATAGGGAATCGCAGCTCACACAGCTTTTCCCTCAACAACTGTTAGGCACTGCTGCTTAAGCCAAACGAGAAATGGAGTTTCCCAAGTCCCTCTTGGGGTCCCTTCCTTCAACTCTCTGCCCTTGGCAAGCACCAGCTTATCTCTGGCCCTGTGGAGATTCTAAGCGCGCCTCTTCTTGCCTTTCCCCGGCTGTCTTCTCCAACCCCTCCTTCCTTCAAATGTCCGTTCTGATCAGATGGACAAGCCAAGCTTCGTCCAATTAGTCCACTTTAAGTAGCTTACCCTGTACTTTATTAAAAAGCAAAATCCACACTGGGTTGACAAGATTAGAGGAAAATATAAAAATAAATTACTGTATTAAAATTAATTAAATGAAAAGCTGTATCTAATACCAGGAAATGATGGACTTCACAGGAGTAGGGAAGCCCTTAGTTCAACAAATGATTTTTAAAATTCCTAAAAACTCTCACCCAGGGCTGAACTAAATATTCTGCACTGAATGCAAAAGCAAAAGGATGTTAATTTTGGTGCTTTTTTTTTTTTTTTTTTTTTTTTTTTTTTTTTGCACAACATGCATAACGAGTTCTTTGCTCTGTAGGAAAATTCTTTTGATTGAAACATGATCCCAGAAGCTGGGTGTTACAGGGAACAGTGTATCACATGACTGAGGCTATGACTCTGCCCGAGGAGCTTTCGACTTTTGAAAACACGTGTGCATCAACATTTGTAACAAGGAAAAAACAAGTAGAACCATGGGCTCAAGGACACCGTGTAATTATTTATTTTATACCTACCAGGATCCAGAATTCAGATTCAGTAACAAATAGACCAAACAGGCACAAAAAAATCCAATCCAACCCAACCCAACCAAAATCAAAACACACACACACACACACACACACACACACACACACACAGTGAAGTGAAGAAATCAGAGGTATTACAAATCTGAAATCTTTATATTCTGTCATCATTTTGTTGTTGTTGTTGTCTTTTGAGAGTAGGTTTTCCTGCATAGCCCTGTCTGTCCTAGAACTTACTGCGTACACCAGGCTGGCTTTAAACTCATAGAGACCCACCTAGATAGTGGCTCATAACTGTCTATAATTCTAGTCACAAGAGATCTGACACCTTCTTCTGGTCTTTGAGGGTACCAGGCATGCACCTGGTGCATAGATATATATGCAGGCAAAACACCCATACCAATAAATTAAAATTAAACAAAAAAAATCAACCACCCCACACTAAAACAAAACAGATATTGCTTCTCCTGAATACCCAATAACTATAGTTCCCACAACCCTGAGAAGTGAGAATAAACTTGTAACTTAAGCAAACAAATGGACATATATTTCACTAAACAAAAATATACGAAGAGATATCAGATAAAATGGACCATCTTATGATTCCCTTAAGATCCTAAAGTTTCACAGTTTGAGGTACGCCTTAGATGCCTCTGGGAGGCTGAACCCCATTCAATGCAGTGTTTGTCTCAGCTGGCTACAATCCTGGTCTCTCCCTAATGTCATCCTACTATGATAAACAGTCACCATTTCTAATTTTATCACTGTAATTAGGCAATATATTCTAACACTGCTATCCTTTTTTTATTATTATGAGTGAGGAACAGAAGACTTGATACTTCAAGAAAGGGGGAGAGGATTTTCTTTCCTTTCTTCTTTCTTTCTTTCTCATAAAAGAAAATAGCGAGTACTCTGAAATGTGTGTGTGGTACTGCCGATCAGTCTTGATTCCTAACGCTAGCACTCCCCCCTCCTATGGTATTTCAGCTTGCTTTTCTCTGTCAGGGAAAGGGTCCTGTGGGTTGGGTCACTCAACCACCTTAGGACTCTTTTAAATTGATACATATTTATTTTTTTTCCTTGCTGATGTGAACAAGACCCATTTGGGTGTTGATGTACTTTATGCCATTGAACTTTATGCAAGCAATGCTTTGAGCAATATTTCTGTAGGGTATTAATTCACAAAATTGTGAGAAATTGCTGCTCATGTAGGCTCTGAAGCAGTAATCTGACTCAAATGCATTAGAGCACTTTATTTCTGATTGTATTCATATAGCAGGGTATGTTTCAACCAGCTTATTCATGGTAGGCACTATAGGGGAAAATGGGCTATGGTAAAGTAAGACTTAAAAACTCAGTATAAAAAAGAATTCCTTGCTTTATTGCACTGTGAACTAGCTTTGCTTTAAAAAAATCATAACAACAACAAAACATCATTGGTACTGTGATTCTCCAACGGACTGAAGCGTTGGTGGATGGGAGCAGCTGACATTTGCAATCTCCCAACTCTCTTAGTTAGGGTTTTTATTGTTGTGAAAAGACACCATGAAGCCGGGCGGTGGTGGTGCACACCTTTAATCCCAGCACTCGGGAGGCAGAGGCAGGCGGATCTCTGTGAGTTCGAGACCAGCCTGGTCTACAGAGCTAGTTCCAGGACAGGCTCCAAAGCCACAGAGTAACCCTGTCTCGAAAAACCAAAAAAAAAAAAAAAAAGACACCATGACAACTCTTATAAAGGAAAACATTTAACTGAGGCAGCTTACATTTTCAGAGGTTTAGTTCATTGTCATCATGGTGTGACATGGAGGTGTGCAAGCAGACATAGTGCTAAGAAGGAGCTGAGAGTCCTGCATCTTGACCTGCAGGCCATAGGAAGTGGCCTGAGTGTCACACTGAGTGAAGCTTGAGCAAAGAAGACCTCAAAGCCTACCCTCACAGTGACACACATCCTCCACCAAGGCCACACTTACTCCAACAAAGCCACATCTTTTAGTAATGCCACTCTCTATGAGTTTATGAGGGCCAATTACATTTAAACTACCACATAAGTCTTGTCATACTTGGATATAACCTCATATTTTATTTTTAATTATAAACACTTGTTTGGGGGCAGTCCTCTGGTTTTGGGCTTTTACTCTGCATTGAGAATGCACCCTGTATTTTATGAACAATTTTAACCTCATCTATGAAGATAATAATAGCAAATGCCATATCCTATAATCCCAAAGACAATGCCTTGCCAATACCTGTGTACAGATTTTAAGAATCACCAGTGTCTCACATTCATTAAGCCCTTACTACTCCCAAGCAGTGCCTGATACAACATTAAGAAAGATATTTAATGTTTGCAACAACTCTTTAACTCTGGTAAATATAAACTATGGTTTACCACCACAGAAACAATGGCCCTGGGATACTAAATAACTAGTTAAATAATAAATAATTAAATGACGATCCCACCTAGAAGTGAAGCTTAACTGTCAGAATATAGTTTATGCATGTGCATTTGGGACATCTGTTCTCTTTAACAATGTGAAGAAGTGTCTCGAATTTACTTAAATACTTACTGTGACTCATTTCACACATAGATTTTGTATGCATTTTCCAATTTAATCCTCCCACCATGATATAAGCATTACGGTAACTGATTTGACAGGCTGGGAATTGAGGCTGAGGTAAGGCATATCCCTGACCAAATGTGGAATAGATCTTGAGGTTGTCTCAGCACATCCAGTAGGGTATCATGTGTGCACTGAACTGCTTTCCTGGATGCTCTTGTGATATGCCTTGAGCATCTGTTTCTAACCATGTTGCACCATAAATCCTGATACCCAACCATCCTTTAAAAGCAGAGAAGGAAATAGAAGGCCTGCTATCCCAAACAGCAAAACTCCACCACTAAAGTGGAGTTTTCAAACCCTCCTGTCAATCTTTCAACAATACCAGGGGAAGTTTTTCTAGCCTTTCAGTGTGTTTATGCACTAGCTGTGTTTTGTTTTTGTGCCCATACTGATGCCTGATAGATGTTCTCTAGCTTAAAAAACAGACTTGTCCTAATAAATTCCATGTGAGAAATCACACAAGTGGCGGGTCATCCCCATTCTCCAACTTTCTGCAGTTCCTGGGGGAAGGTAGGTGTGTTTATCTTTGTTGAGGTCAACCAGAAGGGGTGTCTGGGCGGCAACATGTAGTCAAGGTGCCTCCTGATACCCTGAAAATGTAACGAAAGCCTAAAGGAAGGCACACTTGGGGAGGAAATTGGCAGCGACTGCTCGGGCTTTACAAAGGAGCTCCCAAAGTAGGCCTTTGGAAGGGTGAATAATGAGCTGCGTAGACTAGTTCCTTCATGCTGAGCGCAACACACATCTTTAAACATAAGATTGTCGAGGAAGCAGATACTTGGAAACCCTTTCATCTTAATTAAAGTTATGTGGGCTACGGAATACTTCTCCTTTATATTAAGCTCTTATTCCTGTGGAGAAATTTCTATTTGTTTTTATCTAATTTGAGCTTCAAGGTTAATCTCGGTTTAAGACTTTCGCTCACTGGGAGAGACGGTCCATCCGGTTCACCCTGATCCCATGTATATGCATACATCCATCCGGCCCCGCTGGGCTCCAAAGTCTCTTGCTGGCTGTGCATTCTTTACCCCGCTCCTTCCCCAGAAAGAATGGGCCGTGTATCTGGGAAGGATATATGGGATAGGGAGGATTTCGAGAAAGGTCACAAAGCTTTCTATTTTAGGGAGCCACATGCCGCAATCCTTAAATGTGGAGTCTCTGATAAAAAACTCGCTGTCTGATGTAGAGCATGGCAGAAGCAGGGGGAAGAAGGAGACAGGGCAGACAAAGAGGAGGGAGGCATTCGTTCCAGAAAAGGCTTTTTACAGATTTTCAAAGTAGTCATAGAGGGGATTGTGTGGCATGTCAGAGTCCCTCATTTATTCAGTGACTGGATGTTTGATTGGATTAGGCTAATGACGCAAGTGACTTGTGCTCTTGATTTCAAAGAGAACGTGAGGGGGCCTGGGGCTGTAGCTGGGTTGGTAGAGTGCTTGCCTAGCATGCACAAAGCCCTGGGTTCAGTCCCCAGTGATGCATAAATTGGGTGTGATGCAGCATGCCTGTAATCCTAACAGAGAAGTACGTAGGTGGGTTAAGAGTCCAAGTGCATCCTTGTCTACACAGGGAGCGAGAGGCCAGTGTAGAACACATGCAATCCACTCTCAAAACAAAACGAATCATAAAACAAAGCAAGGAGAGAAAAGTCTCATTTCTTGTTTGAATTTAAGACATTGTTAGTGTTTCTATGGCATCAGAGCTACAGAGGTAATGAAATAATGCATGTCAAAATACGAACACAGATGTCAGTACTCACTGAGCTCCTGCTTCTACTAGTGGTTGGATACAACCTAAAGGCTTGTGGCAGTGACCTTCAGCTACCTAAAACCAAGCCATCAGTGGGAGCAGAAACCATTAAACGGGTATGCCATTCTGGGCTACAAGCTTAAAATTTCTAAAATATTTCTATATAATATATACAATCCACTTTCCTGTTGAATCCAACTTCATTCTTTCTCTCCCCTCGGTTTGATACAAAGCCTCTGCCAACAGGTATTAAATCCCATTTGCAATTAATTCTACTAAGAAATCAGTTACTTGGGTAGACTTTCCTTTATATGTGACTTATCTTTGCAGCTTTAAGTGCTTTCTTTGTTCTATGTTTTAACTATGATATGCCTTGGAATGTTTCCTATTTGGTCCTATCTCTTTGATGTTCATGTGCTTTATGTATTTGCATGGGTATGTCTTTCCATAGTTGGGGAGGTTTTCTTCTACAATCTTGTTGAAGATTTGGCCTATAACATTGAGCTGGGATTTTTCTCCTTCATTTATTTCTTTAATTCAAAACATTGGTTTTTTTATGGTGTGACACAGTTCCTGTAGGACCCCCTCCTCTGTGTGTGTGTGTGTGTGTGTGTGTGTGTGTACGTGTTGTGTTGTATTTTAAACTTTTCATATTCTCTGCTTGTATAATCTAATTTCTCTACTTTATCTTCAAGTGCTGATACTCTATCTACTACTTGATCCATTCATTGTAGGGCTTTCTCCTGAGTTTTCTAGCTGGGTTACTAAATTTTTCAGTTTCATCTTGATTTCTATTTCTTTTAGTCTTATATTGTATTTAATGTGCTCTAAAATATAAATACCTGTGCATAAGTAAGTAGTGTCCTTTGAGTGCATGCCAACACACATACATGCTCTCTCTCTCTATCGCCTTTTAGACACCCCCCTCCCCACTCAGGATGTTTTGGTATATTTCTAAATCAGCACATGGTAAGTTTTTTTACTTCATTCAAAAAAGTTTAAATATTACCCTAACATCTTGTTATAGAGGTGATTATTGTGTATTTAGTCAATCCTATTAATGGCTATTTAGTAACTTCATAAAAATTAACATAGTGTTTTTGTTATTTATCTAATGGCCATGACAAATACCTTGCAGAATGAACTCAAAGGAGATGGGGTTGGGGTTCTCTTCTGCTCATGGTTTCAGGGAAACAGCCCATCATGGTAGGGATGGCAGGGTAGCTGGCACATCTGCATCTCTAAAGGCAGCAGTGTGAGGTCAAAGTTCAAGTCCTAGAGGATCAGGAAGCAGAGAAGGAAATTGGAACTGGTGGTAGGCTATATGTAGCCTATATCTGTCATCTAGATAGCACATCTAGAAAGTTCTATAATGGCCTCAAATAACTGTAGACCAAGTGCTCAATAGGAGACCTTGCACATTCAAGTAATAACATGCAACACATTTTCAAAAACACAATTCTCTAATCAGTGTTCAGATGAAGAAACAGATGTTCTCATGATTGTAGTAGCCTCCTGCATTTGTTACTATTCTCACTGCTCTGACTAAATGCATAAAAAGAAGTAAATTAAAGAAGAGAGAATTTATTGTTGCTTACATGTCAAATACAGACACCTCATCACACCTAGAAAGGCCTGGTGTCTGCAGAGTTAAGAATCTGGTTATAATGCTTTCACAGTCAGGAAGCAGTCCTGTTCCCAGTAACCCACTTCCTCCATCAGGACCCTACGTCCAGAAGTGTCTCTAGCTAGGGAAGAGTTCAAACACATACAGGTATTGGGATATTCATTCTTAAATTATAAGCCCTCCTTTATAGTCACAGCCCTCGTCCCTATTCCAGAGGAAGTGCTGTTCAGATTACTCACAATATAGATGAACTTTAGAGCCATTGCTAAGTTTAAAATGATTAAATTCATTGCTATGTTAGATCTACTCCATATATTGACCAAGAAACCAAATGATCACAAGAAAGCTGCCTCGTTGTCAAACAGCTCCAATAAACAATCTCTCTTTACATCACAAAGACTGTTAAGATGGTGCCTATCACTGACCATTGTAGTCAGGCCAATATTTTGTCGCAAATCAACTTTGTCTTTTTCAAATTGGAAAAACGAGGTAATATAAAATGATTTTCACTGACCTTAGCCAAGAGTGTGAAATGGTTTCTGACAGAGAAGAGACGTAGTACAAATGGGCTTCCCTTTAGCAAGAGAACCCTGAGGGAAACCTTAAGAAACAGTCAACTACAAACCAGCATACTTCCAACGGAATCCCAAAATAAGTAAGGAAAAAAATAAATAAGTAAGTAAAAGTAACTGCTGTGTGAGGAAGACAGTCAATGCACAGGGTTATGCTGTGTGCTGTGCAAATAAACAGAGTTTTGAATAGGCACACACACCAAAGCCAGAGGAGACTTGCTGTGTGTTGTGGGTGCTGCAAAGCCGGGCAACTCTGTTTAGCATCTTCCAGAGTGACAAGTGATAGGAATTTATTGGGAACAGTTAGTAATTCTCCACTGTAGCACAGGAGAACTCAGCAAGTGATGAGATACTGTCCTACACAGTAAGCCTTCTGTAATTTTCACAGTGCTGAAGTTGTATTACCTGGATCCACGCCCTCAGGCTTCTATGGCATTCCTGTGAACATATCACACTGCTCTTTGAATCCCTCTTTCCCATCTTATCCTTTCCAGTTTCCCTATTTTTGATGCTGCCAGCCCACCCCAGCCAAGAGTCGACTGAATTGATGGCATGATACCTCATGAAGGAATTATAAGAATTTCATGATTAAACTACAGAAAACATGAGAATTGGCTGCTCTGATTTCCCTGAAGCCCTGCCTAGCTTATTAGTTAATGTGAAAAAAAAACCCCAGAATATATGGTCTCTAGACAACAGTAATTTTATTGTATTGTATCTGTTTGATCCCCAGAAATATTTAAAATGACTTACAAAGACACAGTTTAGAGGAAGATGGGATAAGTTAGAAGTAAGTGAGAAAGATTATGGACAGGAACATGCATAGTGACATTAAATGAAATGAAGAAAGGGATTTGCGCCACAACTGTTTCTCACTGGGTCCTTTTTACATTAAGGAAGACCTGTTGAACTCTAAAGGTCTTGGAAATGGATGCTGATAGGGAAATATGGATAAGTCACACAACTGGAATTCTTCATAAAATTCAAAGCAAGCCAACTTGTTGGGAAAGGAACTTTTCCTGATATTAAGATAAGAAAGGAAAGTCTCCAGAAATCCCTATAAAGAAGACACTTATTTATATGAGCCACCAGGAATAACAAAAGATTTTTTTTAAGACTCTACGTCATTATGGGTCTTTAGCAAAGTTAGAATGGTTCTGGATCAGAGAAAAGAGATGCTTATAAGAATAGCTCCCCACTGATCAGAACATGGTTTAAGATGACCCAGGAAGGTATAGGAGAATGAATGAATCATATAGACATCAAATAAAAAACCCCAAACAAACAAAAAACACAGTTCCAGATTATTCTTGACCGAGGTAGTAGTTTGTCTAAGAGAGCAGATAGGATTGGAGACATGTTCTGATGGTTCATTTCATGGGGAAAAATGATTTATTTCCTTTCATTAGCAAGTGAGGCATAGGAGCTGGGGAGTGGGTCCAGTGGGTAGTGTGTATAACAAGTGTCGCAGAGACACGAGGACCCAAGCTCCGATTCCAGGAACCCGCTTGACTCTGGGGTGGTCGTAGATACTTGTAACTCCATCACCCAGCAATGAAATGGGAAGTTCACACAAGAGAAGCCCTGGGAGCTCCCTGGTGCGGCACCTGAGAGGGCAGCAGGAAATAGAGATGCATAACCCTGTCTCCAATAAGGTGGAAGGTAAGAACAGATGCCCAAGGTTGATGATTGATGTCTGCCCTCTACATGAATGCTGTCTCATACCACACCACACACACACACACATACACACACACACTACACCATACAGGGTAGTACACCAGAGTGAAGGATAGAAGACAGTCACTCTCATAATGTCCTGAGATAATTTAGCTGCAGATCAGATGTAGCAGGGGGCCTTGATGCCCCTCCAAATCTGACTAAGATTGCTCTCATGAAATGATTTTAGTTTTACGGTAATATACTAACATACTAACTGAAGACATTGGGATCTGTGTTGCACAGACCGACAGTCATCTAAATCCACCTTTCACTTAAAGGTAAGAAATCTTAACCAAGTCTTTGGACAAATATCTCCTGTCACTTAGGAGATTCTCTGGTATGTTAGCCTAGATGAACTAGCTGTACAACTACCCCTCACTCAGAGGACATAAATACCCACATAACCCATGACCACTGTAATCAGGCATATCTCAACAGCTAAACTTGCCAATTAGATGCAATAAAAATCATTAGCTAAATGTAGCCTTTTTTAGAGGGAGAGACGATGCGACCCAGGCACGGAACTAGAGGGATATTCCTGAACAGTGAGATAAAACACAGGCCCGCTTTCCTTCTTCATTTTTTTCTGTGTTAGATCAGAAGTGCACATTGTGAAGGGTTGCCGCATACCTCCCAGCCAAACAATGTTTGGGACTCATTAGTGATTTATAAAGGCTATTTTCCCTGGTGACATAGCTTTTGATATGAGTCTCTAATAATAACATCCACCAATATTAAAATAAGAACATCCCCATGTATTGTGATCAACCCCAACCACGTTTCCACATGAAAATTCAATTTGAGCATACCAACTGATATTGTATGCATATATTTATCTACCATCATTATAAATTTCCTAAGGGTCTCTATAAAATGATAGTTTGGACTCTGTGCAGTAATTCTACCTAATACTCCAAAGCAAGAAACTAATTACATACTGACTTTTCGCTAACTTTGATCTTTCAAATACCAGGCTATGGAGGATCTATAGGTAATCAGTAATTACAATTCACTAAATGAGTTGAAATTAGCCATAAACCCTTTTATTTAAATTGTATTAACTGTTTCTGCAAGAACACTGTCTACACTTCTCTTTCCTCCAGAAGTTTGGCTGGATAAGGTTTCATACTAAAATCTGATTATGGTCACTAATGTTTATAACAAATGCCTCATTATAGCACCAGAAGTGCCAGTGAAGATGAATATGAAAAAAAAAATTCTTAAAATGTGGGGTAAACGCAAGTGGTAGAAAGAAATGAGTGAAATTTTTCAAAAGGATGTTTTTTAAGTCAGGGGGAAAAAAAATGACCTCACTTGTGTTTCCCCTTGAATTGGTATGGCATTTCCTGAAAGAAAAATCTAAGACAATTGTTCCTTTCAGTTCCCTACAGGACAATCTTTGGCGGGGGTGGGGTGGGGGTAGCTGGATTTAACTTGGGACAACACCCGCCCCTTCGTGCCAGGCTAGCTCTTTATGCTTACTGCTTAAGAATTACTTTTCGTTGTTTTCTTTTGGTGGATAATGGCTTAGTTTAATTTCACAGTCAATATTATTGGCAATTATGGGTTCCCATCTTACAAACATTTAGTTGATTGTAGGCTCCTATTGCTGGTGGCTGTGCTTTGGTGCCTCTGAGAACTGTTATCTTCCAGTGGGTATATTCAAAACGCTAGACCAGAGAGGCTTTGCAAATGGGAATCTTTTCACTTCCCAGGGCACATTTAAACCAGGCCTAAAGATGCTTTAGGCTGTGACAATTCAGAGGGTTGCTTCTGAGTTCTAGTGGCTAAATTAAGCTGCACGGGCCAAGATCTTAGAACAGGGACCAAGCTGGCCCAATATGTCAACTGTGCTCACCCCAGACAAGGTAAAACTCAGCCAGTGTGGATTAGCGCCTGCTTTGAAAACCTTCTGAAGAAACCTGAACCATGTGAGTAGGCAAATTGACAGGAATTTCCTCCTCAAAGTTGACCCTGAAAGGTGTAGGAAGGAGGAATCACTTGGTTTGAAAAACAGACCTCTCCCTTTACAGTGTTTATGGGTCTTATTTTTCTAATAACGTCCAGAGCCACCATGATCCTGGCCACTGCGCCCACACAAAAGCTGAGTAAACACGACGTGTTTTGACTTGTCATCAATCCTAACTCGTGAGTGCAGGGAGAAAGCGTGCAGGAGACTGTTGTATCTGAAGCCATGGCCTTTAGAGAATTCAAAACAGTCAGGTTGCTCGCTGGACTCCACTCTTGACCTGACTTTGGTGTTTCATTCTCGCAGAAAGTGAAACACTCTGTTTTCTGATATCTATAATTATATACTGAGTCTGTTTCTCTGGTGAACTTTGCTATGGTCCCGGGGCCAGGAGGAGTTAGACAAAGCTTAAAGAAAGAATAAAAGTCTCAAAGAAAGCGGGCTGAGTGTGATAAAGCTGCCATTTGTCGGACCAGTCGTAAGCTCTTAGCTCACAGTCTTCTGCAATCTTTTTATTTAACTCTTGGAATTACATCTTTGGGGAACTTTTGTTCAAAAGAATGAATTTATACCTCAGCAGCTCTAACTTGACAGTAGCTTCTAAAATGCATCTGTGATCCCCAAGAGCAAACACTGGGCCTTGTGAATGTGAGTGCAGACACATTGTCCTAATTTCCAAGACTTCCTACTGTCTTTGACCCAACTCAACCCTGATGCACCCCCTTTTAGGCGATTTGAGTGTTGCGTTCTACCAATCTTGGCCATCCTGGAAAGGAGCATTGGTGAGCTGAGACACCATTCCACGTTCTTGAACAGTACTAGGAAGCAGACTCAAGAGATACAAGATTTTGTCCTAAACCTGTTTCATAAACAGACACATTTTCTTTCGCTATTTAGGTTTTCTTATCAACAATTTTCACAAAACAGTCCAGTTTGGGGTCTTCCTGTATAGCTGGAATAACCTGAAGTTCACTTCATAAGCCAGGCTAACTTCTATCTTGTCATTCTGCCTCATGCCCTGGAGTGCTGGGATTATAGGTGTGTCCACCTTGTCCAACTCTAAAAACCTTTAACTTGGTATTTTCTGTTTCTTTTGTGTGTGTGGTATATGTGTGTGTATGTGTGTGTGCATGTGTGTTTGTTTGTTCATTCAGGTGCACGTGGAAACTAGGGTTTGACATCAGAATGTATTCCTCTGCTATTATCTAACTAATGTATGTCTAACTAATGTATGTATGTATGTCTATCTATCTATCTATCTATCTATCTATCTATCTATCTATCTATCTATCTATCTGTTTATTCCCCCCTGAAGCTCAATATGTAGCCCAGACTTTCATAGTACTCACTATGTTTATCACAGTGACTCAACCTCAGAGAGATCTGTCTGCCTTTCCCTCCTGAGTGCTAGGGGTGAAGGACTAAGCTACCACACTAGGCTGTAAGTTATTCTTAATATAGGAGAATGGATATTGCTGGTTTGGCTAGACTGACTGGCTGGTGAGTCTCTAGGATCTGCCTGTCTTCACCCCTACCAGCGCTGGGGATACCGGCACACACCACCATTCCTGGCTTTTTATATGGGTGTTGGGGATCTAAAGTAAGATCTTCATGCTTGCACAGCAAGCATTTTACCTAAGAAGCCATCTCCTCGTTCCTTAAGTTGGTATTCTCTTTGGTTCCTTTTGGCAAATGGCATTTCTTTCTTGTAAAGTACTAAGACGTTTATGAGCCTACCTCTGAACTGATTTCTAGGAGCTACAGTTAGTGTGCAACAATCACTTGAGGTTGAAGACGAAGTGTTTTGAGAAACTGGGTTGCAGAACCTGTTCCCACCCCCATGTGTGGGTGGAAATCAGAGGAAATCACTGTGGCTTCTCATAAGTGGGTCCTAGGGCCTGAGGGTTGTTGTTGTTGTTGTTGTTTAATTTAAATCACTTAGAAGAATTTACACTGTCTCAGTCAAAACTCTTACCTCTTAGTCCACAACATCATGTTAGGTCAACAGGACCAGCAGGGCTTGAAGCTGCCCACCAGTGACACTGGAGAAGAGCACAATTTTCAGATTCAGATCTGCTTTTTTTACACGTGAGTCACAGACACCTGGGAACAGTGTTGGGAAGGGTGGAAAGGATAGTCACAAATGGGGTGTGCAGCTTTACATAAAAAGATAACATTTTATAGACACATTTATCATAGTTCATCAAATCAGTTTGATCCTAGTGGCCTGGAAGACTTGATTCTTCCTGTTGCTGCTGAGAATGTGTTACCTTTCATCCTATCATTGGAAATTCAGCTTTCTAATGGCACCTGACTCCTTGTACCATAGGCCAACCTTCCCCTGTGGAGCCAACACTTTTAGCTTGTGTCTCTGTGTATGCATCTCATGCGGCCGTGTATATCCAGTGTATTTTTAAAGGTATAACTCAAAAGATGTTAGGAAGCCCATCAATTCAGTACAGTTTTAAACAAAGTTCTTAATAAACTCACTAAACTGTGCCATGAGTACCACATTCCAGTCTCTGAATAGTTCATCACTCCAGAAAGAACACCCATGCCATTTGCAGTTGCTCCCCACTCTGCCCAAACCCCAGGCCCACTCTATAACAAATCTGTGCTTCTGTTAATGTTGTGCCACCCTGCTTTGTCTTCTTTAGAGCTACTCTGCAGAAAAATAGAAGTGTGTAACACTCCTTTGCACACTGTGAACATATGCCACTGTGATTGGTTAATTAAAAACCTGACTGACCAATAGCTGAACAGGAGAAGATTAGGTAGAAGAGCCAAAGTAAGAATGCTGAGAAAAAGACGGGTGGAGTTAGAAATCATGAGCAGATGCAGAGAGAAGCAAGAAGAGAATGTCATACTAAAAAAAGGTATCAAGCCATGTGGCAAAGCATAGATAAGAAATATGAATTAATTTAAATGTAAGAGTTAGCTAGTAACAAGCCTGAGCTATTGGCTAGGCATTTATAATTAACATTAAGAATCCATGTCAGTTATTTGGGCACTGGCAGGCAGGAAAGAAAAGTCTGCCTACATAGAAGCTCCCTGAAAACACGAGTCATGTGATTCTTTTCAAAGCAATCTCTTCCTTGCAACTCAGCGTAACTGTGAGCACAATGGTCGCAAATGGTAGCAATTACTGCATACCAAAGCTACCACGCACTTGACTATAGTGCAATCAAGGGCGTTACAAGCTGCCTCAAACTTCATCCCTACAAACAACCCACTGGCTTGACATTCCTTCCATCCTCTTTCAGACAAAAGCTTAGCCTCTGAGAGGTTCTATGATTTTTCCAGGGCATATTAGGGTTTGATGCCAAGGTTGATCGGTGTCAAGGGTGACTGAAGAAAGAAGAACAAAACTAGAAGTCTTCAATCTAGGAAAATCGCTATTGCTGTGGCAATAAGCAGGGCTGACATCAGATTTCCACGGGTAGCCATGACCTAGCAACAACAGGGCTGCCCTGGTGGGTAGTGGTAAGCCACGGTTTTTCCAGGTGCGTCTACCCAGGATGGCAAGGTAGACATGACCTCTTTGCTCTTCTGTGGGTCTCTGTTCAAGCAAGGTCCTTGAAGGAATGTTTGTCCCAGATCATCTTCCCTCTTCGGCATGAGGATGTCATCCCTCCCTGGTGGTGTCTATCAGAGGAAACTTCTCTATGCTTTGCTGTCTCATTTCCAGCTGCCTGTCACATCTATGAAGTCGTTGGGGAAAAAAAATCAGATGGGAGAAAGTCTGTAAATGGAGAACCCTTTCATTGTCCCTTCCCCCTGGCATCAACTCTCCCTTTCTCCCCAGAGCAGGGGTAAGTTAATTGTATTTGAATGAATAATTCTAATAAGGCAGTGACCTTTAATGCGAACTGGTGTTTTTAATTTTGATTCACTGTCAGTCACTCCAGCATGAACCACCTCAGGATGTTAGCCGTGGAGAGACCGCTGTGTACACACAGGAGAAAAACAAACATACATGGCTGGGTGCTGCTGGCAGGTAAACACAGAAGACAGATCTACAAAAAGATGTGGGGCCGAGTCCTCACAAAGGAGCTGGGAAGATGGCGGAAATGAATGAGAACGGCAGGTATGGAGCAATCCAAGGGCAAGACTTTCTCTGTATGAAGGGGATAATAACTCTCTATCGCTGCATACCATGTGGACTAGACAGACAACCAACAGGAAAACAATAGGGCATGGAAACAAACAAAACTGAGAACCAGATGACAGTTCCATGACACATGGAGACAGTCGTTGTGCACGCTGTAAGCATGCTGGATTACATCCATCCAGTCATTCTTTTTCCTGTGTGCGGAAAAATATGGAAAGATAAAGGTATATTAAAATGTATAGAACTATGAAAATAGATTAGAAAAACCACAAAAATATTGTGGCTGCAGACACAGCTCCACTGTGAAGAGCACTTGATGCTCTGTGGCCCGAGTTGGGCTCCCAGCACACACATGGTACACACAACTGTCTGTAGCTTCAGTTTCAGGAAATTCAGTGCTTTCTTCTGACTCTTGTTGGGCACCAGGCATGCATGCGATGGACATACATAGACATAGAAAAAACATCCACACACATTAAGTTAAAAAGAATTAAGAGAAAAATATAGAGATTTCAAAAATACATCTGTATAGCAAATTTCATGTATATATAGTTATCAAAGCTATTTACTGATTCAAACTCCATATGAAAATGGAATTATATTTTGCATATTGCTTTTCCACTTGTGTGAGAAATAATTTTTCAGGGTTTTCAAGAAAGATTTGTACCTGGAATGTTTTTAGGTCAACAGCATGGAATGTCAGTTCAGTTGGTATACAAGTGCTTGCTGCACAAAACACGAGGACCTGAGTTTGATCCCTAGAACCCAGGTTAAAAATTAATGAAGCTGGACGTGGTAGTGCAGGGTTGAAATTCCAATGCTGGGGAGATGGAGAAAGGTGGACCATTGGGGCTCACAGGCCAGCCATCTTAGCCTACCTGGTGAACTCCAGGCCAGTGAGAGACCTTGTGTCAAAAAACAAGGACGATGGCCCTATGGGAGCAAAAACAAAGGTTTCCCTCTGTCTTCCATACCCATATTCATACATGGACACATGTGTACATGTGCGTGAGCATGCGAGTGTACACACATCTATACATACAAACACAAACCCCATAAATTGTTAGGACATGCAATTATGAAAACAGTCATTTCTTTCAGAGAAAACAAAAAGGTAATAAATAATTATAGAAGGAGCTGCGGGCCATTTCCCGTCGCCCAGCTCCTGGCCTCTGGCTAGCTTTACCCAAAATAATTACACAGAAACTGTATTCTTTTAAACACTGCCTGGCCCATTATTTGTAGCCTCTTATTGGCTAACTTTCACATCTTGATTAACCCATTTCTATTAATGTGTGTAGCACCATGAGGTGGTGGCTTACCGGGAAGATTCTAACCTGCATCCATCTTGGAGAGGAGAGCTACGGCGTCTGCCTTACTTCCTTTCTTGCCAGCATTCTGTTCTGTTTACTCCACCTACCTATATTCTTACCTTTCAGGCCAAGCAGTTTCTGCATTAACAAATGATAGCAACAGATAGATAGAAGACCCACCTACATCAAATAATATAGGATCATGAAAAGCATTTCAGGACTCAGACGCCTGACCAGTGTGTTGGACACTTAGCTCCAGGTGGGGTGCCAGATAAGGACTGAGACAGGGGAAACTTGTACTTCTGTGACCCAGTGAAAATGTGGACTCGTGACTGCTCACTCTTTTGAGAAGCTTGAGAGCTTCTTTGCAAAATAGTTTTGAGGAATTTTTCCACTTTCAATAAATAACAGTTAACTTAAAACTCAAATATTGTGTGGAACAAATAAAATGGGCCGAATTTGGCAATGGCTGAGAGCAGTCAACCACACTCAAAAGTTGAAAAAGAGCCCGCTCCTCCAGGATTCACTTTGCAAAACCTGTCTGACAAGATAGCACACATGCAGGAAGCCTAGATTCTACTAGTGTGCGCTAAAATTGCTGCAGAACTTAAGGTCACATGTAGCCCAATCTTGCTTACTTCTAACCAGTTATGTCACCAAGGATGACCTTGAACTCCATCTGTGCCCAGCTCCCCAGTCACAGGTCTGGGCCATAAGTGATGCTGGTAACTGGAGCTAGGGCTTCCTGTCTGCATGGTTAGCAAACATTCTACCAATGGAGCCATGCCACTAGCCTTCATTTTAAATGTTCTTTTCTCCCTTCACCACTTTTTCTAAAATATTTTATGGTTTGAAAATTTTATATGTGTGTATAATGTGCTTTGATCAAATCCACCCCATCTCCTCCCCTCCAGTTCATTCTCCATCTTCCTTCCCATTGCTTTTTGCTCCCAATCTTATGTACTCTTAAAAAATCCACGGACTCCACTTAGCATCACAGATATATATGGGTTTGGGACCATCTATGGGAGCATGGGTAGCCTCTCAGGGGCTATGTATCTACAACATGCCTGGGGATGAGGAAAGTAAAACAGCTACACTGGCCAGCCTTACAGACTAGGCAACAAAGACACACATATTTCATCCCAGTAGCCACACTAGCTTGCCATAGAAATGGGGCAGTAGTGGTGCACACCCTTCATCCCAGAACTAGAGAGGAATATAAAACAGGAGACAGCTCTCAGTCTCGGTCTCATTCTGAGATTCCTGGAGGCGGGATTGCCATTTTGGACTAAGGCAGAGGTAAGAGCCAGTGGTTGGCTAGTTTGCTTTTCTAGCCTTCAGGTTGAACCCCAATTTCTGTCTCTTGAGTTTTTATTAACCATGCTTCAGTTATGGAATTACAGGTTCACTTTCTATCTCTGCCACTTTAGGACTTAATGCCGAGAAAGAGAAGGCTTGGTGGGGTCATAGCCTCAGGCAGTGGTTACAGGGGGCTCTCAGCCATGCTGTGTTTCTTCTCTTGGAATCTGGTATACATTCTGAGTTTTAGTACATTTTTCTGATTGGTTTTAACGTAGCAATAGTTTTAATATACTGATCAACTAAATGGTGCAACTATACAGGGGAATTTTGAAACTAGACTATTGCTAGATTCTGAAACTTGCACAGAGCGGTCATGGTTCCATGAGTATCATGTGCCAGTCTTGGTTGTTGGAATTGCCTGCTCTCAGTGTCTATCCTTGGAAAACCCAGAAATGGCCACCGTAGAGACACTAAATATTTAACACTACAAATAAGTGTGACTTTTGGTTTGGTTTAGGGGCAACTTCATGACAAACACAAATGTTGTCACCTACATTCTAGCAACAAACTAAATTGTGTTTATGATAATATTTTTGAGATTTCTGTGGTGACACATCCCTTTAAGACCAGCACTTAGGAGCCAGAGGCAGGAGGATGGTGAAGTAGAAGTCAGCCTTAGTTAATCATGAGCGATAGGCCAGTGTGATCTATGCTGTATGACTGTCTTCAAAAATTATTACCAATTTGCTCTCTCATCGGCTGTCACCTCCGGTCATAGTCTGCCTGCCAGTGTGATTCAGGCATTTGTTCTGATTTAGAATAAATGACTGAATCCATGAGAAACAAAGTAGCCTAAGATGAATATTCACCTCAATCCTATGTTTCAGTCCTTTCATCTGAAGGGAAGAAGCAAAAGGCCTCACCCAAACCACTCAAGTCTGTCCATTTAAACACATCTGAAGCCCATCCTACTGAGGAGAAATCAAATCAGGGAGCTTGCTGGTGTGGGACAATGGTTTATATTCTGTCAATTACTTTTTAAATAAATGCTGATTGGCCAATAGTCAGGCAGAAGTGTATGGGACAACCAGTCAGGAAGTAGAGGCAGGTCAATGAGAACAGGAAAATTCTGGGAAGAAGGAACGCCTGGTTGGCAGTTGTGAGCCTGCCACAGAAGATGCAAGATGTGACTTCCTCACTGAAAAAGGACTGAGCCATGTGGCTATTTCCATGCTGTATGGAAATATATATCTGACATATTTTTAAATTAATTATGGCAAATATTCATTCTTTAAATGATAATATCCTAGCATGACACACCTCTATGTTTAAGATTTATGAAAACAAAATGAAACAAAAAGCCCAAGGTATACTTGAAGGACATGGTCAGTGCTATCTCTACTGGCAGCCATGATTGGAATACGACTTTAATGTTGAATTTGATTCCAAATGTATTCCTCAGTGCGAATCTAAGATCATTCACTATATATGGCTTGACTAAAACAATATTTTGTTAGGCTCTAATAGGATGTTAATACCCTCACAAGCCAGGCTGGCTCCATTCAGTATTCATCTCAATTAGCTAACATTAACCATCATTAGGCTTTCATACGGTGCGATGCACATTATTTCATAACCTCCACCCTGATCACGTGGAGCTAAACCATAATCCATGTTATCAATCAATTGATTTCCCTGGGCTTTCTGAACACCTAGGTTCTATTTTCAAAGTTCAGGTCACTGTTAAGTGTTATGCTATAGCTGCGAAAGTTTTAAGACTCCATGCTAATTAACACTGTTAATTAAATATTAACCATGTAAAAATGAAAGCATCTTTCACTCATTCACCTATTAAATTATAACCATGTAATCTTCCACATATTATTTGAGAGATGAAAATGATGTCCACCAGTGGGAAGAAACTAGAAAAATCAAGTCTGTTAATTGCACATGGAAGAAGTTTTCCTTTCTTTTGTTTTTCTCAGAGGATTTACCTCTAAAGTCTTAACTGAGTGAAGTAGGGAGGAGTATGGAAAACATACAGATGTGTATCTTGAGGAAGTGGAATAGTTAGACAATAGTTTGTTTGATAAAGCAACTCCCAGCTGGCCAAAAGATGCAAACTCTGTATGTGCTTGGCTTTGCTGTTTTGAGTTAATGAAAATAAGGTTTTCTGAAATCATATTTTAATAGTTAAGAGTTTTGAAAAGCAGCTACAGAAGCGAGGTTGTAGTGGTGGTACACGCCTCTAATCCCAGCACTTGGGAAACAGAAGCAGGCTGATCTCTGTGAGATCTAGGTCAGCCTGGTTTACAAGGAGAGTTCCAGGACAGCCAGTGATGTTATACAGAAAAACACTGTCTCAGAAAATGAACAAGCAAAAAACAGCTATGAAGCCATCAACTCATGGGGTGGCTGATCATTCCTAAGGTGTAGCCTGCTTCATACCTGTTCTATTAATAATTATTATTGTCAAGAGGGAATTGGGTCAGAAAAGCAGGTTTTTTTGTGATTTTTTGCCAGCTGGTTTGTTGCTCTGAAGCCGACTGTATCCAGTGCAGTCTTTGAACAATTATACTATCATTGTATAATGATAACATCAGGTGTTGCTGAACAACTGTGTCTGCCATGTGTTAAATCCTATAGGAATATATGGACAGGACTATCTGGATGGTAAATGGTGGCTACAGTTCACCCTCATTCCAATGGTTGCCTGGTTACACAGTAGACTTATTCTGAAAAAAAAAAATCCACAAAGAGGATTTTGGGATCTCGAGGTCATTTAGGCTACATGTTAGGATATATGAGAGAACAAACTGAGTTCCAAAGCTGTTGAAGGAGCAGCCAAACTCAGTCATAGAAGGCAGGACTGAAACATCTCTCTCCATATATTTTCACCATTTATTCTTGTGTGACTCCTTAAAGAAAGTGTCTGTCTCTGTATTTCCTCCCACTCGTGTGTGTGTGTGCGCACATGCACATGTGTGTGTGTGTGTGCAGGTGCATGCATGTGCGATATCTGTACTTACATGTATATGTATGGATGCACTAGTGTTTATTAGTTGGGCATGCATATGCTATAGTGCATGCATGGAGGTTGGGGTCTTTCTTGCTGCTTGCCACCCTACATGCATCGCAGATTACCTGTGGGCAGCCATGGAGTCTCCTGTTTCCAGCTCCCATCTTGTTCTTGAAGTATGGGCATTACAGATGTTAACTGCTGCACAGGCTTTGTGTGGCTTCTGATGACTCGAGGTCTGGTTTCCACACTTGCACACAGGCACTTTATTCATGGAGCCATTTCCTCAGCCAGGAGCTTGCTTCTGACAGCTCATTTTAATGGCAGAAAGTCTGTGTTCCACCACACAAACTCTACTTTAGAGACTTTCTCTGATTGAGACACCGATCACAGAGTCAGAAAAAGTGCATGAGAGATTATTCTCACTATAAAACTTTAAAACTTTCTCTATTTTTACACCCAGAACACAGACAAACTACTTATATCTGACACTGAATCAGCTTTCTGTTGCTGTGCCAAAAACACTGAAACAAGTCAACTTGGAAGAGGAAAGATTACTTGGGCTCAGTGTTTTTTTAGTTGCTGGTCACTTAGTTCTGTTGCTTGGGACCTGTGGTGAGGCATGGCTTTTTGCTAGGTAACACTAGGCAGAGAAAGCTACTCATGGTAGTCAAAGAGCAAAAAGAAAAAGAATAAAGCTCTGGGAACAATAGCTCAGTCAGGAGCACACCCCCAATGACCTAACTTCCTCTAACTAGGCCTCACCCCCTTCCAAAGCCCAAGTCTTCAGCACAAGGCCCCTGGGAGCCATTTAATATTCAAACCATATCGGAGACCCAGTCCTTGCCTTTCAACTTTGATAGCTTCCTTAACTGCACGCATCCTCTTAAACATCTGGATATATCCTAATCTTCTTATTGGAAAATTAGGCGTTTAAGAGAGCTTTTTAGCGTGAGGACGTAGTTCAATGTTTTCCATCGCACAGAGGCTAACACAACTTGACTCATCAGGCTGCTGTTGAAATCAGACACGTGTCACCCCTGTTAGTGATAAGTAATGCCTCCTTGTTCAAGCCTTTCCCCACCCTTCTTGGGTTGATATATCAGTTTTAGAACATAATAATTAGAAAGTTATTTGCCATTGAAAAGTCAAACCTGTACCTTAATATCTCAGGGTGATTTTTGTTTCTGCAGTAATTTATCTAGATTGGCAATAGGCTTCTCAGGTCAGTTAACTTCAGTCCCAGTTGATGAGTTCCCATTTAGGGCTTGTCCACAGAGTATCACAGCAGAGCTGGCAAGATCTGGCTAGTGTAGCAGCAGCTGGCAGGGAGGAGGGCCCTGGGAGATGGGATTAGCACTATGATTATTAATTGAAAACACATACCCCTGACAGATGAGAACTCGGAATCCTCTGTTGAGCTGAGGACCAATGAAACAGCAATTTCTTTGTTCTGGCAATGAATCGACACTATGTGACAGACTCGGGAACCCTCCACAGCATAAGGAACACCAAGGCTCAGGGGATGTTTCCTTTTCTGGGTGAGTAAGCCAGGTTGTGATTACAGTGAAAGAGATGAAGGGACTCAGACAAATTGTCAACTTTACTCATTTAAGATACTTGCTTCCTGGAGGGCCATCCACCAGGATGCAGTGATCACAAAGAGCAGTGCTTATGTGTGTGTGTTCATCGCTGTGTAAGTGAGAATGCATGCGCATATGTGTGCGTGTCTGCCACAGGTCACCCTCACATGGTGTCATTCTTCATGATTCCAATCACTTTGGGTTTTGGAGAAAAGGTCTCTCACTTTTACCTAGAACTTCTAATTCAGCAAGGCTGGCAGACAAGTGAGACCTAGGAACCTACTGGTTTTCACCTTCCCAGCACTGGGATTACAAGCATATGCAGATTATGGGAACTAAAATGAGGTCTTCAGGCATGCAAAATCAAGGCTTTTCTCAACTGATCTATCTGTCCAGCCCCAAACAATTTTTTTTCTTCCATTTTTTTTTATTGAGAAAAGGAGAAAAAAAAAAAAACAAGTTTCCACCTCCTCCCAGCCTCCCATTTCCCTCCCCCTCCTCCCACCCTCTCCCTCTCCTCCGACTCTTCTTCTCCTCCCCCCACTCCTCTCCCCCTCCCTCTCCAGTCCAAAGAGCAGTCAGGGTTCCCTGCCCTGTGGTAAGTCCTAGGTCCTCCCCTCTCCGTCCATTCCTAGGAAGGTGAACATCCAAATTGGCTAGGCTCCCACAAAGCCAGCACATTACGTAGGTTCAAAACCCCATGCCATTGTCCTTGGCTTCTCACCAGCCCTCACTGTTCGCCATGCTCAGAGAGTCCAGTTTTATCCCATGCTTTTTCAGTCACAGTCCAGCTGGCCTTGGTGAGCTCCCAGTAGATCAGCTCCACTGTCTCAGTGGGTGGGTGCACCCCTCGTGGTCCCGACTTCTTTGCTCATGTTCTCTCTCCTTCTGCTCCACATTGGGACCTTGCAGCCCCAAACAATTTTGATAATGGTTTACTTCTCATGATAGGACCTTAATGGCAACCCCAAATGAGGCAAATTTGTTACGGGTACATATAATTATCCTTTGAATATTTCTTGGTTAAGAGAAAGATAAGAGAAATTACTCACAATATACTTTCGTTTTATTTTCTCACTTTGTTTCCTCTCATTACCCCATAGCCCCAAAATAAACTTTGGAATGGTTTTTAGCACAAAAAACAAAGAAGCACTAACCCAGGCTAGAAGAAAAAATTATGTGGGATGTCCTTGTATATGTGTTGCTTTTATTGGTTGATAAATAAAGCGGTTTGGCCAATGGCTTAGCGGTGTAAAGCTAGGTAGGAAATCTGAACAGAGACATAGAGAGAGTAGGTGAAGTCAAGGTGGCAGAAGCCAGTTGCCAAGGAAACAAGATGTGTAAAAAATGAGGAAACACCACAGTCATGTGGCAATACATAGACTAAAAGAAATGGGTTAGCCAGGTGGTGGTGGCGCACGCCTTTAATCCCAGCACTTGGGAGGCAGAGGCAGGCAGATCTCCATGAGTTCGAGGCCAGCCTGGTCTACAAGAGCTAGTTCCAGGCCAGGCCCCAAAGCTACAGAGAAACCATGTCTTGAAAAACAACAACAAAAAAAAAGAAAAGAAAAGAAAGAAATGGGTTAAATTAAGGTGAAAGAGGTAGCTAGAAATATGCATGAGTCATCAACCAAACCGTGTTGTAATTAATATAGTTTCTGTGTGATTATTTGGGTCTGAGTCTGGGCAGCCAGGAAATGAAAGTGCAGTCTCAGTTTACAAATGGTGCCCAAATGTTTGCCAAGAATTTCCACATAAAGCCTGAGAAAGTTTTAAAAAAGGATTCTAGACAAACAACAAGGGAGTCAAGTGCAGCTTCTTGGTAACCATCTTTACTCTGATAGATTCTGTTTGCTCCCTTGAGCAAAGACACGGCTCCTTTAAGACAAGCTTCCTGACTAAGCAATAGTGGCAAAAACCTCACAGCTCTTTTAAGATACTCTGCCACCAAACATTTAAATGCATTTAAGAGCAGCCAGCATCAAGCTTCTTGATTGTGGCATGAACCTGGAAACTCCACAGAGTTGTGGGAATAAATCTGGCTCCTGCTAGTACATCCACCACATAAAGCTAAACTCTCAAAAAGCTAAGGAATGGGATGGAATCAGAGGCCAAAGGCTCAACCTTAATCAGAGCCATATTACTTAGCAGATTAAAAACTCAGGTGCTCAGAAAAAGATAGAGATATATAGTAAAGAAAGATTCAGATGGAAATTAAAAAAAACACACAAAAAAACAAAAAAAACCCCTCTAAATCATTTACAGTGTATTTAAAAATATATGTAGACTTGGGAGAGAAAAGAAAAAGGACAGAGAATGTTCCTAAAAGCAGAAATAGAGTAGCAGAGCATGGTGCTGCAAGCTTTTAATACTGCCACTTAAAAGGCAGAGGCAGTAGAATCTCTGTGAGTTCAAGGCCAACCTGGTCTACAGAGTGAGATCCAGGACAGCCAAAAACACACAGAGAAACCCTGTCTTAAAAAACCAAAAGTTAAAAAATTAAAGTAAAAGAAATAGCAAAAAGGCATATGAAGATGGATTATACACAAAGAACATGGAATATATATATTTGTATTTTCCTTTAATTTTTTGACTGTGAATTATCTAACTACAGAGAGAAATTTTATTGTATGGACTACTAAACTAAACCAACATATTTATTTTAAAGGTATCTTGACTTTAAAATTTAAGTTTAAGTACATGTTACTTTAGAAAAGGGGTTCAGTTTTTGTTTCCATAGAGGATTCCTTACCAGTTAATATAGTTTGATCAAACAAGACCACCTGAAGCAATGGCCCAGGTGTCCAACATCCATGAAAGCTTCAGGACTGCTGGCTGAGATGGACCAACCACACAGGATACCCCATGAAAGGCCTGATTAACAGTGTCCCCAATCAGCTGGAAGTAGTCTTAAAAACTATGCCCTAATTCCCAAATACTGTTCATAAATGTTTGTTTTCATTTAAAGGTCTTTGATTATGATAATGGTCATATTCAAGGTCTTTCTAAAGAAAAAAATGGGGATATGATATAGAAATGAATACTTTATGTTTGAGTTTATTGATATAAATTTAAAGTCAATTTTGTTATATGTATATTTCTTCGCATGTTTAAGGTATTATGTTTATACAGCTCATTTAAAAATTTAATGTATAATTAAAAATAATGGATTAGTAGATAGTCATCTATATTAGTCAAACTGTAGTCATATCAGTCAGGTTTTCTAAATGTATAGAGATATATTTCAGATGATAAGTATTCTTTAAACCTTTCAAAAACCTACAGAATATGCCATTTACAATAGGTGAACCTAAAGAAGCTAAGTAAGAAGGTGAACCCAAGGAAAAACATATAGTTATCCTCTTGGCTAAGGGAAGTAGACCAAATTGCCGGGGAGAAAATTAGGATCTTGGGGGTGGGGTGGGATGGGGGTAAGGGGAGATGGGGAGAGAAAAGGTAGAAGGGAAGGAGGGGGGACTTGGGGAATCAGGAGAATTGGGATAAAGGAAAGGTGGATAGGGGAGCACGGAACCACAATTCTTAGTTTAGGGAACCACTTTAGGGTGAGCAAGAGATTTGACCCTAGAGGGGCTCCCAAGTGCCCAACATGAGGTTCCCAGTTAGTTCCTTGGGCAGCTGAGGATTGGGAACCTGAAATGACCCTATCCTAGAGCAATACTGACGAATATCTTGCATATCATCATAGAACCTTCATCTGGTGATGGATAGAGATAGAGACAGAGACCCACACATGAGCACTGGACTGAACTCCCAAGGTCCCAATGAGGAGCAGAAGGAGGGAGAACATGAGCAAAGAAGTCGGGACCACGAGGCGTGCACCCACCCACTGAGACAGTGGAGCTGATCTACTGGGAGCTCACCAAGGCCAGCTGGACTGTGACCGAAAAAGCATGGGATAAAACCGGACTCTCTGAACATGGCGAACAATGAGGGCTGATGAGACGCCAAGGACAATGGCACGGGGTTTTGATCCTACTTAATGTGCTGGCTTTGTGGAACCCTAGCCAGTTTGGATGTTCACCTTCCTAGATATGGACGGAGGGGGGAGGGCCTAGGACTTACCACAGGGCAGGGAACCCTGACTGCTCTGTGGACAGGAGAGGGAGGGGGAGAGGAGTGGGGGGAGGGGGAGAAGGGTGGGAGGAGGGGGAGAAGGGTGGGAGGAGGGGGAGGGAAATGGGAGGCTGGGAGGAGGTGGAAACTTGTTTTTTGTTTATGTTTTTTTTTCTTCTTTTCTTAGTAAAAAAAAAATTAAAAAAAAATAGAATAAAAAAATGTTTTAAGAACTTAGACTTCTCAACAATAAAACCTGTCTGTTTCTGGAAGCACCAATTACTTAAGAGATTGATGGGCATTGAAGGAACTCACTGTGGAATTTGCCTTCAATGTAACAAGGAGAGCCATTTGGGGGAAAAAAACTGTTCCTGCCTGAACTACTTGATTGTATGCTGTATGAAATGGACAAGCAGGACCCACAGTAAAGTGACTGCTGAACTTTCCAAAGGATGGAATGTTCCTTCAGAGTTCCTGCTTCAAGGAAGAAACTGCCAGACATTCTACAGGACACAGAAGAAGTTAACTGACAAACTTTGCCAGTACAAGGCAGGAGAGATCTTCAAATTTCCTGCTTAATGGAAAATTGTCTGCCAGATAGTATAGGCCTATAGGCTGAATTATGGATGCTCCAACATTACAAAAGAACTTTGGGTGACTTAAGGTGGCAATATATCTCTGTCAATTCTAGAGTTTTGAAAGTTGCTTACAATGCACTTTCTGTTTACTTAAGTTATATCCTTTTGGGGTCTTTGATGGAGTTGAAGACAGACAGCTATAAGTATAGATTTTCTTAGTTATAATAAAAGATAAATTAGATATAAAACTAGACTCACAAAGATAGAATAGATAATAGAATGATAGAGTATGGTCCTTAATTTCCAAATGTAAATAAACTAAATATTGTAACTATAATTCTTGCTTGATAACTGCTTTGTATAAGTAATTTTATTATGTTAAAGTTGAAACTTTCTTTTTAGTTAGACAGAAAGGGGGAGATAATGTGAGCTGTCTTTCTGTATATGTATTGCTTTTATTGGTTGGTGAATAAAGCTGTTTCAGCCAATGGCTTGGCAGAGTAGAGCCAGATGGGAAATCTTAACAGAGACATAAAGAATAGGCGAAGTCAAGGAGATGCCAGCCAGCTGCCAAGGAAACAAGACGTGTAGAAAATGATATAACGTCATGGTCATGTGGCAATACACAGACTAATAGAAATGGGTTAATTTAAGATGTAAGAGTTAACTAGAAATACACCTGAGCCATTAACCAAATAGTGTTATAATTAATATAGTTTCTGTGTGTTTATTTGGATCTGGGCAGCCAGGAAATGAAATTGCAGTCTCTTTACAAATGGCACCTCTGTGTGTTTCTTTGGGACAGAATATTTGCGGGACCAGACAGGACAGAAATTTCAGTTTACAGAAAACCCCTTTAGAACAAAATGTATCCATTATCCAGGAACCTTGACCTGCCACATTTTGAAAAGGAAGAAATTTTATTTTGCAAAATTAGAAAATGGCCAACAGGATAATTGTATGTTGGATGGTCATGCTAGCACCATCATCTTCCTGGTGACTAATGGAATTATTTAATCACAGAAGGAAGTTATGATCAGATATGCCTTTTTCATAGGAATGCATTCTTTTTTCCTCCCACTGTTTTATGTAAAGATTTTTTTTAAAAAAAACAACAGGACTTCAAAATATGAAGTTTCTAAAGATAGGAAAATTTGGCTGTCAGCTTTATAATGATGCTATTGACAATAGATAGAAAGAGCATGATGTAAATACCTCAAACACCTTTGCAGGATTTCCCTCTGCTATTAATTCCTATCCAAAATGCCAGAGTCAAAGTCTTAAGTTTCTGGGGTTTTATTTTTTTTGTTTCTGGTTTTTTTTTTTTTTTTTTTTTTTTTTTTTTTTTTTTTTTGAAACAGGGGTTCACTGGGCAGCATTAGCTGGCTTGGAACTCTATATGTAGACTAGGCTGGTCTTGAATGTATAGACATTCATGTGCCTCTGCCTTCTGCATGCTAGGTTTAAAGATGTGCAGCATTGTCCTGGCAATGTCCTCTCTTTTAAATAGGAGATTTCTGGGCTGGGGAGATAGTTTAGTAGAAGAGATGCCACCAAACTTGACTAGACTGCCTGAGTTTGATCCCTGGAGCCTGAAAGTAGGAGAGATTCAATTTCTGCAAGATGGTCTCTAACCTCCACCATGTGCTGTGGTATACATGAATATGCTGTCACACACCAAACAACAATAAGAGAATTCTTATTATTCTTGGTATTACTAAAGAATACTGACTAAAACAGATATAATTAGTTATTTCAAATGATTCCCTCTCTTTTTCTTTTTCTTTCTTCCTCCCTCCCTCCCTTCCTTTCTTCCCTCTTTCCTCACCCCCACCCCCACTATAGAGCCTAGATGTCCTCAAGTCACTATTGCCCTCCCTTAGTGATCTTACAAACGTACTTTGTTTTGGTTGCATTCACTAAGGGAGGTCAATGGTGTGTACCTGTGCGTGTGTGTGCACATGCATGTGTATATGTGTGTGCACATGTGTGTGTATGTGTGTGTGTGTGCACATAGGTCTGATGTGATGTTCCCCAGGAGCTGTCCATTTTATTGGGGGCATGGGATCTACCCTGGGCCTGAGGATCACCAATTAGGCTATACTGGCTGGTCAGCAAGCCCCAGGGATTCTCCACCTCCAAGTCCTCAACACAGAGATTATCTACATGCGTTACCACACCTAAGTAAAAAGACAATCTGGAATAGGTTCTGAGTATTTGAACTCAGTTCTTCATGCTCCCAAGGCAAGTACTTTATTAGCTGAGCCATGTCCCTACTCCCCTTTCTGGAAGTAATTTGTGAGGTTGACTGGCCATGCATGAGGTCACCACGAGGATGCGACAATTGAGGAAAAGTAAATTTCTCCCAGGAACACAAATCAACAGACTAATTTTGGGTGGGGAATGATTCTCACCGCTTACATAATAGTCTATTCTAGTTATCAGTGGGAATAATCTTTAAGAATTCGGGTGTGATGGGGCAAGACTGGATCATTTTAGAGAGGTGGGGCATTTGGCACATACAGTTTGTAGAATCACACCCCTCCACCCCCCCTAAGCTCCCAAGGACTATGTGATTTTGAGACACAAATAAACGGCAAAGGTGCTGGATTTACTAAACAAAATGAAGCCAAAGGCTCATCTGTCTGGCGGGCCTTGCATGGTCACGTGTTGCTGAGCTCTCAATGTTTGTTTCTCCCTTGCTTCGGGCTAGTAGCATTCCAGCATCATGAACTTAATTCTTTCAATGTCAACAACTGAAAGACACCACTCGGCTGTGCCACAAATGACCCCAGCTCCAGGGAGGGTGGTACTTTACCCAAAATGTGAAAATGGGCTTGCTTGTTTTGATAGCATAAAATATTTTAGTTTCTTCATTTCTGCTTTAAGTCTGAGCTCTCTTGGCATCTCCCTAATTTGCCATGTGTTTGAGGCTGGTAGCAATATTGGGAGAGAAATATGATAATGACTGCTGCCACTGAGCATTCTCTACCCCATTCTCTTTCTCAGCTCCAGTTTCACATGTGTTGGTTCAATGGAATATTCAATAGACATTTATAGGAAATAAATTGAGAGATGAATGCAAACCAGATGGCATCTGGAGGTTTATTTGCGAAGTCCCTGCATCAAAGCCTTCTCCAGATCTCACCATATTAGCTGTGTTTTTCCAGTCCAGCAGAATCAGGAAGGCAACCACAGACTTCCTTGATGGAAAACATGTGAAAAACAGACCAAGTCCTAATGTGTGCTTGAGCCCGTGGTCAGGGAGCATCTCTGAAAATCATTTTATTACCCGCTCATACACTGTGTTGTTGCTCAGAACTCCCTCAAAAATACAAAATCCGTTGTTTTACTTAGGCATATTTTTTTGCAAGATTAGAGGACATGGCTTTTATTTATTTATATTAATAACCATAGTAACAGTATAGTTGCATTTTATTAAAATCTTGGGACTGTTTTTTCAGCTTGAACACATAAAAATCGGCTCTAACCAAAGAGAAAGGTAACATTTAAATATAGCGTACATACAAGTACACTTTAGATTTTTTTTTCTAATAGCATGGAATGGAATCTAAACCTATCCGAACATTCTTACATCTATGAGAACCACCTGATTAAGCATCAGAGAGTCACATTATTGTAAGTAATATTTAAAAAACATTGATTGGACAGAATGAGAAATGGTTCCAAGACTAATTTATATACATCTATAAAAATCTCCTCAACCTTGAATGCACTCGGCTTTGTACAGTTGGTTATAGCTAGCTTTACATCTGATATGAAATTAATTCTTATCTGGCCTGTTATATAAATCATTATGAAATGTCAAAAGCGTGTACATATATTTTTCTAAGTTTTCACTTACTTTCCAAATAGTTTCCATTTTTCAGTGTCAAAGACTTCTCAGGCACACAGTCAATTTTAATGATTTTTTTTTTATCACTCTAGATTTCCCTTCTCACTTATAGTATGTTTTGTGTGTGTGTGTGTGTGTGTGTGTGTGTGTGTGTGTGTGCAGGCACACATCATACTATACCACAAAGGCGATATAGACAACATAATTATGGGAAATTCCTTTTTGTCTTCCACTAAGGATGAGTGGTCAAATGGTGGTAACATAGGAAGAATAAAATATTCTTGCTACTTACACATGTAACCTCTAAAGATTTTCTTTTATAAATAAACATTATAGATTAAACCTATGACCAGTTGACTTCCCAACCACTGACTCTTAAGATTTCTATTTTAGGACAGTCATTTAAGACTATGGTGTTTTACGATTTTTTTTTTCTTGGCAATTCCTAAATTACCCATCTCGACAATGGTCTCCTTTTATAGGTTAAACTTCTAAATCTATGGCAGTAGGTTAATGCCATTCGTGATAAAAAAAAAATGTATGTGAGCAACATCACTTTAAAAATATGTGGCTAACTGCTGGAAGCTATTAAAAACCAAATAAACAAAAGAGATTACACTTCAAAGAAATGTCAACAGTTTTTCCTGTCTCAGAACAGACGAATTTTCTTTACTTATGCCCACATCTGGAAAATGCTTATGGCTTTATACATCTTTTATGGTAAAATGAATTTATTGAGTTTTAAAATTTTCATGATGGATTAATGCAATCTTCATAAAAGGTAAGCCCACACCCTAGTAAAAAAAATCTGCCTTCACACTGAAGAATGATTTCAATAATAAAGAGAAGTCCAATGTTAATTTTGAGGAATAAAATAATTTTGTGGAAGCATTTGGTGAACTGATTTAAAAAATAATATTACCACAGAGAAAAGAAAATGCAGTATCTTGTTTCCTATGACCTATCTTTAAATTGGCACACATCATTGTTGTGCTGAGGTGGGAAAAAAAGAAACAACTTACAAAGCAAACTAAACATTAAAATGACTATAGCCACTCTAATTAACTAACCATAGACATAAAGAATATAGTATAATCTCCCGATAGCCAGCTCTCGAAGGACAAATTTCAAAACATCTAATGCTTTTCTATGATTCGTGAAGAAATTAATGCAGCATACTTTTGTATGCTCAAAAGATGAGATTCAGTTTCTCCTACGAAAATGTGTACCTGGTTCAGAGAGTCTAAACAACAGACTATACACAGTTTTTAATATCCTCTCGTGGCCCCAAACTGGCAGTGTTCATTTGATGTTATTTTATAATCAACTGCGTAGTAGCAACTCGCTCTCTATAGAAGTCTGCCAAGAAAAATAGCCCCTCTGATATCCAACCAGACACACGAATCAGAACTAGTGACTCACATTTAGCCATTTGCAGTTTTGATGAAATCTGGGGGAGGAAGGTTTGAAACGTGGAAGAGGTTGCCATCTGTATAGGTCAGGCCAAGAATTAAGGCAAGGGGGAGAGCTATGACCACAATAATGTTTAAAATGAAATAATATCATTTGGACCTAAAGTAAGTGGTCTGTGGTCAATAAAAAAAAGAAAAGAAAGAAGAAGAAAAATAAGCTGTAGTAGGCCATCTGCAAACCGGAGCAAGGAGCTCTAGTTTGTTTATTTAACAAACTAGCATCACATAGATTCTTTCACACTAACTGAAGCGGACAGTAATTATAAACACAGGTTGCTTAAATTCCCTGCACCCCGTGGAAGGAAACAAGCTTCTTTCTTTTCCAAACATTGTCATTTGTTTATTGAGCTTCTTGGGTCTTGGTTTCATTTAAAACGATGTAAGCACACATCTGCTACCCCTGAAGACAATGTCAACCTTGTTAAGCTGAACCTGAACTCTCATTATACGAAACGGTGTGAGTATCCTAGCCATAATCTTTAGAGTAGCCGGTTAGCATACTGAGTAAAGAATTTGGATTATTTTTGTTCCATTACAGAAAAACTTCACATTATAATATAATCATACAGGAAACAACCACTCACCGCCTCAGTAGTTTAGGGTAATTAGTTACCTAAATTTTCTGAGGTGAATTCAATGTACTTAGGCTGAGGAACATTGCTGCTTATATTAAAAAAAAAAACCACAATACAATCTTGGCTAACAATGAAATTATAAATATCGGAGTGTAACGTCATTTTAGAAAGCATTAGGTTTTTATCAGTACAGTACAACCGAGGGAACATTTAAGGAATCATTTTATTAAAAAATGGGGGGGCTGTGATGTTGCTTACGTTAGCTCATGTCAGATATCAGATTTCACAACACCTTTAACACAGTAGACACTATTAAAACATCATTATTAGAGCTGCCACGCTTCAGTGGTTTGAGCTAGAGTGAGATTCGTGTATTTGATGGGAAACAGCAAGAAGAAATTCTGGTGTCTGCATTTCGAAAAAGTGACCTCAAGTCGTGCTGAATTGACCTAATGAACCCTCAGGACAATTAGATACATGCATTGGGTGGGAAGAGACTAGCTCTGACAAAAGTGTACAAGGACGGGCTGGGAAGATGGCTCAGTGGTTAACGTGCTGGCTGTGCAAACAGGAGGTCTCAAGTTTGGATTCCCACAAGCCATGTGAAAAGCTGGGTATGGCAGCCTATGTCTATAAAGCCCCTTGGCCATCCAGGCTAGTCAATTAGTGAGCTCCAGATTAATAAGTGATCATGTCTCAAAATAGGAAGTGGGCAGTGATTAGGGAAGACATGTGATGCTGATTTCTAGCTTCCTTGTGTGCACACATGTACACACATGCATCCTTATCCCCCCCACCACACACACAAATTCACGTGAAAATAAAGGCATGCCACCCAAATTGCTTAGGCAACTGTTCTAAGCTACACAATCTGTACCCATTCTGACTTCTGTCTCTCTTGAAATCCACCTAAATTGTCCCCCCAATTTTGCACTACGTCCATCTCTCTGTCAGCCACGGCAGACACATTTCATCAATAACAAAACTCTCCCTCTGGAGTCTCTGGGTGGAGTGTCAGAATCTTTCTCAATGCAACACACCAGTTAGGGACTTCCAATCTCCCCATCTGCTAGCCCCCCATTAGACTCTTAGAAAGCCTGTATCTCTAATACTTGGCACAGTTCCTGTCACATGGTGGTGGTTTAATTGGCAGATTAATAAATGTTTCTTCAGGGGATGATGATTACTTAACTCGCCTGGGATGGAAAAAATATAATGGCTGGGAGCACAGATTGGTGCCAAACTGTTTAGACGAAAGTCCCACTTCTGTCACTTATCAACTCCATGGTTTTGGATAAGTTACTCAATGTCTCTGTTTAAGTTTTCTGATCTATAAAACGTGACAATGAAACCAGTGTCTGGAATTAAGGATTTACCGCGCAGAGTGCGTACAAGATGTTCTCATGTAGAGTGTCTATCAGTGGTGGCTGCTTTTATTTCCCTCGTTATTGTTTATTGAAATCCATTGTCCGTGGGAGAACACCAATCACAGCTTGCTTTGTTAGGCTGTCTATCTAGCACCCCCATAAATCTTCATATGGACACAGAAATACAGATTCCAGGATACGCAGTTCTTTAAAATTCTGAGCTGACCCTCCCAAAGCTGTTTTAACAAAATTCAAGGCAATGTATACCGCTTTCCAATATGTAAGGCCAGCCTTTAAGTTCAAACTCATTCTGACTCCCGAATTCCCTCCTACCAAGTCCCTCTACACCCTGCAACTTGTTTTGTTTTACTTGCCCTGTTTTCTTCCGGGTCTGGTGATATTAAGCAAGTGTGCCACCGCTGAGTTACATTCTTACCCCCCCCCCCCCCGCCCCTTAACATTGTGTCTCAGCTCCCCTTGTTTGGAAGATGATCTCTCTCATGGGCACTTTCAGCCAAGACATCAAACTTTCTGTTCATCTCTGTGAGTGTCCCATAGACACTGCCTTGTCTTTTGAGGCTCAACAGAAAGGCTACCTACTTCCTATGTGAATCATTCTCCAAGTACCCCAAGAAACTAGTTTGCTTTTTGGTGCATTCTACAGTCTTTGCTGCTGCCTTTGACATGGCTTCACCATTGGCTGTTCGCACTGTCCTAGGGATTCCTACTGGCTTATGTGTATCTTCAGGACAAAATACATTGGCCTCACTCAAAGATACTGATGGATGAATATGTCCAGCATCCATATTTGAAATAATACATTTTCTAGGGCTATTGTTTATTTTTTTTATTAAATCACCACATGTTAAATATTCATAAATGTTTTCAAATTATGAAATCACATGTATTTAATGATACATATAGTGAAAGCTAAGTATTACTCTCACATAGCCTACTCAGTTTGTTCCAGGACGTAATCTGCTATGTTACATGTATGAATAAACATAATCATGGATACAAGGTCTCAGCAAACCTTTTTTCTATAAAGGGCTAGAAGGTAATAATTTTAGTCTTTATTGCTTATCTAGAATCTGTTGATAACTGTAAGACTCTGCACTCAAAGCAAGAAGTAACTGCAAGTGACATAGCAATAGGTATGCTATGTTCCCATAAATCTTTGTTTATAAAAATAGACAAGCAGGTAGAGACTGTCTACAAGCCATAGCTTGATACCTTATGACATACATGCAGGTTTTATATCATTATGTGTTTATAAAGAGCCGAGCGTTATGCCACACAGATCATCATGTGTAACTTGAGGGCTGGTTTGTTGGGGTTTATGTCCTGCCCAGTACCCCACAGCCGGCAAGCCCCAAAGAAAATCACACAGAGATCTCCATAAGTTATAAAACTGATTGGCCCATTAGTTCAGTCTTTTTATTAGCTCCTGTAGCTTGTATTAACCCATTATTCTGATCTATGTTAGCCATGTGGCTCAGTACCTTTCACAGCAGGACAGATCACATGTTGCTTCTTCAGAGTCTGGACAGAAGTGGGGGGAATGGGCTTCCTTCTTCCCAGAATATTCCTGTTCTCCTCGCCCCACCTCTACGTTCTGTCTGGTTGACCCACCTATACTTCCTGCCTGGCCAATCAGCATTTATTTAAAACATGATTGACAGAATACAGACAATTCTCCCTCACTAATCATGCAGTTTGCTTTATGGTATATTGTCCTCCCCTCAATAAATTTATTTTATTCTAATTCATCTACCTACCTACCTATCTATTTAATATACACCACACTTTAAGTAGCTAGAATATGTCATACATATTGAGTACTTCCATTTATTGTCTACTCTTCAAAAATTTCCAAAAAATGTCATGTCTTAACACTTATGCCCTTTAAAAAACTTCTTTCAATGCTTATGTTATATACATGCACACATGTAAACATTTATACAAACACATACCTGTATGTTGCTTGCTTTATTAAAATGTCACCAGTTGGTACATTTTCTTTAAATCCTACTCCCTTTTCTTAGTAACACACTTCCTATGTCCAGTGGCAGAGTAGGAACCTGCTTTTGTCAATGGGCACATTACATGGCATAGATGCACCATTAATACTTATTGCTAGTTGTTCGCAGCTTCTGGCTTTCTTATTCCTGCCAACAGCACTGCCAATTTCATTCATATGGAAAGTATCAGACATTTCTTTTCTGTGAACCTCTAAGGTAGTTGGCATTATCACTTTAAATAATATTCCCCCCTTTTCCTTATCATTCCAATGACTGGGATTCTGGTACATACACATGTGTACATCACAAGGACTGAGCAACACCAGTCTTAACTAGTTTCATGTGGTTTGAATTCTCTGTGGTATTTTCCTTTTTATCTAACAGTTTTCAGTGTTCATAGTCATTCACGTGTTAAAGGTATATGTGCTGAAGCTCAGTTAGTAGTCCCAGGAGGTTAGTGTCAGAAGTCACTGTAGTAGCTAGTCAGATTATTGAGTTTCCAGTGTGGCAGGAACTTCTTTGAATACTGTCTTATCCAATATTCACAGTCGCAGTTTGAATAGATATTTCTATTACCAACATTTTATTCCAGCGGTGGGAAACTGAGGCTGCGAAAGGCAGCTCATCATCCTGCCACCATGCTCACCGTCAGGGCTTACCCCATCCATCACCTCTCCATTGTGTTCTCCCTCTAAACGCTTCAAGTTCAAGGGAGAAAAGATGAACAGTTTGAGTGTAGGTGGGCTAATGTGGCCATTCTAATTCACCTGGGGTCATTTCTCTGATTAGTTCAGATATCTTGGTGACATTTTGTCCATCTACTCAAAAGCTCACCCACAGTTATTATATGAAGACCCACTTATTTAGGACTCAATCAAAAAAGAAAGAAAGGCAGGAAGGAAGGAAGGAAGGAAAGAAAGAAAGAAAGAAAGAAACTAAAGAATTGAAATTGGAATTAGACCACTTGGATTACAGTCTTTATGAAGTCATCTATCAGATATGCATTCTGATTATTAAACAGTTCACTTCTTGCTGAAGTTAGGGGACCCTCTTTTGGTGCAGGACTGTCTCTGGGTTACCAAGGACTCACAAGTTGAACTATGAGGAAACGCCTTTGCCATTGTTTTTATTGGGTGATAAAACTCATTTATACTTTGTTAAACTTGAGTTGTTGTTTTTTTTTTCTTTCAATGAATTGTTTTGTATAATACGACATGGGGATTTGCATCTGGAGAGCTTCAGAATGCAGCTGCCCAACAAATGAAGAAGGGCATGACTGTGAAAAAGCCCAAAGCAGGACCTTAAAAGTGAAATTATGCTTCCAACCCATTATGAGGACTCCAGTTAACTTTCCCACTCCCCTGTATTCTACCTACATGGCAGTGGCGATGGGAAGAGGCACACCATGCTCTGGGGCTGCCAAGGAATGCGGGAAAATGCAAAAAGTCAATGTTCTTATCACACAGTCATCGTCTATTCTTTCTAGGCAGTGGCTCTGAACATAAGAAGCCTCGGAAGCAAAGTATCCTATTCAATAACAGTCCGCTGTTCAGCAATTCAACTTACAAACACAGTTAAGGTAATTTTGGTAATGCAAAACTAAAGATTTTGCCACTGGAGTCACCTGAATAAATGAAATAAATCTCTACGGTGCTTCATCTTTAGAGAAACTATAAGATTTCTTCATCTTTGCATCTGCCCTGTGAAAGTGTAAGGCCCCCTGGTCCACCCCATGCTCCCTGCTGATGAAGATAAACACCTGTTATGTTTAAGTATAGATGAAGTCAGAGTGTATATGAATCTAAGAATAAACTTGGTATGTGTGCGCACACAGCTATTTAGCATTACGGGAAATTACATTCCTGCTATTAATATGATTATCAGTCTAATGACAAAGGGCCACACACTGAGAGGGGGAAATTATTAAGAAGAAAAAGACTAAATCATCTCAAGAGGAGCATGAGTTTAAAACACACAAGATGCTCATATCCCAAGGGTCCTAAGATAAAGCAAAGGGACTCAATTTTTATAATAGTGATGACGGCATGGGTGAAAACAGCAGCGTATGCCGGGAGATCACAGGAGGAAAGTGCTTGAAACTGCAAAAAGAGAACATGTACCCTCTCTTCTAGCAGTATTCTTTTCTTCTTTCTTCCCTACACTGTCACTACCAAGTTACTCCATAGAGCAAATGCCTAGATAGTCTATTTTCTTTAAGGTAAATATACATCTTTGTGTGTGTGTGTCTCTGTGTGTGTATGTATGTGTGTGTTTATGCAATGCACACATATAAGCACACACATGTATGTATGTGTATATATATATATATATATTCATACTAGTATACACATACCCATATTATCTCAGTGTTGTAATAACAGGAACCAGGGGGATCTTCTTATTACATATCTATTGGAGAAGCACAGGTTTGGCATTGGCAGGTAAGGAAGACTGGCTCAGTGGGAATGTATCCACTGTGCAAAAGTGAGAACTGAAGTTTAGATGCCCAAACACAGATCTAGGCAGGTGGGTTTGTGTTTAAGGAATCTCTGGAACAAGCTGGCTCTCCAGAGCAGCCGAAAGAAAAAGCTCAAGCTGCATTCAGAGACTCCATCTCAATATATAAGTTGAAAAGTGTTTGAGGAAGGTACCTGCCATCAGCTTCAGGCTTCCATATACATGCACACAGGTAGTGCACACTCTGCCACAAACATGTATGTCCCACACATATGTGCATATGTGTACGCATGTGCATGTGTGTTCACACACACACACACACACACACACGGAGAAAAAGAAGAAAAAAATGTGAGAAACCAGTTTGGATCTTTGTTGACAAAAGGCATGAGGAATGGTATGTTTTTAAAGTATCCTGGTATCTTTAGAATTAGGATAGACTTGCTGGGTGGTGGTGGCAAAACCTTTAATCCCAGCATTTGAAAGGCAGAGGCAGGTGGATCTCTGTGACCAGCCTGCTCTACAGAGCTAGTTCTAGAAAAGCCAAGTGTACATAAAGAAGCCTTGCCTCAAAAAATAAAAATAAAAATAAAAAAGAATTAGAAGGATGATATTTACTTCAAAGCTCACTGTGACCTACAGTTGGAATTAATGAAATCATTTTCTCATGCTATGTACCCCTCGGTTCAAAAATGATCTGTCTGCCCAGCAGTATACTTCAAGGGACTACAAAGACTCTGGGAATTGTTCTGTTCCCTGGTGGTTGCTGGATGCAGGCAGTTTACCTTAAGCTCTGAAGTAATACTTGATGTAAAAACAAAATGCTGTCTGCTTCCTTGAACTGAAGGGACTCCCAGGGTCCACGAGGATGACATTTCTAAAAGCATCTTCTCCGGTCAGGGTCTCCCAGGAGCCAACAGACAACTTCTCCGGAACTGTTATGTGCCTGATGCATCAAGACAAAGAGCCAGTTTGGCACAAAGAACTTAGTAGGGCCCGATACTCTGGGTATAGGAAACAGCAGGGGTATTGGGAAATCTCTGGCCGCTCAGTTTTAAATGCCCAAATGTTTAGCAGCTGACCTTCGCCTTTACTGCGGGTCTGGGAAGCAAGGTGCATACAATAAAGCACAGGCCAATCAACTGCTTTCAGCTGTTCTTGTGCAATGAATTTTTAAACATTTGGTCATTAAGCCCAATATATATTCAGGTCAGTTTCTGAACAGGATGGGAACAGTTTGGGAGCAGATGCCCCGGCCCTGCCTTGTGGACTGGGGGATAGTAAAGAAACTCAGAGGATATTTATAGGGCCCCACCCATCAAGTTCATTTCCACCCCACTCTTTTCCCTCCCAGTCACGTCTATAGAATTGCTTTAGTGATGAGGAATAGTTATTAACTTCTGTTGTTCCTTCTTTTCATTAGTATCATGGCTGCCTGAAGACCATAAAGGAAAGACTGGACGGGTTTTCTCTTTGACTGGACACTCTCTGGATACTCCGGAAGGTCGTGTAGCTGGAAATGGGCCTGTGTGTTTCAGTGGTGAAGGGCAGATTGATTTGTTAGCTTCTGAGCAGTCAATGTAAGATTCAACTTATTTTTGAACATCAAATGAGCTAAAAGCTCTCTATGGTTAAGAATTTTAAATCACACAGTCATTTCCCTTTACCACATTCTGGTGGCCATATGTATTTGGAGTGGTTTTATCACACAGGCCAGACACAAGACTGTATTGAAGATGGGAAAACACAGCATCCACCCATACCATTTCAAAGGTTATCTCTGTGAGCCTAGACCAGCAGCTAGTTCAAAATGATCAAATTCCTCCCAAGAAACTTCTACCAGGAACATTCAGCCGCTTTTATTATATACACTGCCCCTTCATGGCCCTAAAATGAGACAAGAAGGGGAGCCGCTGGAATCCATGTTTTAGATTACAACACATGTAAAACCTCATCGAGAAGTTACAAGAAATAAAAGTCCAATGTGGCCAGGTATGTTTGGACGGTGGAAAAACAACCAACCACAGCTTGCTGATAAAATAAAGCCGTGGCGGGTAAAGGCAACAGTTAGCTTTATAAGACACAGCTGGCCACGTAGAAGGCCTTTTGTCTGACTCCAACAGCTGGCGGTTTCATTTAAACAATATTCGAATAGCTAGTAATCGCAACACTATCCCTGCTGCAACAAGGCAGTAAACCAGGGTGTTAAACAGTATTACAAGGTTTTTGTTGTTGTAAGGTTGCAGCATTCTGTGTTCACAAATCATCAATAAATGGGGAAAGCTATTCAGATGTAAATGTTTACTCAACAAAAATACCATGTCTGGTATTTGGTCTATCTTACAAGTATTTGACCCTGAACGTTTTCATCATGGAAAGTGAAGGAATTTGATGAGAGAAAAATCATTCTTGTTCGTTCGCTTCATGGCGTTTTGGTGGGAAGGGCAGCATCAGGGAACTAGTGGTCTGGATTTTAACTGAAAGAGCTCCTACAAATGGCTGTTAGTGAGGATGGGTGTCTGTATACCTTCCCAAGTTAAAAACTTCCCTCCAAATTCAAGACGACCTGGTCAGCCAGCAACACTAGGGAACATCCACTTTGAATACAAGGTGATTGATTTTGAGATCTGAGCATGAGAAGCAATATAATGTGAAAAGCAGGTAGGGGGAACGCACAGAAAAGTGTACAGTTCTCGTATGTTGTACAACTTTGTGAGTGTGTGGTGGGGAGGTTGTTGACTTTTTTGCTGACAAAAGAAAAGAACAGAAGTATTTCTTTGATGAAGAAAGAGAAATTTCATGTTCAAGATCTAAGTCTGTAATGGGTGAAGCTACACAGTTGCTTCTCTCCTGCCCTTAATGTGTTGAGGTCATTGCTAACAGAGAGGAGGGACTGGCCGGGAGAAAATGGCGGAATGAGCAAGGATCACCATAATACCCCTTGCTTGAATGTCATAAACACAAGAAGAGATATTTAGAATATGTATCAGACCAGATCACTTTTGGCCATAATTCCTTAATTAAAAAAAAAAAACTCCCTAAGCCAGAATTTTAAATAAGAAATGACTCTCTATTTAAATAAATAGAACTTCTTTTAGTAGTTATTACCTGATAAATATTTTTTATCATCGAGATATACAAGCATAATTTATTTTTTAAATCTTTAGGTAGGCTAGTAGCAAAGTTTATTTTTAATAACTGTTTTTTAAAATATGTTACAAAAAACGTTTTGTGCTCTCTCTATTGGCTTTTTAGCAGCAGCTAACTCATAAATTCTGTTCCTGGAGGGCCCCTTGCCATAGATAGTTGCTCTGCAAGCTGAAGGTAGAATGGGAGTGGGGGTAGGGGCTGGGAGGGTGGGGTGGGAGTGAGGTGGGAGGAGGGGCTGGGAGGGTGTGGTGGGAGTGGGGTGGGAGGAGGGGCTGGGAGGCTGGGGAGGGAGGGAGGTGGGAGGAGGGGCTGGGAGGCTGGGGTGGGAGTGGGGTGGGAGGAGGGGCTGGGAGGGTATGGAAGGAGTGGGGTGGGAGGAGTGGCTGGGAGGCTGGGGAGGGAGTGGGGTGGGAGGAGGGGCTGGGAGGGTGGGGTCAGAGTGAGGTGGGAGGAGGGGCTGGGAGGGTGGGGTGGGAGAGGGGGGAGTGAGGTGGGAGGAGGGGCTGGGAGGGTGGGGAGTGAGTGGGGTGGGAGGAGGGGCTGGGAAGGTGGGGAGGAAGTGGGGTGGGAGGAGGGGCTGGGAGGGTGGGGAGGGAGTGGGGTGGGAGGAGGGGCTGGGAGGGTGGGGAGGGAGTGGGGTGGGAGGAGGGGCTGGGAGGGTGGGGAGGGAGTGGGGTGGGAGGAGGGGCTGGGAGGGTTGGGAGGGAGTGGGGTGGGAGGAGGGGCTGGGAGGGTGGGGTGGGAGTGAGTGAGGTGGGAGGAGGGGCTGGGAGGCTGGGGTGGGAGAGGGGGGAGTGAGGTGGGAGGAGGAGCTGGGAGGGTGGGGAGGGAGTGGGGTGGGAGGCTGGGGTGGGAGTGAGGTGGGAGGAGGGGCTGGGAGGCTGGGGTGGGAGAGGGGGGAGTGAGGTGGGAGGAGGGGCTGGGAGGGTGGGGAGGGAGTGGGGTGGGAGGCTGGGGTGGGAGTGAGGTGGGAGGAGGGGCTGGGAGGCTGGGGTGGGAGTGTGGTGGGAGGAGGGGCTGGGAGGGTGGGGTGGGAGGGGGGGGAGTGAGGTGGGAGGAGGGGCTGGGAGGGTGGGGTGGGAGTGAGGTGGGAGGAGGGGCTGGGAGGCTGGGGTGGGAGTGAGGTGGGAGAAGGGGCTGGGAGGGTGGGGTGGGAGAGGGGGGAGTGAGGTGGGAGGAGGGGCTGGGAGGCTGGGGTGGGAGTGAGGTGGGAGAAGGGGCTGGGAGGGTGGGGTGGGAGAGGGGGGAGTGAGGTGGGAGGAGGGGCTGGGAGGGTGGGGAGGGAGTGGGGTGGGAGGAGGGGCTGGGAGGGTGGGGTGGGAGTGGGGTGGGAGGAGGGGCTGGGAGGCTGGGGTGGGAGTGAGGTGGGAGGAGGGGCTGGGAGGGTGGGGTGGGGTTTGGGAGAATGGGGTGAGAGTAGGAGTGGGTTGTTAGGGTGAGAATGGCAGGTGTCATTAATTGAACTTCATGTTCCCATTGAACCTGAAACCACATCTCTTGAAATTGATGCAGAGAGCAGAAGATAGTTGGTAACAGAGCAGAGATGACCCTAAGATTTTTGCTCAGAATTTATACTGTACAAAAAAAAAAAAAAACCCAAAAAAACAAACAAAAAAACCCCCCAAAACAAAGAAAAGCTAATGCTGTTATTGAGGTAGGTCACTAAATGTGTTGATCCAATAATTAATTTTCTCTTATTTCTTTAATTGTGTTTATCCCTCTTGGAGTCCCAAGCTTAGCATAAATGGAGAGAATATGCCACCCTAGAAAGAACTCATTTCCACACCTTTGCAGGGGGCTTGGACCTGAAAGCTTTTCGAATTCGTTGAGTTTTTTTCGGGCTGATGAGGGAGGGGAACTTGATTGGGGGAGGGGGAGGGAAATGGGAGGCGGTGGCAGGGAGGAGGCAGAAATCTTAAATAAATAAATAAATAAAAATAAAGTTTGAGATTAAAATTATTCTGTGCTTTTGATTACTTTCCCCATTCACAGACTCCAAAGCCTCCCATGACTCCTGAATCATTGAGAAAAACTGGTTTATGATGTGTGGGTTGTCCACCTTCTGTACTGATTGTCTGACGATCACGGTAGACTTCAAGTTGCAAAGTGCTTATTCTGAGGACTTCTCTCTCAAACACCAGTGCTGAGGCTTCTGAATGACAATTTATATAATACTTTTTATTAATTATTTATTTATTTTTGTTTTTCAAGTCAGGGTTTCTCTATAGTTTTAGAGCCCTGTCCTGTAGCTAGGTCTTGTAGACCAGGGTGGTCTCGAACTCACAGAGATCCTCCTGCCACTGCCTCCCGAATTAAAGGGCTGGGATTAAAGGCATGTCCCACCCCCATCCAGCTACAATATGTTTTTATAACATGAAAATTTTGTTTTTATTTAAAGATAGATTTCTTCTTGATATGAGGAAAATGGGATTTTGTAATTTCCTTTTCTTTTTCTTTTTCGTTCATTACGTTTTTTTTTTTTCTGGCAGGATCTCTGTAGCCTAGGCTAGCCACAAACTCATGGTTATCCTCCTGTCTCAGCCTCAGTTTCCTAAGTGCTAGGATTACAGGCATGACTCCATGACCAGATTAGATGCATTTAAAAAGGATCAGAAAGTAGGCAAGGCCACTTCAAATTAGGCCTGTGCTGGGAGCCAGGCGTCATGGGAGACACCAGGAATACTTTATCTCATTTCACCTGTAGGGTGTGCCTTTGAAGATTATCAGAAGCAGCATTGTCATTATGCTAATTTTATAGGAAGGGAAACTGAGGGAGAGGGAAAAGAGAGAGTGAGAGACAGATAAACAGAGAGAGAGAGAGACAGAGACAGAGAGAGACAGAGAGGCAGACAGAGAGAGACAGAGAGAAAGAGAGAGAGACAGAGAGACACAGAGAGAGACAGACAGACAGAAAGAGAGACAGAGAGAGACAGAGAGAAAGAGATAGAGAGACACAGAGAGAGACAGAGAGATCAAATAACTTGTTTGGGGTTACAGCCTTCTGAGAAGCAGCCCTGAGCATCACAACCAGAAAATGGAATGACAGGCCCATTCCTAGAACAGTGGTTCAGGATTTGCCTTGATCAAAGTGATCAACTAGGGATATTTTCTTCCATAGGTCTAAGGTGGGACCTGAGGAATAGATTACTAGTGAGTTCATCCTAAGTCTGCTAGCACTCTGATTGATGGAGGCCAATGGCTTTTAAGTGCAGCAACCTTAGAATCATCCAGTGGGCTTGTGAGAACAGAGTTGCTCAGCCCCACATTCTGATAGTCTGCCTCAATAAATCTGGGGCACAATTATCCCCATTCCTCACAGTTGCTGACCCCTTACAGAAGCCCTGCAGAAGAGGAGCCCTCCCCATGAGATCCCAGTTCTATAGGTGTTGAGAGGAGTCCCAAGAAAAGGTTGTGCAACACCCGCATTTAGTATAATCAGGCAAAATTGAAAGGCATGGTTCTCCTGTAGGATAGCCACATAGCCTACTTTAGTGTGATGTGTAGTAAGGCTAGTCAAGTATGCAATGTACTTCTTTACTCCCATGCATTTATACTTTGCTAATCAAAGGATGTGCTTAAGTACCGTGGAGAAAACCTTACTTTCTCTTCTCATTTATTTTGAGACAGGGTCTCATTGTGTAGCTCTGGCTGACCTAGAACTCACTATGTAGACCAGGCTGGCGTCATACTCAGGGGTTCATAGTTCTTCAATCGATGTTTCCTCTAAATCGGCTTTTAGTTAGCATGTCTTGGAAACTGGACCCCCATCTAAGGAGAGTGCCCAGGGCAGCAGAATGACAATAGGTGGTGTTGATAGTGAATGCATTTCTCAAAGTTCTCGGTCACCAGCCGTGCTCATTTAGCTTTGTTTTTCCATGGGTTTCACTCAGGTGGCTGAGATATTAGTGACATTGAAGGAGTGAAGAGGTAATTGTGTTTGTCACTCTGCCCAAGCTAGAATATATATTATAATATGAACATATATATATATGTATATATATATGCATGTGTATGTAATATAGGCTAGGGATATAGAATATATAGTTATTAGGTGCACTCCACTGTAAGCGGAATAGCATCTGCACAAATGTACTATACACAAGTAGTACTGATACTTAAGCAATAAACAGTATTGTTTTAGAAGTTTTAGTGTTTTGCTTGAGACACCCCAGATTATATATTCTTGTGCTGTGTTTCTTATTCTTTGACAATTTCAAATATGGATATAATACATTTTAGACATCTTCAACCCATCTCATTCCCCCCTCTCACCCCCCCTCCCACTGAAAGGCATCTTTATCCCAGCAAGCGCCCCCATGCTTCTGTTCGTGTGTGGTGTCAGTGGATTTTACCATACATTATACTGTTATTTCAAGGGTTAATGCTCTGTCGTCAACTCAGGATGTGAACACACCACAGTTCTTAAGCCCATTTTCCTATTGATGGACATTTTCAGTTTGCTTTAAAAACAATGATCGTCTTGAAAAACCAAAAATAAATAAATAAATAAATAAATAATGATAACGAAGTTACAATGAATATTTTTCGAACACCTGGCATAAATCTGCAGTGCTTTCCTTGGGAACAGCATCAATGTTAGCAGATATTGACAAGGTCATTGCTGTCCGGCATGGTAGCATCTTTAACACATGGGTTGACGAGCCTTTGAAATGCAACTGGTACAAACTGAGATGTGATAGAGTCAAAATCACCTGGGGTTTCAAAGACAGCGGGAAATAAAGTGGGCCCAATATTTGTAAAACATTTAGATTAATTATATGTTGAAGTAACTTTTTAAAATACTGAGTCAAGTCAAATATATTACAAAAAGTGCTTTTTTTCTGATTCCTTTTTGCTTCTGGAAGTGTGTTTACTAGAAAGCAGAGCCAACATTTGTAATTTATGTTTTATTTTCATTGGTCAATACCAGTCTCAATATTCTTGAAAGAAGTACAAATTTGGTCACGTACCATGAGGCTTAAAAACTTTGTCATGGTCTTCTACCATGAGAGTTACTTGATTCTTATTTTTGCTATTTGAGTTGTTAATATGCTTTCTGTGTTATTGTAACTCACTATATATGAGGTTTAAAATTGTGTATATTTATTGTCCATTTGGATGTCTCTTCTCCTTTTCTTGTTGGATCATTTATAAATTTCTTATTAATTTGTACGAATTCTTTATATCCTTTTTCATCTGTGTTTCATGCTCTCCTATCCCCAGAGGTACTTTCGGATTTAGGAAAGTTTAAATTTCTGTAGAATAAGTGGGCATTCCCATCCTTTTCTCAAAGTCAGTCTTTTCCTCAGGTTCTCCAACCCCCTCCCTCTTTGTCGCACTGCAACTGGCGTTCATGCCTTTGAAGGCCACTGGTGTAAATCCCACTCAACACAGTCACAATGTGTTCTACAGCGTTTCTAAAAGCACGCTGTCTATAAAGGCTAATTCAGAGAAGACCTAATACAATGGTAAAAATGGTTATCAGTGGAAGGAGAGATGGCTCAGTGGGTACACCTGATAACCCAAGCTTGAGCTCTGGAGAGCTAGATGAGAGTCTAATAAATAAATAAATATAATAAATATAATACATGTCATTGATGGACCCATTGTAGGACCTCATTAATAGCCCAAGACTGTGATTATATACAAAGCAACACTCATAAGCTGATTCCAAATTTGGAAGACTCTAATTCCAAATTCATCTTTATATTTAACCCAAATCTCTGTATTTTCAAGATAGGCTTTCTTCTTACAATGTTTAGACCTCTCCCCTTTTTCTGTGTCACAACGGACATGTGGCATATATTGGGGGCCAAATGTAATCAACAAAAGATGCAAAAATTAGCTTTATTTTTAAGTAGAGACTAATTCTGAAGTAAATGCCTTCTACCATAAAAGGTATTTTTGTGCCCTTTGTGCTGACAGCTTATAAGAAAACCTTATCTCTCTCTCTCTCTCTCTCTCTCTCTCTCTCTCTCTCTCTCTCTCTCTCCAGGGTCTCATGACCAGGTTGGCATTAAACTTGATATACAGTCCAGGATAATGAACTTGAACATTCAGTATATGGTATATTATTGATATAGGAGGTCCTTCTGTTTATGTGTTACTTTTATTGGTTAATGAATAAAGAAACTGCCTTGGCCTGTTGATAGGGCAGAACTTAGGTAGGTGGGTAAGATGGAACTGAATGCTGGGAGAAAAATGGCGGAGTCAGGGAGATGCCATGGAGCCACTGCCAGAGATAGACATGCTGAGACTTTGCTGGTAGGCCACGACCTCGTGGTGATGCACAGATTAATGGAGATGGGTTAAATTAATATGTAAGAGTTGGCCAATAAGAAGTTAGAGTGAATGGGTCAAACAGTGATCTAATTAATACAGTTTCTGTGTGATTATTTCAGGTTTAAGCTAGCCAGGAACGAACAAGCAGCTCCCTCCAATATAGTAGTTGTGTTTTAGTAAATAGTCAGCCATACTAGTCACCCATACAGGCTAGGGAGTGGTGCCATACACCTTTAGTCCCAGGAATTGAGAGACAGAGGCAGATGGATCTCTGTGAGTTTAAGGCCACCCTGGGGTACATAAGATTGAATGTGTCTAAAAGAGAAACAGAGCTCACACAAAGGTGACCCCAGCACTTGGGATCACATACCTTTAATCCCAACACTAGGGAGGTGGAGACAGAAGTGACATGGCAGAGAGAAGATAAAGGGGAAGAGACAGTAACTCAGTGGAGTGTGGAATCTGAGGATTCACGGAGACAGGATCTTGCCCTTCAGATCTGAAGATTTGGTAGAGGTGAAAGGTATCTCCAGTGGTTGGCTGCTTTGCTTTTCTGATCTTCAGGTTGAACACCAGTATCTGTCTCTGGGTTTTGATTATTTGTGCTACAATTCAGTTCTCCTGCTTTTTTCTCCCAGGTGCTGGTTCTTCAGACAAGAACTTCCATGTCTGGGTTTTGTGTGATACTGAGGCTGGAACCCAGGGCTTCACACATGCTGTGCAAACATTCTACCAATTGAGCTACACCTTCGGATCCTTCTCAGCAGTCTTTGATTTTTCTTTTTTATTTAGCATTTGAGCCTTAGTATCATTTTTGTTGTTGTTGTTTATAAGAAGTTAGGTATTACTGTGCTGGGCACAATGTGAAGAGAGCACAAATGGAGTCCATTGAGAAGGCAATGCTGCCAGGTCTGTCTTATTTGTACTATAAACTGAGTGTTTGTGTTGCTCCCAAGAACAGATGTTCAAATTATAACTGCAAAGGCATTGATGACATTGAGAGAGTAGGTCTTGAATGGGATTAGTGCTCATATATAAGAGGCCCAAGAGGACTCTTTGTGAGACCGGGGTTTGAAGACAATTGGAAGGCAAAGAACTTTTCTGGACACCAACCCTCTCTGTCAGCATGGCCTCCAGAACTGTGAAGACTAAATTTCTATGTCTAAGAATCGTCCAGCTGGGTGGTGGTGCCACCAACCTTTGATCCCCGCACTCGGGAGTCGGGGACAGGCAGATCTCTGTGCATTTGATCTACACAGAAAGCCCTGAGACAGCAGGGGCTATGTAGAGAGATCCTGTATAAGAAATCAATCAAAGAGGGAAAGTCAAGGAGCTCCTGCTGTTCTGTTTCAGCAGCTTCATGCTCCAAGCTGGGTTTTTTGCTTCTAGAGAGGTCTTCCCGTTGATGGAGGTTAGAGACCAAAAGATGAAGCTCCCACATACGAGAGAGAGAGAGAGAGAGACAGAGAGACAGAGAGAGACAGAGAGAGACAGAGAGAGACAGAGAGAGAGAGAGAGAGAGAACTAAAGTAACCCCTCAAAGTGATTAATAAGGAAACAGGTTAAATTTATAAAACTAATTTTGGAAGGAAAGTAGGCAATGTTTATAATTAAAGCTGGACGGTCCCCTTGGTCTATTAATTTCTTTCCTTGTTATCTGCCTTGGAGGGGGAATCACTGATGTATATATAATAGCATGTGTATTTGAACTGTTCACTAAAGTAACAATTTGTCAGAGTGAAAAATAGGGAAAATGTAGATTATGTAAATGTTCATTACTAAGGAAATATCTTCAAATTCTTAGTACAGACATTATGAAACAACACAAGAGTCATCTAAAAGGAAGATTAGCCAAACTAATCTAATGAAGTGATTGCCAAGGATGGGTTGTGAACGGGGGATATGGTAGAACGATGCATAGAGGACTGTCTTTTGGGTTTTTTGTTTTTGTTTTACTTAAAATCCCCAATATATATTGCTATGGACATGGGTGCTCTAAAGGCAAAAGGAAACTCGAGAAAAGGCAGAAGCTGTGTGTGGTGAGCACACGGTTGGAAAAGGTGATGGGTTTCGCAAACATCATCTCTGCTTACATTTCCTGTGCGGTTGCTTTTTGTTTGTCTGTTTTTATTTTTGAGACAGTGTTTCTCTGTGTAGCCTTGGCTGTCCTGGAACTTGTTCTGTAGACCAGGCTGAGCTCTCTTGTGCAACTATACATTAATGGAACTAATGAAGGAAAACTCAGTTTATTTAAATTTCCCCCTTTTAACCTTATTGCACCTGTACCTGAGCCCGGCTCCTATTTTGGAGGCGGAGCTTCTGTGTAGCTAGGTAACAAGCATGCCCTTGGATAGGTGTGCTCAGCATCCTTCGAGGGCTAGTTCCTGACCAGAAAGGCCAAAAAGAGGGAAAAGATGGTGTTTCAGAGCCTTTGTATCAGGAAGATAGCAAGAGCTCAATTTGAAGACTTCCCACTTGACATAAACCGCCCCCCCACCCCCCCAGGATAGGACATGTGGAGACATATTCACCAACACCAAAGTCAGCACTGACTTTTAGAAACAGCAAGAAGTAAAAACGGGCCTGAGCAAAATTCCTCTGAAGACGACCTGAGCTGTCCATTGTTGACATTCATCCTCTGGGAAGGAATCAGCAAATATGTATGCGGGGACCGCATCCCCAGACTGGGCACGGGATTAAAAACATGGCAAAGGAAACACGGTAGACGCATGCCAAGCTCGGAATAGCTGGGGCTGTGCAAACAGGTAGAGAGGCCTGCTCCGTTGAAACCTGCAGTTGGGTATTAGAGACAGCAGTGATGCGTTGGGGGGAATTTATGAACCTATTTGGACATCATAAGTTTGAAATTTCCAGACGAAATTGAGCCTCGTAAGGTTCCATTTATCACACTTTCCATTTCAGCCCGGCTGCGACGGAGGGCGTTTAAGCGACAGCAGACTCGCCCTCACCCCCAGGCCACCTGATGAAATTGTGGACTGGAGCCTGTGTGGCACGTAGAAAAAAGATGAAGAGAGGGGGACAGGCCGAGGGGGTGGGGGTGGGGAGTGATGCGGAATGAGTGAGCAGGCCACCATGGCACTGCGCACTGAGCAGGTAAAGACTTCTCAGCCAGAAAAGACAAAAGAGGCTGGGGAAGGCCTGAATGTGAAGAATTGCGAAAGATGCCTGGTCTGGCAAAGAAAAGATGAAAGGAGGATGCCTAGGAGGGAAGGAGGGAAGACAGTTCAGCTATGGGAGTGGAACAGCAAGCAGGCCAGTCTGGGGGCTGCTGATTCAGAGCTAATCAGTTGAGAAACGCAAAACAACAAACGACATGCAAAGGAGGTACTGGCCAGAGGAAGGAAGGCTTGATGGCAATTTTTTTATAACAGCTTTTTAGATGGGAAAAGAACTGTAAAGGTGGGCAGAAGGATTCCAGCTTCTCTAAACATGTAGCTACCTGCCTGACCGTGGCCAGGATGTTTGCTCATCTGCCTATCAGTTCTTTCTCCTGCTGAGGTTGAAGAGGTCCCTTGTCCGTTCTCATCAAACGAGTGAAAATGTTGGCAAACACTCAGGAAGCCCTCTGCGCTTCGCTGGGCAGAGAGCTGGAAGTTTCAGCTTACCGATGGCCAGCTCTCTTCCTTTGGTTTGTTTTCATCCCAGCTTGTGGGGCTGTTCTTGTTTCCTCCCCTCTAGTTTCGGGTAGCACTGATTTTGTTGTTGTTGTTCTAGATGTTTTCCGAACTTCCTGCAACAAAGCTACCCTGTAGGAAAACAGGATCAGGAACTGTCAGAAGCTCCAAACCGGCTTGGGGTAATCAAAGGAACACCTGTTTGTTTGTTTCCTTATTTTTGAAGTGCTGCTGAAGGTTCATCGGCGGTATCAGTTTCTTTTGGAATTCCACTTGACTAAATGGAAAAAATATATATACATTTTTCTTGACGATATTGCAGACGAAAGAGATCATTCGTCCCCAAGTGGAAGTGTTTTGCATGTAAACAGTAAAGTACTTTGCATGTAAAACTTAGTGGTGGTCTAATGAATGAGTCTATCTACAGGTACATTCAGGAAGTTGAGAAGGTGTTTTTTTTTTAATGCCCTTGAGGCTGGGGTGAGTGTGGGAAGCAGCTACATTCTAGTCAGTGAAGTGCTTGTTGAAACAACATTAGGATCTACGTTGCATCCTTCAGAACCCACACAAAAATGCCAGGCAGGGTGGTCAGCACTTGTAATTCTGGAGCTGGGACCAGCTGGCAAGCCAACCTAACCGAATCAGTCAGCGCTAGGTCAAATGAGAGACTCTGTCTCAAAAAACAAGGTGCCTGGCTCCTGAGAAGGGATGCTTGAGGTTGACCTTTGGCCTCCACAAACATTGCACACATGCAGCCACAAGAAAATGTACACACACGTACACACACACACACACACACACACACACACACACGCACGTCCACAGACACATTGCCCTTGAAATGAAGTGTAGTGTTTCCTCTTCACAGATTCACAGAGCCGCCAGTCATTTTGTGAAATTCGAGTTGATCGTTGGATAAGCAATTAACATGTGCTTCTTTCAGACAGAGCCAAATGTCTCATCTGATTTTCAGATAATGGCATTTCAAGCCTTTGATTCAGATGCATGCACAGTATACTGGAAACGGTTCCATTTGGGGCTACTGCTCAGACCCATGAAGCCCAACACTGGGGATTTCCTATGTGAGGTTCAAAGACCACAGGTCTCCTCAGTGCTGATCAGTGTCTTAGGCTATACTGCTCACGGGGCAGTGGTTCCTGAAGCTCAGGTGGTTGTGCGGAGCTTTGCGATGTTCTCAAGTGCACGGGGGGGGGGGGGGGGGGGGGGGGCGGGGGGGGAAGAGCCTCAAGGATACAGACGATGAAAAATGATGATTGGAGCCCCATTGCAGATGCCTCACTAGCCCACTGTTCCCCAAAAGGCAGACGGGGAAGGGGAAACAATAGCATTAGATGTGCATTTGAAATCCAGTGTGCTGGGCAAGGCTAGCCCACTGTTCTCTGAAAGGCATACAGGGAAGCAAAAACATGAGATGTGCCTTTGAGATCCAGTGTGTTGTGGAAGGCTAGCCCAATGTTCTCTAAAGGAAGAGAGGGAAACAATGGCATTAGATGTGCATTTGGGATCCAGTGTGCTATGCAAGACTAGCCCACTGTTCTCTGAAAGGCGGAGAGAGAAACAATAATAATAGCTGTGCCTTTGGAATCCAGGGTGCTGAGTGAGCGCTTCTCTTGGCCTCTTCCCAAAAGCCTTTGGACTCAAAGAGGCAACAGTATGATTGGACTGACTGTTCTAAGAAGTCCTGAAGACTTCCCCTTCACTTGGGATTGACCTGAAAATGGATGTTCAAAATCTCTCTTCACAATTATGAAGTTTCACTCCCAGTGCAAAAATGAGAAGAAGAAGAAACACTACTCTAGAGGGAAGTGTTGGCCGTCTCCCAGACTAATATGGGGTGATGGTCCACGATAGGGTGAGATGAGGTAAAAATTTCCCATTGCTCCTCAGATAGACAGGAAATTGTCAGGCTTAAAATAGATTTGGGCTAAGTCACCAATTAAAAGCATTTGGATCAGGAAACACAACATGGAATATGGTGTAGATTTTTCCAGTTCTTATTCAGGAAACCTTATTGCAAAAGGTTGAAAGATAATTGAGAAAATAATTTATATGGTGGCGAGAGTTTGTGTGAAGATAAAACACAGAGTCCTTTGCAATGAGGTAGGGAAACCGCCAAATAGCGCTCGGTGATAATCTGTGCGCACAACTTTCAGAGTGGGCTTCAGTACCTTGCCAGATGAGAGCTTTTGCTCAGTTTAAAGTTGGAAAAGAGATTTGAGTCTCCACCAAGGATAATGTGTTAAGCTTGGTAATTAAAGACTGTTTTTCATAAATAATGCCAAAAGCACAGGGGGAATATTGGGCTCATATATTACTGCACTTTAAAGAAATCAAGGACCTAATAACGTTTGAGACAGGAACCCACATCTGCGTTACCATCGGGGCATAATGCAAAACTGTATAGGTCTTAAACAAATATTAATGTATGATATTAAGAGACAGCATGCTTCCTGTGTCTGTAAATGGTGGTAGATTTTTAAAACATAATAAAACCTTTACGTCATACAGCCTAGGACTATTCAAACTGCGGCCTCTAGTCTGCTGCCTGGCCATGTCCGGTTGAAGCAGCCCACGAAATAATCAGAGGATGTGAACTGTGACATTCAGGAACCTTTACAGGAACGAGGTTGTGACAGTCGGCTGTCCTAATTTGCAAATGAGAGTGGGTTTTTCATGTCTTTATTTTTCCAGTTTCTTACCTTTGTGTGTTCATTGCATTTTTACAAATACAATTGTCTGCAGTGTTCTGCAGAACTCCACAGAGAACTGGCAAAATGCTGCTTTTAGCACGCTTTTAAAGATCTGTTCACTATCATTTGGACGTGCCTCATGGTAGTGTTTTAAGAAGGCACATGGTTTCACCTTAATACAAGCAGAAGCACTGGACACTAACCATATATGACCGGGGTTGTTGATGCCGTAGCAACCCTCTCGCACCAATCAGTCTCTTACTTACTCTTCCCACACCCTCACCCTTCTTGTCTTCCCTCCCACACACAAAAGTCTGAGTCTGTGGCTTCACAATTGTCTTTCCCCTTGGCTGGAATGATATTAATCTTTCTCCCTTACCAAAGATTATTGCTATCTCAGTCTTAACGCCACTCCTGGCTGAGCCGCTGACTCTAATCGAAACATAACATCCCAGAAGTTACCTTGGGTTGACTTTTCCTAGTCACTCTCAAGACTGCTATACATATATTAAGAGCTTACCATCCCTTTTCATACTGGATTGTTAAGGAGAGAAAGTTGCCTGTTTCACACACAGCTGTACCTAGACTAGGGTGTACGTGTTGGTGTGTTGAGTTCATTAAGAAACGAGTGATGGTTTGAATATTTGTATTCCTTCAGTAGATGGTAAACCTCCCATGAAAACCCAAGTGACACAGTAAGGTGTTGATCTAATAAAGATACAGACAGCTGCAAAGGGACCAAGAAGAGCTTGGAGCCCATCAGAGGTCCATGCCAGGGCAGCAGCCTGGGGAGTGGCTAGTAAGTGAACAGATTCAAATTATTAAGTTTTTTTGTTTCTCTTTTATTCTTTCTAAATCTGGCTTTGCTAGTGTATTAGGATGAAAAGGCAAGTTTAACAGATTGGATGAAGATGCTGAGGCAATTCAATAAGAGTGACGGACCCAACCCAAGGAAGAGAAAGATTGTCAAGGCCACCAGGAGCACCCTTTTGGAGAGGGGAGCTAGGCCACCCCAAAAGGAAACCAAAGTTCTTGTCATTTACAGACTGTAATGTCTACAGCAGCTTTTTTCACAAACAGAAACCATTTCATTAAATTTTCTCTTAAATTAAGAAATTTTAGCAATGGGGAAAAACTTGCACACATACAGGAAATAGATAATTATTTTAACATTTGGTGGCCTTTTATTAAATATTCTGAAAAATATAAACTCTATGGATGCCAAATTTTGCAACATGATCTTCTTCAGTCTGTTGCTGTGCAGAAGCAGCTGAATGGAACGAGGGGGAAGTCTCGGTGCTGAGGGGAAAGATGGCTTGTTTTCTGGCCTCCCATGCTTTTCCTCTCCCTGCCATTTAAGAAACAATACACTTGTCAAAGATTTACTTGGTGTGTAATCTCAGACCAGACTTATTAAGAGGTGGCCTTTTAAAGAAACACAATGAGAAAAGATAGATGGAGCAAAAGTTAAAGCATACTGAATTTGGGTCATGTCTGTCTTTAATGGAATTGTTTTCTGCACCCAAGTTATTACTATTTCACGAGCTATGTTTCTGCGTGGAATTTCCATGACCATTTTTTTAAATTCTATCTGATCAGAAAATGAATGTTAATTATTGCTAGACATCATGTCCAATGTTAAACCCTCTGATGGGAAGAAAAGCAGGATTCTGTGTTCCCTGCTAGTCAAATACAGCACTAAAAGAAGGCATCCAGATATAAAGAGGTTGGCTGCTGACATTGCACGCTCAGAATGGTCTAATAGGAACCTTTACTCAATATGTGAACTTGGGCAACAAGTTGGACATCTCTGAGCCTGCTCTGCAGAGCAGGGGATGCCAGGCTGAAGAGCTGTTAGACACAGGGTAAGAAATGAGACCTGGGAAGCACAGGGTGGAATATCTGCTGTGTGAGGTTAGGTTAGTGCATCCTTGTTAATGGAGAACTCGGGAAGGTACTCTTCTTGATGTGTCCATTACTAACTTAGTGTTGACTAAGATCTATGTCTCCTACAGAACAGGATGCTGGTATGGTTTGAGTGTAAATTGTCCTGCACAGCCTTATGTCTTTGAACACTTGGTCCCCAGCTGGTGACAGAGTTTTGGGGGGCTGTGATAGCTGTTTGAGGATAAGTAGACTAGGTAGAGGGAAGGAAGTTTCTGTGGGCAGGCCTTGAAGTTTATAGTTCAGCCCTACTTCCTGTGTCATCTGTGGCTGCTTCTAGATTGTGTGTGTGTGTGTGTGTGTGTGTGTGTCTGACTTCATGTACATTACATGTGCACAAATCCCAGTGGAAGACAAAAGAGGGAGTCAGAGCCCCTGAATCAGGAGTTACAGGCAGTGTGAGCCGGGAGCCTGGGTCCTCTGCAAGTGCAGTAGTAGTTGAGAGTGTGTGCTCTTAACTATGGAGACCTCTTCCCAGCCCTGCTTCCTGTCCTGTTCTGTTTGCGTCTTGGTATGTCAAGATGCAAACAAGCTGCCACCAGCGCAGCTCTTCTGACGCCTAGGTCTTCTTCACCATAATGGACAATACTGTGTTAAACCATGAGTTCAAACAAATCTTCCCTTTCTTATATTCCATTAGCCTAATTTTTTTTTTTTATCACAGTGACCAGAAAAGTATATAAGACACAGACAGCAGGGATTAAACACAAAACAGCAGAAAGCCTTACCTGGAACAACAAAAATAAACTTGAACCCCAAGGTAAAGGAATGTTCCCAATTGCAACTCTCACCCCAATTATTTTACCAACTCAAAGAGAAAAGTCTTTATCGCATGGTCGAATATCCAACAAATTCACCTTTTTTTTGAGAGAAAAAAAAAAAAACAAACCTTATTCTAATGCTAAAGTTAGATCTGTTTGTAAATAAATTATATTCACTTTAAAGTCTATGATCTCATTTTGAAATTGGAGACTAGCTTCATATTTATAATAATATCATAAAGTTTTCTTTTTAGGGCTACATTCCAATAAAAATAGAGTTGGTTTAAAAAAAAAATAAAGTAAAATAACACCGGCCGCTGCAAGAAGAACAAAGAATCTTGACCTTGGTCTGCTAAGGACGAAGGCTGATAGTTGCTGGAACTGCTCTGCCATTGTTTCCGCAGGGATGTCCTGCCTCCCTCCACAGTGAGTGTCTTAGCCAGATTGTCTTGAGGGGAAAGGGCAACCTGGTGGCTGTTTACTAACCCTAGTCTTTGGTGAAGACTGGGTGGGGCTGGGTTAGCATTTTGCTGGAAACAGACGAAGAACAATAAGAGGTCTTAGAGAAGGGACCAGCTGTACTTAGTGATGAGAAGGAAAACTGAGCAAAATAGAGCAGTGTGTGCCTGTGCACATGCCCAGACAAAGACAGTCTGCGTGTCTCACTGCGCCACTTTATGGACCTTGGCCAGTGGAAGATGGCCAAGGTGGCCTTGCTCATCTACTCTCCCAGATTTTATTAGGTTGCCCAGACTAGCTTTGAACTCCTGAGCTCCAAGATATCATCTTCCACAGGCTCCCAAGTAGCTGGAAATACATTTATGTCCAATGCCCAGTTTACGTGTTTGTGGCCCATAAACAGAAAATTAGTCGATTCTAAGTTCATAGCTCAATGGCATTAACCACACACAAAGCCACACTAACAGCTTCTTATCTGTTGTTTGTCTTTTCTTTTTGAGACAGTGTTTCTCTATGTGGTCCTGCCTGGCCTGGAACTCAAAACTCCACCTGCCTCTGCCTCCCTGGTGCTAGGATTAAAGGCATGCACTGCCACACCTGAGGACAGCCAGTTTCTTATCTCTAGCAAAAGCTAAGTCACAATGAAGAGCCCTCCTCATCTTCCCCCATTCTCCATACCCCGCACCTTCCCCATCCCACCTTTCTACCTCTGTGACTTTGCCTATTCTAAGCTTCATCAAGAAATGTGAATTCAAATACGCATCCTTTGGTCTCTTGTTTATTTCATATAACATCTGATCTAAAGATTCTCCGATGACGTAGCATGTAGCAGAATTTCTTTTCTTTTCTGGGCCAATTAGTATTCAATTTTATGTATAGTATATTCTAATTTCTGTTTCACTGTTAATAGACGTCTGAAATATTTCTCCTTTGGAATATGGCTATTGCACAGAGAGCAAAGTCATGTTGCTCAGAATCACCAGGACACTTTGGGCAATAAAACAAAAAAAAAAAACAAACCTCATAATCTAATGGAAACTGGGGTGCTCTTTACAAGGTGTGGGGAAGAGAAATTACAGATTTTTTGTGTTATTATTATTATTTGGTTTTTTGAGACTGGGTTTCTCTGTAGCTTTGGAGCCTGTCCTGGAACTAGCTATTTTAGACCAGGTTGGTCTCTGCCTCCCAAGTGCTGGGATTAAAGGTATGCGTCACCACTGTCTGGCTTATTTTGTTTTTTAAAGCTCCTTTTCTACCATGTGCCCCTAACAAGTTTCCTTGACACTGATGTGGAATTGCTAAAATGAACTACTCTATTTTAAAAGACAATTAGCTTTAAAAGCAGGTATTTTGTGTCTTTCTCCAAATCACAGTGGCAACCTTGTGTGGATGTGAGTTTCTATATGTGCAAATGAAATCCAAACGCCAAAACTGAGTTATCTTCTTCGATTCCTCTCTACCTTATGTTTTGAGTCAGAGTTTGTCATTGAACCTGGAGTTCATGAGTTGACTGGAGACTATCCAGCAAGTCTCACTGTCCCCTAGCCCCAGTGTGAGGGTCCGTGGGGATTACAGACAAATGCGGGGATTACAGACAAATGCTGCCATGTTTGGCATTCGCATGGGCACAGGGACTCTAAGCATAGGTCCTCATGCTTACATGGAAATCCCTATATCGACTGAATCTTCTTTCTATTCCAACACAGTGACCATTTTAAAAGATACTTTCCCCCTGACCACCGTGTGTATAGTCATCATCTAAGATGAATCCATCACATTATTTCTGTTAGAGTTCACAGTGGCTCTGGGAGACAAATGACCATCCAGGCTAGTCTGTGGATGTATCTGTAGAGCTGTAGACAGCCTCCCTCCCTCCACATGCACTGAGAGGATGAGAAAACGGTGTCAACAGAGAAAGAGTTCAAGAAGGAGAGAGAAGAATGAGGAAAGGCTGCCTGGGCTGGTGGTAAGCATTTATTTCTTTTTCCGGTCTCTCCTAGAGACATGGCTGTCCCTGTCCTTAAAGGCATCCCACTTTCTTCAAATACACTCACTACTGATTGCACTGTTCCAGTTTAACTCGACATCTCTTCTTTGTGTTTCAAGAATCTTAGTTAAATTAATTTTTAGGTTCTTCAATTAGAAATAAAAGTAGAACATAACACACACACACACACACACACACACACACACACACACACCAACTCCTAACCAAAAGACTTCATTTTTATAATGCTTTTAACCTCTGAGCAATTCAGAGTGAGGCGGCTGCAAGTGCACTAAGTGTGTTTCAGGAAGTTCCTTGTTATCTTGGGGAATGTCCCTAAAGCAAAAAGGAAGTCCTACTTCCAAGGTCAGCCACACAGTCTGTAACCTGGAGTGTCACTCCGTCAGTCCTCTTAGGCAGACCACGTACTAGCTCCCCTGAAAAACGGAATGTACAGAAAGTAATACTTGGTCGCTCCATCAACTGCCCACCACATCTGTATTGAAACTGTCTGTGATCCTTTGGACCAAAGCTTGGAGCTGCCAGAACCAATATCCCAAATGAGAGAGAGGGGAAAAAAAAAAAAAACAAAAAAACTGTCCTTAAGGTAACAGCGCCCCATAGGGCAAAATTATTGACCCACCCTTAAAGCTGTAGCCAGTGTTATGGGGGTGGGGTGGGCAGGAAATGCAGTTTAAAGGGAAATCCAGAGCTGTAGAGAGCTTTTTATTCATGTGATAGGATTTTGCAATAAATTAATTTAATGCTCTCAGAACTCTGGTAAATGGATTGATATGACAACAGATTTTGTACTGTGGCTTATTTACTTCCTAAAATTAAATTACAACATGGGAAGGGCATTAACTCCTTTGGACCACTAGAAAAGCATTTAGAGTGTGCTAAGAGTAAGGACTCAAGGAAGGAATTTTCAAGCATCTTCATGGAGCTGGAAGTTTTATCAGAATTCAGAAATCACAAAGACAGTGGTTGGGAAACAGACATCCAAATAAAGAATAAGAATATCAGGTGTGGGGAATTATGCCCCAAATGTAGAGCATCTTTGAGGTTGTCATGTGGATCAGGGGATTCCAACCTGGGCTCTCTCAAACTGCATAACCAAGCATTACCAGAGAGCTTGTTAGGCAATTCTTGAAGCCACAGCCAGAATGAATTCATGACTCTAAAGGTGGGCACCTCCCCTAACTGCATTTAACATGCTCTCCCAGAGCATCTTGAAGAGCAGCAAATCTTCAAAACCATTTATATTGAGGTAAAGGAGGGTCATGTTGTCTGCCGTATGATGTAGGTGGGTCTTCTATCTATCTATTGCTTTCATTGGTTAATTAATAAAGAAAACTGCTTGGCCTGATAGGGCAGAATTTAGGTAGATGGAGTAGACCAAACAGAACGCTGGGAAGAAGGGAAGTAAGGCAGACGCTATTGCTCTCCTCTCCAAGATGGACGCAGGTTAAGATCCTTCCCAGTAAGCCACCACCTCGTGGTGCTACACAGATTACTAAATATGAGTTAAAGCAAGATGTGAAAATTAGCCAATAAGAGGCTGAAACTAATGGGCCAGGCAGTGTTTAAAAGAATACAGTTTCCGTGTAATTATTTCAGGTAAAGCTAGCCAGAACGCAGCCCGCCGCTTTTCATCACAACAGTCGTAGGCTTCTATTGCTGAGATAAAACACCATGGCCAAAATCAACTTGGGGTGGTTAATTTTAGCTTTCCACTCTCAGGTCACATTCTGTCACTGAGGGAAGTCAGGGCAGGAACTCAAGGCAGGAACATGGGGACAGGAACTGAAGAGAGGCCCTGGAGGAACTTTGTTTACTGATTTGCTCGGTCTGCTTTCTTGTACACCTGTATAGGGTTGATTCCATTAATGTGGGTTGGAACTTCCATGTTAATCGTTGATCATGAAAATGACAGACAAGCTGTCCCATAAGCCAGTCATATAGGGGAGTTTTCTTGGTTGATATTCCCTCTTTTTGGATAGTTCTATCTTATGTCAAGCTGTTGAATAAATCATCAGAACACAGTTCGACAGCAGTGAGTTCAAATTAACTTGTTCTCTTGTTGTCTAGGTTGTGTTGATTATTTACTTAGTCTCAGAGAACCTTTGCAAAAAAAATGAAAAATGATTTCCAGTGCTACTGTAATGTTTAAATTCACATTATTTATGGATAAACTTGTCAAGGTGCCTGGTACATTGAATCAGTAGTCCCCTGTTCTTACACCCCAATGGATGGAGGCAATACTTAGTCAAGCAAGTCCAGCCAAGACTTCAATCCATCCTCTAACAGCAGCACAGTGGCTTCTATGAGTGCTAAAACACCCCCCTTCCTCTTCCACTATCACAATACCTCTTCACTCCAATTACATTAAGCAATTACAATTGCTTAATGCACAAGATAAAAAAAAGTCATTACTTTTATGACTCAGGAACAACTACATTTTAGTGTGCATTTTTCAACCAGTCTTTTTTTATGCCTTTAAAACAAGTATTTATTTTTATTTGATGAATGTGAGTGCTTTTATCTGTATGTATATCTATATGCCATGTATATAGTGTCTGCAGAAGGCGGAAGCCAGAAGATGGGGTCAGATGCTCTGGAACTGGAGTTAAAGACAGTGATGAGCTTCCATGTGGGTGTAGGGAACAAAATCCAACTCCTCTGCCAGAGCAGCAAGTTCTCTGAACCTCCGAGCCATCTTTCTGGACCCTCTGGTTATATCTCAAATGTGTGGAGGCCCAAAAATGTGAGCCTATTCCACCTTGTCTGAAAATCAGAGAGTTTGAGCTTATTCAAAGTTGTTGACAATAACTATGGCTACACACCCTGACCTAGGGTGTGGTTAGCTGGTGTTTTGGATATTAAGATGGCTCATGGAAGTGGATCTACTCAACCCTGACCAAAAGTCAGAGAATTCAAGCATACTTCTGTTCCTTCTTTTGAGTTAGGAAGTTTGACCTAGTGAGTGACTGCTTTCATGATACTTTGTCTAGGGTGGGTTCATTGCCTAAACAACAGAATGCTTTTCTCAAGAAATAATGGCTTAATATCTCAAAGTATTGGGGCAAGCAACTGTTCTGGTTGCCCTTTGTATCATGTTAAAGCAGTCCTTTGCCTTCTTCCCCTCTTTATGCATTGGTGTATGAAAGTATATGGGAAATTAGACATGGGTGGACTTGGAGCTCAGAATGCAGTAAACAGGAAACTGAGAGGCCCTTCCAATACTATCCTGTGTCTCTGATTCTTTCTTATCTCTGTTCATCCTACCTAACTTTTCTAATCCTCATACCACTATCCTGAAACCCTCCATGGCTCGGATCACGGCAGAAGTCACCCTATATGTGGCATGACAAATGATATTTTTCCATTCAAAACATTATTAAGTTAATCTTTCATTTTGATAAATGGGTAAAGGGATTAAAATTCTCAGTAATGTTCTTGGAAAGTGGTGGGACCTTTAGAAGGAAGAGACTGGTGGGAGATCTCTAGGTCACTGAATCGTCTTCTGAAGAGGATCATGTGACTTTGTCAAATTCCCTCCTCTCTCTCTTTTTTTCCTGAACAGTGGATAAGTAGTTTTCTTACCCAGCCCCATTGTCATTTATACTCCAACCAGAAACCCAAAGCAATGATCTTGAACTGGAAAATCCAGAACTATGTGCCAAATAGAAGCTTTCTTTTATAATTGGTTTGGTTCATGGTAGAGTCAAGGAAGCCAACACAATTAGAAAACTCAACGGGAATATAACCTTGTGCTGAGCTGAGGCTGTAGGAATTGGTGTTTGGGTTTTCTGAACTCAGGAACTCAGTCTTACTTACAACAGGATTGTCCTCACAAGTTCATCGTAAGTCAAATTTTGGAAGTAATCAATTCATCTTCCTTGACAAGCCAGTGGAAAATCCAACCATCAGACTATTAAAAGTCCAAATTCTCTTCATTTTACAATTAGGTCTTGTCTTAATAAGCCTCTTGGAAATGAAACAAAAACAAACAAACAAGCAAAACAACAACAGAACAACCCAAGCAAAACCATTGTGTATGCAATCAGAGAGCTGCCCAAAGAGGAAGCCGGGCAGAAAAGGAGCTCTTAGCATCTGCATGGAAGTACAGCTGAGTCATTACCTAAGTACCAACCACATGCATCCTACATAGATTCACCCATGTCTAATAAAATGAACATGACTAGGTAGGGCAGACAGGGAAGCATTATTCATAAAGAGGAAAAAAAGTCAGGAAAAAAAAAGATGTAGCAATTATCCAAATGATGGAATTGTCAGAGAAGGATAGCTCTACATACTGTAGGGATTTTAAAAGAAACTGTGGACGAAGTGGGAGGAAATGATAATGAATTTTGGCAGAGAAAACACAAAAAGCAGGATTCAAAGATAAGGCTATATCAATGAAAATAAGAACTTCACTGATGTGCCAGGCATGGTGGTACACGCCAGTCATGCCAGCACCTGGAAGGAGGAGGCAGGGGGTTGCAATCTTCAGTACATCCCAGATTACTTAGTGATATCCTAGTTCAAAACTATGTTCTTATTCACAGGTAATCATAACAGCATGTCAGATAGTATGATCGAAAAGATCAATGATTATGAAGGCTGAAGAAAAAGAATCATGTAAATACCAGTTATAAATAAGTAAAGAGTGTGTTAAAATACTCCCACCACCAGGGCTGGAGAGAAGGCTCATTGTGTAAGAGCACTGGCTGCTCTTCCAGAAGTCCTGAATTCAATTCCCAGCAACCACATGATGGTTCACAACCATCTATAGTGGGATCTGGTGCCCTCTTCTGGCATAAAGGTGTACATGCAGATAGAGCACTCACATAAACAGACAAGATAGAGAACTCACATAAACAATTAAGAAAAGATGAAAAAAAAAACACTCCTGCCAAGCTAGAATTTTATATACAGAACAACTTGTAGTCAAAAAAAAAAAAAAGAAGTCAAACTGATGGTCCAATAGTTAAGAGTGTTTGTTGTCCTTCCTGAGGATTTGAGCTTGGTTCTTAGAGTTCATGTCTGATGGCTACAACTACCTGGAACACAAGCTCCTGGTTGCCAATGCCCTCTTCTGGGCTCTAGGGGCACCTTCACACATGACATATACACATACAGACATATACACATTAATAAAATAAAATTAAGTCTTTAAAAAAAACAAAGTAAAAATAGTATTTTAGACATGCAGAATGATTTCTTCAAGTAAGCTTTGAAACATCTTTAAACATAATTTATAGCCAACTTCTGGTCATGTTAGAAAAGCAATATGTTTCTATTAACCTCTGTTGGAATGAACTATAAAGTTCCATATTTAAAAAACAATTGCAGGGTACTAAAACTGTTTAAGAGCAGCCAGAAACCAGTGGCAAGAGTTTAATTTCTAATATATATTGTGGCTGACAGGGATGAAAAGTCTGTTTCTGCAGTTTTCAGGGTTGACAATGCTTAACTCAGGCCATGGTTGAAGGAAGGGCAGGTACGTTACCACCACCTTGCCGAACAAAGGGGTGGAGGAAGAACTGTACTCTGGGGGAAGAGCTCCAGAGTGAAAAGGGGAGAAATATGGACAGTGGAAACATCTAAGAAACCGTGGAACCCACAAGGCAGAGTTTTACTAAAACCACTGGTCGCTAGCTGGCAAGCAACTGATGGAGGAAAGTCATTGGTCAATAAACAAACTGCCTTGGCCCATTTGATAGGCCATCCCTTAGGTGGGTGGAGTAGACAGAATAGAATGCTGGGAAGAAGGGAAGTGAGGTCAGAGATGCGATGAAGCTCCGACCCAGGATGGACATAGGCTAGAATCTTCCCAGTAAGCGCACCTTGGGGTGCAACATACATTAATAAAAATGGGTAATCAAGATGTAAGAATTAGCCAGTAAGAAGCTAGAGCAAATGGTGCCAGGCAGTGTTTAAATGAATACAATTTGTGTGTTGTTATTTCGGGGCATAAGCTAGCCAGGCAGCTGGGAGCAGGGCGGCAGGAATGCAGCCCGCAGCTCCTACTATAAACAACCTCGGGGAGGAACCTTTGATGGTATTCAACGAAATAGGTAAAGACAAGGGAGAAATGTTATCTTGACTGACAGGATGATGTTGAAGCTCATTCTGTCTGTTTCTTCACATGTGCATATGTACATATATGACATTTCACATAACAGATATTCTCAATAGGAAAATTGGTAACCTAATATATAAACATGCAAATTTCTGAAAATTTAGTACTGGAAATGCCAAAAAAGGCAAGGGATATGAACCAGCAGTGTGCAAAATTAAAAACCTTGGAGGCTGCCTCGCATTGGGAAGGCCTGAGTACAAGATCTGGTATACAAAACAAACAAACCAGAGCCAGAAGGCCTATAAGCATACATTAAGAACTACTAAGAGGAAAATGCTAATTAAATCCTGAGGTATCAATTCATACCCATCATATACACAAGAATCAGTTGGATAGAGGAAATCATCGATAGGGACCATGGGAATGAAGGAGTCTGTGCTTTGTTCTGAGGTTCTTGGCTTACTTGTGTATCTGTAGTGCCCGTAACTGGACAAGTGCATCCTCAGTATACTAGCAAGAGTCTCACTCAGGTCCCAACAGAGCAGGCATGCAGATGTGGATGTCCTTCAGCCTTGCAGTAGTAGAGGGCTGGAGGAGACTTAATGGCTCCTGCTTGCCTGAAGGGTGTGGAAATCACTCTGGGATTATTCTTTGGAGTTTTTTGTAAACACAGAAACAAGTAGGCAAAGGCACATAGGAACTGGAAAGGATTTAGAAAAGAATCAAGTAAAATCAAAACCTACATGAGCTGTACAGCACATGCTGTCTCGACCGAATCAGCATTATAAAACCACATGCAAATAACATAATCAGCAGCAGATGTATTGTATCACTTATCTGTTGCAGAGGGCAGGACAGGGGAGGGGTTCACAGACAAAAGGAAGTGCACGCACAAAGGAAGGAAAAGCGAGACTTGCCTAGGCAAGGTGGGACTGTTCCGGGAAAACAGTTAATTCACAGAAGTGAAATAAGATGTAGGCACTTCTGCCAATTTCAACTGTCTAATGGGTTCCTAGGATACATCACATCAAATCAGAACTTGAAGCCTTTCCTTTCCTTTCCTTTCCTTTCCTTTCCTTTCCTTTCCTTTCCTTTCCTTTCCTTTCCTTTCCTTTCCTTCCCATGGTCCCTCCAGAACAGTGATGAGAAAACAGTCAGTATTCTGTGAGAACAGGATGTCCATAAAAGGTGAGGGTACCTGTGGCCTTTTCTGCAATCCTCACATTTTATCAGTCTGATTTCACTAACTTGTTAGTGAGTTAGAAGCCCCCCTTTTTCCCTCACAAAGTAGAACTGCTCATACAAAACCAATGCATGTCTTTGTCAGGAATAAAATAAGTATGTTTGCCAGTTTTCTGCTACTGTAACAAAAATGCTTGCGATTGGCAACTCACAAGGAAGGAAGGTTTAACTGGGTTCATATCAGCAGTTCCCATTCTCTGTGGCTCTGAGCCCATCTATGATGGTGAGTCACATCATGGTGGGAGCAAAGAAAGAGACCAGCAGGACCCAAGTCCATATAGTGCCATATCTAAAACAGCATAGCTATCAATGCTCACCTCCTGTGGTTCCACCCAACAGTGACATAGACTGAGAAGCAAGCCTTGAAGGCTTGAGCCTCTGTGGGACATCAAGATCCAAGCTGTCCCAATGAGGGACACAAAACAGCAGTGTGACACATCCTGAAAAGTCTCAGCCCTAGTACAATTTATATTGATGGTGTTAGACAATGATAATCACCACCTGTGTAGTTTATTTGTTTTTGAGTCTCAACCAGGCAACCCTTTATGCCCTCTACTCCATCAAAGCTTGAGAAGCACCATATACATTAAAAAGTTACAATATTCTTTCTTTAACCGCATCTTAAAGTTCTTACTCCCCACCCCCAGTTATGCCTGGCTTTCCAGCAGTTGGTCTAAATTAGATTTTACTGTGTTTGGCAGGTTCTTGGTATTATATAAATCACTCGCTTATTAACATCCTCTCACCACTAATTAGTTAAGGGACCATACCCACGGCCCACGTGTAGCTCTCACTACCTTCATGAGGATTAGACATTCATACCTTAGGGCAGAATTGGCATTTAACAAGAGAAATTGTTTCATGTGAATTAACCTTGAGGACGGGAGATAAATAATCCAGGAGGTTCCAGAAGATTCCCAAGTGTCATCACTGGGAATTCCATGCTTGTAGAATGGCCCAAATAGCAGAGGCCTATGCCGAAATTGAAACGGCCCTCCGTTGATTGGAACTGTGTAGAGTCTATTTATGCTAAATCCTTCTAAAGAAAACGTTTATGGAATTTTGGTCATTACAGTGTACAATTTGGCAGCATCAGTTGCAGCCACAAATGTATTGGAGTATTGCAGTGTTCACGTACGATGGAACTTAATCTCATGCCTGTTAGACTGTTTCATCTATTGCTGTTGATTTGGGTTCCTCATTAGTAACTATGGACTAATTCTGGAGGTTTTGAAAAACAAAATCATCTTGGTTATTTTTTGGCAAAGGTGAGAAAATGTGAGCCTTGGAGAGCTGTGTGTGTTTGTAGTATTCCTATGTGCCAGGCATCATGCTTGGATGTGCAAAAAAGTCATTCAGGATCACAATGTGATGTTTGGATACGTGTAACTGGCAACAAAATGAGAGGGATATCATATTGCTGCTTTAAAAGGAAATTTTGTTTATGTGTGGGAGAGTGTAGAAAAGACTGTAGAGAAAGAAGTTAAAAAAAGGTAAGGATGGGTGTTGTTTAAGGCATATCTTAAACAGAAGTGATGATGGAAGCCTAAGTATAAATGCTAACTAGGGGACAGGAAAATCAAACACACAGGGATATAAAATAGAAGGACTTTGGAGCTAAGGGTGTGTTATTACTGAGGCTGTGTTATAGTGAAGGAGATCTTATGGTGTAGATATACACATATTATAATATTTTATATATTGTGCATATTATGCATATATAATTCAGTTTGTCTTATGAGGTTCAAAATCCATTTTAAATACTAACACTAATATTTTGGCTTTGGAGGCAATGTGACTAAATATGCAGTAAATATTCACATTAGAAAATCTAGAAGTGAGGGCCTGGAGAGATGGGTCTATCAGTAAAGTGCCTGTTTCACAAGCGGGAGGCCTTGAGTTCAAACATAAGCAGCCACATTAAAAAAAATCTAGGTACAGTGGTGCAGGTCTGTAATCCCAGGGCTGGAAAGGCAGAGACGAGAGGATCTCTTGGGCTTGATGAATTGGTGAGCCTTAGATTGAGTCAGATTTCTCAATAATGAAGAACAATTAGGTGACAATCAGATGTCAACCTCTGGCCTCCACACACATGTACACACACACTCATTTACATAAAGAAATAAGGGAATTATGTATAAAAGATGAAGTTAGCCCTTATGATAATCTTTACTGATAAAACAGAACAGTGAATATCCATTGGGGGCCTCCAAGTCTTTTTTCTATTAGTTGCAAAGACATTCACTCTATTTGGATGGATCATGTATTTCAGGAGACACCAATTCTCCTCCTTATGCACAAGACTGGGCAAGGTATACAGACTTTAGATTGGTTCTATCTTCAGGTAGTGACTGGCTAAGAGATGGGAACGTGATCTAACTTGGTTCCCTTAGACTAATGCTTTGGAGTTTATTTATTCCTCTAGTCTTTGGGATTCACATTCCTCTTTCTCCTGAGATATTAAAGAGGAAATATAAAGTTGCAGAAATAATGGGTAACCATCTTGGTATGACCAAAAGGGGAAGTTAGCAAGTTAGAAATTAATAGGAAAATAAGGTGCCAAAGTTGAAAGGGAAAAATGGCCCAAAGTGATCCCATTAACTACTTAGATCTTCAATGAAAGAAAGCCCATCTGCAAGAACTCTGTGTCCTACAGAGACACATGCACATCCATATTTATTGTTGCATTGTTCAAATTGCATTGATCTGGACCCAGCCTAGATACTCATCAATAGGCAAATGGATAACAAAAAATATGGCATGTATGCACAGCAGAGCTTGACTTGACTGCAAAGAAAATGGAAATCATTATGAAGCTTGTAGAAAAGTGGATTGATCTAAAAAGTATTATAATGAAGAGAATGAATGACTTTGCAGTGCATAATCCAAAAGGAACATATAAATCACCACTCCAGCCCCCCAAAGTTCAGGAATCACTGCAGAAGAGGGGTGGAAAGACTGTAAGAACCCAAGGTTGGGAAGGATAGCTGAAACTATCTTCTGGGAACCTCAAGGCTGACACACTCTGATGTGGGATTCCCCTCTGTATGCTGTGGCTATGTTTTACCGCCATTGGTTAATAAAGAAGCTGCTTTGGGTCTATGGCAAAGCAGAATAAAACTAGGTGGGAAATACAAACAGAGATAGAGAGAGAAAGCAGGCAGAGTCAAGGAGACACCACGTAGCTGCAGAAGGAGAAAGATGGCAGCTGCCAGCCAGAACCTTACTGGTAGGCCACAGCATTGTGCAATGCACAGATTAATAGAAATGGGCTAATTTAAAATATAAAAGCTAGCTGGAAATATGTTTGAGCCATTGGCCTAACAGAGTTGTAATTAATATAGTTCCTGTGCTATTATTCAGGTCTGGAAAGCCAGAAAATGAACAAGTGGTCTCCACCTACAATACTCTCTCTGTGATATGGGAGTCCCCTCTGTGCGCTGTGATTATCATTTTAAAGAAATTGCTTTGAACCTATAGTAGGGCAGAACTTAGTTAGGTGGGAAAAACTAAGCTGAATGCTGGGAGAAAGAAAGGCAGGGTTAGAGAGAATACATGGAGCTTCCACCAGAGACAAACACTGGGAACTTTACCAGGTAAGCCATAGCCATGTGGCAATACACAGATTAATAGAAATGGGTTAAATTAATTTGTAAGAGTTAGCCAATAAGAAGCTAGAGCTACCAATAGAACTGGCCTAGGTCTGAAAAAGCATGGGATAAATCCGGACTAGCTGAACATGGCGGACAATGAGGAATACTGAGAATTCAAGAACAATTGCAGTGGGTTTTTGATCCTACTGCACGTACTGGCTTTGTGGGAGCCTAGGCAGTTTGGATGCTCACCTTACTAGACCTGGATGGAGGTGGGTGGTCCTTGGACTTCCCACAGGGCAGGGAACCCTGATTGCTTTTCGGGCTGAGGGGGGGGACTTAATTGGGGGAGGGGGAGGGAAATGGGAAGCGCTTGCGGGGACGAGGCAGAAATCCTTAATAAATAAATAAATTTAAAAAAATTAAATTAAATTAAAAAAAAGAAGCTAGAGCTAATGGGCCAAGCAGTGATTTAATTAATACAGCTTCTGTGTTGATTTTTCAGGGCTGAGCAGTCAGGAACAAACAAGTGGCCTCCCTTCAACATCTCTGTAGCTTCTACTTTTTGCACAAGACCTGCAAAAGATTGGGTGTTGACTGAGGTTTCTGTCCTGCTCAGTTCCAACAGTTGTTAAGCCCCCAAAGAAATCACACAGAAATCTACATTCATTATAAACTGATTGGCCCATTAGCTCAGGCTTCTTATTAACTCTTACAACTTATATTAGCCCACAATTCTTGTCTGTGTTAGCCATGTGGCTTGGTACCTTTTTTGGCGAGGCAGTCACATCTTGCTTGCTCTGTGTCTGGCTTCACCTGTGTCTGGATAACAGCTGCAGACTGAAACTTCCCTCTTCCCAGAATTCTTGTTGCCCTACCTCTACTTCCTGCCTGGTTTTCCCTGCCTATACTTCCTGCCTGGCTACTGCCCAGTCAGCATTTTATTAAAAATAATATAAGTGACAGGATAAAAGACCATTGTCCCTCAGCAATTGGGCCTATCAGCATTTCAGGAAGGGGGAAGGACTCACTTTTCCAGAGGACTATTGATGACTTAGGGAGGGCATATCACTTTCTTCAGTGGTGTAGCCACTGTTAAGTTACCCAGGCTCCAGTAAACTATATCCTACCTATGCTTATACAAGCAACTCTAGTTCAACTCAGTTGGTCAAACACAAATAAAGAGATGAATGGAAGAAGGGGACTTGTTGCGAAGAGAAAGTGTTTCAGTGGGAAAAGTAGGAGAGGTGAGGCAGGGTGGTAGGGTATGAGAAAGACTAACAAAAGCTGAAATACAAATATGTCAGAGGCTAAAAATAAATAAATAAAAATTAATTTTAAAAAATGGAACAATTTTTAAATTATGACCAAGAGGAAGATGCCATAGGATGTTTACTGCCTGAAAGCTAATAGTTAAAATTGGGAATTGTCTGCATACTTATTTTAGGCCATGTAAATAAAAGTCGAACAAGCAATTAAAAAGACAGAGAAGAAAGGAGAATGTATGTGTAAGGAAAGGAACAAGAGGAAAATGCAGAAATGAGGATGGGACTTTTGGAGCCTTGGTACTCATCTTCCTGTCTGTGGTCACTGTGCTTGGCAGACAGATTTTGGGCAATTCCCCTTTCCTCAAGCAAGTAAGAATACAAAGAAAGTTTACTTTACTTTGTAGGCTTGTCTGGGGCAAGAGCATAGGGCAATACACATAGTTAATGTTCGTAATAGTTACTTGAAGTCAATATTTATTTGGATCTTAAGAATTGAAATTGGGGATTGTAACTATTCTTTAGGACTGGAAATGGAGGTTGGTGGTAGAACACTTATTTAGGGCATGTGGGAGACCTGAGGTTAGATCCCCAATATAGCAAAATATATACATAAAAAAAAACACCAATGGACTTGAAAGATGGCTCAGTGGTTAGGGGTCTGTACTTCTCTTGTACAAGATTTGAGTTTGTGTCCCAGCACCTGCATCAAGGGGTTCGTAGATGCCCGTGACTCCACCTGCAGGACTCCAACTCCTCTGGTCTCTAAGGATGCATGTGCACATCCCAGATCTCCAATACACATAATTTAAAAATAATACACATTAAAAAGCACATTTTTTCAAAATAAGTGGGTATTATAATATATAAGCTGGGGGCTGGAGAGATGGCTCAGAGGTTAAGAGCATTGCCTGCTCTTCCAAAGGTCCTGAGTTCAGTTCCCAGCAACCACATGGTGGCTCACAACCATCTGTAATGGGGTCTAGTGCCCTCCTCTGGCCTGCAGGCATACACACAGACAGAATATTGTATACATAATAAATAAGTAAATAAATAAATATTTAAAAAATAATAATATATAAGCTGTAAAAGAATATTTTCCTTCCCTTAATATTATAACCTTGGAAACTTTCTAAATTAGTAAACATTTTCATTATCATGGAAACCATAAGTTTCATGGTGGCATTCTTCAGTTTGTTTTGGTCTTTCTCTTTCTCCATCTTCCCTTGTAACTTGCATGCTGTATGCATCCTGTTGTCCTCCACTGTCTCCTCAACACCTCTTGTTCCCCTCTTGTGATCACCTACCCAGTAAAGTTACAATTTATAATAACCTGGAAGTGACTGTACCTGGTATGTCATAAATTGTGCAGTTTTATTATGACACTAGATATTTAGGTACAGTGGGGATCAATCGTTGACAATTGCAAGATTTTTTGTTTTTTTTTTAAGGACTGTTATTTTACTAAAAATCTTATCTATGAATCTGAAAATGTCCCTAAAACATTTTTTCAAAAAGTGACTGTGATATAAGATAGGAATATTTTTGAGGTTCACTATAAATATTGCCAAATAGCTCTAGAAAGTCTGCCAATTCCCAAAGAAATATATATATCATATATATATATATATATTTATATGATGCTGCCTTGCTGTGCCATATCATCGAACATATATTTTCATTAAAAGAACTCAGTTCTAGCATGGGGTCTTAATTAAGGAAAGGCTATGTTTAAATCTTGGTGCCTTGGCGCCCTAGATTACACATATGTGTGTAGAGGTATCTGCAAGTTCTGGGTTCTTGGAAAGTGTCGCTCAAGTGTTCTTCTAGTTTCTCCCACGTTTCCATGATTTGCTCATCTGGTCTCTTCTCTGTCCTGAATTCTAGTATGGAAAATAGATATCGTTTTCCCACCTTTGCTGAATTCACTGAAAAACACTGCTTTGGTTCCATTTCTGCTGCTGGGCTAAAATGCCCTGACAGGATAGTTTTACTTGACTTACAGTCCTAGGTTACTGTTATTGATGGGAAGCCAAGCCAGGAATGTGAAGCTTACTGGTCATACCACATTCACAGTCATCCACAGTCTAGGGGTGGGTGGAGAGAGAGAGAGAGAGAGAGAGAGAGAGAGAGAGAGAGAGAGAGAGAGAATATCCTTGCTTGCTTTCTTGTTTACTTTCTGCAAGGTAACTAGTTAGCTTCAATTATTCTTATACAGCTCTGGGCCTGGCACAAGAAATGGCACTGCCAATTCTCATGGTGGGTCTTTCCACCTCAGTTGATAGTCAGGACAATCCTCTCACCCCAAGACATGCCCACAGGCCAACCTGATTTGGACAATTCCTCACTAAGACTCTCTTCCCAGGAAAGGCTCAGTTTGTCAAGCTGACGCTTGAGATACACAGCACAAAGGCAATGCTGCCTAATAAGACCTCTGTGAAAGGAAGGAGTTTCTGAGCCTAGTGTCTCATGGACTGTCTCACCGAGTGTCCCAGTGACTTCTCACTGAGTGTACCAGTGATTGTCCCACTGACTGTCCCACTGAGTGTCCCACTGACTGTCCCACTGACTGTCCCACTGACTGTCCCACTGAGTGTACCAGTGACTTCTCACTGAGTGTCCCACCGAGTGTCCCACTGAGTGTCCCACTGACTGTCCCACTGACTGTGTCACCTAGTGTCCCAGTGACTTCTCACTGAGTGTCCCACTGAGTGTTCCACGGACTGTCTCACCGAAGGTCCCACTGACTGTCTCATTGGGTGTCCCATTAACTCTCTCATTGAGTGTCCTGTTGAGTTGGTCCCAGACCACAGCGGTGCACAAAAGATTTCTGTGTTGTCCTTTATACAGTTAACATAGTTTCACAAGAAAAATACCCCTCAATATGATACAAAAAATCTATTGGTTAAAAGCGTTCAATGTATATATAAAAGCCTTCATAGGAGGACAAGTTGAGTAAGTGTGGTTTATGAGATGTGTGTATGTGTTGGTCTTATAGTGTAGTTTTTGAGTGTTTATACATGAATGTGTTTATGCGTATCATTTGATCTAACATCTCCTTCCTTTTTTGAAACTCATGGCCAAAACTTACTTGTACTATACATCTATCTATCTATCTATCTATCTATCTATCTATCTATCCCACATTCATTACTTCTTTGTGTGTATATATATGTGTGTGTGTGTGTGTGTGTGTGTGTGTGTATGTATCACTTAAGTATTTTAAAAAGAAAAGGACTGTATAACTTGGGAGCAAGCAAGATGGCTCGATGGGTGAAGATGCTTGCTGCTGAACCTGATGACCTGAGTTTGGCTTCCGGCATGCACATGGGAGAAAGAGAGAATCCACTTCTCCAAATTGGCCTTTGATCTTCACACACTACAAGGGCATGCATTAAATAATTGATAGATGTGAGATTATAATAGTACAGCCCAAGGTATTAGGGACTTTTCTATTACTGTGTTAAACCACTATTGACCAAGGGAACTTATAGAAGGAGAAATTGTTGTGCAACTTATGTTTCCAGAGGGATAAAAGTCTGTCACCACTTTGGGGAAGAGTGGCAGCAGGCATGGTGATTGGAGCTGGAAGCTGAGAGCTTAGGGCTCACGTCTCAAGCAAAAAACAGAAAGCAGAGAAAGTGAATCAGGAATGCAGGAAGTTTGAAAACCTCTAAACTAGTCTGTCTTCACTAACACACTTCTCCAACAAGGGCACAGTCCAAAGAGCCACCATACAGTGGCACTGAGGATACAAAAGAGTCCATAAAAGAGAACATATTATTCAAATAACTATAATCAATCACTCTTTTAGATGCAGAGAACAAAGTCACAAGTGGGCAATCTTCTTAGGTTCATGGGTTTCAAAAGAGGGGAAAGTTATTCTGTTCATTTTGTTTTATGAGACTGGCTTTCTTTGTGTAGCCTTGGCTGTCTTGAGACTAGTTCTGTAGATCAGACTGACCTCGAACTCCCAGAGATTCACCTGCCTCTGCTTCCGGAGGGATGGGATGAAAGGCGTGTACCACCACCAGCCAATCAAAAAGGCAGGTTTTAAATTCAATCTCCTTAGTGAATTGCATTATAAACTACAGTGTCTGAAAAAAAGGAAAATCTACAAAACCTTAAGGCAGGGCATGGTGGGGGCTGACTGAATTCTTATCAGCAGGAGACGATCTCTAGAAGGAAGTGTTGGAGTTGGCATCCAAAGAATAAATAGATGAAATGAACAGAAACAGTGGGGAGTGGTACAGGAGAGTCAGAGATGGCCAGAGGAAGTGGCTATCTTCCTTTGATCCTATATGCCGTTCATTTTGTTATTCACACAATAAACCCTCCCATGTGCCCATCACAGGTGCTCTGAATACAGCACTAGACAGAATACATTAATCCCTGACTGTATGAAGCATACGTTTAGGCACAGCCAACAAAATAAACCCAAATACAGACAGGTGAATAGACAACTTGTTTTCAGCGATGGATTGCTAAGAAGAAATGATGTTGAGACAGAGACAGACTTTCTTTGATGCAGAGCCCCTTTAAAAGGAGTGTTCAGAAAAGGCCTCTTGAAGAGGTGAATCAGGGACACAAAGAACAGCAGGGAAGCATGGGGTCAAAATCAGGGAAGCAGAAAACATCTGAACTCTTTGGAGGGAAGCATTGGTTCAGTATACGGAGAAAGGAGCCAGGCGGTCCACACTGCAGGGGCCTGTTGAGTATCTATGTAAGAAACTGGCTATGATGTTCGTCAGGCAAAGTCACACTGTGGATGCCAGAATATGTTCTGAGTGTAGGGGGAGTCTCAGGAAACCATGAAGGAGTCCAAGGATGGAACTGTTGCAAAGGGTTTAAGTTGAAGACAAATATTCCTGATGCAAAATCAAAGAGATTTAGAAATGGCTACACAGCCATAAGCTCAGGGGTAGACATTTGGTCTGCCACAGGGTGGAGTCTGTGAAGACTGTTGGAAGTGGTCATGTTCAGAAGATAAACTTAAAGTAGTGTTACCCTAACACAATGGCAAGTCTCTGATGTGTGGAGGGAGGGACAAGTGGAATCAAATGACAGCCTGTTTTTGCCTGATCGTTCTGATGGATGGAGGTGCCACTAAGAAGAGAAACTGTACAGAGCCCTGCTGAAAACAAGGTAGCAAATGCCACTGTCACCCCCTCCCCCAACTGCCTGCCTGGTAGTCACTGCTCTGGTACATGCAACAGTGTCCAACCACAAAGTCTTGAGCAGCTAGGGGTGCTATGGCAAAAGACACCAAGATGCTTACCAATTATACAACGGCATCTTTTAAAGAGCTGATGCTTGGGCCTGCAAGATGGATAAGGACACTTGCTGCTGATCTTGATGACTTGAGTTCCGTGCCAGGACCCACGTCGAAGAAGGAGAGATCCACACGGCTTGTTCTTTGGCCTCCACGGTCATTTAAAAGGGACTGCATCTGCAGCTTTGAATTTCAAGGATATCTAATTAATCTTTTCTTCTTTTTGAAGGCTTACGTGTTCTGTGTGTAGCCTCACAATCTTTGTGCAAGGCGAAGTCACAGGTTTTTGTGTTTGTTTGCTTCTTTTCCAGGAGCTTCATAGCTTTAGGTGTTTGGTAAATTTTTAGGTTTTGATACATAGGCATATTTTTCATATTAGATGTTTACTTCAAACGCAGAGCATTAAGCATATAATATATATATTATTTCATTTAACCCTCAAAATAACTGTCCAAGAGAGCTTTGCTCGCCTTACAGAGGACTCTGAACCTTAAAGAGGCTAGGAAATCAGGGTGATGAAATAATAGAGAAACAAAGATTCAGAGTCAGATATTTTCCCTTTAGGACCCTGCTTTTAATCCATTAAAGCACAATGTGACGTCGTCTGAGAGATGAGAATGGTCCATATGCATTCTTAGCCGCAGTGTGATTCTTGTTAATTACAATAGCATGTTCTGAGCTATAGTGGAAAATGACTCATTCTGAGGCATCTTAGAATTGTAGACATTTATCTGGGAGCTGGTTAGGAGGAGACTCACTCGTAGAATGAATAGGAAGATACTTTACACCTAGAAAGTAAGTTTATTACGTCATGTCTAAGAATAGTGGGCATGACGCCTGCATGTTTTATAAGCATTTAGAAGATTTGATAAGAAGCATTTTAAACCTCCGATTTTGTAATTGAGTGCTGTCACAGATGTATGTGTGGAAGGAAAGTGATGTTAGATGAAAAGAAAGTCTCTGCTTTGCCATTTTCCACTAAAGACACACAAATCTTGGAAGAGAATTGGAAGCCTGGCATAGTTGTGCATGCCTTTAATCTCACTGCTTGTGAGGAAGAGGAAGGCAGATCTCTGTGAGTTCAAGTTTCGAGGCCAGTCTGGTCTACAGGGTGAGTTCCATGACAGCCAGGTTTATGTAGAAAGACCCTGTCTCAAAAAAAGGAAGAAGAAAGGAGGAGGAGGAGAAGAAGGAGGAGAAAAGAAAGGAAGCAAAGAAGGAAGGAAGGAAGGAAGGAAGGAAGGAAAAACTGGATTCTGTATGTTAAAGGAGGCTGGAGAAAGGGACACCATTCAAAGCACTATCTAGCTCATTAAATAAACTGTCAATCATTTCTTGCTTAGGGTTGCAAGTCATGTGATAACAATACACCACAACCTGGGTTTCTTAAGTGATGAAAATGTATTTTCTCTGCTTGGGAGGCTGGAAATATAACGTTAAGGTTTGTTTCTGAGGCTGCTCTTCCTGCCTTGCCTGTGGCCTTCTTCGCATGAGCTGTGCAGATTTCTGTTCAAGGATTTCCTCCTTATATGGACATTAGCTGTACTGAAGGAAAGCTTATTCTAACAATCTCGTTTTAGCTTAAGTATTTCTTTGAAGACCCCAATCCCTAAACACAGCTATATTTTGAGTTACTGAGCTTTAAGACTTCAATATATGAATTTTAGGCTTATAACCTTACCTAACCCCTGGACTGTGGTGTATTCATCTATACAATGGGAATATTGATGAGATTGTGAGTTCATAACCCCGAGTTTTAGATGGAACTAAGGAGGGTGACTATAAACCCTGTGAAATATTATACCACATTTTGCTTGTGAATTTTTTTTCTGAAGAGGAAAGTCTATAGTTTTAATTGGATTCTAAAAGGGTACATGACCCCTTAAAAGATTAAGAGGCAATGAATTAGATAATCTTTATAGTTCTTTTCAGCTCTTAAATTGTAAGCATCTAGTCTTTGAGTAGAAAAGACAATGTTTTATTCTTTCACAAGTCTCTCCCCGATGCCTTTAGTAAACACAATTCCATTTCCACCGCAAATACAGCTTACTAGACTTTTACGGACTCCAGAATAATGTAGTTACGAGTGGCCACACAGCAATTTTCTTTCATAGTTTCGTGACCAGTGCTTCCGTGTAGCTATCATTGGAAGACTGAACTCTAAGTTGTTTATCATGGTTTCTGTAGCTCTTTAATCTGCTGATAACTTCAGCTATTGCTTCCAGGTCGCTGTTTATGGAAAGTTTACCTCTCTGTGAACAGTCATGCATGCTTGCATATGTGCACACACACACAGACACAAGTTAACAGTCATGCATACATGCATATATACACATGCATACAGATACAAGTGGATACTCATGCTTACATGCATGTGGACACATGCACACAGACACGAGTGAACAGTCATGCTTACATGCATGTGGACACATGCACACAGACACAAGTGAACAGTCACGCTTACATGCATGTGGACACATGCACACAGACACGAGTGAACAGTTACGCTTACATGCATGTGGACACATGCACACAGACACGAGTGAACAGTCATGCTTATGTGCATGTGTGCACATGCAGACACATACAACCCAATTTGAACTGAAGCAAAGCACACAGGATACTACTTTGAACATAATAAGCATTTATTAACATTTACTGAATGAAAAATAAATGAATGAGTTGAACCCTGGGGAGAATAGTTAAATTCACTTAATAATTAAGTAACTATATTTTTATGTCCTGTAAATATAACAACTGTATTAGACTTCTGGTTATAAATGATTACTTCCAGTAATAAAATACACCAAAGAATATGAAGCAATTTGCATGCAAGTTTAGAGCATGTAGATTTGCACATACACATGATTATATATGACATAACTAATATTTAGATGCATTTGAAGGGTGTTTGGTGTGTAATACAGTTCAACACAGAGCAATACAAATCACAGTGCTCTCAGCTGGGGAACAGTGAAACTGACTCGTTTATTTTTCTTGCTACAGATCTCCAGCAAACTGTAACTCTCTGCTTACTGAATAGCAAGCTGAGATACTGGGTACCACAGTGCAGTTTTTGCCTTCCCAGGCAGGCCTCAGCTCACCATCCTCGTCTGGCTGTGGAAGAGCTGGGGATGACAGAAAGGGAGGATAAAGAGAGGATGCAGGAGCCAGTGTATAGTGGTCACTTTTACTATTTCAAACTGGCTAAGTTTCCACAGCACGTTTCTTGCATTCTGTTCTCTGAGCATAGTCTGGCATCTGCTTCGGTGGGAAATTTTTAATACCTAAACCCTTGAGATTTCGTGGCTGCTGGTGGGAAGGTTGATGCTGCTGTGGCTTCCAGCAGATTTCCTTCCCATTACACCTGTTTGAGAACTTCGGCAGACTCTGTCTTTTCCAAGATGTTTAACCTCCCCACTCTGTCATAAACACTGTCTTCCGAACTCGAGGGGAAAGGGCTCATGAGAAATAGGCTTTGGATGCTGTGGCCTCTTTTATTTGGGGATCATTAATGTCCAGAGAAAACGTAAGCTTTCAAGGGTTCTGCTGAAAGATCGCCTTGCTGTCAGGGCTATATCACAAGGCACTCAATTTATCAGCCTTCGTCAGGGTGACCCGGCTGGGACTTGAACCTCTGGCTCCAGGGAGTCTAGGTTGAACAACGGTGATGTGGAGGCAACTCAGCCACTGCCTCCAGCCAAAAAAGATTAGTGTCATCAAAAATAGATTAGCCAGTCAGTTAAAAAATTAAAGTAACCCCTTTGTTCTAAAATATTTGTCAAAGTAAGCAAAGAAATTAGCTTTCGCTTCAGATTAATTACTGAGTAAATTAGGATTGGGGGCAAGAACGTTTTAGATTTTTTTTCCCTCTTAACTATGGAAATGGGGAAATGGACAATATTTATCATGGCTATTTCTAAGGCTTGAAGAATTTATAGGAGCCTGACAAGGCCCACAGGAGCTTTGCCTGTAAACTTCATTTTTTCTTTTATCCTTGAAGAATTCCAGATATGTGGCATTCGCCTTCCCTCCCTTGGAAAGAGGTTAGTTCAGAGAAAGAAATAAAAATTTAGTCTTTAGTGTCTTCATGTTCTGACTTCCAGAAACACGAGGCTCCATATAGTTCCCTCCACAGAAGGACACTGGCCTCAAGCAACATGATAAACCTGCACATTCCTTAGTTGACCCTGGGTGTCATCTGAAGGCAGTCTGTTATTTTCCAGGAAAGTTTTGGCGATCACAGTGCCACAGCTGCCCATAGGAAAGCTTTGCTGCGCTGTTACAGGAGAGAGACGAAGTCAGTCGGCGCTCAGTTAATTATGTTCCTTTTCTATTCATTTATTATATGCCAGGAAATATGCATAGCATAATGAGTTCAATGGTGACCCAAAAGAGATGAGCTGCTTTGCCATGGAGGCACCTGGAAAATTCCCCAAACCGCTGGATCCAAGTGAGCCCAGCTAACGGTAGGACACACAAACACCAGACACACCACAAGCTGTGATGAGCAGCCAACTTGCATTGCTTTTTAAAATGATTTGCACATTTATTGTGTGTGTGTGTGTGTGTGTGTGTGTGTGTGTACATGCTGTAGTGAACAGGGGGGAGTCAGAGGATATCTTGTGGGGGTTCGTTTCCTCTTTCAACTGTGGGGAGCCTAAGGATCCAACTCAAGGCCGGCATGCTTGTGCTTGGCACAAAGAAATTTTGCCCATTGAGCCTTCCTGGTGGTCCCCACCTCTGCATTACTCTTGCTCAAGGCATAGTCACCGTCTACGTGTGTGAGATCACCAGCCGCACCCCAGTGAAGGGATGTGAAGAGGAAGTTCCTTTGAGGGCGTCAGAGTTGTGACAGACGAGGGAAAACTGAGGTCCAACAGAAGAAAGACTGAAGACACAAATGCACCCAATACAATGTGGGATCCGGGATTGAACTCACGGCAAGACAAAGGACAGCCAGAGGTCCCCCTCTTATTCAAGGGGATGTGTTCCTAGTGGTGCCTGAAACCGGATAGGGTCGCGCCTGCCTATAGTGTGTTCTTCCCTAGCTATAAGCATGGACGATGAAAGTTTCGTTCCTAAAGAAGGCTCAGTAAAAAATTAAAGTTCTAGCTAACCACAGAATAAAGACGACAGGGGGCTCGGGAGATGACTAAGTTCATGAAGTGCCATCATGGAAACCAGGGTGGGAACCCCTAGGACCCACATAAAGGCTACACGGGGATGGCGGCCTGCCAGCTAGCCCTGCACTTGAAGATGGGAGACTGCATTCCTGAAGCAAGCTGGCTAGCTAGACCAGCTGAGTCAGCAAGCTCTGGGGTCAGAGAAAGACCCTGCCTTAGTCAATAAAGTAGACAGCAGTCCAGGAAGACACCTGAGTCTACCCCATGGCTTCCACATGGCTTACCCATATGGGAAATAATGAACATATGTTTCCCCCATGCATGCAAACAAGCATATGCTCACGAGTGCATACCGTACACACATACATGCACAATAAGAAAGGACAGTTATAACAATTGGGTGCAAGACAGCCTACGTGAATGTGGTTTCTTCTTCAAAATATAATCGGACTTCTACTTTTCCACACAAAAGAAGTACATCTAAGCTTCTTCTCAGCATGTCTGGACCATCAGCACCTCTACATACCTTTGTGTTTTGGACCCATCAGTCTGTAGAATTAGACTTTCTTTTAGATAAATATTGTGATGATAACCAAAGGAGTAACTCAGTGGCTAACGGTGAGTAGCACAGCCTGAAGAGGATGACGTGATGGAGGGATTATTGAAGCCTTAGTAGGGGGAAGAAGGATAGTACAATATTTCATCACAAGACTCGAAGGGGCACACACTAAGAAACATGAATTATCTATCAAACTTTCTATATAATATTTTTGAATAGTCATTAACTTTGAGCATCTGAACCTCCCCAAAATAGAAACTTGGTTGGGGGTCAAAGAGTTTCCACATGGAAGGGAAACTATAATTGAATAAGATTTGTGGTTCAGTTAATAACATTGCTTACTAGGTTTCACTACCTCTGTATGCCCAACATTTGGGAGGCTGAGATAGGCAGATCAATTAGGAGAGTAAGGTCAGACTGAGTTATGTAAACACACGCAGTGTAAAGATGCTCTATCAAAAAAATCCATCCAAAAAAGAAGCCCGAACAACAACAATAAACAGCATCATTTATCAGTGTTAATTTCTTAGTTCTTAAATTTATCTATGTTTATACAGAAAGAAAATGAGAAAAATCATACAATAATTGTCTATGCTATCTTTGGTGTTATCTGGAACTTAAAAATTATATCAAAATAAAACAACTTCGAAAACAAAGTGAAACCAATTCTACTTCCTCATGGAGGGTGCTCTCTAACTTTCCAATAAAAAAATCTCACAACTGAAAATGTCATCTTCACTGATCACTCTCTATAAATTGAAACAGGGTCTCTCACTTGATCCCAGAGCTTACCAGTTCGGCTAGGTCAACTAGCCAGCTTGCTCTGGGAGCACTCTGCCCTTTTTATATGGGTTTTGGTTTCCATCCCTCTCGCTTCCAGTCCTTCAGTAGTTAGGCCAACCCCCCCCGAAACTAGTTGACAAGTGGGTCACCCCAGTATTCATCTGCTCACATGTGTGCTGAAATCCTCAGAAGGATGATTTCGCCATGAACGACTGTCACCGAGCTGTAGGGCCGAGCGTGTTAATTCAATCTGATGTTTACTACCCTGTGACCGAGATTTCCCCCATGCTTCTCGTGTCTATATACCTGAGTCATTTAGGGCTTCCTGTACCTCTGGGCCTGCTAAGATCTCAATCAGTGTGATAACTATTGTCTTTGACAGTTCCCCTTTGCATCCTGGTGCAAATACCCCAAGCGTTTTGCAAACTTACCACATTCACGGTGAACTATCACTTTCTATCTGCACCATCTGTCTTTCCTCTACCTGTTGTTACATGACGTCAACCCTTGAATTAGCAGCGGCTCCCTGACTATTCCCTCGCGGTAAACCTATTCTTGAAAGAGCTGTCCCATTTAGGCAGCATTTCTGTATGGCGAATGTGCTCTTACTTTTCGTATATTTATTTTTCTTCTTCAGTAATTTTCCAAAACATCCAGGGGAAATGTGGTAAACATCCTACGCCTTCTGGTTTGCAAACAGTGTCTTTGATTATCTGGCCTTTGTAGCTAGCACTCAGCCCCAGGTTTTTGCTCTCCTCAACCACCAACTGTTCTCAGAGGTGGGCATCTGGGGGCAGAGAGCAATGCCCCTTGGGCGGTTTCATCCACTGCTTGGCTCAATTTTCTTCATACTTGGAATGTAATTTTCTCAGGCTTCGGTTTTGTCCCTTAATGTTGTGTATATCAAAGGTACTTCCCTCACAGTGCACGAAGGTGTCCCAATTATCTTCTAAATAGCTTAATTGCTTTGTTTACTGGTAGCCATTTTTACCTTTGCAACTCTGCTAGAACTTTACCAAAGGATGTAGCTACTCCTCATTCAGTTTTTTAGAGGCTTTTAAAGAGTGCTTTTTGACCTACGCATGTGTCCGATTGGTCCCCCTGTCAGGCAAGATTCCGGTTTCTATATATTTACCACAAATAGCTAAACAGAAATGAAAACCAAGCACCACCGTGGCGTTCTCTCAATAACGTAGTCAGCTTAAATCAAACCCCATCTCATTTTTGAGACTTCCACCTGCTTGTCTTTGAATTGCAACGTGACCTTAAAATATTCAGACGAGGGATGGGGACAATGGTGTTTCTATGAGCCACAGCCCCAAGAATCCAGACCCGTTTCATCATGGATAACCACGCCGTGTTTAGGAGGAAGCGCACGCCTTTCATCTTGGTAGGAAACTTCTGCAGCTGTCTGCTTCCTTCCATTGCCTGCTGTCTCTAAATAAAGCAGTGGCTGTGGAGGGGGGCGACTCTGAGTCATCAACACTGCCATTATAACATGTCAGATTTGTCCAAAAGAAACATTTTTATGCTTCGGATTATTTTATCATTAGTGGAAGAAGGTTCCTGGGGCTCCCAGAAAAGCCACGGAGGAGGGATGTTGAATGAATACGACTTGATGGGTAATGCCTCCCAGACATTGAACATGCTGAGACAAACAAGGGATCCCCAGAGTGTTCCTGGGCTACTGGGCTCGCTTCAGAAGGGATCAATTATGCAGACGGAGCCCTGAAGATAGCTCCCTCTTTTAGTAAGGTGTGATTGCTCCTGCACTCGCAATCCCAGGGCTGCCTCACCGGAAATACCAGTCACATCGGAACCACCTGGTTCCATCTGCAAAGCGTGTTTGCTTAATTGGGGGGAGGGGGTAAGGAGTTTTCTTTTTTTAAATTTCCACATCACCACTAATCATACACATTTAACATGATAAAATATGTATCTTGAAATGATCCAGCGAGAGGCATTTACACATATGTGAGTTTGATTTCATGATAAGAACGATGGGGGATAATGAGTATTTTTGAAAGAGTTGAACCGTTTTAGGTATCGTTTTTTTAGAAATTTGAAAGCCAAGGTAACGTAGCAGGTTCATCATTTCAGGTGGTGACATTGGGAGTTCTTTGAAGAGACCACGAGGTAGAGAAAGCATTTAAAATTCCAAGCCCTCACTTCTGGCTAGGAAAATGAGTGAGGGTAGTGGTGAGGAACAATGAGATCAAAGGCAGAGACTTACTGGAGAGTGCTATCTGCTTAGACAGTTATTGGTCAGTGATTACCAAGGCTCCATATCCAAGCCCTCCCCTCTTTTGCTATTTCTGATGTTTCCCAAGTTGAAATAGTGTGAGCCCTCGCTCCTGTGCCCTGGATCCACATCTTTTCTGCTTATTGGTAGTTCAATCTGTGTGTGTGTGTGTGTGCTGGCCAAACCCTAAAACAAGGACTATCAAAGACAAGAAGATGAGATGTTTTCTTGTATTGGAAATGGCAGGGTAATCGGGGAGTTCCCGTGATGCAGGCTTGACAGAACCTCGAAGATCCTTCATGGGAAAGCCAGTAATTTTAAAACTTGTGATCTGGATGCATGTCAGAGACTGAAGATGTTGTGGTCTAAGGGGGTCGCTTGTGTCCTGCTGGGGTGTAAGCCATGAACGTGTTCAGAGCAACCTGAGGCATCTCTGCACTTGAATAGTTACATCCTCGCCTCATTTAAAAACGGACTCACCCCCACACAAAATTGACAAGTCAGAGATATAAATCTAAAGTACTTAAAGAAAGTACTTTTATTTCAAGGTGCATAAATCTTTCTAAGTCCATCAATTAATTTTATGTAGTTTTAATTACAGCTTCTAACCTCTGCAGTTTTTGCGGGGCTGAATGTCTCTTCTTGTGTACACAGGGAAGTGCGCAAGAAGCAACAACCTGCGCTCAGCCCAAGGAAGAACAGTGGTCTCTTTAAGGCCTCCATGTTGGATATTTTCAGCGCAAGCCCAGTTCTCTGCCTCAGTCTCCCTTTCTTAAAGCTGGGAATTCAAGAGTTTCTGATTCACCTCACAGGGATGTAAAAATTATTTTAGGTTTACAAGCTTTCTGAAGATTCAAAAAAAAAATCTCTTTATGTAAGTGCTAACTATTGCCTTCAGAACTAACCTATATTTTATGAAATATAATGGAGTCAATTATTTCAAAATGTAGACTAAAACTTGTCTACAGCTGACTCAAATAAAAGGAATTCAAATATAAACCTTTTAGGTGTGTGTGTTTTACAGAGCTCCTGGAACACGTGCCATCCAAAGTCACAATAGCAGAATTTTTCTGAAACTTACCGCTGAACGGGAAAAGCCACTTAGATGGGAAGAATTTGTCTTGCGTTTGTGAAAGCAAAATTACAACAGCTGCCAAAACATGAAAACTTCATCGTCGCGGGCAGAACGCTGAGAGGAACGCAAAGGAATTTATCGCTAATTCAACATTTCAGGTAACATTTTTTATACTGTCTCTTCAGGGAGACTTTTACTCACTCCGGAGAAGCCCATCCATGGACGAAGGTTTGCTTAGAGACACATAGTAAATATAACGAGAGGTTCGCATCATGTTTGACTCTGCTCAGCACTGAGTGAGCAGCCAGGCACACGTGTGACCTTCACTTCCCTTGCTCTGCTGACTGAATCACCTGACTGTTACTGAGGGCAGTTGTGCTGAAAAGGATGGGCGTGGCTTTCACCCTCATCAACCCTGCAAAGTGTCTGCCTCAGCCCATTTCCTCTTTCCTTTGGGCTGGGGCTTTGGCATCAGGAAGCGAAATCAGGCAATTGAAAAAAAAAATGTTCTTAAAACTTAGGATGAATACCTTAACAATTCTTTACTTTGTTAAGGCACAAGCCTTATGCCATTTTTACTTTCCTCACTGAGAAACCACTGCTATTCCCCAGGCATCCCGTCCACTGAAGAATGTTTGCCTTATTATGAAAGAATTGAAATGCCCGGCTTGTTTGATGCTAGACTATTCCTTTTCATCTCTGGCTCGTAGGCCTTGTTTAGGTTTGGGTTCCTTAGACATGGACTCCGAGTATTGGCTTCAGTAGGAGTGTTGTACTCTGGAGCGAGCCCCAGGAAACGTGGCTGCAGTGAGGTGGGAAGGAGGTAAGGACGAGAAGGCAGATGGCAAACGACGTGGCACCAGCCCTTGTCGCTCTTAGGAGTGTGTATTCCCATTGGAGACTTCCTGGAATTACTAGGGCACTGAGGCCCGGAGTTGCCCTACTGGGAGACCAGAAAGAAGTAGGTGATTAACAGCCGCTGGAGTTGATGCTGCACTTCCAGTTTCTCATTCTGCACTGAAGGAGAAGCGAAGTTAGATGGGGCCCAGAGAGAAGAAGAACTGAGATTAGCTGTTGTAAAATGATTAAACACGTGGGGTCTTCACCCATTATCTTCATCCATAATGTGTGTGTGTGTGTGTGTGCTCAAGAGAAAGGCATAAAAAATGGGCCACCCATTGTTAGAAACAACCTGTGACACACGGCTAAAAGGCACAGAAAGATCATTTTAGGATAGCTCCCTTTCCTTTGCTAGAAACCAAGAGGAGCGCCTCTGAGAGATGCTTCCTTTGTTTCCATGCCATTTCCACGGCACCTGGGGTGGGTTAGAACCATGGTCTTCAAGCACGAGAGCAGAGAGAATGCCCAGGGAGTTTGTTTATGGCAATTGCTAGGTTCCTAGAGAGTCCGGTTGACATGTTTTGATGGCACACTCTCATTCTAGAAGTTTCCAGGTGATGATGTGCTCTGAGAGGTTTGGGTTAGTAATCAGAGGCCCGGGATCGAGCCAAGCTATGGATCTCCTGAGCTCAAAGGAACATAGGTTTCCTAGAATGATCTTGCCAGAGCCGACCTGGATGCGTGCACAGCTTCTTCCCATATCACAGGATGTGTGTGCTCCTAATTTAAAAGTATAAAATTCACGACACTCCAAAATCCCGAATGTTTTACCACAAGGCAAAATTCTCACACCATGAAGCATTGTTTCATGCATGAGAAATTACAAACCCTTCATAAGATGGAGGCTGGGGAGGTGACACAGTTCATCACTTGCCTCTGCCTCACAAGCCAGAGGACTTGGATTTGAGGACCAGAATCCACATACAAAGGCAGGAATGGGGACACCGGTTTGTAACCCCAGCAACAGTGAAGTGGGAAGAGGGTACATGCATTGTTTTGGAGGTTCACTGGTCATAGTCTGGCTCACTTGGTTCTAGACCAATGGCCACTCCTGACTCAATAAAAAGGTGGAAGCCCTCTGTGGAAGGATACCTGGGTTGGCCCACAGACATGCACCTGCACATACATCAACACTCACATACATACACATCGATACAAACACTTGCATAAAATGATCTTCAGACTATATATACAAACTACATAGACCAAAATGAATTTCACATGTGTGCAATGGTTCCATCCCCAAGATATCTCATTAAGTATCTGCAAATACTACAAAATTTAAAGAATTCAAATCTGAACATTCCCGGTCCGAAGCATTTCGGATAAAGGATATTCACCTTGCACTGACTAGATGGCCTTGGGAAGATCACCCAAGCTTTAGGCACCAGTTTCCTTACCCACAGAATGAAGACGATGCAAGGATAGCATTCTAGATCTGAGTTTACTGAGAATTCATCTGGGATACACTGAATGGGGCTTGGGTTATCTCTGCAGCTGTCCTTCCTAAAGTGAGGGGGCAGAAGGGCATACATTTGCTTTCTCTAATGACTGGGTCTCATCTAGTCTATGGCAAAACAGTAACTTCGATGCTTTGTCTCGCTGCTGTCACTCATGTCTGTAGTTCTGTCTCTGCCCCTGTGGCATCCCTCACCCCCCACTTCTAATTTGCATTGGTTAATGTGCTGTGCTGTGATTAGTCACACTTCTATCGTGGGTCTGGGGTAAATTGAGTCAAGAAGCTCTGTTGGTTGCCTCTGACACTCTGGAATCCATTGGCTGAGACTCGCAGTTGAAGCTGCTACTCCATAGCAGAGCTACCAGGCAGCTGATGCTGTGAGAGCCCCCCAAGGGTCCATGCTGTCTCTAGGCTACACTACACACTACACTACACTACACGACACTACACTACACACAAAGCCAGGTGCCACCTTCAGTTTATCACCCTACTCTGTCTCCCAGATCTGCTGAGAACCTTTCGGGACTCCCCTAGGCAGACTGGACACAGCCGCATCGAGTCACACACTGCCAACAATACCACAGCATCGTCTCAAATTTATTTCCACCTTTTAGCTTCAGTCCCTTTTAATACTACATCATATTGAAAAACCATCTTAAAATAGTACTATAACTTAAAATCTGTTAATATTAAAATATGATGGCATATTTGTTTGTCATCTGGAGACAGATTTCTAGATACTGAGGCTCATTTGAAGAGGCCACGTACATTTTTAAAGAAGGTTTTAAGCTCAAGGGCTCTGAGACCCTGTGTTTGGAAAACCCTGCACCCAAACATCCTTACACAAAGTGACATTTACCTCAGTCATGGGGAATGGAGCAACGGAAGGCTCTGAGAGAGAATCCATTTTACACCCTGTTTCCCATGGCTTTTATACAACATTCAAATTAAAAATTTTCTTCCCCAAACTCGAAAATCTGTAACAATATTTACTTTACATATGTTCTTTGTTCCCACAGTAAAATTATATTCTTGGTAATTTTACAAGAGCAACTCCGACCCCATGAAGGCAGGAGAGGGGGGGATGATGTTTGGTCTTCTGTGAGGCGCTGTTAATCATTACTCTCTGACAAAACAGTTCAGAAATAGACCGGCTCCTAGGCTGAGGTGGCGGTGCAAAGGAAAAGCATTATGAAAATTATGTATTTGCCCTCTAGAGACCCCGCCCCTTTTTGAAAACTCTTGCCAATCAATCCAGGGAACAGAATCTTATTCAATTTTGGGGCAAACATTTCCCTGCTGTTGAAGCTCAAGGAAAGAAAGATGCTGCATGTACCAGAGCCAAAAAGGGAGGTGGAAGAAAATGGGGAGTGAAATCTAGGGGGCAAATAAAGAAATGTGTACATGTATATTTATGCGTTCTGTATTTGGGCTCTAATTGCTTCAAAGATTATTTATTTTTCTTTTTTCCTTTCATTTTTAAAAAATACCTCCGAGCTTCTTAACGTGTTTTTCAAAGTAGAAGCTGGAAGGCATAATAAAAAGCAAGCAGGGATATGCTTTTTGAATAGAGTGAAATAATTAATGTAAGAATGCTTCCGTTTGGGCATTTTTTTATGAAGTGAAATATATTATTTTTGCTTTTAAAATGGAGGTAATTTGTTACACAAAAGTGGTGTTTTCTTTAATCTGAAAATAATACTAATTATAACACTATTTGGGAGCTGGAGTTTGAAGCCTAAAATTCCTTTTGTAGTTTGAAATTACTTAGCTGCCATAACTAACCTGGCTATGTTCCCTGGATACTGTCACTCAGTTCTGCATTGTCCCCTCTCCTTTGCCTCTGGCCACTCTCCTCCCTAGGTTTTCTTTGCAATGCCTTCAGCTCCCCAGGCTTCAGGCTACTGGTATTTATTCTCTTTAATTTAATTTATTCCCTTTGCAGTAAGGTACTGCCTTTTAAGCTAACCACAAGATTGCATTGTTTAACAGGAAGAGGTTGTTACATATATAGAGAGAGTGGGCTACAAATGTTATACAGAACTGTAGCCAGAGCGGGAACGGCTATGGAAGGAGAGAGAAGGGAGCCTCAGGTGGCGGCTTCACCTCTGACTTTCAGGGAGGCCGGGGCTACCACGTAAAGTCCAAAGCTAACGTCTAAGTCCTGGAATTTCCTCAAGGTTTAAAAAGGCCTTCAAACAGGCCAGAGTTTCGTAAGAATCTGAGGGGTCCTCTAAGATGTATTACAATAGGACCCAGATTTCTGTGCCAAGCCAATGCTAGGTTTCTGACTGTTAGTTCTCCCATGTACTTGGACCCATCCTTGAGGCTCTAATGAGAAGTGCTGACATAAATATGTGCACATTTCGATTCTAAAGGGATTCATGGAAAGGCCCTCTGTGGGCTTGTTGGTGAGCTCACAAAGAATGCCTGAGTTCCCCCCCCCCCCATCTCTTAAATCCTGTACCACTCTGGTCATAAACGTTTAGGTTTCTTTGCCATCTCACGCTTTTACAATCTCAGGCCTTTGCATACTCTATCTTTCCTTTCCAGAATGTTCTCTACCCACAATGACTTCCCCCTTTTCCTTTGGATGTTGGCCCAGTTGCCACCTTTCCAGTTGGTTCTTCCTTGATTAGGTTTCTACAACGCACTGCTTCTCCCGAACCCGCTGGGATGCCACGTAGTCCCGTGAAGACAGACCAAGCTCTCGGCCATGCTTTTCACACCAAGATAAACCCTATCCCCCTACCCCTAGGAGTCAAAATAAGTACAAAATGCTGGAGAAGTGGCTCATTAGTGGAAATGTTTGTCACACGAGTGCGAGGACCCGAGATTGAGTCCCAATGACCCACATAAAAGTGGGTGAGGGTGCACGTATAATCCTAGCACTGTCGTGGCGAGAGGTGAGGAAGGACAAGTCTCACAGTGAGGTCCTCAACCTGCTAACCACAGACACATGGCACCGGAGAAGAAAAGAGGCTCTGACTGGAAAAGGGTGAAAGGGGAGGACTGAAAGACACCTGAGGTTGCCTTCTCACCTTCACAGCTGCCGTGTGCAACACATACCTCCACACACATGCATAGCCCTCCAAATATGCATATAAACACACACACAGTGCAGAAAACATAAAATAAACTAACCCCAACTCCCTGAAGTTGTGACAATGAAGAAAATAGTCCGAACAGTCCTTGCATCTCTGTTTTATCTGCAAATTGAGGTTGGAGCTGACACGTTGGGTAGAGACTATTTTGTGTGTGTCAGGGCTATACTGTATAGCATGGAATGTTGAAGCCCCCATCATTTCTTTCCACTGGGTACCAGGTGTACCTCTCCACTTATTTAAACAAACAAACAACAAAAAAAAACAGTCCCTAGACATTTGCTGGTATTCCCTTAGAAGGAAAAGCTAACCATGACAAGGAAGCAGTGGATTAGAATCCCGGGTGTCCACCTCAGCCCCACTGGTATTGTGAATCCTGCGGAGAGATTTGTATTGCTGGGGTGGTGTGGGAGATTGATGTGAAATGAAGACAGGATCTGGACAAATGTGCCTGGACAACCAGAGCAGAGGCCAGTAGTTTGCAAACTCTGCTCCTAGATGCCGAAGCAAAAAAAAAAAAAAAAAAAAAAAAAAAGCGTGTAGACTGTGGACCTGACCTAAACTGACCGCATGAGAGAGAAAGCTACTACGGAGTACAAGGTAGAAAGAAGTTGGTGTGTGTGTGCGCGTGTGCGTGTGCATGCGTGTGTGTGTGTGTGTGTGTGTGTGTGAAAACCTGGAACCCGGAGAAGGTATCAAAAGTAACAAGTAGAGTGGAAGTTCACAGTTAAGTGTGCTTACTTCAGAGGAGAAATGTCCACTGATAGACTTCTATACAGTGCTAAAGTTGTTCGTCAGCGAAAACATCCGCATCCCATGTCTGCCAGGTCTCTGAGCACCCTAACTGGGTCTCACAACAGTCCTCGTCACGAGAGAGCTTTCCCACACCTTTCCTGCATGTTCCACGCCCTGCTCCAATCCTGCTCCAACTTGAATTAGCAAGATGATCTAGGAAGGGCAGGAGTTCCAGGCAAGGGAAGAAAGAGGGGGGCTAACATCTGCCCTGCCGAGCTTCCCTTCTTTAGCATAAACAGTTTGAAGGTCTGTGGGATGGCTCAGTGGGTGAAGGCACTTGCTACCTGACTCTGTGAGCCTGGAGTTCTCAGTTGGATCTCTGGATCCTGTGCCAATGTGGAAGGAGTTAGCCTTCAAATGTGCACGGTAGTGTGTCCCCGGCCCCCAATAGTAACAAATAATTTAAGAAACAAATACTTTTGAGAGGCAGAAGCTATATAACCTTAAATCAATTGCTGTGTGACTTAACTTGGAATGGCTATTCAACTATCAAATCATTGCTGTTTATTTCATCTACTGGGCTTCATACTATCTCAGATTTCAAAAACAAGCACCTGAACGTTGATTAAATTTGAGAGGACAGGCATATCCAAAAAATGTCTTATGAATAAATTCTGCGACTTATGTATTTTATTCATTTCTAGATTCTCAATGTTTCATGTGTAGTGTAAAATAGATTTATACCATTTCATAGGTCCCTTAATTTATGTGTGCACATACATGTGTGAATGTGCATCTGCATGTGTGTGGGCACTTGTAGAATCCTGAACTCATTTTCCCTTCTCCAGTTGAAGTCTGATGCAACATCTCTTGCGGAATCTGTGGGTCGCTGATACAGTAGACTGATTATCCAGTAAGATCCCAGAATTCTCTGTCTCTGCCTCTCAGCTCTGGGATTACAGACATGGGATTCCACAGCTAGGTTTTACATGGGTGCTGGGGATCAGAGCTCAGGTCTCCATATATTCACCCGCAAGTACTGTACCTGCTGAGCTACATGCCTAGTCTGTAATTACACACTTTGTAAACCACCTGGAATGAACTGGCATGCCATGCCCCTATTCTCCTAACACTCTGGAGGCTGAGGGTGGACTGCTCTCTCTCTCTCTCTCTCTCTCTCTCTCTCTCTCTCTGTGTGTGTGTGTGTGTGTGTGTGTGTGTGTGTGTGTATGTGTGTGTATATCTCCTTACTCCTCTTAACCCTCTCATTTGAGGCCACTATGGGCTTGTCAAAAAAATCTGTCCAAACTTCTAAATATTTAGGTATCTTCCAGTGCCCACTGGAAGATAAATTTTCTCTAACGTTCAGATCATCAAAGAAGAAACGATCTACAACCTCAAAATTCTTTGAACCTCTTACCGATCACCTCCCTTTGGTTTGATGGGATTATAAGCTTTCCTGCTCAAGATCAAGATGATTTCCCTTCCCTTCTTCCATACAGCCGATCACCTCTCTATCAATCACTTCCTGCTGGCAGCTCTGACACTGTGCAGCAATTTACACCGCTAAGTTCCGGCTTTGGTTCCTACCGTCACTTGCAAGGCAAAACACTGTCATCATTAGGTCTGGCTCTAAACTGGCAGGATGTGACAGAGAATCTACGATCCCGGATAAGGCCAGTGTCAACTAACTGTGACATTCCATCAAATACAGCATCCTTAATGTCATGGAGAGTTACTCTCTGCATGGGTGATAAAGTATGGGCACGGTGACAGGCTCCTGCTTAAGTGCTCACATCGGCCTTGGTATGGTCATGCCAATTCATTGTCTTATAACACATCAGTTCACACCGAAAATGAGGATTCAATTTGCGATTTTATTGTTAACCTTTAAGGTCCTTGGAGGCATTGTTGGGCTCCTCGGCCGACAGGTGCTAACTGAAGTTTATGCTCTCATTTGAAGGTATCTATCAACCACGATTTCCACTGACGTGTCTGTATCAGTCTCTCGCTGCCTTCCAACAGTGCTGAACATAAAAATTACTTATGTTCAGATTTGATTAGGACTTGTCCACTGATATACTTTCTGTACTTTCCAGCAGAGTTCAGTTTTTATATATATCAACTTTCTTTTTATGTTTCATGCATGTCCCCACCTCCAATTTCCTATTGTGACTTAAATCTAATACAAAGCACATCAATGTCTTATGAATGGTGACTTAGAACACCACTCCCAGGTCCGCCATGGAAATAACTGTCCCATTCTGTTTGTAGCAGTAAAACCTCAATTCTGGGTCCTTTGACTTTGTTCAAAGAAACAGTTGCTGGAAGTTTGAAACGAAGGTCAGAAGGGAAATGTAAGAAGAGTTAAGGTATACTTCATTTGAGAGACCATTACAAACTCTTCAACACTGAACATGACTAGGCCAGTACATAGAATTAAATCATTTATTTTAGGCCCGATGCTCCTTGGGATTTGCTAGGTGACAGTGGCATTAAAGTCTCCCCAGGAAGGATGACAACTAGGCCACCCTTGTCTGAGAACTTCAGAGGAAGTGAGCTGAATGATACTCTCAGCCATTTTGATGGACTGTCTTCTTTTTCAGCTTTAAGTGGTGAAGTGGGTACTCAAGGTTTATCTGATTATCTGCCTTTCCTTTACTTATATGTCTTAAGTGGATGAACAAAGAAAAAGTGCAAATTCTTATAACCGGGTAAATGCATGAAGAACGGCTGTAGCCACACGGCAACCCCTTCTAGTTTGAGATTGTTCTGTAAATAAATGTAAATATTTCCAATGCTTCCCATGGACAGCCTAGATTTCCTGACTCCTGGGCTGTTAGTCAGGAGCGCATCGGGTGTGCATAGGAGGCTCTCGCACTCTCTCTTGGCAAAAGACTTTCCAAGGTGAAGAGAAAAGAGAAAGAGCCGCTTCCAATTCCACTGCCACTGCCCCGACTTGCTTCTCTGTTGCAGTCACCCCACCTGTGGATTCCAAGAGCTCCCTGCCTTCCAGAATATAAAAAGCAGAGTAGTGTGTCTCTGTTTAATACCCTCAACCTTCCCAAGTTTTCTCTCCACTCACTACCACGAGATACATAATAAGGTAGAAATAGCAGCAGGAATATTGGTTTGTGGCATAGGCAGTGAGAAAGAAGGCATTGACATTGACTAGAGGAGATAGGAAGGAAGTTCAGTCATCAAGTTACCCCATCACCTGATCATCGCAAGTAAGCTATCAAGTATATAACTGTAGACGTTTTTTAAAGATTATTTTTAATGCCTTTAAAAGAATATTTATATTTAATCATTTTATACAATCTTGATCATATTCTTCTCCTCCCTAAATCCTCCCATATCCCCCCAACTCTCTATCCACCCAATCTTATATTTTCACTCTATCTCAAACAACAGAAATGTAAAAATAAAAAATCAAAAAAACCCTAATAAAACAAACAAACAAACAAAAAAGCTAAAAGAAAACAAATTACAAAAAAAAATCATGGATTTCATTTTGTGTTAGCCACCCACTCCTGGTCATAGGGACCATCTTGGATTGTGGTTGATACACTCAATGATACGTCACTGGAAAAAAAAAAACTGGTTTACAATTGCCAGCAGGTATCAATTGCAAATAGCTTCTTGGTTTGAGGTGGGATCCTCTGTTCACTTCCCCCTGTCTGGCTTGAACCTGTGTAGGTCTGTGTGTGCTGCCAGAGTCTCTATGGGTTCATATGTGTCTTAGTTCTGTTGTATGTGGAAGACACTGTTTCCTTGGACTTGTCCACTATCTCTGGCTCTTAAAAATCTTTTGGCCTCCTTTTCTGCATACATCCGTGAACCTTGAGGAGAAGGATTCGATGAAGACACACCATTAAAGGTGGAGTGCTCCAAAGGCTCTCATTCTTTTTATGCTGTCCAGCTGTGGGTCTCTGTATTAGTTTCCATCTACTGCAAGAAAAAGTTTCTTTGATACAGGTTGAATGAGGAAATGATCTACAGCTTCAGCAATATGTTATTAGGCGTCATTTATTGCTATGTTCCTTTAGTAGAATAATAGCATTAGGCTCATAACTACTTGCCTAGTCTCAGGTTCTTGGCCACTTTAGTACCATTAGGTGTGGGATCCATCTAATGGAGTGAGTAGACTTTAAGTCCAATAAAAATGGGTGGTTGGTTACACCTGTACGTTTGTGCCACTATTGCATCAATATCCTTGGAAGCAGGTTGCTGCTGTATGTTACAGGATTTGTAGCTGGTTGATACGGATTACCTTTCTCCTCTGGTAATATTCAGGGTAACTTCCCACCTCATATGTGCTAATAAGTAAGGGTGCAGTTTCTAGTTAGGGACCAGCTTGACTTCTCTGTGTTTGATGACATAAGTAAATTTTGCCTTCATCAATAGGGTCTTACCATCTACTTGTCAGAATCACCAATAATAATATTATTTGTGATATTTGGAGGTATTCCATTGTACCAGTACCCTTATGGTCAAAGACTCAACAAGATATGATCCATTGCTGATGCTGAAGGTTAGACTTGGTGGCATAAGATGTCTACTTGTAGTATTTATCCCTTGTTACATGGTGATCCCATGTACATTCCTTTTTATATATGTATATAGTTGAGAAAGCTTCTATGGTAGCATGTTTCCTTGTAGATTTTCAAATAGTCTTTCATGTTAGTTGTCTCTCAATATATTCCCCCCTTTGGGGAGGGTGATGGAAGAAAAGGGTAAAGATTTATTTATAGTGTATCTGGATGAGTGTTTACGTACATATGTCTGAACAGCACATACATGCAGTACCTACTGTGGCCAGAGGAAGATATCAGATCCTTTGGGATATGTATACTGGGATCTGAAATCAGGTTCTCTACTTGAACACCAAATACTCTTCCCTGCTACACCATCTTTCCAGTTCCAGCTACAGTGATTTTAATTCATCATGCTTATGTAAAAATTTATTCAGACATAATTTTGAACACAAGGAATCTTTTGATAAAACTGGAATCTGAAGTTAATAATCACTAAGCTTTAGTCTGGGGATTTTTGAGTTGAATGTCACTAAGAAAATCTCATGCTTTTCAGGTATTTCTGCCATATCTATTGTCCATTTTGAAAAAGTATGTATGATCTTTTTGCCTGCATGTGCTTCTGTGCACCTCTTTGTGTGTCTGGTGTCCACAGAGGCCAAAAAGGAGGGCATTAGAGCCTTCCTTTTAGACTACAGTTATAAACAGTTCTAAACTGCGGTGTGAGTGCTGGGAATCAAACCCAAGTTCTCTGGAAGAGCAGCCCTTGCACTGAACCTCAGAGCCATATCTCCACACACCTCCCATTTCTGACACCTTATTTACTGTCCATGGCCCCTACTTTGATCAAGTAAGGGAAGTTTTTCTGTGCCTCAGTTTCCCGTAACATAAGAAAAATAAATTTCTCATGGTCTTTAGTACTTCAGACTTAACACAATGATACAGGCAATTATCTATATTCTAAATGTAAAGAAGTTAAGACTCAGAGCCACCAAAAAAACTTGTTAATTTAAGCCAAATCTTGCACCTTAAAGTATAGTAATCCTACTCTTATGAACTTATTAATTGCTAATGGCAAAAAGAATGGTACATCACATTCTTTTCATTATTTTTAATCCATAAGGTTAATACAATGCCAGCCTAAAACTGATTCTGAACTCAACACCATTTAAATAAACTACTCCCATCTTTATCTGAAAATGTCCTTGCCTGGTTAGATATAAAAGGTCCACACAACATAAGAAAAAAGATAGCCAAGTGGGATTTCTCCAAACTGAAATGTTACTGTCTAGCTATGGAAGAATAAGCAATAAAAAAGAAAGGTATTCAGAAGACTGGAAGGAAGTATTTTCAAAGCATATTCTGTGTGTGATGGGTGAGACACTAGGCAACCTGAACTTGCATCTTGAACTCTTAAACTACCAAGCTGGGAGGGCACAGCATATTCCATGAGTGAGAAGACACATGTGTGTTTGGGACTCTGCAGGCCTGAGATGCACAAGTAATTTACATGAAAAGTGACTCTGATTCCCACAGTTCCCCATACAGCTACACTGGCTACTCCCTCTCAGTTTGTACCACCAGCTTCAGGAAGTGTGCGCTATAATCAGCTGATAAAGGAAGAGAAGATTTAGGTGTATATATGCAGGTGGGTAGTCGGGATATAGAGTCAGCTGCAGAAAGTGGTCTTTCCAGCTCCCTTTTAGGCATCTCTCAAGCCCAGAGGTAAGGGAAAATCTTTCTGGTGTCAGACAGGGCATCTGCTGGGCACTTTAGGAGATAGAATGGTCAAATGGATAAGAACTTACTCACTTAAGGGCTAATGTCAGTAGTTAGTCAAGTGTTAAGAGATGTGGGAGGAAACTCATTAGAAAATCCATGACAACAAAGTTTGTAGACAGGGATGCCTATAATGTAGACTCTCTGACTGATGGAAGTGTGACATGGCCTTCTGAAGACTGTTACAGCACCAGCTAGATAACAGCACCTTAAAGAGAGGGGAGGAGTTTTTCCAAAATGCTATAGGAACTCCAAATCAACGTCAAAGCAAGGTCCCAGTTCTCTAGCAATAAGTGGTAGTAATGGAAGTAGCCCTGCCCACAATTGCCTCTAGGTCCCATCAGCAAAATTTTCTCTTCTGTAGCTCCACAGACCTAACAGCAGAAGTCTGTAGTCTGTAGCTGAGGATTGCCATTGCCACCTAACAAACTGTAGAAATGAGCACTGTAATAGCTGAGAGAAGTTTACACGTCCATAAATTGATTGTGCGCATACATATATGTATATTGAAAATTATGTAAATCTGTAAATCTCTTTTTTTCTAAGTCTTATCATGAAATATAAGATTAAGTGACTTTACACCCACATTTAGCTGCTAAGCTTTGCACCATCACATATAAATTATGGGATATCAATCACCACTCTAAGATCTTGATTGGAGACTCATGTTTTCAGTTGCAGCGTGAAACGTACTGTGTGGGGAAGAATTATAATTGTGTTATTGTTTTCACTGGAGATCAATTGTGGCTTGCAGAGTTCCAATCAGTTTTAGCAAGTTGACGGAAGGTGGGTTGGCCATGATTAACTTTTTATTGCATGTATTTATTTTTATTTGGTAGGGGACATGCACATGACACTGTGAACCATGTAGAAGTTGAGGGTCTACCCCTAGGAGTTGGTTCTCTCTACCTTGTGGGTTTCAGGGGTCAAATATAGATCATCAGGCCCACAGCAAGTGCCTTTACTCATTAAAACATCACACTAGCCCTTGGAATGATTAATACTTTATGTCTTTTCACTGACCCATTCAAGATGGTTAGTGGGACATCATTTCCCGATGTGTATGTGAGGACATGTATGTATAAAGAAAATCTCTCTCAGCCATGTGGCTGTCTGAAGGGATTCGCCAGTCCTTTCAGGGTCAAGCTAGCGAAAAGGCAAAGGGACACTTCCCTCTTCTTGACATGGGTCTTCTACCTTCTCCTCTGACACCAAAACTCCCAGAGTGTGGCCTGTTATTTACACTCATTTCATTTGTCCCTCCTATTCCCATTTCTAGTCTTGGGCATTTGACTTCAGACTGAATGAATCATGGCACCGTGGGTACTTTAGTTTGTAGAAATGCATTCTGGGACTACATAAGTTTTGTAATCAGGGGAGCCAACTTTCCTTTAAAAAAAAAAAACAATGGCCCCACTCATGTGTAGCCAGTTGTATTCTAGTGAATGTGTTTCCTCCAAAGCCTGACTTATACAGGGGTTAATACTGACAATATGTAAGAAATTCAAACAGTTTAACAACAGTCAGTCAAGTGACCAAATTTTAAAAAAGGCAGATGACTTGGACAAACATTTTCCCAGAATAAGCATATGTATAGCTGTACAAGAAGACACTCAACACCAAGAATCCCCAGAGAGGCTTAGCGCGAGCCGTAGTGAGGTCTCACCTCACACCTGCTAGGATGGCTCCTATCAGCATGAAAGTGAAGTCAGTTTCACACAATGCTGAGTAAATTACTGCAATCACAGAACAGAGCACAATTGAAAACAGTCATAGGACCCATTAGCCTCAATAAAATTCGCGGTCCCTGAGACATGGATACCCCTCAAGAGATGAATGGATTAAGAACCTGTGGTGTATGCATGTGCCACACATATGCACACACACTAGAATACTATTCAGCCTTAAAAATGATGGCAACCTTGTCTTCTGTGACGTGACAGAATTGGAGGGATATTATAGCCAGTTAGGTTAGCTGAACATTGAGAGACAGCTACTGTATGATCTCACATATGAAATCTAAAAGAAAAAAATACAACACACACACACACACATTCTATGATGGAACACAGAATGGCAGTTATAAGGACCTGAGCAATGGAGGACTCTGGAAGTGTTTAAAGAGAGTATTAAAGTGTTTAACCCTGTTCTTTCAGTCATAAGAACAAGTTCTGGAGACCTGGAACTCTACAGGTGCATAAACTATAGTTAACTGTGAAGAATCCCATGCCTGTGATCCTTGGAGCCATTCACTGTGCACACCAGTACATACAGGGTCACTAGGTGAGAGATACCTAGTCACACAATATAATACCCCCAGAAAATGAGGTAAGAGTTACCTATTACACACACATACACAACACACACGTACAACACAAATGCACATACACCAACACACACATGCACAGTAATTAGGTGAGGTACAAGATACAGCAGCTTGATTGTGGCAATCATTCTACAATGTGCACACATATAAAATTATAAAGTTAATACCTTACGAAGATATAAATGTCATCTGTCATAACTCAATAAAAGGAGAAGGGACAGAGAATAGACGCAAGAAGAATAAATGAATAATTTTCCAAAGGAGAGGCCATCTTTGCGTAAAAGCTTACTTTTGTCCTTATATTTTCTTTTCTTTTTTTTTTTTTTTAGACAAGGTTGCTCTGTAGCTTTGGAGCCTGTCTTGGAACTAGCCCTTGTAGACCAGGCTGGCCTCGAACTCACAGAGATCCGTCTGCCTCTGCCTCCTGAGAGTGCTGGGACTAAAGGCTTATTTTCAGACACTTGCACTTGTCTATTGAGGACTTAAACATGAGAACATTTTCTGTGTCTTTCTGCAGTATTTTCCTTTAGGATGCTTCCGAACTGGATACATATCAAGTCATAGGGCTCCTTCACAAACTCAGGCAGACTACAGAACGCGTTTCTTAAAATTTTAAGGATACAAATATTCTTGATGATGATTTAAACAAAGTGGTAGTAGACATGCTCTGACTTAAATAATCTAACTTCATCCTAAACAAGATCATTTTGTTGGTGCATGATATTTCATAGATGAACTCCTATGGCTTCAATTTCCTGAAACTCAAAACATTCTTTAAAATTTAATATATTTCAAAATACCTATGAGGCTGGGTAGAACATGAGAACTTGGGGCAGGGAAGGGCAAAGGATTTGTTTCCATTTTTCCTCTTAGAAATCAAGACAGACAAGAGTTAGTCATTGACCCATGTGGGAGATCACAAGGTCAAACCCTGGAGAGAGTGTCCGCTACATTTTCCACCAAAGAACAAAACCACCAGGGATGGAAACACAGCCCAATTTATAAAGTATTTCCCACACAAGCAAGAAGTCCTATGTTTGGGTCCCCAGCACTCAACCAAAAGTAGGTGTGGGGTACTGGTCTGTAATCATAGTTCTGGTGGGAATAGAGACAGGAGGACCTTTCAAACTCATTTGTCAGTCAGCCTCATTGAACAAAGTGTTCTGGGTCCAGAGAGAGACTCTGCCTCAATAACTAGGGTAGAAAGAGGCTGAAGAAGACTGATGTTGAACTCCAGGCTTTATGTGTACGCGCAACATGTGTAATAAATACATGTGCACACACACAAATGTATGTACAACACACCAAGACAACAGCTTCTGTAGCTGTGACAGACATATATGTATCTTCAGAGAAAAGAGTTAATCTTATTTGACACTATAAAAATAAACATTAGCTGTAACATGAAGCCATTGCCACGACCCAGGCAGGCTGTAACAGTACAGAGAATCTCAGTGGAATCTACACACACAGCCACAGCTGCGAGGCAGGGGGTGGGCTGCGTGAAAGGCCTTGGATGAAACAGGACATTGAGCAGTTGCATTGCTCTAACCCTGGACCGTAAATAGGGGCTTGATGGAGGAAGGTCATTGGCTAATAAAGGGATGATGGAGGAAGGTCATTGGCTAATAAAGGAACTGCCCTGGCCCATTTTATTGGTTAGAGGATAGGTGGGAGGAGAAAACAGGACAGAACACTGGGAGGAAGAGGAAGTGAGGTCAGAGACTCCACAGCTCTCTCGGGAGCAGACGCCTGAGAGAGACGCCATGCTCCCGGCTCCTGGGCAGACACACGCCATGAAGCAAGCCGCCAGGTTAGACATGCTGAACCTTTCCCGGTAAGACCGGTGCTCACAGATTATTAGAGATGGGTTGATCGGGATGTGAGAATTAGCCTGTAAGGGCTAGGGCTAAAGGGCCAAGCAGTGATTAAAAGAATACAGTGTCTGTGTAATTATTTCGGGGCATAAGCTAGCCTGGCAGGCGGCTGGGGTGCTGAGACCGCAGCCACGCCGCCCTTATTACTACATATGGCGCCCACGTGGACAACTGCTTCCACATAAAGCCTGAGACAGCATGGGAAGTAATTCTAGAACAAAATGAAAGCATTGTGCCTGGTTTCTTGGTAGCAGCAATTTCTCAGTTCTACTCTGCTTGCTAGAGGCAAGCAAGCGCCTCATCTAAGAGAGGCTTCCTGACTCAGCTTTACCTGCAAAGCCTGCAGCTCATTAAGAGGTCCTGCCACGAAACACTTAAACGGTGTTGACGAAAAGCTGAACGCATGCTTTTCGGTTTTCAGCCGTAGCAGGAAAAAAGCTGCGCCGTTTAAAAATGCCGGCTTTCTGGGCCATCCTGCCAGGGCAAACTCTGACTGTTTGAGGCAGGAGGGCTGGCTACCAAGAGAGGACTTGAGTGTTGTCTGTTGTAGCTTGCTGGCTGGCAGAGACCTTGAAATGCCATACAGTTGTTGCAGTAAACATAGCTACAGCCTGTATATCCGCCATGAGGCTGGAAAGCTAAGGAATGGACTGGATCTAGCCGGCAAAGCCACGCCTTTAGTCCTACTGAGATTGCTTGGTAAATTAAAGATTCATGTGGTCAGAAAAAGAGAGATATACAGTAGAGAGAGATTCAAAGACAAAGAAAATTTCTAAATGGTTTGAAGTGTGTTAAAAATATATGCAGACTAAAATTTGAAGTTCTTAAAGTAAAAAACAAAAAAAAAGAAAGAGAGTTGTTGTGTGTGGTAGCACACGCCTTTAATCCCAGTGCCTAGAAGGCAGAGACTAACAGATCTCTGTGAGTTCAAGGTGTAGTAGCAAACACCTTTAATCCTGAATGCCTGGGAGGCAGAGACAGGCGGATCTCTGAGAGTTCAAAGACAGCCTGGTCTACAAAGTTACTTCAGGTCAAAGATACAGAGAACCTGTCTCAAAAAGCAAAAAGTTAAAAGTAAAAATAAACGAAATAGAGGTTAAAATAAAACGAACAAAGATGGAAAATACACAGAGAATCTTGATACTGTATGCTATTATGCTCTCTTTGAATCGTTTGAATGCTGAGGAAGGAGCAACAGCTGCTAAAAGATATTTATTTATAAATACTGCTGAACTAATCCAACATAGATATTTTGAATTTGTATCTAAGGATATGATACTTTGGAAAGGAGTTTCTTATTTTGTTTTCACAGAGGATGAGACGCTGTTCATTTCTTCTATTCCGATTTGGTATGATGGACCACGTCCTCCTGAATGGTTCCTGTGCACGCCTTCAGAAAATTGCTTCGCTCAACTGCCAACTGAGATGAAACTAGCACACAGGTTATACCATGAAAGACCTAATTAACGACGCCCCCATTCAGCAGGAAGCAGTTTGGAGAGAAATAATTGCGCCCATATTCCCAAAAAATGTTTATAAATGTTCTTTTACATTTAAAGGGGGATATGATATAGGTATGAATAATTTGCATTAGTATAGATTTTGCTTTATTGACAGAGATTTAAGGTCAATTTTGTTATATGTATAAGTGTTTCTGATTTTGATTAAGGTATTGTGATTGTGTAGTTCATTTAAAATATGTACTGTATAATTAAGAAATATAGGTTGTTAATAGATGATCATCGATAATAGTAAAGCTTGTAGTCATGTTAGTTAGATTTTCTAGATATATAGAGATATATTTTAGATAGACATTCTTCTTGTCTTTCAAAGATTACAGAATAGGACATTTAATGTTTTAATAACTGAGGACTTTTCATGACAATGAGACACGTCTGCTCCTGGCAGCACCAATCTACTTCAAGAGGAAGATGGGCATCGAAGAGGCACCTTATGGAGTTTGATAGCCATTTGGGCAAGAAACTGCTCTTGCCTGGACTATTGCATAAACTGGACACAGAGAACCCGCAGAGAGAGGACTATTGAACTTGCCTAAGGTGAGATGATCTTTCGGGGTTCCTGATTCATTTTGAAAGAGTCTGCGAGACATTCTGCAGGACACAACAGATAGTGACTGAACTGACTTTGAATTTTCCTGCTTTATGGAAATGTCTGCTGGATACCATGGGCCTGAAGGCTGAAGATGGATGCCCCAACGGTACAAAAGAACTTTGGGTGACTGTCCAGGCAGCGAGATGTCTTTGTCATTTCTAGAGTTTGAAGTTTCTTAGTTCTTGTTTACTTAGGTAATATATCTTTCTGGAGTCTTTGATGGAGTTAAGAATAGTTAGTTATAGTTTTCCTTAGTTATGATAAAGATTATTGTAACTTTTACTTGATAACTGTTTTGTTATATGTAATTTTGCTATGTTAAAGTTAAAGCCTTTTTTTTTTTTTGTTTAAACCGAAAAAGGGGAAATGATGGAGGAAGGTCATTGGCTAATAAAGGAACTGCCCTGGCCCATTTTATTGGTTAGAGGATAGGTGGGAGGAGAAAACAGGACAGAACACTGGGAGGAAGAGGAAATGAGGTCAGAGACTCCACAGCTCTCTCGGGAGCAGACGCCTGAGAGAGACGCCATGCTCCCGGCTCCTGGGCAGACACACGCCATGAAGCAAGCCGCCAGGTTAGACATGCTGAACCTTTCCCGGTAAGACCGGTGCTCACAGATTATTAGAGATGGGTTGATCGGGATGTGAGAATTAGCCTGTAAGGGCTAGGGCTAAAGGGCCAAGCAGTGATTAAAAGAATACAGACATAGGCTAGAATCTTCCCGGTAAGCACATCTAGGGGCGCAACACAGATGATAAAAAATGGGCTAAATTAATATGTGAGAATTAGCTTAGAAGAGGCTAGATAGAAATGGGCCAAGCAGTAATTAAATGAATACAGTTTGTGTGTTGTTATTTCGGGGCATAAGCTAGCCGAACAGGCGGCTGGGGTGCCAGGGATGCAACCCCGCCACCCCTATTACTACAGGGGCTCCTGATGCAATGAAGGGGTGCGGGACACCTGAGGTGGATGATGCGGTGCTGATTTCCCAAAAGCTTTGTTGGTAAGGAGGAGTGGACCTTCAGATGATGATAAACAGCAGAGCACCGCAAGCTCATAAACCAGGAGCTTAGGCGTTCATTATTGAGTGCCCTGTCATAATCATCACCGTGCGCTGCACTTTTATGTACACAAGCGACAGCACAGCAGGTGTGCTCACACTAGTGTGGCGTGAACAAGTGGATAATGTGTCGCACCGCAGCGACGTGATGACAGCTTTGCCGTCCCCAGGCAACAGGGAATGTTGAGCTCCATTATAATTTTATGGGACCAGTGTGGTCGATGGAGCTCATTTTCCCCTAAAAACATTATGTAACGCGTGTCTGTTTACTTCAGCTCAGTTTATTTACGCAAACTGTGAACCTTCATCTTTTTTTTAACCATCACATATTTTATGATAAGTATCACTTATTTCCCTGCAGTACCAGCCCTGACATTAATGCTATGATTCATCTCCCCATGTCCTACCATGATCATAAATAAATCTTCATTATTTTCATCTCCATAATTTTCTACAGATTCATCCTCAGCTTTTTTCAACTTCCTCATCAAATCTGTCATGCCTAATAGTATGATCTTACATCTGAGCACTAGGAATAAACTATCATTTTCCTGTCCCACTGCCCAGTGTCTCTTGGAGTCCTGACTTCTATAATTCTGTGTCACTTCTCCTCCAAACAGGGATTATACTTTCTGGGCTTGCAACAGGAGACACATAAGCCGATACAAAAATTACAAAACATACAAAAACAAGGAGGGGTGGGGGTGGGGGGTTGTTAGGCTAACAGCTGTAAAACTTAGCACTTCGTCTTTCATTGTGGCTCCACAACGCCAAACATCCAGATGCTGGTGGAGCTGTCCCAGCATCCCACGGTCCCTTCAAACCCCAGGAGCCTGGGAGCTGCTAAACAAGGCAGCCTGATGTAGGACTTTTCCCCTTTGCATCTGGATATTTTGACACTCTGCAGATGTAGCCTTTCTCATAACATGACCAGAAATGAAATGAGGTACGGCTAGCACTTGATGGGAGCCAGTCTGCTCCCTTTCCCTGGGATGCCTCCACTCTGTCGACGCAAATTTCTTAAAACTGTACCCACCACAACCACTTTACAAAGAATGTGTTTATCCATTCAGAAGTATTTTGATATATTGTATTTAGCCGAGGAGGGAAATTTGTATGTATCATTATGTATGGCGTCTGTGTTAGAATGTATTTATCGTGTGGAATTGTTCTGTCAAAGGACAGTGCATGCCTCACCTTACACAGTCACCATATTCTTTGTGGTGAGAACAATTCAGATCTTTCCCCGCCGTTCCACAGCACAGCAACTCTGACTGTGATAGAGAATAGACAAGCTATAGAGTAGAGCTTATTTCTCAGAACTGAAACTTGGTTGTATTCTTTGGCACACAATCTCCACACTCCTAAGTTTATAACACGTAGCTACATTATCCTCTGCGGCTATGAGAGCAACTTAAGTACATGTAAATGATATCATCCTTTCTATGCCTGCTGCTTTTTTATCCTAATATTCTCCAGGCTTACCTATTCCGCTACGAACAAGAGGATTTCCCCTCATTCTTGAAGGTCGTGTAGCGTTCCGTTGGGTATCTGCAGTTTGTTCTCCGCACCCACTCCTCTGTCCGTAGGCATTTACGCTGGCTTCCTATCTTAGCTACGGGAAGTGGCGCGGCAGTGAACACGGCATACAGTGGTTTCCTCGCTACGTGGATTGCTTGTCCTGTAGGTTTATAACCAGCTAGAATCCTGGAATTCTGTGTTTAGGCTGTGAACATCCTCCATCTGCTTCTTCACAGCAGCTGTGCCGCCCTGCCTGCAAAGCCGCCCCTCTCTCCCACATCCTCGCGGCGCACCTGCCAACGTTTTGCTAGTGGCCTCTCCACATGGTGTGAGATAATGCCTCACTGTTGGTTTTCGAAAAATTAAATATTCTGTTTCGCTTGTGGATTTTATACATGAGTACTGTAGTTTGAAATTGTATAGCTAGAGTAACGAGTGACGTTGAACATGCCCTCTATACCTGTGGACAGTTTGTACATATATACTTTTCAGTCACGCCAACTCAAGTTCTTAAGTCAAACCCCCACGTACACCCACTCAGCACCGAGCAGACTCAGTGGGTTTAAGAAAGGAAAGAGCAAATAAAGCTGGGAGGCGAAAGGTCAGGAGGAATTGGAAGGGGAAAAGACAAGGGTGGATTTGATCAAAACACACCATATAAATGCATGAATTTCTTAATTAATAAAACAATTATCAATCAAAAATTACAGAAGGAAGACATGGAGTTGGAATGGAAAAGTTGGGCAGAGGACAAAGGGTAACTATGATCAAGATACACTGTGTGTACACGCATGGAATTTTCAAGGAATAAATAAAAAATTTAAAAGAAACAATGGGTTCTTCATTTTCTTGCTACTGAGTTGTTCCTTGTGTATTATGAACAGTAATTTCATATTATATGTACAGTTTGCAAATGCCACTTTGCTTCTCATCAGCTATCCCTCATCCTGTTCTTCCTATAGACAGATGCCATATGTTTTGTTGAAAAAAAATATTTTTATTTAATAAAAACATCCCAGAATTCTTATTTTTTTTACTAATACTTAATACCAGCTTAAAAGAAAGTGAAATGTCAAATTTTGTTGGAGAAGATCAGCTCCTCCTCTATTAGAAAGCTAAGGGAATTCTCTCTCTCTTTTTTTTTTTCTCATTTATTGTTGCCCTAAAGTTTTATTTGTTAACATACAGACAAGGACTGAATAAAATACATTATGCTGACAATTCTAATAGATTTCACAAACACTCTTAGCAAAACTTTCAGCAGTGAAGAATGTAATCTAAAGGCAGCTCAGTGTTGACACGACCCTTTGCCTTCCTCAGAGCTCGGCTCAGCAGTGGGCCGGGCATTGTGTGGAGCCTTCCTGTGGGCAAAGGGGAACTGGTGTGGCTACACTTGGGGATGAATGAGGCAGAGTGTCAGGGTTCTAGCGTCTGAATTCCAATTTTCCAAAATCTGATGAGTTGGTTTGGCCCCACTTTGGGGCCACCCGCATTTTGCATCCGCTGCTGCCGCTCCTTTGGTTTTCTGGCTGTTCACCCGGAGGCAGGTTTTATTGTCTTTCCAGCCAGCTGTGTACCCAGATGATGGCCCGAGACGATTGCAGCTTCCAGTAATCTTAACCCTTTTATGAGTGCAAATTGATCACTTAACATTTTTTAAAAAGTCCATTTGGTATCTGATCCTTTAACCTTCACATGACGCCATGACATCTTAAAATCAGAGGAATTATTAGAAAAATTATGTCTTAAATATGGGCCTTTGTATCTTTCACCACATTCCCTTCTCAGTGGTTATTACCTAATAACTTTTGACACTGGTGATTAAGCATAAAGTTTTACATTTTATGATTCTCTTTCAAACACACAATGGCTAACGTATATATCAATGCAAAATTAGGCATCATTAAAGTCTGCAATTATATTTATACATTAAAATGTAGACTAGCTAAAATGAATGACTTCAAACAATATTTAATCTAATTGTTTTAAAACAAAACAATTAATCAGTGCTTTCTCATCATCCCTAAGTAATCTCATTGTTTATGAAACAGAGAGGAGCCCTGACATCCTTTATTAATTTAAGGGGTTACCATGAACAGGAAACTTCAGTTAACTATTTGATATTTACCTAACCATACCATCTCTTTCTAATTAGAAGGTAATCTCCAATCATTCCCAATAGTGATTCTAAGACATCTTTCAGGCCGCACTTAATCCCCAGACCTCTCCTATTTGTGGTACAGGTTTAGGTTAAGCACTTCATGTCTCAAAAGGACACCCCACTTCCAGTGGTTGGATATGCTGGGAACATTGATGCTCAGTTCTGAGTGTGAGCAAGGATGCTATGGAACATAGGAAGGCCCTTGTTTGATGATAGGGAGCCATGAGCCTCCAGAATCTCCAGCTTCTTGTCTACTCTCTTCCCTTCTTGAGGACAAAACCCACATCCAAGCTCTGGGTGTCTTTGTGATTTCTTTCTCCTTTACCCACGGCTTGTTGTGCATACCTTCTTGCTCTGAGAATGATAGCTAACAAATTCATGCTAACGTACAAATGGCTCACGTTGAGAGCGCCCTTCTGTGCTTTGCACAGACTAAAGGAACCTTCTGTGCTTAGGGATGTCCTAAGACCAGCAAGACTGAATGGTACTCTTTGTTCAAAAGCATATGCTTCCAGCAATCTTGGCAGAACTAAAGATAGAACAGATGAATATAGCATCTACCTGCCGTTTAAAGCTCTCATAAACTGGTTAGTCTAATGGAAAACAAACAGCAAGATGTTTCATCCTTCTTTTGCCAGCCCTTTTGGTCCACAAGCAACTCATACATTCTCCTATCAGATAAAGCTTGTATAGTTAGCTCAACAGATGTAGACTGACTCCTGGAGGCTGGTGGGTTTTATTTCTTCATCAATTTGTATGTATTTATTATGTCCTACATAAATGTCACAATAGGCTCTCAAAAAGAACAGTTGTTTGTGTTTTAAATAAATTAGTATGTGAGTATTTTAAATTAACCCATGCAAATGGTTTATTTTTCTGGATTATAACTCACAGGAGGCAATAACTAAAGCCATCGAAGCCATGAAGAGGAGAGAAGGCTAAGGAAGAAACAAGAGGAGACAGTCTGCAGATAAGACAGGAAGAGGGCAGAAGAGCTGGTCAAACATAGAAGGGAGTTTGGGGGCCAGGAGTCCCTCACAGACCCTTCATGCTGCACAGCCGAAACTCCTGCACCTAAGGCTCTTTCCTAGGGGATGCTCATATTATCAAAGGCTCTAAACATCTCTTTAGATGGAGCCACAGACAAGTGAAACAGAGAAGCGGACTTGGAAGATGCACTCCCAGTAGCCAGACAACACTGATTACAGGGAGAACCTGAAGCTTGAGGCTACATACGTGCTGATGCCTCAAAAGAGTTTGTCACTCTGCTGGGGAGGTGACAAGGGCAATGTGGTATCTAAGGTGTGTAACTCTACAGTTTTCGATTCATCCCCCACCTGTAATTTAGGAAACTATGTTTCCAAATAATAAACAGGAGTATTTCTCAACTGAACCAAATCTATAAGTGAAGAAAAAGTTATTGATATTTTAGAAGCATTCTTAATTTAGATAATATCAATTTCCTGGTGTTTTAAAATTCCTTCATTATTTCCAGTCATAAGAAATAGATATTAGTTTTTCCCCTCATAGGATTGTGTGAGGAAACACATCATATCTGATTTAAAGACTTCATTTTTCTTGTTGTTGTTAAGTCAAATGCACATTCAAGAAACTTTCAGGAATGAACTCCCCTAGGAGGCATTTTGTTTTAAAATATAGTCTTTGGTAAGACATCTTAAAATAAGGCTTAGTTCCATGCATTCTGTATATGCCATCACCAAATCTTTACTATGAGACTTCAAGTTCAATATTTTTGCTTTGTTGTTATCCCTCTGTTCTAGTGCAAGGGAGTTGAGCTTAGGGAGTAGATTGTTGGCTACGCATTACTTCCCAGCAGTAATGCCCAGCTTTAAACTCAATACTGCCTCTTCCTAAATGCCATTTGTACTATATTAGGGCTCAGATTATCACTGAGCTGAGCCCTTAAATTGTACTTATGGCAAAAAAAAAACCAGTCTATTCTTTTTACTCTTCCTTTCTTTGGATTTATTTCTACTCATTTGAAATATCACATTTCCATGTCTTCCTGGCAACCATGGGAGCAGTGTAGGTAAGATTTGGTCAGTGAGATGCAAGAAGAAATACCATTTAAACTATCCCAGATGTATCTTTAGACAGGGGAGGGTTGCCTATTTTCTTCTGTTCCCCTCTCTCCTGACTGGTGCTCAGAGGCAATGCCTTGCTATAAGCATCTGTGTTTATCAAATGTGATGAAGGCTGTAAACAGGAGGAGTGGATGAGGACTCCTAGGATTTGGCAAGACTTGTTTGTCTAGGCAAAGGCTGCCAAAAGCAGCAAAATTCACAGGCTGGAGAGATGGCTGTTGTAAGGAGCTTTTACATCTTTGCAGACGACCCAAGTTCAATTCCCAGCACCCACTTTGAACCACTCACAACCTCCTGTAGCTCCAGTTCCATGAATTCAAACATGCCTTCTTTTGGCCTCTGTGGGAATTCATGGACACACAAACACACACACACACACACACACACACACACACACACACATATGCACACACTAACATACATGTATGCTTGATTCTTTTGGTTATATGAGGGAAGCAACATACTTCTGTTAATGGATCTCTAACTGCATCTGTCTTCTGGCTTTAAAATTAGGAAATATTAGGCATGTCTATGAAAATAGTGCCAAGTTTATTTTGCATATAGACACCATTCTAGCAATGTGGCCAAAGTTGCTTATATTGCACTTTTGAGTTTCTTTCTGAAAATTTTCTCTTCCCACACTTTTATGAGAAGATGAGGCATGCTAGATGATTCCTCTGAAGTGAGACATGAGGTAAGATGCGAGGAGTTGCCTGGTGAAGGATGTGGTGGTACACAGAGTCTCTAGATAATTGTTTATAAGTCTCTTTCCCACCCTCTGAAGCTTGAGGATATCTGGCTGGAACTGACTCTTTCCGACTTTTAACAGGGTATGGATTAGGACCTGGAGTTGGGGCCAAATCTCTCATTTGCACCTCATGAAACGATGTCACCAAAGGCAAAAGAGTTCTGGTCAAATTATACTCAAATTCTAATGGGAACCAGAAACCTTTTGTTCTTATTAATTTATGGTTTTGCGTATGTGTAGTCTGTGTGTCCAAAGGGCATCCACAGAAAACATTTTATTAAACCAAAAGATTCACATGAGCAATGGATCTTTAGTAAACATCTTGTCAAGCATTAAACAATAATATAAACTAGGTTCTGGCTGCCCTGAATTATAAATTAGAAGACATATAAATACACATATACCAGCAAATATGTGTATATATGGAGAAAGAGAACAGAGATAAAAGGCAAGAAACGTTAGAATATATAAATACATGGGCATCGCCTGTTGATTGTAGCTAGAAAAACAATAGTTAGATACCAACAAAAAAGACAGTGAATGCATTATTCATGACAAAATGAAAATTAGTGCAATTCATGATTCGTACAGCAAGTTTTTAGTGTCTATGAAAAGCTCAAATTATGATGCAGGGGATAAATAGGTATCTGTAATTTAATTGATGGGGGAAAAGCCATTTTTGTCTTACAAAGTATTTTAAAGTTCTCTTCATAGTAAGTTCTCTAGACTTTCACAGAAAATTCTCTAGACTTTCACAGAAAATCCCAAATTATTTTGTAAGTAAGAGAAATAGAGGGAAAGAAGAAAGGTAAGAGAAAGGAAGGCCAGGCAGTGACAACAAACGAGAACATAGAAAGGATTCCTGAGAAGACATGAAAGGGCATTACTACAAAAGGAAGATAAAGAGTCATGTGCTGTATATTCCATACTCCATGTGAACGTGCGTAATGCATTTCATCAAGGTTACTATTTGATTCATACAGCTTCGGGTTTATTTCTCTCACCTTTAAAACCCAAAACAGGGGTGACAAGGACATTTTTTACATGTTATTTTCATTATCTAGCAAGTTCTTAAAGGTCTAACATTAAGGCAGAAAGAACAAAAGGCTCGATTCGATGCCAGTTCCGCACAGGTGGGAAGAAAGAGACACGAGTTAGTGCGCATAAGAACAAACATTAGCTATGGCCCCCATTATTGTCATTACTGAATTCATATTCTTTATGGAGGTAATGCTTTTAGGACTTATTGATTTACTATACTGGTAATTACACTATCATCGACCTGCCTTTTTCTTTTTTCAGCATGAAGGTTGAATGTGTTTAAAAACGGGCTGTGGTCAGGCAGCTGGGATTTCCTGACTGAGTGCAGTGGACAGTAGGAAGTCATGAGGCTTCCAGGGAAAGGCGCTGTTCATGAGAACCTTTAACAGTTTTGAAACATGTGGCATGCGAATTGTGTTAACTGTCTGCCCCCACGGCACAGATCGCTTCTTTCCCACAGGAAGATAATAGCAGCATCTATATCGTAGTTCTATTGTAAAAGGATTAAAAAAAATGCACCAAGTCTTCAGAATGGTTTGTAACAGACACTGTGGAAGCATTGAAGATTACAATGTTGCAGCGTATTTATTATTAGCAGTAAGTTTCAACAATTATTCTCAGAGTTCTGGGAAAGGCACAAGTCACATTTTTTTTTTACATAGCCAATATATTAAAATCTATTAAGAAGGGAAATGATAAAAATTGGGGTATTTTATTCATTCATGTATAAGAAGCTGAAGTTTTTAACATCAAGTGATTTATCTTTGTCCACCCACTCACTATCTATCAGTCATCTGTCTGTCTGTCTATCACTATGAAGGAAGACAAATAGGAGGTCTTTTATGGATACAATATTTATGGTAAATAGCCCTCTTCCCATTCTTTAATACTCTATGGGATTGAAACACAGAAGCAGACAAAATAGTCAAGATGGAAGAGGGACATTTTATGCAGAGGATACAAAAGGGTCAGAGGCGTGAAGGTAAGGATAACAAGGCAAACTGGAGGAGTTACAAAGCCGGTATTTTCAATTTTATTTCATGTCATTTTTAGTTGGAGAATAGGTGATATTCCCCAAATGAGACAGGTATTGCAGGCTGGGAGTACTAGGTAGGGGGCCTTATAGTATTTAATTTAGTAGTGGGAAATGTGTACACACACACACACACAGAGATAGAAAGAGATAGATAGAGAGAGAAACACACACACACTTGTGTGCATGGTTGTCACATAAGGACATTCTATATTACAGGGATCTACTTGCAACCTAACATATTAATTGACAGTTCAAGTGGTAGAAAATTAAAGACTGAATTTAGCAGAAACAGTCACAGGGAAGCAAATCAGAGGAAGCAGTCAGGAAGCCTTGATGCCTGGGACGGAGACAGCATCAGTGTCTGTCTCCCAGCAATTTCAAAGATCGGCCGAGGTGGTCTCCAGGACTAGCACTGAGAAAGGCAAAAGGGAACAAAACCCAAGTGGGTTCCTTAGCTCCTCTTTTTGTCCTCACTTTCAGCCTCGCTGTCTACACACTCAGCCTTATTGTTTACACACTCAGCCTCGCTGTTGAGAATTTTCCCTCATCACTTCCTGTTCTAGAAGGAAAATGGCTGTCTTTTAGACTTCTATCAAGAAGTCATGAAAAGCAGTTCTGTGGGATTCTTCTATTACAGTCTGCATCTCATTTGCTTCTATTCCCATGAAACCATATTTTAAAATTCATTCTGTGTTCCCTCTGTATTAATTACTTTCTGGTGTTGTGATAAATACCACGGCCAAAGACAACTTATGGAAGAAAGGGTTTATGTGACTTATGGTTCCAGAAAGAGGGTCCATGATGGAGGGGAGCCATGATAGCAGGTGGCTGGAGGGGGAAGTTGAGAGAATACATCTTTAGACACAAACATAAAGCAGAGAGAGTGAACTAAAAATGGGATGATATTGTACACATTTAAAGGCTTCCCCAATGACACACTTCTTCCAGCAAGGCCTTATTTCCCCAAGTTACATCATCTCCCTAAACAGCAACATAGACCGGAAACCAAGTATTCAAACACATGGCTCTATGAGAGATAGTTTTCATTCAAACCACGACACTCCACTTCCCTGTCCCCATAGGCCAGGCTTATGCTCAGATCATAATGCAAAATGCATTGCATTCAATTGTAAACGTTTCCATAGTCTTTCAGTCTCAGCCCTATCAAAGAGCCCCAAGTCCAAAGTCTCTTCAGAGACTGAAGGTAAGCTTCTAACTGTGACCACCTTTAAATAAAGAAGACAAAGTGTCCTTTCAACATACAACATCACAGAATGTATGCTTGTTTTCCTAAAGAATGGATGGGAGCATAGTGAGGAAATACTGGACCAAAGCAAAACCAAAACCTAGCAAGACAGACACCAAGTCCTGTAGCTCCGTGTCTGAGTCAAAGGCTTAGATGACTCTTCCGTCCCAGCTTTGCTGCTTACAGCAAACTTCTCTCTCTTGATCTGGGTCTGCCGACTGTGTGCAGCTGCCTCACAGCTCTGACATCTTCAACATCTTCCACTCTCAGCTGCAGCCCAAGTTTCACGTTCAGAGCTTCACATAACAGCTTCTCAGGGACTTCACATAGAGAGCCTCTGTTACTAGGGTCTTGTCTCAGTGATCACTGAAATCATGGAAGAAGAATCCATGAACCCTTCGTTCTTGCATTTTGAACCCTTCCTTCATTCTTGCATTCTCCAGAGTCAGTTCCACATGGACGATGCTGCCAAGTTTGATTGCCAGGTTGATATGGACACTTGCCCCCTTGTGTAGCTGGATGATTCTCTCTGCCTGCCAGTTCCCAAATAACCACTCAGAGACTTAATATTACTTATAAATGCTTGGTCGATAGCTCAGGCTTATTACTAGCTAACTCTTACACTTAACGCATATTTCTTATTTACACTCTTACATGGCTCGTGGTCTGATTTCTCATTTTCTGCACATCCTGTTCCCCCCAGTCCCTCAGCAGCTGGCTAGCATCTCTGATGACTCCATTCTTCTTCATCTCACTATTCTCAGTTTGGCTTTCCCGCCTAACTCTAACCTATTCAGCTATTGGCCATTCAACTTGTTTATTAAACCAACCATGGTAACATATATTCACACAGTGAATAGAAGGATTATTTCATAGTATCCTTGAACTGCACTGGTTGGGATTTTCATGTTTTGAACCAGTTGTTTACTGGGAGCAAGCTACCCATTAGTTCCCATTAACAAACTAGGAGCCAAGTTAGGTGGTCTCTTAGCATGAGGACACCCAGTGGACTAAACAGAGATTTCTCAAAAGATGATTGAGAAACATTTTTTAAAATGCTCACTATTCTTAGCTGTCAAGGAAATACAAATTAAAACTACTTCAAGCTTTCACCATACCCCAGTCATAATGGCAAAGTTTAAGAAAACATGACAAGCGCTGGCAAGAATTCAGGCAAAGGGGAACACTTATTCAATGCTGGTGAAAAGACAAACTGCAACCACTATGGAAATTGTCTCACACCGATTTTAGGTTCCTCAAGAAACTAAAAGTAGATCCGCCTTATTATCTAGCTATACCATTCTTGGACAAATATCCAAAGGAGTCTATATCCAACTCTAGAGATACGTGCTCATCAATGTTCCTTGCTGCTCTAATTATAATAGCCAGCAAACGAAAACAGTTTAGATGTCCATCAAATGAACGGAAAACAAAAATATTACCATGTTCGTACAATGGAATATTATTTGTCTGTTAACAAAAATGAAATTATGAAATTCACATATACAAGGATGAAGTTGAAAATGATGATTTTGAGTGAGGTAACGAAATACCCAGAAAGATAAACTTTTCATGTTTTCTTTTGTATGTGGATGTTAGCTTTTAACATTTAGAAAAGTATGTTTTACTTGGAATACTCATAGAGGTTAAGAATCTAGTAAGGGGCCATGGTGTGGGTGGGGAGGATAGAGGCTTAAATGGGTTTAATAGAAAAGGAAAGGTTAAATTGGGGTAAAGGATTGGAGGGCTGAATAGAGGAAGGAAGAAATATCTCAGAAGACCTTTTGAAAAAGTTATATGGAAACCTAATTATATAAGCTTCTACAAACATATATGTGAGAGTTAAAATGTCATCCATATAATAGGATGCCAATATTGACAATATTACACACACACACACACACACACACACAACACACACACACACACAGAGAGAGAGAGAGAGAGAGAGAGAGAGAGAGAGAGAGAGAGAGAGGATGAGTGATAGGTTCACAAATAAAGAGCTTGCTGGAGAGTGACAGCTCCATCGTTTTAATCTGCCAAACTGCAGGGTCAGAGGAATCAGACACACATCTGTCCATTAGCTTTCTCCACTGGTGGGTTTCTACTTTTTGCCTGTATCATTTGGCATTTTTTTTGTATGAAAGCAGCATATAGTTTTAAGTATTTACTGGGAACATAAGAAAAGTACACTAAGTACTGTAGGAATTGGAAGGTTGGAAAATTAGCTCTAATAACTGAGAGGAATAAGACAGCTCTTGAAATCTAGTCACTTCAAACACACACACACACACACACACACACACACGAACATACACACCATAAAACACTGACATTCCTCTACTCAGAGGCTGAGATTACTTCCCTTCCCCTTGTAGCTAAACTGTCCTTTCATATTTATGACCCATAGATTACTGGAGGAATAGCTCTATGCCACCTATTGACTTGCCCTCTCTGAGGACTGAACTGTGTTCTTGGGGACTCTCAGTAGAATAAGACAGTAGGCTCAGCTTTCCAACTGTTCTTACGTAGGTAATAGGCACCTAAGCAAATTGATCTTCATTTAGACAATACTAGGGCAAAAGAATTGAGCCTCATCTAAATATGAACCATAAAATCATGAGGGTTGATCTGATTGCTGTTGTTCTCGGCTGTATTTGGAAGTGGCATGTTATGAGCAATAGAAGGTATACACTGATCAGTCAAAGGCAAGTTAAAGAATTGATTCTGTATTCAAGACTGTTTCCTGGTGGGCCAAAGTCCTAGAAGATAACTTCTGAAACATGAGGTGATGGGACTGGAGAGGTAACGTGCCTGCTCTTCCAGAAGACATGGGTTTAATTCCTTGCACCTACAAATTGAGTGGCCCACAAGTGTCCATATCTCCAATTCCAGGGAACTGGACTCCCTCATCCGACCTCTATGAATACAGCACTCACATGGCGCACAAATACACATGCAGTCAAAACGCCAATACACAGAAACTGATAAAATAGAAGATTAAAATATATAAAAAAATATAAAGTGTAAATTTTCTGACTTCACCTTGTGGAAAGTGACAAGAAGCATAAAGTACCCTTGACTACATCAAGAAAAAGAGAAATCTGGACAAGATATCCCCAGAGTAAAATAAATAAGGGAAAAATAATTTTCCACAAAGGAAACTTCAGTGCTTTTTAAAGTGGAAAAATGCCGAAGAAAATTCCCCAATTACAAATGTGAACTTGGTTTTCACACATCTGAGCTTTCACCCTTGCAGAATTAACTTTGTCTAGTCCCTGTATACCATATCTGCACTATTTTGGTGACCTCCTGGTTGTACATGAATGTTTACAGCAGAATAACTTTTAATAGATAAAATAGTAAAAGATATTAAATTTCCACCATGCGACAAGTGAACAAGCAAACTACGATTAATCGGTGAACAGCATTCAGTCCCAGGAGAGAATAAAGTTATGGTTTAACATTTTTTATCTTTAGAAAAATAATAACCTATATATTATATAATTCCATTTATACTTAATGTCCAGGACAGACAAATCTACAGAGGTAGGACATAAACAAGTGGTTGCCAGGTGATGGGGAATAGGCAGAAACTATGAATGGGCTTCGGTTTTCTCACGAGTTGTTCTAAAACTTTTAAAGCTTAGATAGTGGTAATGGATTCATTCTTTATGACTATATTAAAATATTTAATTGTTTATTTTGAAAGGATAAAATTTTATGGTAAATGCTTATCTCAGTAGTGCTAATGGGTAAACAACAGAAAAATTTAAAAAGCAGGGTGAATTCACCATGGTTTAAAAGCTTTCAAGGGCTTCCAGCTGTCGGTAGCTGGTCTTAGAGCTAGGTATGAGTAAACTGTTTTAACACGGGGTAGGAGGCCTTACTGCTGTTTTTCTGCTTATGAGCATTTTCTGGTTCCTAAGCAGCTTTATATATACACATCATTTCTTTTAACCACAGAGAACTCTTTGTACCTGGCTCTGCTGTGCTTCTGTCTCTGATCTTCTCTTGCCTTTGACTGTGTGTTCATCCATCCCAGCTCAGGCTTCCTGTTGCTTTAATCTCTCACCCCTCCCTTGAAACCTACCTTATATATTACCTCTTCTATTGCACCAGTTACCTTATGTGGCTTTCTAAGGAACTCTGACTTAGTTGGGACAATAAAATCTTTAGAAAGGGCATGGTTTAGTTCAGAGAAAGAAAACACAAGTAGCATACAACACACACACACACACACACACACACACACACACACACACACACATTTCCATGCAAACCAAATTGTAAGGGTCTGGATTTCTGGATTGCAGGAACTAGCAGATAAACTCTTCATGAACAAATCCCTTGAATGGGTTGCTTTTAGCTTGGCATTCCACTAGATACAGTTTAAGACACAAGAGACAAACATGGGAATGATGACTATTTCAGTTTGACAACACATCTCTGTCTTAACCAGTGCATTGTGGTGCATCTCGATGGGTGATCTGGTAAGACCCATGCAATGCTTGAGACGGTGGTTATCTCTGTTCTTACACATCGCTGGGCCTCTGTACGGTTAGATGAGACCATGTGATTACTCAGACCAGTAAACTGCGGGGGATGTGGCATGTATAAACCAAAAGCAAAGAAGAAGGAACATTTGACATGTAAAGATGGTGGAACACTTGCCAGTCTTGATCCCCGAAATTCTGTAGTTAAACCAAATTTCTATAGACCAGTAGCTTGAAGAAGAGAGCTTAGTGTGAGAAAAAAAATATTGAGGGTGATTGTACTAACAGCATTTTAAAATGTTCTCAAATTAGAATTAAGTCAATGTTAGCAGAACAAAAGGTGAAGTGTCCATACTTCAGAGACAAAACCAAAAGGCATCCACTACATCCAGCCAGACTGACTCCCTCAGAATAGGCAATTCACATTTCTATGGCATGTTCTCAAGGCACTTCAGTCCAGACTTTGGCTGGCACAGGTTAGGCAGCTGTAGATATTCCATTGCATGAGATTTTATTTAATTATCGACTGAACTTGACACCCAGAAAATAAACAATTGTTTATTCAATCACAGAATAAAAAATGGGCAAAAAAGAAAAAAAAATTAAGTAGATAATCATCACTATCACCTGTAAGAGTCCCATGGTTTTTCTCTTCAGGCATTTTCCCTTTTGTGGGTTTTTTCCCCCTGTTTTAAAAAAGATGCAGTTTAATTGTACCATTCAATGAGAACATGCAGCCTCTTAGTATATCTAGCTTGTAGATGTGGTGGCTTCTCTATGTTTAGCATCTTAAATGTTTTCATTGACTTACTATTTTATGTATCCTCTCTCCCTCTCTCCCTCCCTCCCTCCCTCCCTCCCTCCCTCCCTCCCTTCTCTCTCTCTCTCTCTCTCTCTCTCTCTCATCTATCTCTCTATCTTATACCATCTATCTATCTACCCATCCATCTATCATCTATTTATCCATCCATCCCTGTCCCTGATTATCTTGGGAAACAAGATCCCTTAAAAAATGGAGCAGTTAGGAACCTTGAACCCCATTCTATTATGGCAACAATGACCTAGATCTCAGGTGATTTTATTTCTTAAGTATGGAGAAAGTTCTTCTGCCCTGCACAATACCCACATTTATTTTTTTCCAAGTTCCCTGCCAGGTTCTGGTGAGCACTGTTTTCTAGAATTCTTGTAAACTCATTAGAAAATTAAAGTATGTTCATAAAAGTCTTTTTTGGAAGACCCAAGACTATTGACTGCTCAGTTGATGTAAGGATGTGCCTTTTCAACTAAGACTTGATCCCTGACTTCATATATCACGAATAATGTGCTGAAGTTTCAAAAACCATCTGAATCAGGCATTTGTTATATATTATTCTGTAATGGTCACTGTCTACTAAAGGTGCAGGCGATTAACTTTTACTTGGTGATTTCTTCAATTTTAAGGAAACATTTTTGATTTGGTCTTGATGTAGTTTAAATGCATTGTATGAACTTCCCTTTTTCTGCAAGAGTATAATTTGGTTCATAAATTGCAGATGGTGGAATCACGCTAAATGAATATCCTCATTGCTCAGAAAATTAATTCTTTTGACAGAATCATTCACTTAAAAATGGACTGAATATTTAACTTTATATATTAAGGGGCTTGAATGAAGTATCAATGCCTTCATTTTCATATACTGCCTCCCTCAATAATTTCATACTTCATTTCTCTTTTATGGCAGTAAGGGGTATTTGAGTCATATTTGTAAGTTCCCCTTGCTAAACATTTTTCTTTCGTGCATCCTCTATTTTTTTTTTATCTTCTTGCTGTGGCATTTCTAGTTCTCTTCCTTTTGCTGTCAGTAAAAATTGTTATTATTAATAAATATAACTTCAGCGATCTCAGAGAGTACACAAGAAAGGTTAAGATGGAACTTAATGCTGTACTGGCTAGGATTCAATCCAGAAGTCTCCATCCTTTGTTCTGGGACTTTAGACATGAATACTTCTGCTGAACATCAGTTTCTTTGCACATAGAGTGGCAATAATAAACAGTTGTTCTAAACACTACACCAGGAGAGTTGGTCCAGCTACAATGACATACACATGGATGCACTCATGCATACATAGTTACCTAATGCTGTGCCAAGGGAAAGGTGATGCCACTGATCCTATACACTCCTACTAATTTCAGTGAGGTAAATGGCCCTATATGTTTTCAAATCTTTCCCTGATGTGGGAGTCCCATCCCCTCTGTGTGCTGTGATTACCATTAATGAATAAAGAAACTGCCTTGGCCTGTTGATAGGGCAGAACTTAAGTAGGTGGGGAGGACTAAATTGAATGCTGGAAGAAAGAAGGGCGGAGTCACGGAGATGCTATGGAGCCACTGCCAGAGTCAGATATGCTGGAACTTTGCTGGTAGGACACGACCTCGCGGTGATATACAGATTAATATAAATGGGTTAAATTAGGATGTAAGAGTTAGCCAAGAAGAAACTAGAGCTAATGGGCCAAGCAGTGATTTAATTAATACAGTTTCTATGTGGTTATTTCAGTTCTGAGTGGCCAGGATGAACAAGCAACCCTTCCCCCAACAAATTTCCCCATCTGTGCCCACCTAATAGAATGCTCTCCTCTTTCTATTTGTTGCTGCGCATGCCCTTGCTCTAAGTGACTGCTGTAAATTCTCCCTGACTTACTCAAGCTCATTGTTCTTCCTTCTCTCCTTGGCTCTGATCATCTTAAATGCTCTTCCACATTAGTACCCTGCATTTGCCCTTCTCTTTAACCATAAGAATCTCATCTCCAGCTCATCTTTACCATAATGTCTCTAGTTCCTAGGGTCTAGCTCAAACAGTAACCTCAACAATGTTCATTTTACCAAATGGTGACCTTTTAACTTTGGAGATGTAATTTTGCATTTTTAAGTTCTTTTTGTTCTCTTTAATAGTTTCTGTTCATGGTGTGGAGAACTGAGGAAATGATAGGGGCTAAAACATATATGAGTTAAGATCTGCTTAAAAAATGAACACATTTAAATTATATAATATCCAAAGAAGCCAGACTTGGCATGTGTCTGGATGTTATTTATGTTAAGACAGGTCTTGGTGACACAGAAGTCAGGTGACAGAGCCAAGCCTTAAAGCAGGGCTCCCTGGAATGAGACAGAAAACATGCAAAGGAAGTTGGAGGAATCAGCAAAGATTCAGTGGAGAAGATGAAGGAAATGAGGGTCACCTGTGTGCTTAATGACTTTTACCCTGTGTCATTGTCTAATCAACACCCAAATAACTAAAAGACCCGGAAGGTAAAGGTTTTCATCTAAGATTCCAATATTATAGGTCATCTAGCCTGCCATCTGAACACCACACTACTAAGACAAAACATTAAGAAAATAGTTATGGCTTCATTCCAACACGACTTTACCTACCAGACAGCAGGTTGGAATGAGGATACTCTATGTAAACTCCAGAAAGTAGATCCCTTCCTTGTAAACAACATATAGACCTCTAAATACAAGGCTAGATCTCCTGTTCTACACCTTTAACTGTAACTATAATTCATATATGCTTTAGATATTTAATAAAGATGTATTACTCATAAAGAGTGAAGAATATTTGTAGCATAACACATCTCATTTATAATCCATACCTGTTAATCTGCTCTGACGTGACACCTGGAAGGCTTTCTTCTTACGCTGTATTTGTGTTGACATTTACTATTTTAGAGGTGACAGTTTTGCATCCTAAATGTTTCTCTGAAGTCCCTTTTTATGAACATTTAAAAATAAGACTTTTCATTTGAATTCTATAACTTGCCTTTGCTGATTTCAATTGCTAAAGAATCTGAAAAATAAAATGTTACTTAAAAAAATGAGAAGACCACCAACTTATATATACTTACTATAGATGACTAGGAGTTACCATCTTTATTTAGTGTGTGTGTTTGGGGGGCACAAATGGACCTCGGAGGACAAATAATGGGAATTGGAGCTCTCCTTCGACCATGTGGGTTGGGGGCTGAACTCAGGTTGTTAGTCATGACAGCAAATACCTTGACCTACTGGAACATCTGCCCGGCTCTGATAATGTAGATTACATGAAGCTACTGGTCCCCATGTTTGGAAAACAATAGTAGGCTGGAGCTGTCTGCCATGACTGTAGTGAGGGGTGAGGAAGTCTTGATATCAAGAATGTGCATTTGGCATTCTCAATGTACTCAGTACAACACAACCCTACCCATATACTAGAATGTATTCACATCCCATGTGTGGCGATTTGAATGAAAATGGCCTCAATTGGTTTGTAGGGAATGGCACTACTAGGGGGTGTAACCTTGTTGAAGTGTGTGTGGTCTTATTGGAAGAAGCATGTCACTGGGAATGGACTTTGAGATTTCAGAAGCTGATGTCAAGCCCAATCTCTCTCTCTCTCTCTCTCTCTCTCCCTCCCTCCCTCCCTCCCTCCCCCTGATTCCTGATGATCCAGATGTAGAACTCTATGTTCCTTCTCTAGCACCATGTCTGACTGTAGGCCACCATGCTTTCAGCCATGATGATGATAATGGAGTAAACCTCTGAACTATAAGACAGCCCCAATTAAATGTTTTCTTTTATAAAAGTTGCCGTGGTCACTATGTCTCTTCACAGCACTAGAAACCATTACTATGGCATTGTGAACATGTGGCTATGAGCGAATGGCACAAAAATTTTAATAGCATTAGCTAAATAGTACAGTTATGTGTGATTTCTCCTTAATTTTGACTTGTTTTTAATGTTAATAAAATATCTTATGAATAGCCATTATGGGGTAGTATGAAAACTTTGTCTCATAAAGCATCATGAGCTAAGATATAAACTAGATTCTGGATAATGCACATCATATAAGCTTTTGATACACTGCTGGATCCTTGCAAACATTAGCAAAATAAACTACTAAGCCATTTGTTCCCACGATGATCAGAACAGTCCTAGCATTCCAGATGGGTCTGACCCATGGGCCACATGTGATTGAAGGCATATATGAAAGCTCCCCAGTATAACAGTAAACTCTCTGAAGATGTTTGGAATTCCTTATTGATTTCTTCTTGCATCTTGATTACATTCTGGGGTGAACTTTGTAGACGAAAAGGCCATGTTGCAAAGTCAGAAGGTTTGACATACCTGTCAGTTGTGACTATCAGTAGAGTTTGGACTAGGAGGCTAAAGCATGTGGTATTAGACCATAAGGTGATGGACCCCTCAATCCTGCATTAGACTGTGAACTTCAAACTCTCAGTGGCACCATGCAAAACTGCTCCCCCCAAAAGAACAAATACTAAATGTAGGTAGTGATATTCTTACAGGCCAAATTCAACAAAATTTGAGCTCATAACAAACCAAAACAACAAAAACAACAACAACAACAAAAAAAAAAACTGAGGTATTCCCGCCCTGCACATGGGATACATGTTATAGACCATTTAAATTAGTTTCACACATATAAACTCAGTACTTGTTTTTATTAACATGAAAATTTAGCAGAACATAGTAACGTGCATGGAATGAAAGGAAAAACCACTCCAGTATAATGTCTTCTTCTGAGATTGGGACAAAAGAAGGGCCATGTGTCATTAATGGATTCTGAATAGTTTATTTACATTTATAGAAATATTTTGAAATAAATGCAGCAAAATTCTTGAGTATATAAAATAATCAGCACAATTAATTAAGGTTTAAATATGCAAGTGAAGAATTTCGATATTGATACTTCTAAATGTAGAGTACAAATGATATAGGTAAGTGTAGAGCAGTCAATCAATCGTGGGACAGAAATTAAATATGATATAGGTAAGTGTAAATCTGTCAATCATGGAAAAAAAATGAAATAGTTGACGAAAAGACCATGAATAAGTACTCCATGCATTGAATTTTTAAAATACTTAAACTTAAATTCAATGAGTGATATAAAAACCAGGGAATGGAAAGACAGATGCAAAGAATAAGTTCTGTCATTATGTGAGGCAGAGATACAAACTGTGGGAAGAGGAGGACGGGACGCGCAGGAAAAACTCCTTACTGAAATCCGAGAACACCACGCTGAAGTGATGGTGCAGAGGGAGGGGGAATAACTGAGTGTCAAACTCACAGAAGACAAGAGCTCACCATGAAGACAGCTCTGGTCTGAAACGTAGAGATTTAAAAAGGAAAGAAAGAAAGAAAAAGAAAAAGAAACATTAGACAACTGTGTGAACAGAACACTACAGTTTAAAAAAATGTTTTTGAAAAGGAGACATGGAAAAAAGAGCTGATGAATTGAATGTAAATTTGACAGACAGCGGAGGTCTTTGTTGGAACAGTGACAGCAGGAAGATAAAATATATCTGGTTCTGAGAAACTGACTGCTAAGCTCAGGCTTGTGAACCGAGGAAAACTGTCTCTCAGAGAAAACAGAGACGTAAGAACAGAGTTATTCTCTGGGCTAGATTAAAATTATATTTCTTTTTGAAAATAAACTGAAGGCTCCCTTTTTCCTGACATTTTTTGTGGTTGGAAATTTTAGTTCCGCTTTGTTCTTCTTTTCCCTTCTCCCCATTGACTCTTCTTTCTCCTCTTCCCCTGTCATCACCATATTTTGGGGGAATTTTAAATACCTCTCCCATAGAAGGCAAGAAGCCTAACCCTGAGCTGTGTCCCCAGCTCAAGGCAAGCAAACTGATCCCTAAACTGTGTGCACCAATCCCAAGTTCCTTCTTCATCAGAGCGAAACCATTTAATGTTAAATAAATTCTTAATTAAGGGTAATTAAAAATACCCTGATGCCAGGCAGTGGTGGCACATACCTTTAATCTCAGCACTCAGGAGGCAGAGGCTGTGAGTTCGAGACCAGCCTGGTCTACAGAGTGAGTTCCAGGACAGCAGGACTACACACAGAAAAAAAAAAAACAAAACAAATAGATAAACAAAAAATAATACCCTGACAATATCAGTCTAAACCAAAGGGACACACAATAGCAGAAGAGTCTCACAGAAGCAGAAGGTGGATCACCCTAATCTCCGATACAAAGATTTACAAATCAAGTGTATTGGTTTTTTAGAATTTTATCTTTTACTCTTTCCTGATACTAAACAGTCTTTCCTCCTAAAATCAATGGAAAGATATTTTCATAGCCATTGTTTCAAATAGCACGAAAATAATTTTCTTTGCGATAAGCAAGGACTAATTTCCCTAAGGGTAATACTTGGAGAAGCAAGATTTTTTTAAAGCTATTTTTCAAAATTAGTAAAAAAAAATAATCTTGACTAAACAGTAACAAAAGGAAAAAGACTGCCAGTAATGCTGTCTCCAACAGATGGTTTGGGAGAGCTGGAATCTAGTCCCCACGTGGTTCAGTAGCTCCTGAAATAACACACAAGTCCATAAATATTTTTTTTTCAAAAAGCAAACAGACAAATCTCATGTAGTATTGGACTTCGCTTTTGAGTTGGTATGACCTCCTCGGCACTGATTTCAAGAGCTGCCCATTATCAGTAGCAACATTGCATACTATTGTTAGACTGAATTTTCAACCCTCAAGTGAAGAAAGATCCACGAGAATCCTAACACCGAGAGGTAAAGAAGAGACATTTGTCAGTTGGATTGTTATCATTACTGTTTGTGGTACCTGGGGTTGAACCCAGAGCTTCACGTGTGCGGGGCAAGCAACCTACCATTGAGCTGCATTCCCAGTCAAGGCCACACAGCTCTAAGCCAGCACATGAGACTTATGGAGACACTCCTACCATCCTATTAAAAACTGCACAAAAGCTTTGTTAAGTATTTATCATCACTGTGTAACGCAAACAAAAGACTTCTTGGATGATCATGCTGGATAGTGATCATAAATAATTTTCACCAAGATACTTTTATAATTATGTGTAGATTCAGAACTTTTGATCTTTGTACCAAGAACAAAATGAGCATATAATTTCATAAGAAAAGCAAACCTGTTTTAAAAGTAGCAAGACAAGTGTGTGTGTGTGTGTGTATGTGTGTGTGTGTGTGTATGTGTGTGTGTGTGTGTAGGTGCGCATGCGTACTATGGCGAGCGTGTGTTGGGAAGAGGACAATGACTGGGTCATCAGTTCTTCTACCTTGTTTGGTGACAGGTCCTTCCATTCCCGTGTGCTCCAGGCTATTTCTGACTTCTCATGACCGAACCTCCTGTGTCTTTGGAGGGGTGTGTTAGGATTGCAGGTGCTCATGCTACTGACCCAGCTTTAACATGGGCTCTGGGGATCCAAACTTACATCATGAAGCTTGCGCAGTGAAAGCTTTACCCCTGAATATCTCCCCAGTGTGCAATATTCATTTTTCAACACAAGTTAAATGTTATAAATCTGTAAATTATGCCTCGTTTGACTATAATAGTTGAGATTTGTCAATCAAGTGAGAAACATGTTTTCTGTTAATCAAGTCAATGAAGACTGAATCATGGCTTCCTTTCTCCATTTCTAGCTTTTCAGAAACTTTCTTTGAAACACATCCAAGATATCGAAGAGGGAAAAATAATGGAAGGATAGCGAGAAAGCAAAATAATCGGGATGAACTAGAAAATAGTAGCAGGTTTTGCATTTATGCAGAGAAATTTAAACATAAATTCCATACAGCACTGATTACTATGGAGATTGCTGAAATTAAAATCGTATGTATACTTACAAGTTACATAATATTTTATACCATTATAATTTCTATATAGTAATATTTGAATTTGTGTGTGTGCGATAATGTTTTAAATGAGATAGTTTATGGATATTTATTTAAATGATGTAGTATAATATGAATATCCTATATGTTTTACCAGATGTATTGATGTCATTTTATAGTCAATACATATTTTCACGCACAAAAAACTTGTCTGTTGCTTTTGTTCACTTGTACATATTACTGAAAATGGCCTAAGTGAAGATTATTTTCTTATTTCTTTCGTTCATATAAATGATGATGACACATATGTTTCGACTGCACATACTGACTAGATTTTGGTGGTCATTGTTCTTCAGAATAAAGAGAACCCCTGAAATGTAACAATAACATAACACGCATCTTTTGCAAGTACATAAAATGTTCTATACAGACAGTACCTATAGACACCTCACATGGGGCTACAGTATGGAGACAGAATTAAATTATTATACTCACAATAATTTTTTTCTTGGACAGAACATTTGGGTATTAGGAATATAAAGTCATAGGGTAAATGTAGAGCATATTAGATGTGTGTATATTAATTTTTTAATAAAGTGAATTATCTGCTCCCTGAATCTTTGTCAATTCTGACAAAGGCCAAGAATTAAAAAAAAAAGTAAATAAACTGAAAATAAATCAGGAATGTTAAAGCGAACAAAATCAAGAGCCTTGAGAAACTTGAGGAGTCAAGCAAGCAAATGAGTGTGCAGAGACGACGATGGAGGGTCAAAGTGTTGCAAGTCGCGCTCCTCGTCTTCACCGAGGTCGTTAGGTAGGTGAATGTGCAGTTGCAAGCTGTTCGTTCACCGCGAGTCTGTGTACACTGCAGCTAATACGTCCCAGGGCACTGATTATCTCTCAGAGGCTTTAGGGTAAGTACTTTATGCTCCGGTGGAGACATTTTTGCCAGGTACATGTTCTTGGTGATATCCTATCCTCAAAGTTACTTTAAAAGCCTATCGCAATCAGTGGCATCCATTTTTCAAACGTGGACAACTGTATTGGTTATTACCAATATGCTACCGAAAGGACCTTGAGGTATTTTGTGACCTTAAGAGTAGTTTGCTGCTGAGCCTGTTGGGAGCGGTTCCTTAAGTACAGCCATGGCATTTATATGGAAGTTTTAAAAAATTCATCCTTATAGTAGAAAGATTTCTAAATTTGGCATCAGGATAACTTCCTTCTGTTTTGGAGCAAGTTCTCAAAATTTTCTGTCTTTTGATTTTTTTTTTAATCTGTGAAATTAGAAACAGGAAATTAGGAAAAATATGTACAAAAATGCTTTAAGAAATGTAAGTGAATATAAAAATAAAAGTTGTTACGTTAAGCTCTATTGCTATTAAGAAATTATTTTTAAAACATGATTTAAAATATTATTTAAAATTCATTTTCACTAATATGCAATTACTGAAAACTCCCTTTCTAGATACTACTCAAGACATTTTTTCTCATTTTCCTGGATTTGATTTTTGAACCTTATCACTGAGAAATAGGATAATTTTTATTTGATTAGCTGAATATGTTTCAGTTAAAGGGAATTTAAAGGAGAATGAAAACCTGTCATCAGACACTTTCCATTTCTGTTAATAAATCCTGTTTCTCATAAACGATGGAAACTTAATCTTTCCACGCGTGGCTCCCACAACCAGGGCTTCAACAAATTCAGCGTCTGGTGAAGGCCCGTCCTGTGATTTCCCACGTGACCTCTTGTTGTTTCCTCACATGGGGGAAAGGCGGCGTTCTGAAGCCCTCAACGTTCACTCAGCTTTTGGAGAGCTGGCTCTGCTCTCAGACTGTTTGGGAAGGTGACCTACTAGCAACTATAACACTCCAGAGACAGAATCCCAATATGCTAGGTTAATATCAGGGATTGACCTAAATTGTCCAAAATACTGAAGATAGAGCAATAACTAGTCTATGGCTGTGAATCATGCAGATATCACAGCCAGAAGAGATAAACATAGAAGCATTGGGATCTCAGATAAAACACAGTTTAACCAAGTGGGCAATAGGCTTGATTATAACTTTACTCTATACAAAGTAACCTCGTGTTGTGTACTTACTCCATGCTAGGTCTAACATCCATAACTAATTTGTGTCTCAAACAGATGCAAAGATTAGAATAGGGTATACATAGAAGAGAATTTGCTTGTGACCTGAACTGGCATGTAAACAAACTTTGACTTTTCATTGCTCACTGAATATAATCCATGTGAACTAGCTAGATACAACTTGATCATCCTTGTTTAGGAAAAGTGAGTATAAATGACTCACTCTCTACTGGACAGTATATTGTAGGGATTTTGGTGTTAGCTTTGTTTAGACAAAAAGTCATTATTTTCTCATGTTTTTTAATACTATTTTTTTTAACAGCAATTCCTTCTGGTCAAAGGAAGCAAATACTTGAGAAAATATGATATTTTCTCACAATTTTATTTACTAAAAACTTAATACATGAGTATTGATTTATGGACATTCCTTTGTATAGCTCTCTTGGTGCATTAGAAGAAATATTAATCACCCTTTTTGGTATGTGAATAAGAAGAGTTACTGGTAAAAACATCTGTGTCCATTGCAAATATAAACAACCAAAACAGCATGAACAAAGATTAAACAATATTCCATGCAAGCAAAAATTACTCTATGTCTTCTCATGTTATGACATTAGGAAAGAAAAAATGTTTTGATTTAAAAATCTGTCAGCTCTCATGTAATTTAATATGTAGTGACATATACTGCTAAAAGGTATATATTAACATTAAAGACCCAAACTCCCATGATTAATATTATGGCGTTGACTGAGGAGAGTGCCTAATTTTAATCCACTGTTTATCTGTGGCATAATTTATAGATCACTCGACATGTTTTAATAGTAGACATAAAAAGATATCCTCTAAGACACACTTGCTTTCAAGATCTGACATTTGCAATTAGAAATACAAAGAAATACCAAGGGTTGCCTTTCCTGGCTATGTATACAAATAGCTAGTCATTTCATGCACACTTTATAAAAGTGATCTATTAATAACAAAACTGCTCCGAAGACCCAGCATCTCTTCATATTCTAGCTGAATATCAGGGGTCGACTCAAAATGAGGGCAGAAACACAAAGAGTGGTCAACACATTGATTGGCCTGCCAAATATAGTTTTACCATCATAAATCTCCGGCTGACAACTGCACAAAGCTTTCTTCACCCAAACATTGCCAAGAAAGGGTGTTTATTCACTGATTGGATGATAGTCTCCATGACAACTGATGCCACAATTAGACAAGTACAATCCCACTTTCAAACATGCACGTGATTCATTAATCCAGCGGGACTTTGTTGGTGATATATTAGGAGAGAAATATTTAATGCCACCCAGAGACGATATTTGCTTCTTATCTAGGATGAAACAAAATAAAAGAGCGATAGGGGACAGCCATTTAATTAGACTAAAGTAAGTTTGGTGAGAAACTCTGCGAGTTTAAGTGTTTTTAATAATTTCATAGGTGTCCCATTCTGTAAAGTCATGACCATTGAGCTGATCTTCAAGTCCTTTTCCTATAGGACCTTTTGAAAAGGGTTAGAAAAAAATTGTGAGTCCAATTTTCTACAAACTAAACAAGATAACAACAAATATTTCTTTGGCGCTTGAGAGAAAATATTTTTTTCTGAATGCTGAGTGATTATTAAATTGGATAGATATCCATCTGCAGGGTCCCCAGTGCAAATTTCAAAGGAGACATTTCTTATCATTTGTCTACATGGGAAGCCCATTTTCCCACAAAGACTGATTGCATAGATCATGAATTCAAGCATTAATAAGGCAGAGTGCAATGAGAAGCCTAAAACGAAAGAACTGTATTTATCAACTTCTATTCAATTGAATGTTCTAGTCTTACCAACCAAACAGATGAAATACTGACATTCCTAACCCATTGTTCCTTCTGAAGTTCAAAAGGTTACCCCAAAATGACAGGTAATGAGATGAAATCTTAGGCATGCTTGTGGGTTTGCTGATTCACATTTTAAGGAACATAATATCATAAAGGGTCTATGAGGCTAGACACCAAGTTATGATTAGCGTTTCCTTCAGAGATGTGGGTTATGGGAGTTTAAGATATTTTTATTTGTGCATGCATTTCTAATTGACCTAATTACAGTGAGATTTAACTTTTAAGCATCAAATCTTATGTAACGCTGAAAAACAATGAGGAGGACACTTTAAAAGTCAGGATACCAAAGTTGTCTGTCACTTCCTATAACCTAGTAAATTTCCACGTGGATGTGCCATATACAACATGTGAACTGGTGTGTGCATGCATGGACATGTAGAATGGGAGAAGTGGAAGAGCTCACCGCAAAAACTTAAAAGTCAGTTATCTGTAGACAATGGTAGTGGGATTGTAGATATTTTTCTTCTTTATGTGTACTTGTGTTGTCTAAAAAATAATGCAAATGTTATAGATGATATCATTATTTTGCTAAAAAGAGACATTTTGTTATGATCAATAAACTGAGTGGGCAAGAAAGGAGGGAAGGTTAACGGATGCTGGGTTATAGTCAGATAAGGGGGAAGGACTCTGGGTGCCATTGCAGTGGGAGAATAATGGTGATGCAATGCACTATGCATGCAGAAAAGTTTGCAGAACACCCACTAGAGGACACAGTGAGTACAAGCCCTTTCCATTAAGTCTGATGACCTGAGTGGTGTGGGAGGTCCTTCTTTCTTCCAGCATTCCATTTAGTTTTCCCCACCTACCTAGGTTCTGCCCTATCAACAGGCCCAAAGCAGTTTTTTTATTGATTAATAGTATTCACAGCATACAGAGGGAAAGCCCACATAACCTCCCGTTTTCTGTTTAAATAAAAAGGAAGGCTTTACCCCCCCCCCTTTTAAAGCACTAGCTTAGACACAAAACAATCACACAGAAACCATATTATTTTTTTTTTAATTTATTTATTTATTAAGGATTTCTGCCTCGTCCCCACAGCCGCTTCCCATTTCCCTCCCCCTCCCCCGATCAAGTCCCCCCCCCTCATCTGCTCGAAGAGCAATCAGGGTTCCCTGACCTGTGGGAAGCCCAAGGACTGCCCACCTCTATCCAGTTCTCGTACGGTGAGCATTCAAACTGCCTAGGCTCCCACAAAGCCAGTACGTGCAGTAGGATCAAAAACCCACTGCAATTGTTCTTGAATTCTCAGTATTCCTCATTGTCCGCTATGTTCAGCTAGTCCGGATTTATCCCATGCTTTTTCAGACCTAGGCCAGCTGGCCTTGGTGAGATCCCAATAGAACATCCCCATTGTCTTAGTGTGTGGGTGCACCCCTCGTGGTCCTGAGTTCCTTGCTCGTGTTCCGTCTCCTTCTGCTCCTGATTTGGACCTTGAGATTTCTGTCCGGTGCTCCCGTGTGGGTCTCTGTCTCTGTCTCCTTTCATCGCCTGATGAAGGTTAATATTCCTGAGGATGCCTATGTGTTTGTCTTTGGATTCACCTTATTTAGCTTCTCTAGGAACATGAATTATAGGCTCAATGTCCTTTATTTATGGCTAGAAACCAAATATGAGTGAGTACATCCCATGTTCCTCTTTTTGGGTCTGGCTTACCTCACTCAGGATAGTGTTTTCTATTTCCATCCATTTGTATGCAAAATTCAAGAAGTCCTTGTTTTTTACTGCTGAGTAATACTCTAATATGTATATATTCCATACTTTCTTCGTCCATTCTTCCGTTGAAGGGCATCTAGGTTGTTTCCAGGTTCTGGCTATTACAAACAATGCTGCCATGAACATAGTTGAGCATATACTTTTGTTGTATGATAGGGCCTCTCTTGGGTATATTCCCAAGAGTGGTATTGCTGGATCCAGGGGTAGGTTGATCCCGAATTTCCTGAGAAACCGAAACACTGCTTTCCAGAGTGGTTGCACAAGTTTGCATTCCCACCAGCAATGGGTGAGTGTACCCCTTTCTCCACAACCTCTCCAGCAAAGGCTATCATTGGTGTTTTTTATTTTAGCCATTCTGACAGGTGTAAGGTGGTATCTTAAAGTTGTCTTGATTTGCATTTCCCTGATAGCTAAGGAAGTTGAGCATGACCTTAAGTGTCTTTTGGCCATTTGAAGTTCTTCTGTTGAGGATTCTCTGTTCAGATCAGTGCCCCATTTTATAATTGGGTTGATTAGCCTTTTACGGTCTAGTTTCTTGAGTTCTTTATATATTTTGGAGATCAAACCTTTGTCAGTTGCAGGGTTGGTGAAGATCTTCTCCCAGTCAGTGGGTTGTCTTTTTGTCTTAGTGACAGTGTCCTTTGCTTTACAGAAGCTTCTCAGCCTCAGGAAGTCCCATTTATTCAATGATGCCCTTAGTGTCTGTGCTGCTGGGGTTATACATAGGAAGTGGTCTCCTGTGCCCATGTGCTGTAGAGTACTTCCCACTTTCTCTTCTATCAGGTTCAGTGTGTTCGGACTGATATTGAAGTCTTTAATCCATTTGGATTTGAGTTTTGTGCATGGTGATAGATATGGATCTATTTTCATTCTTCTACAGATTGACATCCAGTTTTGCCAGCACCATTCGTTGAAGATGCTCTCTTTTTTCCATTGTATACTTTTAGCTCCTTTATCGAAGATCAGGTGTTCATAGGTTTGTGGGTTAATGTCAGGGTATTCTATTCGATTCCATTGGTCGACTTCTCTGTTTTTATGCCAATACCAAGCTGTTTTCAATACTGTAGCTCTGTAATAGAGTTTGAAGTCAGGGATGGTAATGCCTCCAGACAAACCTTTATTGTATAAGATTGTTTTGGCTATCCTGGGTTTTTTGTTTTTCCATATAAAGTTGATTATTGTCTTCTCCAGATCTGTGAAGAATTTTGATGGGATTTTGATGGGGATTGCATTGAATCTATAGATTGCTTTTGGTAGAATTGCCATTTTTACTATGTTGGCCCTCCCAATCCAAGAGCAAGGGAGGTCTTTCCATTTTCTGGTGTCTTCTTCAAGATCAACTCCAAAAAATCAGTTGCCTTCCTATACACCAAGGATAAGGAAGCAGAGAGGGAAATTAGAGAAGCATCACCTTTCACGATAGCCACAAATAGCATAAAATACCTTGGGGTAACCCTGACCAAGGAAGTGAAAGATCTACTTGACAAGAACTTTAAGAAACCATATTATTTAAATCACTGCTTGGCCCATTAGCTCTAGCTTCTTATTGGCTAACTCTTACATATTAATTTAACCCATTTCTATTAATCTGTGTATTGCCACATGGCTGTGGCTTACCAGGTAAAGTTCTCAGCATCTATCTCTGGTGGTTCCATGGCTTCTCTCTGACTCTGCCCTTCTTTTTCCCAGAATACAGCCTAGCTTTCGCCACCTAGTTCTTCCCTGCCACAGGCTCAAAGCAGTTCTTTATTCATTAACCAATAAAAGCAACACATAGACAGAAGGTCCTCCCACACCACCTGAGTGTGATACTTGGAATCAACTTGGTGGAAGGAGAGTGGATTACTCATGGGTCTCTAGAGCAGCAATTCTCAATCTGTGGGGCTCTTTTGAAGGTTGAATATCAGATATCAGATATCATGCACATCAGATATTTACATTATGATTCATAACAGTAGCAAAATTACAGTTATGAAATAGCAACAAAAATAATGTTAAGGTGGCAAAGGGTTCACGACCACATGACGGACTGTATTAAAAGAGTCAAGCATTCAGAAGATTGGAAAACACTAACCCAGAGGAACAGAACTGATAGGCTGAGTCTATATATGTGAAAAGGGGATTTATTAGAGTTGCACTTACAGACTGTTGTCCTCATAGTCCAACAATGACTATCTCCCAACAGAAAGGCCCAAAAATCCAGTAGTTATTCAGTCCAGAAAACTGAATGTCTCAGCTAATCTTAAGTTTTTGTGGGAATCCTGAAGAAATAAGTTCTAAAACCATCAAAGAAATGTTTTGGTAGGATAGATGAACTTATCGGTTTTTTAGGCATAAAAAAAGCCTTCTTTCATGTCCTTTTATATAGGCTGCTGCCAGAAGGTGTGGTCTAGGTTTCAGCGGGTCTTAAGACTTTAAATGATCTATATTTAGATAGGGTCTTCCCACCTCAAATGAGCCAATCAAAAATAAGACCTTACAGCTGTGCCCAGATGTTTGAGTTTCAGTTGATTTCAGAAGTGCTTAAATTGACAACTAAGACTTGTCATCACAGAGAGAATCAACTTTCACAGATTGTTCTCTGACCTACATAACATACCTGCTAAGACATACGCCTGCTCTTACTCCCTATTACAAACACACAAAATGACTAAGTAAAAAAATTTAAAATATATGCTTTTTTAAATAGAGAAGAAAGGAATTTGGACATTCTCATGATAATCCTACCCATCACAATGAACCTAGAAAATAGTTTCTTCTTTGCCCAAGATTAAGATTCTGTTGCTTCTAGGTAAAATTTTAACTGATCATACCATTTCCTCCAGTGTTTTGGTACGAATGACATCATCATCCAGAAGGTCTTGGTGCTAAACTATCAAGGTATCATTCACATTGTATTCCACCACAGCAAAGGTACCATTCATTGGTTTGAAAACTTACGATGTCTTTATGAAAACTTTGTAAGCAATAAAAAGGGATAGAGTTTGTTGGAAAGGCTGACTACATGGCTTAGTGAGTAAAGGTACTTGCTGTTAAGCCTGATGACTTGAATTCTATCCTCAGAACCCATATCATGGAAGGAGGAACAAATTTTCATAAATAGTTCTCTGACCATACACATGATACACATGCATGCACACACACACACACACACACACGTCAAATAGTTTTTAATTAGAAAACAGAATATAATAATAATACAATTTTAGGTATATCTTCTTTTGAAATTTGTATGATTTATTGTTTTTGGGAAGACTTTTGAGTACATATTTGAATTTATACTCCGTTGTTTAGTCAAAATAGAGATGTTTAATGACCTTCCCCTGTCTTAGGGTTTCTATTGCTGTGAAGAGACACCATGGCATGGCAGCTCTTATGAAGAAAATATTTAACTGGGGCTGGCTTACAGGTCAGAGCTTTAGTTTATGACTGTCAAGGTGCCGGGCATGCATGGCGGCATGCAGACAGATATGGTCCTAGAGAGGTAACTGAGCATTCCACATCTTGATTGGCAGGCAGCAGGAAGAGAGAGTGAGCCACTGGGACTGGCTTGAACATCTAGCACCTCAAAGTTCCAGTGACACACCTTCTCCAATAAGGCCATACCTACTCCAACAAGACCACACATCCTAATCCTTTCAAATAACGCCACCCCTCTGAGCCTACGGGGATCATTTCCATTCACACTGCCACACCCCTCAAATCAGCAAGTCAGCCAGCAAATATTTTTTTTGTCATTCGCAATGCAGAAGAAACAAACATTTTCCTCTGAACATACACCCAAAGTTCTACTTAATTAACTCATAGAATCTAGTAGCATTCTCTTTAAAAAAAAATCCTGCCAGCCCTCTGCAAACCTCCTAAATACTTCAGTTTGTCACTTGATATTTTGGGATGCAGTGCTGGAAGCTAATACTTGCCTGAGGTAAACCTTAGAGAAACAGATCTTGGGCTAATGTTTGCTGTAGTTTTTCTTTCCCTAAACATTAATTCAGAATTGGAGATTCTTACCTGTCACTTCCGAGGGAGCAGAGAGCTTTTCCCCAGATGTCAATCCTTTTAGAAGGAGAACAAGAGAGGGGATGGAATTTACTTTACTTCTTTCTCTCCCGTTTTCCTCTTTGGGCCTTCCTTTACAGGAATTCTGTTTTGCTGAGCTGCTGATGAAACAGTAGCAAAACCAACTGCACGAAACGGATGCCACTTAAGCCGCTAATCTGGGCTCCTTACTGATTTTCACTCAGCCTCTCTTGTCTCACTTTTAGATGAGAAAACAACGCCTGGGTTTGCCGACCTTGAAGAAATGGCGGGAAGACTCCAGGAAGGTGATTGTGTCTGTGGCAGTCAGATGTCAACTACTACCTGTGAGGCCACCCTTGCCTGGAGCAGTTTAATGAGTCCCCGGAAAGCAGCCTCCTGCGTGCTGTAATAGTCATCCTGGTCACGAATGAAAGCAATGGGGCTGGAGAGTTGGCTCAGCAGTTAAGAACACAGGCTGCTCATCCAGAGGACTCGGGTTCAGTTCCCAGAAGCCACATGTCAGCTCACAACCACCTGTGACTCCACTTCCAGGGGATCTGACACCCTCACACATGCAGGCAAAATACCATTGCACATAAAATAAACAAATTATTGGAAATAAAAAGAATAAGAGCAGTGCACTTTCAATGAGAGAGACAATACTTATCCACCTATGCACAAAGGTTGCGAAACTAAGGATACTCCTTGCCAATGAGACTGGGTTGAAACGGGGGCTTGATGACAGTAGCTAAGATAAAAGTGACTGTTTCCTTAAAACATTTCTTTAAAACATTAAACAATATGCCGTTTAGTCTTTAAACATTTTTCATCTCTTTCTCACCTACATTATTCCATTATTCTTCAAGGATCACTACGAACGCTTTATAACATGACTATAACAGAAAAAAGGAAAAAATAAGAAAACTAACTAATGGGCCCAAATAGAAGAATTGTAGAGATAATTTTATGATGTTGACACATTGGAAATTGTCATAAGTTATGTGCTTAAAAATTTTCAGCAAACTGGGAAAAATGGCTCCTTTGTATTCTATTGATTATATACACATATGCAGATGTATGTATTGTGTGTGTGTGTGAGACCCAATATTTACATGTATCACAAAATAACCTCTTGTGAACTCAGGATATCTTAAAATAAAACCAGAAGTTGTTTCCTTTTTTTTACTTTTTAAAAAGATTCGTCTGGAGTAAGTGTGTCGGGTCTTTTGTTATCAGAACTTTGAGGACTGGTCATCGGGATAATGATATATAATCAGGGTAAGATAATATGCCTGCATGGCTTAATCCATGGCCTACTAAAGAAAAGCAATGACAGTTCAAGGGCTCTGCACTGGGACACTTCCAATAACTGACTGCCTAGAGTTGGCTCTACCCTAATGTCCATGGCTCACATGACAGTCTGCAGCGTCTTGTTCTCGTGGAAGTCTTTCAGAGTGCGTCTGGAAGAGTTCCTAGTGGTCCCATCTTTGCATCTAATTTACATGGCAGAGGGCACAATCTCCCAGCAAATGACTCTGAAGTCTTTAGCTTTTCTTCCTCCCCTTGGAAGACATTTACCTCAGAGACATGGGTGTGTTTCAAAGATAAGGCTGCTGCGGTTCACTCCCTTGAGGAGAGTTGCTCACTCACATCTTTTATTTCCACTGCATTGTTCCTCAAGGGAGCAGCCTCTCTGTTGGCTACAGCTGACATGACATTCTAGGTAAAGGAAAAGGAAAAGACAGAAAAAAAAAAGCGGCCCGGAGAACGACTTTTATCCAGATGTGGCATACGTAAACTAACTGCGAAGTAAATGCGTCCGTGTTCATTGTTCTGTAGTCTCACAGTTTCACCACGTTCAGTCCTAAGGATTTTACCCTTCTGCTTCAAGTTTAAAGCAAATCAGAAACGTGTTATCATGTCTTCCAAAAATATAACGATCACATTTAAATTGTTTTTATGCCCCATTTCATAGAAAAGACACATTATAAAAAACAGTAGCAAAGTCATCACCCCCAAAATCTTTAAAAGCTATCTCCTGCCTATACCAGGTTTCAATAGTGAAATAAGTTTAAGAAATCTATTAAGAATCGCAATTTTGTGGGAGTGTTCCTAGGCAGCTTTACACAGATGATCATACCAGGAATTGTACAGCTGCAGCTGGACCGTCTGTGTGTGTGCGCACACGGACGTGCCTGAGTGTGTGTACATGTGTGAGTATGTGTGCACGTGTGTGCTCGGAGACAGAGTCATGCCGTGTAGTTCAGGCTTCGCCTTTACCTTCTTTCTGCCTCAGTTTCTCTGGGCGTCCTAGGGCCCCGACATCTCCACAGCACCGTTGGGAAACTAAAGAAACAACGATGCTGATAGGGAAGCTGAATGTCTTGATCCAGCTTCCTTAGATCTTAAACTTTAGCTCCAGGGAAGTGTGTTAAAAAGAGAGATCAGTTTAGGTTGCAACAACCAAGCTGAGGTGCATAGCAGTGGAACAGCACATTTGAGGTTGGGGTGGATAGACGCATAGTATTAGAAATGAGGCTCATGAGAGAAAGGTCAACAGGAAAGCAGAGTAAGCTGTATGAGAAGTGAGAACAAGAGAAAATAGAAGAAAAATGGACCCCTCACCCAGGAACCCATCTAATAAATAAATAAAGTAGGAGCGGTAAAAGAAAAATAGTTGGATTCTGATGTATCTAACAATGACTGAACTAAATACTCAACAGAGGGTGTGATAGGCAGAGAGAAATTATGTTCGTTTTATGAGTGAACTGAAAACCTAACAAATAGCCCGTCATGTACCACTGCACTAAATTTTGTTCCAAATGTTTAGAGGAGGGGTGCAGTGAGCTGTGAACCAATGCTTGAAACTTCGGACTTAAAGATAGAAAAGATGCTCTGAATATCACCTAAGTCATTAAAAGTGAGACATCCACTCACAAACTATATTCACAGTGCATAGCTGCATGATAAAAGCCAGCAGTGATACAGAACATACAGAATGATTCTGTCTGGGAAAGAACTGTAAACACACTCAATTATAGGGATGCAAACAAATTATTTCTAGAGCATTCTAAGAGGAGCAGCTATTATATCTATATGTGTATGTTTGATTTTTTAAAAAGGCATGTTTTATATTGCACCAGCAAATCTTATTAGTTCATGGCATGATTTTCTTGCATTTTCCTGCTAGGATTAGTCATAAAGTTTTCATTTTCACAAGTCTTAAACAATGATGTATTATATAGCCAACACATCTTAGATTTAATGAAATCTAATTTTATATAGTTTAAAAGCAAACTTTAGGAAATCCACATAACTCCAATTGTAAGCAACCATTGCGCAGGGAAAACACCCAGACAGTTGGGACCCTTAGAGACAATTTACTCATGAACAGTTTCTAACTGAAGACTCCCTTAACTGTTGGCTAATTACTGTACTTTTCACTTTAACAGCTGAGGTCTCAAGCATCAGAAAAAAAAAACAAAAACAAAAAACAAAAAAACAAAACCTTGGGCAGGGAGATGGCTCGGCAGATAATAGTGCTCACCCGGAAGCCAGATGACTTGCATTTGGTTCCTGGAACCCGTGTAAAAACCTTCCTTGTGGTGGCACGCAAAGGGAATCCCAGCAATTGTACAGAAAGATTGGAGGCAGCGGTAAGAAAGTGTGTCAGAGGTTTATGTGTGTGCACACATACGAGTACATACATATACACCAGCGTTTTAAAAATAAAACCTTGAAGTTAGTTCTCTACAATTTCAAGAGCATAAACTGGAACACTTACAAATTCATATTCCTAACAATGTCTCAGCCCAAATTATTGATGACTAAATTCTCATGACAAAACATTGCTCCAAAAAGCAAGAAAACTCCTTTATTGCAGGTTGCACATCAGAGGCATACTGTGCTCCATATGGTTAACTGCTTCACAGATCTGGAAGGTTCCATTCAGTGCCAGATGAAGCATCTAGAAGGTCTAGGGTCTATAATATCATTAGAAGAAATTATGAATAATTCCTGGGAAATTCTTAATGAATAATCTCTTTCTCCCATATATTTGCCATTATTGCCAACACCCTGAAGAAATTTGCAATAGAGTCCGTTCCATTTTCTTCTCTTCATTATTAAAGACAATAGGTATATCACCCATGGTCGGGGCATGGAGAGCAAACTTGCCTTCAGGTATACATATGGTGCCGAGCTTAACAACAGCCAAAGCTAACATAGAAAACACGCAGATCTAGCGATGTGATGTATTTTTTTATTCTATAGACCATGAAATTATAGAATCTCCCATAGCTCTGACAGATCATCTCTCCTCTTAAATCATTATAATCACCAGACCCATCTCATGCCTCAATCTCTAAATGATAATGGAAGCAGAATCACCGTATAATCAAGGAAGCTCTCAAGATTCATTTGCAGAAAAATATGATGCTCACCCTCACTAAGTAGAATTCTTCATTAATTAACAGTGTCATTGATGGCAGTATGTTACCCACCACCAAGTTTCTGAAAATCTTACTTTATGGCACCATAAAAATCAGAATCTGTGGAAAGTACCCTATGAATAAATAGTCATATTATAGTCAAATAGGAACAATGGTCTGAAGAGACTATTTAAAAAAAAAAAGTTCTTCTTATTCCTAGGAAATGGCTCATAGTCCTGTGAAGTGAGGGCATGAACTGAATTTTATTCTGCCAGCCTTCCACTCAACGGGAAGGACTTTCGAGAGGAACCTGTGTACTAGGTGCCGTAAGATGTATGATAGATAAACATTGCCCTGTTTTCCTGCACTCCTCAGATGACTTCCACAATACAGATGTCTTGTTGTAAGAAGAGAGGGCCCCTTGTGTGTCTTGGCCTCCTGGCTACCTTACTCCCAAAATAACCACACAGAAACTGTATTAATTAAAACACTGCTTAGCTATTAGCTCTAACTTCTTATTGGCTAACTCTTACATATTAGTCTAACCCATCTCCATTAATCTGTGTATCGCCATGTGGCAGTGGCTTACCAGAGATTCTAACCGACGTCCATCTCAGTCAGAGGATCCATGGCTTTTCTGACTCTACTCTTCTTCCTCCCAGCATTTAGTTTGTTTTCTCCGCTTACCTAAGTTCTGCCCTATCAACTAGGCCAAGGCAGTTTTTTTATTCATCAATCAATGAAAGCAACACACAAACAAAAGGAACTCCTACACTACTGTCTGATCAGCTCATTGCCCAGATAGAGCTTTGATATCATTTTTCATGTATGGTTTGTGTATCTCTGTTGACTTACACAGCAAGGATAAGACTCAAATTGGCAGAAGAGAGTGAATTCAAAGACACTCATATCTAAAGCAGAAGTCCTGTTATCAATCTTTTTACCCTCTCACATAGTCTGCCCTTTTTGGCACAATTCTCAATTATTTGTACAATTCTGATTCTAACACATATGCAGGCTCGCACATGCACACGTGTGGACACACACATACATTTCTTTCTGTAACTTCTGATCACATTCATAGCAAAAGTCGTGTCTTTCAAAGTTAGTGTATAGGAACCTGCTTCTTCATTGTGATGTGTTTACATGCTCTTCTATATGACTAATCCAGCTCCCCACAAATATTCACCCAAGTTCTTTCTAATGATGTAAAAACCACATTGGTACTTTGCACACACATTATTTCCCATTTCACCTACACCCACATGCCTTTTTCTTTATAAGCTTGTATAGTCTGGTCTGTACGACAAAGCTTCCTCCTGGCTGCTCAGGGACAGTATCATTTATGGTGGAAAAATTTTGACTTTGGCATCAAATGCCTTTGTGCCCTTGTTCTGAATTTGATACTTAAACCATATAATCAATGCTTCTTCAGTCATGACATCCCAAGTTCCTCGTTGTGGGAGGCAGCATGGGATGTGTAGAACAGGTTTAGTGCAGTACCCGGCATGCAGAAACACTACGCCGAGAGGTTAGCATGGCTGACACGACTTTCCCTTCCAAAGGGCTAGTGAGCCTACCTGATGAAGCCTTTGTGAGCCAGAACCCAGCAGACAACAGTTCCTTAATCAAAAAGAAAACACCCTGCCTTCCAGCCAACAGTATAAAGGGATAATATACAATCAGATGGGCCCAGATGAGAGTGTCCTGTGCTAAGCTGAGAACAAAATGGTTTTTATTATAAAGGAGTATATTTTATATGTTCTCAGCTATATTGATTTGCTTTTATCTTCATTTATAGTCCAGAAAATGATAGTCATTGAAGATTTGAATTCATGCCTGCTCACCATCAAAGCTACTGTTTTTAATTAAATTGTTACTTACCTGATCTCTGATGTGACAATCTTCAAAGGGAAACTACCTTGTAGGGAAAAAATGTGAAAAGAATGTCAGGTGATTATTGAACAGTTTTATGAGCTGGTCCACCTAACACAATTGGTTCACTTGTCACGTAGTAAATAGTATCTCCTTCTATTAAATAGAGCATTGCCTTTATAGTTGCATTTACTCTTTAATATGCATTTACAAACAGTACGTTATGTGGCAAAACTCATTCTGCATCTCCAAACCCATGCCAAAGGCTACAGATTAGAATCTGTAAATGCCAGCAAAACTGGGGTTTTGGACAAGGGTGTTCCTTATTGTAATGGGTCACCCTGTGCATATTGGAAGTTAAAGAGTTCCCTTTGTCCCGGATGGGATGACATTGTCTCTAGATACTTCCAAATAGTCTCCTGAGGGTCAAAACTATCTGTTCAAACTCCAGCTTGCATGTATGTAAAGGATTACATTTTCCTACCCCAGTCTGATGTAACTTTACACACAGAGAGATCATCACATCCAGCCCATGACCATTTCTTGACTCAAATGGTATTTAGGTTTTCTAGTCATTTCTTTATTCTTGGGTCAAATTCGGGCTGGACTTGCCCGAAGCAAAGCTCATATATTCAAAGCCCATGGGAATCTCTAAAGTAAGAAAAAAGAAAGTTTTCTAATTTACAGTTTAGGCTGTGAGTTGATTTACCTACTCATGTTTTAAATATATGCATGACAATGTGGCTGTGGAGTATCCCCCACTGAACATTTGTGCAAAAACAAAGAAAGAAACAAATTCAATAATTCAGCAAATAGAAGCCACTTTGTTGGGATAAATTTTCTTGACCATATGCTGGCAGGCATTGACTGGTGCCTGCCTGCTGCCATTGTTTAGACAGCTTTAGATTTAAGGCCATGTTGTGGCCTCTGCAACGCCATACTTGGATTTAAATCCTTGAAAGTGTGTCATTTCACTTCCTTGGTTGGAGTTCAGTCTTCAGAACCCCTCACTTTTGTTATGGGCTATAGTTAATACCTTTTTCTTGTTATGATCTGATGAGCAGAATGTGACCAAGACAGGGTAACAAAAGCCTAGAAAAACCAACTCTTCCTATAAATTGTGACAGAGGAGAACTGTATTCTTCATTGCTGGAGAGCTGGACAGGTCCCTGGTGGTATTTCATTCAACAGTTAGGACAGTCAGATACTGTGAGGAACTTATTTGTGTATTCATACTTATGGCATAATATATTTAATTTTTAAAACTTCCAACTAAGAAAGCTAGCAAAAAAATTCTATAAATAACAGAACAGACAATAAGCTATGGTGTATTAACAAAAGAGTACTATATAACATTAAATGGGTATGGACAAACTCTATGTGCAACCACAAGTTTGGCCTTCCAAAACATCACGACAGAGAAGCTAAACAGATGAATCCAGGTAGCATGATTTTTGTATGTACATAGAGGGATCTATGGCGATAGAGGTCACAAAAGTGGTAAATGTTGGTGAGATGGTGTTGTTGGACTGGGTGTTGTGTCTGTTCCCTTTATAAAAATAATCTCCTCCTTAACCTTTGATTGATGAATATGTAGTTTCTGTAAGTCTAATATTCAGTAAAAAAAAAATCCTGAATAGCAAAGATATTTTCAGGTATTAGGGACTACTGTGCTTTTTTGAGTCATAGTTGAAAATACAGAAAGTTGAAGTTAAGAAACCTGACTAAGATTAAATGAAGAAATTAAATGTTAATAGATTTACAATAAACTCCTGACTACCAGTAACCACTGTGGACATGAGAAGAGTTTAATTTTCTTCCTGATTAGTCACAATAAAAATCATAGATGGAAGTAAGAAGGCTCACTAGGAACCTCCAACATGGTGGGCTGTGTGTTTTCCTAGCTAGTGAGAACCAGAAAAAAAAAACCTGATTGGCCACAAGTGCTGGGTAACGGTCTTTTCCCTGCAGGAAGTTTCTTAAACAGGAAATCAAACAACTTGAAATAACTTCAGGAAGTTCCTGAAAGTGATCAGATTTCCTGGGTCCCTTCTGCCCAGAGTAAACAACAAAATCTCAGAGTCCCTCTCAGAGGAAGTGAAGTCCAGCTGCAAAGAAGAGTCTGAGATGAGACCAGCTGCTTGGAGGAAGCAGAAACCTGCCCAGATGTGGTTTAGACCAATGGAGTCACTTAGAAAGGATGGTTTTCTATCTGTTGAGCTGCCTGCAGACTGTGCAGTGTGCTTTAGGCTCCCAACTTGGTGAGCTATCCGTCATCCTTGGGTGAACTTTGGTGATGATGTAGCTGTGTTTGAGTTATTTCTGCCCCTGAAAGCAACTCCTCATCCATATTCCTATAAGCAACCCCAATAAAACTTACTGGTTCATCAAGTTGTACTTTGGTAATATCCATACTTTGCTCTGTTGTGGGTTCTCAGTCAGGAGTGAGTAAACACGTGTGTTGTGTTTTCCCATGAAAAATTCTGTTATACAACTAGTGACCTCACAGATGCCATGTATCACAGGGTACTATGTTTTCAGTTGGAAAATGGTATGTTAAATTCTCACGAAAGTGTCCCCCTCTAGGTCTGATTACATGATGAGAAGATGAAAACTGAAGAACCGGACACAGATATGATTGGGTGTCCTGGAATGTGAGTGGGGAGATAGTGACTTGAGATGTCCACAAGGAGAATGGCAAAGAGCACTCCAGAGGGCAGTGTGGGAGGGATGAACAGGGAGAAGAAAGAGGAAACAATCAGGTTCCTCAATGATGATCATAAAGGAAGCTGTTTTAATAAGAATCAGAGTGACCCATCTTCACAAGAACAAGGAAAGACCAGTGGTAACATGGTCTGATATCATTTTTATACTCCGAGTATGATGTATTTGGCTACACAGTCATAGGGCATTGGAAACACAGATCGGGAGGTTTACCCTTCATGACCTCTGTCAGAAGTGTACCCCATATATCAGAAAGTGTTTAATAAACTACCTTAGATATGGCTCATGGATCCCTGGGATGCTGGGAACCACTGTGCTAGTGAAGAGCCGTCTGAAACCAGATGCCAGCCATAGGTGTTATCACTTGGGGTACAAAGGGCAAGAGAGGACTAGCGTGACAGAGGGAGTTAATTCATCTCCAAAGCAACTCTTTTGCAGGCTAAATTTTAATATAGCTTTAAAATTGCTTTACAAATACAACTCTCATTAAAATATAAGAAAACTAAGAAAAAAGAAAGAGTAAAATGAATCCAAGTGAAACAAATTCATTCCTTAAATATATACTTACATATGCATAAACACAATTTCTTAGGCCCTCCCTCCAGGCATTCTAAACAATTTTAGTATGGCGGAATCCTGGAATTAATTGAAGAAATAACCTAAAGTAAATGTTGATGTGTTTTAGGAGTTGAAAAAAAATGACAGTGGCTGTAATGGCTTGGGATTTCTAAGCATGGTACAGTCAAATGCTTTCTGTATCTTGACTATCTTAATAACATATTCTCTCCCCAGTGTATGCCTAACAATTGCATCATGGGCATTGGAAACTAATTAGTACATACTTGAACATTTTACTTTATTATATATGATTATCTAAAAAGCATTTTTAACATTTAGTTTGCTTTGAAGATTCTGCCTTTCATCATTAAAGTTGCTGGTTCTGTAGCCTCACACTGGGGTCAGATATTGGGGAATCTCACTAGCCAGCCAGTCTAGCCAGAAATGGAGAGGCTTTGGGGTCAGTGAGAGACTGTCTCAAACACTAAGGAAGCAAATAGGGGAAAGATGTCCCAATGTCAAATTGTAGCTTCCATATGTGCCCAAATAGGTGGTCACATTGTCACACAGAAATGAGCATGTCACACACACACACACACACACACGAATATAAATACAAATAAAGCTAAGGGGGAAAACGTAATATATACAGCATGTCTATACATCTACAAGCAATTATTTAAATAATTATTTAAATGGAGAGTTTAGCACTAAAATCAAACTATCTAAATTTTAGATAAGCAGAACAGAAAGCTAGACACAAGGGAAGACAGAATTAGGAAACGAAAGGGGGGTCTAGGAAGACATGGACTGAATGTAGCAATAAAGAAAAAGAACAGAACAGAGGGGCGCACAAGAGCCACATAAAATGGACCATAGTCTATGCTATGAGGAAGAGGAATCTCAGAAGGAAAGGAGAAAGATAATACACAAATAAGTTCCTCACAGTATTCTTTATGGTTTGATTGATGAATGTCTCCTGAAGGCCCACACCTCAAAGACACAGTCTACCAGACTGAGGCCTTGGGAGAGCAATTTAGGTGGTCAGGAGAGTGGGGGATGACACGACCCTCTTTGCGGTGTTTGCAGAACGCGTTAGCACTTAGGAGAAGACTCATGTCCCCCCATTCCATCTTTCTGTTTCTGTCAGTGAAGTGAGCACTGAGCAGACACCTCCTCCTGCTATGACATTCTACCACTGGGGCCAGGAAAATGGCACCTGCTATGTCTTAGGATGTGAACTTCTACCAGTGGGAGCGAAAGACACCCTTCTCATTACTTACCCATGGTAGGGGTTTCATTGGGAAAACACAAGGCCAGCAAATATACTAACACACCTTTCAGAAATTTCCAGAACTCTTAAGATTTTGTAAAAAGAGAACTTAAGACAGTGTGAGAGTCAGAAAGGACGGTTATGAGTCTTGTGACATGGGGTGTGTGTGTGTGGGGGGGGGGGTGCACAAGCACCAAAAAGAATAGTTTAATAAATCTTAGCTGACATAACTACTTCCTGCATGGCCTCCCGCTGCTGCCACTATTTTGGCAACTGTTTCTGTAGAAATTGCACAACATGATTAAACCCGTGAGTCAATTACCTCCTAGAGTTGTGGAATGCACTCATGAAAAGAAGCCTTCGGAATCATCTAGTAAAACAGTTTTAAATTGAGCTCTGCCAGTTCCCAGGGCTTTCCTTTTTTTCTTCATTGAAGAGGACCATGATGAGAGAGAGAGACAGCGTGTGAGTGGGCTCAGGGGCACCTGCCCCCGCTCTACGTACGGTTACCCTGCTTTTATGTGTTTTACTGTTTGCTCTGACATTTCATGTGAAAATAGTATTCTGTGGATAAAAAAAAAAATGTGATTGTGGAATTTGGAATCTAATTTCTGGCCCCCCTCCCCTTTATTAGACACAATATAATTGAGGCCCGAAGACACAATGTGACCTTCTCAAGGTTGCATGGCTAATTAATAACAGAACAGGGACCAGACTAAATGTCTCCCGAATTCAAGTTCACAGCCTCTCCTAATACATCATCCTGCTTGTCCTCATATGAGAATTTATGCAAAATGAGCTACTTTTGCAACGTAATCATTAAGAAGGTGGACTTCCAACCATGCTATTTGAATATTTGTTTTGAACTTCTCTGAACCCATTATTTTGCTCTCACGGCAAACTGGACATAATTGAATATTCTTGTTCCTCCCACCCTTCTCCTTTTTCGCTGTTCTCACCTCATCCCTCTAGCCACCTCATACTCGCTTGAGTGATGCAGACATAAGGCTCCTTCCTGGGCATGTTCCTTCAGCTCTTCCTAGTTTCAAGTCTAGCCTAAGATCTACTGATCCTGAAAAAAAAAATCATCACAGCATGGTCACTTGTGACTCAACACTCTCAGATAGCTGGCGTACATTAATATTTACCTTTATACTGCCTTTAAAACACCTATTTTTTAAGTAAATTAAGGAATCTCAATAAGGAGGTACATGAGACTCAAATACACAAAAGGATACAGCTTGTTACCTCACCCTTGCTCTCCCAAGAGCAAACGGCTGTCCTGGGAGGTAACAGAGTTTCTTGGACACCCGTGATTGAGAATATACAGAGGAGCATATGAATATACATCGTTACCTTACGCTTTTACAAAGATGGAGATATCCCTCAACACTCTCTTGCATCATACTGTCTTCATTTGGCACCGTTCTTAGCTACAGCTCTATTGGGACTCAGGGATCAGCTTCCCCCTTCTACTGGCAGCCTGGTATTCCACGGTGGGAATGCAGTCAAATACTCAGGACCGTTCTCTTGCTAACTGACATGTAACTTCTTTTTATACTGGAAGAAGTGGTGCAATGCGTGGTGCGCATTTTCCTGCTCATATTCTGTCAATGTAGAGAAACCACATTTGTTTTTCGGCAGCTGTGGCTAAATGTTCTCTGAGTCTGGTTTGCTTATATAATCTCTGCTCACCTCTTCCTCACAGACATATATAAACTTCACATTTTCCGCAACAGGCTCAGTTAAAATATCATCACATGGCATGTGTCTTTTTCATCTCAGGTGCTCAAAATGGCTCAGTGGGTGCTGGGGATTCGAACTTTGGTCTTTATGCTTGCACAGTAGACTCTTTGCTGACTGAGATATCTTCACAGCTCCAATTACATCATATATTTCTTCTTCTTCTTCTTTTTTTCAAACTCAGCTGAATAATTTGATCCCGTGTATTTTTGGTCTGCTCAGCCGGTGTTGTTGGAATAGCTTTCATTTATAACAGCGTCTTAGATGTTCTCAGGCCTATTTCCATTTGTTACCTTCCTGTTATTCTTAAATATTCTAAACACAGAATAGAAGTACTATCAAAAATTTACAAAAATCACTCAAACTCTGAAAAGCTGGTGTAGGATACAGCCAGTCACCTGGGTCTCCTTAGAAAGAAATTAGAAAACCATTTCCTTACCTATAGTTTTGTTCCTTCCTCTGTCACTTTCTTGATGACATATACTACAAAACGGGGCTTAAAGTCATCTTTGAAAAACAAGTATACTTCACTCCTAGGTGAGGAATAAAGAAATCATAATAAAAATAATGCTTTGATCAGGGAACCGATGCCAGAAGTTAAGAGAGACAGCGGTGACCATCAGTCACTCGAGCCTCTGGACAGCGGTTTTGGTGCCCATATCAATATTTTATGCATGTTTTATTTGCCTATTTATTCCACAGTTCAATAAAAATTACATGTTGCTATGGAAACGTGAGAAATCACAGATACCTGCTCCGCTCAGAGGTGCAGCGTTTCACTTCCTTAATGAAACACACACATCATAGGGGTTTAAGCCTTGCATTTAGTCACAACTTTTGCAAATCAAAATTTGTTACAAGTGTTCAGCAGTTTCATTTTGTATCTACATAGACCCAGCAAAGGCTTTTTCGGAGCTCCGTATTAAAACATCAGCACGGAGAAGCATAAATCTACAGCAAGGCAGGTAGCAGCTCTGTCTTCCTAGCTGTGTGAAAATATTCTTTTACAATTTTAGAAACTGCATCTAGGGTAAGGCCCACCTGTGTGTGATCTAAGAGTCTTCTGAAAATGAAGAAAGAGTGATGGCTCACCTTCCATGGTAGAGGGGATCAGAGGGCAATGTCATAAAATAAAGCCAACCTGCCTTGAACAGATACATGGAGACTCTACAGTGTATTCAGAATCCATTCCAAGGGGACAGAAAATTCCACACCAAGATTTCCCCGAGACTAGCACCCGGGCAAACATTACCAAGTGATGTCTGTGTGTGTCAGAGGTGGCGAAAACCTTCAAATCTGCTAAACGTGGAATAAAGCAGAGAATAACTTGAATTAAATTCCTGTCCCTACTTGAAATAGACTCTGACTGTGCCTCTGTACCTGGCCCTGAGTTTTGCATGAAAATATTCCTTTTGTCCCTAGCTGGTGCAGCCTTCAAAAAGGAAGAGGGTTTAAAAAGCAGGAAATAATGTGAGATTTTAAGCAAACAGTTCAATATTCTTTTTAGAATGCTCTCTGTATTCAAAGCACTTTGATTCATATCTTTGGGAGTCTTTGAAACTGTACCTCTTTTAAAAGACCATCCCTGATTTTGGGTCTTTGTTCCTTTATGAGCTTTGTCCCTGATTTCTAATATAGAGACCAGAGAGGTATGTTGTTAAAGGAAGGAAAAAATAATTTTTTTTACAAAGCCCGGCAAACTGTGTTAAATATGCTTTTGAAAATTAAGTTTAACATAAAGTTCAGTATAACCACCTCCATTCAAAGTATTGTCTGTGCTAAATAACTCTTTCCATAAAAATAGCCTTTGTTTTCCTGTAATGTAATTAAAAGTGAACCCAAAAGGGCAGCCATAAATCAAGGTGCACAAAGGCTGAGGGAAATACTATAATTAATATTTAACATAAGTTTTGATTGCTTTTAGAGTAAGCATTAAAAATATCAATTAGAAATATATATTCAAAGTTTTCTTCCCTTCCCATTACACAGTGGAAGGGGCTATTTTTAATTCTGGATACTCCAAACCAAATAATACCGAGTCCCTAATTAAATAAAAGGCCGCAATTGAACCGAGAGTTTCTGCTGATGTCATACATAATGAGAGCGGTGCTCGAGCCATGAATGAATGGCAACCGAACCCTGAGAATGAATTGCAATGCTAGGATTCAATCAGAGACCAGGTATTGTTATTTGTAATAGGTGTATAAAATGATTATTATTATTTTTAAATACAGACAAGGGGAAGGAAATGTGAATTCAGAAATATCTGAGGCAAAGAGGCAAAAGGAGATTAGAAAGTATGCCATTCATGTGAGTGTGCTGTGTGGGAAAATGAAACGCACAGATTTACCAGTGAATAATTGGTCTCTATATTACATATAGATAAATAGTGGAGTCTAACCCCATCCATGTCTGTGTGGGGACACTTGTGTGCAGAAAGACTCTAAATGTAGCAACTTTACAGGCCTTGATAATACAAGAAAGGAATTTATTGTATAATGAAAGGGTAAATGGTGTAAATATAACTTATGCAAGATTCTGTAAAAATAATAATAAGAAGAAAGACAACGCTGTGATTTGCAGCATCTACCAGAAAATATCCAAGGATATCTTTTTCAGAAACTTATTTTCGGAGGCAGCACATTTTAATCTCTACATATGGTGAATCAAACATGTGAATCCAATATGGCTAATTATTTATTATTGTTGAGCACTGACCATATGCTTCATTCAACATAAGGCATGGAAAGTAATGTGTCTTCTCCCCTCAGGGGCTTCAAATGCTAGTAGGCAGTGTCTGATGTCTCCTCGTTCCAGCTTCTTTTCCACTTCCCGTACCAGATTGTCACTGTGTTCTGAGTTCTAGGACATTGGGTTCCAATCCTCATAGTCTTCTTCCCAAACTTCTGCAGGCCTCTTGACCTCATGGCACAAAGGTCATATCTGGCCTAAAAGGTGGGCATCTTAGAGAGAAACCGTGTGGATAACTTGTCACATGCTGTGTAAGACAGGAATTCCGGAAGCATTGAGGGAGGTGGGGAGAAAAGGGAGCTTCAAACAACTGGCACTGGTTGCTGTACGACAAGTCTGTTTGATAGGAGAAGCGACGAAACAACAGACAGACAATTCTATAGAAAAGTCCCCTTTGTTCTGTAGAACCCTCAATTCTGGGTTATTTTCTTCATCACGGGGGATGTGTAACTGGTGCAATGACCTGACTCTTGGTGTTCAGCTACCCGGCAATGGCATCCATCTGGATCACAGACAGAGAGAGCAGGAAATGAGCAAATATTTCTAAATGGTAAAAGGCTCCACTCTGATTGAGCACTGAAATCCACTTTTCATGTTTGTCTTTTGTAGACAGTGTAGATGCCAGACTGGGACCCACTCCCTGGTCATGAGGCTTTAGGCTAAGCCTTAGGCTAAGTCCTCTCTCTGCCCCTGCACTATACACATCCTCACAACAACCCATCCTTCTAGAATCAGTGGTTCTTAACCTTCCCAGTGCTGAGACTCTCTAACACAGTTCCTCATGCTGTGGTGACCTCCAACCATGAGATTATTTTTGTTGCTACTTCATAACTGCAATTTTGCTGCTGTTAACATCATAGGACTTAGCCTATGATATTAACAAGTCTTAGGCAACCTCTGTGAAAGGGTCATTCGATCCCCAAAGGGGTCATGACCCACAGGTTGAGAACCACTGTTGGGCATGTCTACCGGAATGCTCAGTGCACAGTCCCTGGTAAATCAGTATTAACTACTCATTGAATGGTGAAGGAAATGACATGGGGTTTCACTGCTTTATCTGCACTACTTCTTTGAAAAATACCTTTTCTTCTTTTTTTTTTATTTTTTTAGTTTTTTGAGACAGGGTTTCTCTGTAGCTTTGGAGCCTGTCCTGTAACTAGCTCTTGTAAACCAGGCTGGTCTCGAACTCACAGAGATCCGCCTGCCTCTGCCTCCCAAGTGCTGGGATTAAAGGCGTGCGCCACCACCGCCCGGCACCTTTTCTTCTTAAAAGTAATTTCAGACCTGCAAAATTCTTCGCCAAGGCCGAGGCACAGCTCAGTCCCAGGGTATTTGCCTAGTGGGCATGCCGCCCTGCTTCAGTCCTCATCACTAGGAACCATCCTTGCACAAAAGTACAGCCAGTCGCTCTTCACAGTAAGATCACCGACACCACAGCACTGTGTTCAGAGTCGCCTGACATGCTCCTCAATTCTTGCCAGTGGTCCAATTGATGTTCCTTTCCTCCTCCAGTGCTCTGCAGGTGGTTTAGCTACCGTGTCTCTCTTACGCCTCCTTGCCAATCTGAGACAATTCTTAGCAGTTTTGAAGACAAGTGCCTGGTTGCTTTGTAGGATGTCTCTGTGTCAGTTTCCTATGGCTGCTGAGATAAATGGCCAGATTTGCTGGCTACAAGTGGCATATAATGTTTCATGATAGCAATGAATATTACAGAATGAAAACAAAGACCATAGTAGGGCCACATCCCTTCCAAAGGCTTATATCTTGGAGTTTCTAGAGGTTTCCCATTGTTCTTGGCTTGTGGCCCCTCTAGTCTATCCAACTCCTTGTCTTCTTATCTCTGTCTGTCTTACTACGACCTGCAGCCGTCCTTAAAGAAGGAACTTAAAAAAAACAAAACAGGGTCTAATGTATTAATCAAGGGTAGTCTTCCTACGTCAAGATCCTTTACACAATCGTATTCCTATATCTTTTGAAAACAGAGGTGGTATAACGCAAAAGAAACAGGAGTTCTTAGCTGGAGGGATAGCTTAATCTGGAAAGTGCTTGCTTTGCAAGTACAAGATTCTGCGTTCAATCACCAAAGACGGCACTTAAAAAGCCAGGCTGGTGGGCAGCAAGAACAAGCACTGCTCCAGGAATGTGGACCTTCGTCTTGAGCTACTTCAGGTCGTTTACACTGGTTTCTTCTGCAAGTGGAACACATAGTCACTGACATTTCTCCATGAGTTTATTAAGTTTCATAAATATGAACATGTAGTTAAAAATATATGAGGCACTTTGGTGATACAGCAGAATTTAGTTGGATAATTTTTAATGTTTTTAAATTTAACTTTTTTTGTTTCCATAACTAATCAAACAGGAAATTTGAACTGAAATGAAAGACTAAGCCAGACCTGGTGCTGTATGACTATAAATCCAGTACTTAGCAGCTAAAGGCCAGCTTGGGCTACACAGCAAGACCCAGTCTCAATAGAAAAAATTAAAATCAAATGTCTAATTATTCTACATCGACTTTTACATTCTTAAAGTTGGTAATTCCAGGTTTCTCTATGACAAAATATAATTATAAAGGACAGTAAATTAAATATTATAGAAGATATCAAAAATGGTAGGTCCATAGAGAAAGTGTATTTATTAAAAATATTAATATCAGCTATTTTTCTCTAAGAAGGCTAAGTTTCATTCAATAGTGTAAGATACCCAGCATTCTAGTGGTGAAAACCATTTCTACAACTTTCCAGGGAATACAAATGCATTGTAAATATACATAGCAAGAGGGAGAAGAAAATGAGCTGCTCCAGATTTAAATATTATATATATATATATATATATATGAAATCATCTTAGGATGTGCATCTATAAAGATAGAATGTCATGTGAATTTGTATTGATATTTCCAGTTCAATCAGGGATACAAATTTTTCTGTCTGCCATTATCTTTTCTTACCTGCTGAAATTCTCGAATGTAGATTTTGGTACTAGGTACATGAAGGATGACAGAATTTCACATAACTACTCATTTGCGTTATGCTATATCATAAACACAGCTGTCTTAGAACAAACTTCACCCAGCCATCCGCAACTGCAGTGGCTATGTTCTCATCCTACTGCCTGTATTGTTATAGCATACAGCTTTGTTTATATATGTGTATACATGCTCACTAAAATCCCTGGGCATCGCCCTGGTGATTCCAGTTAGTAGAGGGTCCCTTGGATTTTGAGTGGATGACTCTGAGGGCTTCGTTGGTGGCTTTGGATGATGTGCTCTTGTCTTCCATTTTGGAGCTTCTGTTGATAGCTTGTTTGCTGAGTTTTATTTAAAAATACTGTCCACATTTTGCTGTCTAGTTGCTCAGCTATTTGTGTGCAGAGATTGAGAAACATCTCCAAATATGATAACATTGCAGTAGGAATCTCAAACATTCTATCCTACATAGGGTATTTTTTAAATGCATCATTTTATGTTATCTTTACAACAAGCATAGCAACCAAAATCTGTGAGTAGAGAGAGACCTCACAAAAGACTAATGCCAAACTAAGATTAAAAGGCTAATAATTGGTGAGAAAGAATTATTTGAACTCAGGGGGTCTGACTCTATAGTCTGTACTCTTTTTATAGTTTGTAAAGTAGCTACCTACTGTATTGTCATAATTTTATATTTGGTATCAATATTTCTTTATCCTTCCATGGACTAGAGTCTTGAAGCTGACAAACATTTCAGTTTAGTGAGAGCTGTTTTAGCACACTATCCAAGGTGCAGCAGCCTTACCTCATGACCTCAGCCCTGCATCCGTAACCACACATATCTTATGTTTTCTTTCAGAACTTAGAAAATCAACACTGAAATTTCCACTGGAGATTTTCAAACACTCCCTCATGATACCAGCAAATGGACGGCTTTCAGCAATCTTTACTAAATACTAACAATAGGCTGGATCATTTGTGCACCAAGAACAAGACAAATGGTCAGAATTCCTAGATTCCATTCATGATTCTGTCATCAGCACACTGTGTGGCCTCCTGAAAGCCATTTAATCATATGATTATAGACTCCTTCAACACTGACATTAATTCACTCCTGCAGGGTTGGTCTCGGGTATCTAATGTCCTTCGACATCGTCTTGAGACAATAGTCAGAGCAAATACGATAGGAGGTACATAATGGACTATGTATCAGTGACATAGAGGAGGCATGCACAACTGGTGGGGGAAAAGAAATTCTGACAATAAAGGGGTCTTTTCATTCCTACCTGGAAGAGAAAAATGGTATTTTTGTTTTCAGAACTCCATTCAGCCACAAGTACTTCAGCAACAAGTGAATTTTACTGAGGGTAATCTGCGATGAGTTTTTATGTAGGAAACTTTCCGTGGGGAGATACTCCATTGGTATAACTGCCAATTTATGATTTTGAAATAAGAAAACCTGGAGTTAGAGTTCCAGACCCAGATCTGGATGTTTATCAATCACAGTCAGTTATCGTTCTACCTACCCATCCACCGTCTGTCTGTCTGTCTATCTATATCTAACTTTTATTCCATCTATCTATCTATCTATCTATCTATCTATCTATCTATCTAATCATCTATCTATCCATCTATCCATCTATAATCTATCTATCTATCTATCTATCTATCTATCTATGTATCTATCATCTATCTATCCATCTATCTATTATCTATCTATCTATCTATCTATCTATCTATCTATCTATCTATTGTGATATCTATTGCCATTAGTTCCATATGATCTTGTCACTGTATGATATGGGATTCCCCTCTGTGTGTTGAAAATATATTTTATTACCATTGGTTAATTAAGAAGCTGCTCAGCCTATGGCATGGAAGAATATAGACAGGTTGAAAGAGATAGATAGAGAGTAGGCATAATCCAAAAGACACCATGTAGCTGCTAAACGAGGCAGATGCTATACAGCAGCTCAAGAAGCAAGAAGTAACAAGTCATGAGCCTTGTGGCAAAATATAAACTAATAGAAATGGGTTAATTTAAGATGTAAAATTTAGTTAATAAGAAGTCTCAGCTAATAGACCAAACCTTACTTATGTTGTAAGTAACATAGTTTCTGTATGATTATTTGGGTCTGGGTGGCTGGGAAACGAAAGAGCATCTACAAAATGGTGCCTATATATTTGGGGCTGACCCACATGGCCAGCCAAACATTCAGGACAAGATGCTTGTACGCCTGCTCGGGGTTAGAAGGAAAGTAGCTGAGAGCATGCCCGCCACTCAACACTCCTACCTGGGCAAACAGCTGGATCCGGTCTGGTAGGCATGCACAGGCAGGAAAGTATGGCAGATTCCCACCACCATACACGGATATATTTCTAGGCTGTGCAGCATGCTGCATGGTAGATTTAGCTTTTATTCTGACAGAAAAAGGTTATGTGCTGTACAGTGCTTCCCAGAGTTGAGGTGTTGAGCACAGCTCCCACCCAGCAATCCCAGAGCTGGCAGTAAATGTACTTCCACCATATTGAAATGCCAAGAAAGGTGAAGCCAGCATCCAGGGCAGCTACAACCACACTGCTTACCATTCTAAAATGCTCCTTGTCAGAAAATGATTTCAGATACACAAAGGACAGATTTGGACATAAAAGATAACTAAACATGACACAGTGTGTTTAAAAATGTATGTAGGCTTGGGAGAGAGAGGGAAAAGAATATAGATAGTTATAAAAATAAATAAAGTCCTTAAAGAGACAATAAAAGTAACATAAAAAAGTACAGGCAATCATAAATTAAAGGAGTAAAGAAAAATAAGCCACATAAAGATGGAAAATAAGCAGAAAGTCTATATTATGCATATTATTGTGTTTTTTTTTAAATTTTTTGACTGCAAAGAGACATTTGTTTCTGTGGGCTGCTAAGTTAAACCAACATAAATGTATTTTAACTTCAAAATTTAGGTCTAAGGATATGTTGCTTTGGAGAAGAGGATCTGCTTTTGTTTCCACGGAAGATGAGAACCTGTGAATTCCTTTCAGGCTAATGTGGTTTGAGGGAACAAGACACCCCAAAAGTTCTTCATGAAATCTAAAAATACTTCACCGAATAAAAAGAAGGAAGCAGTTTGAAGAAAACTACACCCAAATTTCCAATGATTGTTTATAAATATTTATTTTCATTCATAAGGTATTGGGTATAAAATCGTTAATGGTCACAGTCAAACTCTTTTTTTTAAAACATAAGGGAAATATGATAAAGAAATGAATACTTTGCATTGGTATGAATCTTGGTCTATTGATACAGACTTAAGGTCAATTTTGTTATATGTATTTCTGTTTTTGTTTAAGATATTATGTTTAGACAGCTCATTTAAAAACTATAATCTATAACTTAAAATTGCTGACTTAAGAACTTAGTCTTTTCTCAACAGTGAGACATATCTCCTTATGGAAGCACCCATTACTTCGGAGAGGTTGATACACTTTGAAGAAACTCATTTTGGAATTTGTTTTTAATGTAACAAGGCTGGCTATTTTGGAAAGAAACTGCTCTTACCTGGACTGCTTAATGCTTTGCTGTATGAACTGGACCCATAAAAAAATGGCTGCTGAAGTGTTTAAAAGATGGGATGGTCCTTCAGGGTTCCTGCTTCACAGAAGAAACTGCCAGTCATTCTGCAGGATACAGAAAAAAGTGATTGATAAACTGCCAATAAAGGCAGAACAAATCTTCAAATCCCTGATTCATGGAAAAGTCTGCCATGTACTATGGGCCTATAGGCTGAAGATGGATGCCCCAGTGTTACAGAAGAACTTCAAGTGACTGTCGAGGCAGCAAGATGTCTCTGTCAATTCTAAAGTTTTAGAAGTTGCTTACAATCCACTTTGTGTTTACTTAGGTAGTATTATATCCTTCTGGAGTCTTTGAAGAGTTGAAAATGGATAGTTAGAGTTTTCCTTAGTTATGATAAAAGTTAAATTAGATATAAAACTTTAGAGTCACATAGTTAAAATAGATGATAGTACATATTTTTTTAAATTTTGCCAGCTACAAATAGACTAAATATTATAACTAATTCTTACTTAAACCTGTTTTGTTATATGTAATGTTACTATGTTAAAGTTAAAGCTTTCCTTTTTATTTAGACAGAAAAAGGGAGATGATGTGGTATTCCCTTTGTATGTTATGAATATGCTTCCTTACCATTGGTTAATAAAGAAGCTGCTTTGGCCTATGGCAGGGCAGGCTATAGCCAGACTGGAAGAGATTTATAAAGAGAGTAGGTGGAATCAAAGAGATGCCATGCATCTGTCAAAGGAGGCAGATACCATGTAGCAGCTCAAGAAGCAAGAGGTAACAAAGCATGAGCCTCATGGTAAAATATAAATTAATAGAAATGCGTTAATTTAAGATGTAAGAGTTAGTTAATAAGAAGTCTGAGCTAATAGGCCAAACAGTGTTGTAAGTAATATAGTTTCTGTGTGATTATTCAGATCTGGGCAGCCAAGAAATAAAAGAGCTATCTCCTTCTACAATTGTATTAAGTATTTAGTGCTTAGAAGGTTCACACACCTTTGTGTCTTTGCCGTGTCCTATTCTCCTACCTATTTGAAGTTTGTACTGATGTTTTGTGGTGTGTGTGTGTGTGTGTGTGTGTATTTGTTTGTTGAGAAACAAACTTAGGATTATTATTCTAAATTCTTTTACTACTTAAGGAGACACATTAATTTGTTTGGTTTATTTTCCTCATATTGGGTCTCTTTCTATATATACCCAGAGAAAAGATGATGAAGAAGACAAAGCTAAGAACTGGAATGCCACAAAGAAAGCAAAGTGTATAGTAGTCACAGTCTGTGCCTTGTAACTCTATCTGGTTGACCAGCCATCCACCACTATCTCTCTTCACTATTAGCTGACATTCTAGAGTAGGTCCTTTCTAGTAAAATGAAAGTTTCAAAATATTTCTGTATGAAATACATGAGAGAAAGAGAAAAAAATCAGTATTAGAGTCACTTCACTTCATGAATAGGGCAAGCCATGTTAATTTATTATAATTTAAGGCTAATTATGTGTGAATGACACTGGATAACAGTAATTACTTCAGATTGAAATCAGTGTCTCCAAGCTATAAGACAGGCAGAGAGAATCCAACCTATGCTAAGTTTTCTTACTGCATCATCCCAGACATCCTAGGAGACTACTTTCCAGTATTGAGAAGTTTAGATGCTATTGAATTGAAGTGGGGTATGGGGGGGGAATGAGGGGCTGGATATTCTCCTCCTGATGTATCTTCTATCAAAAAGGTCACCCCGCCCTTCTGAATTCTGATACACATTTTCATTTCTTTCTTGAATCTTACTTTTGAATACTTAAAGCTTAGCCAACTCATTATTTAACATTTTTTTTCTGGGCACTGTTACAAATCCGTGAATGCCAATGTAAGTCCTACAATCTCCTTAGATTCAGAACTAAATGTTATGTGGAAGGAAACAAGTGGAACCGGAGACTAAAGAAACAGAAAGAGGTGCAGAACTGTGGTGCAGGGCCCACATAGGCTGTGAGGAGAAATGAGTTAGAAGGTGCTATGGGCTTCCCAATGAGGTTGATGGCAAACGGTGATGACACAGGATAATTTCCTGACCTTTATGGGTTTTTTAAGTGAAGCACATTGGCTATCTTTTGCCATATATGGTCTTCTCCACTGAAATTTGGATATGCCACTTCTAAATGAGGTCTATTTCCACTGGAGAAGCAGATTTCTGTACCTTGGGGCATCATCCTTTATCAACAAGACTCTGTTATATGATTGTTAACACTCAGTGTTGAACATATGAGCTATGTGTTCAGTATCAGGATAGCCAATCTTGGAGCAATGGTAACCAATCCAGCCCATGAATGAAGCAGGTGGAGTGCTTGATAGAGTTCACACAAGGATGCTTAAAAATACAGGGCTCTTATTTGGTAACAAATTATGGTGGGATGTCATAGGTTAATGTGCCCTGCTCAAAGTGGCCATGTTGCATGTGGAAATATTTAGTTTATCTAGGGAGAAAGGAGGGAAGAAAACAAAATGAAAAACCCGACTATGAGTAAGGCCAGTAGTTGGTTAGTGAACTAGTCTTTCCTGAAAGCAGGCCAATGTTTCCTTTCTTAGTTACTTATCACTACGTCTCCTCTAAGTAATTTAGATGGAAACTAACATAAGGTTTTTGAATATAAATTAGTATTTTGATAAATCATCCTAGATTAAAAAACATGTGTGTGTATGTGTGCATGTATCTGCTTTACTGTATGTGTATCATATGTGTACATGGGGGCCAGAAGAGGATATTAGAGGCCCTAGAGCTGGAGTCATCATTGGTTGTGAGACACTCAGTGTGGGTGTTAGGAGCTCAGCCTGAGTCCTCTGCAAGATCAGTACCTACTCTAGGCTGCTGGCTCCTCTCTCTAGCTCCAAGATGGTTGGTCAACACAACATAGACAGGAAAATCATGCTTCCCATTGTATAGTTGAAACCCCAGTGACAGCTTAGGATAATTAATTAGAATGAGCAAATTAATCCCACACCTACTTGAAATGACTGATATGGCATTTTTTTAAAAGGGAAAGCATCAACAGTAAATATTTTTTTAAAAAAAATAGACATTTTTAAAAGTAACTCAACAACAAGGAGAATATATTTACATGTATTAAATTACCTTGATTTTAGGCCATTGGTTGTTAAACGTTTTCTACAACGGACCAGATAATAGATATTTTTGGCATCATGAGCCATGGGGCTTTTATTGGAACTAATCTGTTGTTAAAGCAGCTCTAGACAATAATTTTAAAAATAGCATGATTGTGTTCTAATAAAACTTTATTTACAAACACGTGTAGCCCATGGGCTGCAATTTGCCAACTCTGCTTTTAGAAGATAAGTTTAGGATTTTCCTCAATTAACTTTGCCATGAAGAATTGGCATAGTTACACTGTTCTGGTCAACAAATGTAGCCCTATAAACTATTTAGAGTATTGTATGGAAAAGTCCCTGCCCTTGAGGGGTTTGTGATATAATAGGAAAATAAGGCTAGTTTATCCTTAAATTATCATCCAAACCAAATATCAAGTGTCTTAAAACTAAGATAAAACAAAATTACATGGAAGCCCAGAGGTAGGGATTAACTCTACTGAGAACATTTTTTTTCTTTCTCCCCGATGGCCTGGAGGACATGATTTTCCTAGGACAGAACTTTATCCCATGTTGTTCTATGTTACTATGTGATAGAAAGAAAAAAAAGTAAAGTTTCTACCGTGTTTCTCTTTACTTTCTTTCAAAGGCAGAAGCTTTGCCTTGCTTTTCTCCTGACATCCACTGTATTGATGTAGATTTGAAGGTGGAAATATGGAAACCAAGCAGAGGAGATGGTGGGAGGCTAGGCGCTCTACAAAAGAAAATGTGTGGACACAATCTGCAGTTTCTAGAGTATTATGTAGTTAAATTGCCTCCTACCCTCTCCCACTCCCTACTTCTGTCCATATTGTAAAGATTACTGAGGAAAAACTTCTACTGTATTTCATTCTCTTTTTTTTCTACATGTGTATGTGTGCTTGGTTTTTGCTCATGTAGTCACAGCAAACACGTGTGGCTGCATGAGTATGTCAGGTGCATGTACACATGTGTGCATATGGAAGCCCAAAGTTGACACAGGTCAAGTTTGTAAATCTATAAATGGCATCAATGTTCAGATGTATGAGAGAGGAGAAAGAAAGAGAGAGGGAGGGAGGGAATAGAGGGAGAGAGAGAGAACCCTGTAAAAAGAGACTGCTTTTGTTTCCCGGCTGCCCAGACCTGAATAATCACACAGAAACTGTATTACTTACAACACTGCTTGACCTATTAGCTCAGGCTTCTTATTAACTAACTCTTACATCTTAAATAACCTATTTCTATTCATCTGTGTATCACCATGAGGCTGTGGCCTACCTATAAGGTTCCCACATCTGTCTCCTTTGGCAGCTACCTTCTTCAGTCTGTATTTTTCAAAATCCTAAATTCCAGGGCAAGTTGTGAATAGACAATTGATCCAAAGAGGTTCTGGTTCCCTGCACCGCAACAGCTAATGAATTTGGTTTTTATCTATTTTATATACCTGGGCTCCAGGTAAGATAACCGAAAATAAAGGCACTATCAGGTTCACCCAGAGGGATCATACAAGTTGAACAGGTTGGGACTAAGTTCTATAGTTGATGGTGCCTTTTTGATGCTCACCCACAGATAATCAGGTGAGCTGCCAGGAGCCATGCAGGGAATTAAAGTGGAGTGAAATGATCAACTAAAGGTTCATCTGTTATAGTTAATTCTAGCTTTCCTGATACATGATAAAACACTGTAGTTTTGTTTTTCATTTTTAGCATAGATGCTAAATCATGAGAAGTGATTTTGCCCCCATACTTTATTAATAAAATTAGCAGTTGTATTCTTCCGGGTCATGGGTCTCAGGATGGCACATCTATCTTTCTATCAAGACATCTCTAAGGGACTCCTGGCCTTTTGGTTGATTGGAGAAGATTGGTTTTATAGGAAGATTGAGTCTTGAAAAAAAGTCACTCTAAATGGATCCAGTCAGTATCTGAAAACATCTATGATTTTGCAGATTCATGCAACAGTTAATGTATTAGCTACAGTTTTCCTTGCTGTGACAAAATACTGCTAAAATCAATTTAAGAAAGGAAGGGTTGATTATGGCTAATGTTTGAGAGTATATCACAGCAGAGAAGACGTGGCAGCAGGAGGAGGGGGCTGCTGACCATATTATATCACAGTCAGGAAGCAGGGGGCAATGAAAGCTTTCAGCCCCTTTCTCCTTTGCATTCTGTCTTCAACACAACACCCAGGACGGTGCTACCCACATTCAGGTTGGGTCATCCTAACTAAAGGAACACAATCTAGACACTCCTTTATAGGCATACTCAGAGGCTTGACTCCTAGGTGACTCTCGGACCTGTCAATCAATATTAACCACCACACTGTTCTTGACCGAATCTTTCCTTGCTTGCAGAGTCAACTGAGACATGTGATTTTTATTTGCTTTCTCTTCTGCATTTCCTTTACAAGTTTCTCTGGCTTTGCATTGACTCTAACTTGGAGTCATTGCTCTCATGTGAATATTTCGAACTGCATGTTTCTGTAACATTTCAGGATTCTCTAGTGATAAATGATCTATTCAATGGATAATTTCCTTATATGATCAGGGTATGTGTATATATATATATATATATATATATATATATATATATGATGCAATATATATATATATATGCATCATAATTTCCCATCATAGTGAAACTGGTATGTTCCTCTACCTCAGCAGTTCTCAACCCATGAGTTGCAACTCTTTTGCAGGTCTTAATGACCAGTTCACAGGGGGTTGCATATCAGATATTCTGCATATCAGGTGTTTGCATTATGAGATTTTTAACAGTAACAAAATCACAGTTATGAAGTAGCAATGAAAATAATTTTATGGTTGGGGGTCACGGCAACCTAAGGAACTGTATTAAAGGGTCATAGCATTAGAAAGGTTGAGAACCACTGCTCTACCTTATCCACAAGGATTCTGCAAAAACTGTAAAGATGAGAGCAGAAATACAGCACTGGGCAAATAGAACGGGAGGTAGGTCAATGGAGAGTAGCAGCTGTCCACAAGTTCTTTTCTTTAGGACATGAACTCAGAGATAAAACCTTAATGTCCAACTCTTATTAAGTTACTTCATTCACTGTCTTATTAAGCAACTGTCTTTAGAAGTGCCGACCAGAACATTATTAGGAAATAGTAATCTATTTTAATCTATTTTAATCTGGTGTATAACAATCCCAGCATTGAGTATAACAGCAAAAGAATCAACGACCACCACCTCTAAAGGCTCACGGGATTTCTGCTGCTGTTCTCAGCACTTCAGTTTCAATGTCTCTTGAGCGTCAAAGACAAGGGAGGGGGGAATCAGCTGTCAGTCCTCTCTTCACACTTGCCATTTAGGTGGAGAGGGCAGAGGGAAAGGAAGGACCTCTCCATGGCAATATATGCCGTAGATTCTGGGGATAGGGAAACACAGCCCACAGAAACAAAGACTCATTGTATTAGCATCAGTACAATGAATTAGTTTGAAGAAAAATGAGCACCATGCTGAAGGGTTGAATACATAGCATTATAGAATAGATCATAGCACAACATTCCTTTGACATTCTTGGGACATCATCTTTTTCCTCAGCCATTTTATTAAACATGTGCTCTACTAGAATCCACATGGCTATTTTAAAAGTGCATGTGATGTGCTAATTATAAAACATTTATTTAGTGAAAAGGAGATTAAGAGTGTCACAAATTAGAAGACCCGGACCTTCACATAAAAGAATTAAATATGCATACTTAGCACTCAATAAGCTGCATAGGTGATTTTTCTTATGTAAAAATGAGACAAGATATTTTAGGAATAAAAATGACATCATCAGTAGCCCTATGCGGCTATCCCATTAAAAAACTCAGCTTAAGACCGGAAACATAAAAGTTTAAAAACCTCATCGAAAGACAAATAGGATTTTTTTTTCTCTTTAAAACATAAATATTTAGTTGCTAGTGCAAAGGCAGAAGTATCAGAAACCAGAGGAAAGGAAACGGCAACAATTTTAAAGGTAACAATAGGCTCACAATATAAAAAGGACCAATTCAGTGGGTTTAAAAAAGAAAAGCAAGCACAATGGCACACAGTAAGTTCACCTATTATATAATTACAGGTTTTGTGTACAAGTGCAGACAAGCAGACAGAATAAAAACCTCCTCCATGAAATCCAAAAAACTTGGCAGGTCTGGTCAGGTGGCCTGTGCTGCTGGTACCAACAACAAAAAGAAGCCGCCTCTCACTAGGGCTTGGCCTGCTCTGAATCTGGCTTCTCTTTGCTAAACAGCAGTTTGCTGCAAAACTCCCAGAGACAAAGGGAAAACAGAAAGTGCTAGAGAATTAAGGTGTAGAGCTCCGGTAACTTAAAAAAAAATTGTCCGTCATGGGCTTTGCCAGGCGATGTTCTTGCCTTCAACCGGGAGGACAACTCACTTAAGATCTTGCAGAAAGTTGCAGAGGAGGGGCAGACAAAACTACTGTTAGAGAAATGTACCCAGGAACAGTGTACTGATGTCTGAGATTCAGAGCTCAGCTGGGGACCTGGTTGGTGGGCAAATGCTGAAAATAGACAATGACTGCTCTTCCCAGCTCTTTGTTTGGAGGGTGGTGTGTGTGTGTGTGTGTGTGTGTGTGTTCTATATGCATGCCTTTATGTAGGCCAGAGGTCAACATTGGGAGTCCTTCCTCAAGACATATCTACTTGTCTTTTTTTTTTTTTGACCTGGAGCTCACCAACTAGAAAATGCAGGCTATCCAATGAGCCCCAGGGACCTCCTTTCTGTCAGTTCTCCAACACTGGTATTATAAGTGTGGGCTGCTGTTGCGGGAGGTCCTTCCGCTCCTCCAGCCTATAGCCGCTGAGATACCAGACCATTGGGGCGTGGTCTCTCTCCCTTTAAAAAAGCGGCCACTCCCCTCTCCTCTCTCTCTTCACTTCCTGCTCCACCGGCGACTAGACTCCCTTCCTGGTTGCGCAGAGGGCTGTTGTCTGGGACGGTGATCTGTAAGTCTTTTCTCCTTTAAATAAATACCACCCTATTAATCATAATTCCAAACTGGTGTGGCATTGTTTGTGACTTAAGCTTTCACCTGGCGCCCCACATTGGGCGCCACTCTGTATTAATAGGAGCGGCGGGGCTGGGTCCCCGGCACCCCGGCCGCCTGGCTAGCTTATGCCCCGAAATAACAACACACAAACTGTATTCTTTTAAACACTGCCTGGCCCATTAGTTTCAGTCTCTTATTGGCTAGCTCTTACATATCAATCTAACCCATTTCTAATAATCTGTGTAGTTCCACGAGCTGGCTTACCAGGAAAGATCTTAACCTGCATCTGTCTGGAGTGGGAGAATCATGGCGACTCCTTGACTCAGCTTCTTTCTCCCAGCATTCTGTTCTGTTTACTCCGCCTACCTAATTTTATGTCCTATTAAAAGGCCAAGGCAGTCTCTTTATTAAACCAATGAAATTAACACAAAACAAAAGACTCTCCCCCATCAGGCTGCTGCACCCAACAGTTTAGCAAAGCTTCTGGGGATAGAACTCAGGTTCCAATGCTTGTGTAGAAAGCACTTTACCAACTGACCAACTTCTCAGCCTTTACTTCCTATCGTTTTTCTCTTTTGCCCATCATCTCAGATATGAGTTTGCTTTGTATTAAAGGTTTAAAAAGGCAACAAAAGAATTCTACATCTAGATGTATACTCAAAAAAAAAAAAGAAAAGCAGGGACTTTCATGAGGTCATGTGATATTTTAAAACATGTTGACAGCAGCTTTACTGACAACAGGCAAAAGATGCACACGGTCCACGTGCCCACTAACTGACAAATGGATAAATAAAATGTCTTATACCTGCAGTGGAGTACAGTTCAGTCATTAAAAGGAGGAGAGGGGTCCCTCAACATATTATGGTTTGATGTGTTTTTCCTGCAAGGGTTTATTTGGTGGAAACTTAGCCTCCGAGGGGGCAATGTGAGAGGTGGTAAAACCATTCAAAGTAGGGGCTAGAAGAAGGTGATCTGGTTATATGCTGCCCTTAAAAGAGATTAATACTCATCTCATAGTATATCAGTCTCGGTGAGAGTGAGAAGTCACTCTCTGAACCAAGCAGGAAATATTAGCTCTCCCCATGGTCCAGCCTGCCAGTCTTCCCAGTAGATATTAGACTCCACACTTGAGCCAGATTCTTAAAATCAATCCATTTCCTTTGCTCCTTTCCCTTTTCCATCTATTCCTCCTTCACCTCCTTGCTCCCTGTCCTGTTCCCATCTCTCTCTGTCCCTCTTCTACTGGAGAACCTTGGTGTGTTTTACATTCCCCTACCACTGTTTGTTAACCCGGTTTCCAACTATCCTGTGTTTATCACTGAAACTTTGACTCTGGACAGTGACTTTTCCACCATGTCACATCTGGCCCTATCTGGAGGCACCATGGGTGTTCATGGGTAGACCTAGTGCCTGGAGCCCACACATCTGCTCCACATGCTGCAGTGCTCAGGACCCTCAACTTCAAAAACTTATCCAGCTTCAAAAATGTCACCCAACATCAGCAGCGCCAAGGTTTAGCAATCCTGACTCAGACTTGGCTTTGGGGAAATACAAAGTAAGGCAAGAATTAAATGAAAAAGGAGAAGTTGCTAGGCTGAGGGAAAAAAATCCAGAAAGTTAAGTTCTGCATGAAGAAAGCAACAAGTAAGAATGTCTGTATTTGTAGGTAAGGACCATTAGTCAAAGCTACTAGGACAAAGTCAAGCTATTCAGCCAACTGATAGGTGTTTAGGAGATGCATTTACATTGTTTGTAGCATTGAATGGTAGCAAAATCATTTGGGATTCACCTCTGCTTACTCAGTTGCCACATAGAGAAATCAGGACTGATGGAGAGTCTAGTAACATGGCTGCTGGCTGTCAGATTCTTCTGGGGTGTTTCAAGAGTACTCTTAATACCCTCCCGGCCTCAGCCTCACTAAGCATATTCCAGCAAAACAAGGACTGATTGTTTAGCACCAGTAAGTTCTGTGAATGTCCTTAAAGGTCACCTTTGTCAAGAGCCCATGTATGAATTTCCTGGTTGGCATCTGCATTCATTCATTTTCTTTCCCCAGAGCCTCGATCGTCTTTAGACACATCATGAAGTGAACCTGCATGGGACAGATGTGCAGGAAGGGGCCTGCCATGGGAGCATGGGAACCCAAGTTCCATCTCTAACAGTTATGCAAATGCTGGGAGCAGTGAAACACATCTGTATTGCCAGCACTGGAAGGCAGACAGGAAGATCCCTGGGTCCTGCTGGCCAGCCAGTATAGCCAGTGACAAGCTTCAGATTCAGTGAGAGACTTCATCTCAATAAACAAGGCAAAGAATGATGGAGGAAGATACCTGATGTTGGACTTGAGGCACCGTGTGCATGACTCACAAGCACACACGTATACAAGGGAGCCTGACAGAATCTTTACACACTATCTAGGAAGCGCAGCATCTCCCTCTCCACCCACTAGTCCAGGAACCCTCTCTGCTGTGGAGTCCCTTGTGTTTGCTTCAACGCCCCGGAGAGCACCGAGTTCTCTGGGTGTGGGAACTTAACAGACACTGTCGGGTGTCACAGTATCTGCTTCTCGCTCTCTGTGTTGTTCATTTACAGACAACCCCACTGCACAGCCTTCTCTGGCATCTCTGATAATGGGGTTGGATCCAGGGCAGAGAAGTGGGGCCAGCAATTGGTGAGAAAATAAGTGAGAGTCAAGGAGAAGCCTCCAAGAATATGATTCTGGCTGCCGTGCTAAGGCTTGGATTGATCTGACACAGAGATGTTCTTGGAGAGCTTGGTTATTAATGTGCCTAATTGTACAGCTTCCATGTACAAAGAGGGATCCTGTAGGGTGTGCAATCATCTGAGGCTCATGGGGTGGGATTGATGAGAGTTCAGCCTCTTGCCCCATACAATCTGTCGAGTAGAAGAACATCACAGATTAAAGCTCCATTTGTGCCCTGAAAACACCAGACTCTATTCTGGGACTATAACAATAGCCCCTATGCCACATGATTCCAAGCCAACATGGGGCTTGCACGGAAGCATATCAGAACCTGTGGCTTTATAGATAACATTTGAAAAAAAAATACATGAAAGAGGAAAAAGTCGAACATTATATTTAGCTTTGAAAGCTGTAAGCTGAGACCCTTGTAGTGAAAGCCATTTGATTTTATTCTAATTTTACCTCTGTTAGGAATGACAGATTTGGAAGCACGATTTCATGGTGCCGGGCCTTATTTTCCTCAGCTCTAAAACAAGGAGATGTGCAGGATCAGCTCTGAGAGCTGTCCTGTTCAACACTATAAAACCCCAATAAAGTGGAGGAAGCAAGACTCCATATCATGAACACACTTGATTTAGGGGTGTCGCTGGAAGTTGAAAAAGGATGAGACAGGGAAGGTACAAGCCAAAGGAGGATGCTAGTCTCATGCCCTTGTGGGACTCTGCTCATTGGGAGCACTCCGAAGTTGCATGAGAATGATGTTGGAGTTTCCCAAAAAGCACTGGGGGTTCTTTACCAAATTCCCCTACATTTTGGTCAGAAGACTATCTCCAGCACATCAACCTACCTGCAGTTCTGGGCTGTATCTTGTAAGTAGCCTTGCTTACCCTGCAACCCACCCATAACTTCAGAGAAAGGAAAGCGGATTGAGCTTCAGTACCCACATACCATGGCTGCCTTGAAACCAGGTGGGGATGAGCGGACCAGGCTCGGTACGTCATAAGCGACACATTTATGTTAATAAGCTAGAGCGCATTTACATCTTAATTTAGTGAATGGAAGAGTAGCAGGTGCACTAAATGCTCCTGCAAGCTTGGGAATACGGTGAAGACACTGACTGGAAAATACAATTTGTAATTTGAACTAGAAATACCTGTCAGGAAAATGGGCTTGGAAAGGGGGCTAGAAGGTACCCACGAGTGAATGGGGCTCCCTGTTCCAGAATTGCCCCCTCATTTTTCACCCCTTTTGTCTAAGAAACAACAAATTTAACTTCAGTAATCTGCTATGGAACAATATTTGCACATTGTAAGTATGTATTGCTCTCATGGTTAATAAAAAACTAGGTCGATGGCTAGGTGGGATTTTGGGGGCAGAGAAAATGCTGAGAAGGGCAGAGTCAGAGAAGTCTCGAGCCAGATGGAGAAAAAGTAGGACACACAGGAGAGGTAAAAGTCATAAGCCTTGGGGTAGCACACAGAAGAAAAGGAATGGGTTATTTTAAGTTGTAAGAGTTAGTTAGTAATAAGCTTGAGCTATTGGCTGAGCATTTATAATTAATATTAAGTCTCTGAGTGGTTATTTGGGAGCAGCTGCCAGGTCAGGAAAACTCCACCTACAATAATCAAGTGTAACTTTAAACAAATAAACAACTTCTAAAAAAATGTAACTACATTGGCCAATCACAATGCATTGGGTTTAAGGCCCAGAGTCTCATTCAGGGTATAATTAAAGGAGAGCTGTAGCTAATTTAGCGATGTAACACAGATATGCACAGCTCAAAGCAAGCACACAGATGAACCAAGGTCTGGAAAATTAAAATTTTAGCAATGCTTCTTTCTCCATTTATATTCCTTCATTTGCCTACTCAGGGTTGTCTCTCTCTCTCTCTCTCTCTCTCTCTCTCTCTCTCTCTCTCTCTCTGTGTGTGTGTGTGTGTGTGTGTGTGTATCTGTGTGTGTATTGTATTCAAACAATTATGTGGATTATGTGCCTGTGCACATACTTGTACCTCCATAGGAGGAGGCAGTGGGGGACATCAGGTATATTTCTCTACCATCCTCCACATTGCTGCCTTGAGACAGCGTCACTCATGGAATGAGGCTCATTGTTTTGGCTAAGCTGGCTGTCCAGTGAAATCTGTCTGTCTCTACACTTACCCCTCTCAACATGCTGAGGTTACAAACATGTCTAACTTCGTACATGAGCACTAGGGATGCAAACTCACAGCCTTATGCCTATATAGCAAGTGTTTTTACCTAGCAAGCCATCTCTCCAGCCTACTCCGATCTCCAATTGATATTCTTTATCTCCAAATAGCTGCCACACATAGCCTTCCAGCCCTCAGCCTGTCCGACAAGAATTTCCCATGTTCCTCAAAGATCAAGTTCCCAAGAGAGGAATCCACTCTGTTCACACCACACCACACAAGTCATAAATTTTTGGTAATGGTACAGATAGGTCAAGTTCCCATCCTTTGTCTAATTAGCTGCTGCGAAGAGCAGGGTCACAGAGAACAAGATATACTCAGAAGAACTGCAGTCAGGGCAGAGCCTCACAGTTGAGAGCGTGTGCAAGGTACGTCTCAAATCTGCTCAGGTGGGAATTCTTTTTGGCCCAATAGAAAACAAAGAATTAAATGACTTAATTTCTCAGCTCCTTTCTTTTATCGGTATATGTTCAGATACCTTTAATTGCACCTAATTTGAATCAACCATCATCCATTCAACTGCGAGACCTTGAGTTAGCAAAATAACCTTTGTATGTTTTAGTCTCGTCCTTCACAAGTGGCAGAAATAATGTGTGTCACTAGGTGAAAGTTTCCATGCCATGGCGAGTAAATCAAACCTGACTTGATGCCCGTTCTGAAAAGTAAGTCTTTATCGGAACATAGCCATACCTGCTTTCCAGGCACTATGAGGCCATGGCAGAGCTGAAAATAGGAGACACAGACCTCATGTTCAATGAAGCCTAAAATATTTACTGCTTATCCCTGTACAAATAATGTCTGTTGACCTTTGTCCCAGATTAACATGTAGATTAGTTCTGTCTTTCCTGAAGCATGTAGCCTAGAGATCATTCCTTTTATTTTTTATTTTTTGGTATATATTAAATTTTTTTTGCTGTACTCAGAACACATTCTAGACTCTAAGACCATGCACTACTGGGGTAAAAATAACCTCCAAGTTGAAGATCACGGAAAAGGCTTTTATGCATTTAATACACTCTTGAAACCTTTGTAGGCTTTCAGTTAATCTGCTAAACGTAGCACTATGTTCATAACTTAATTTGTATATTTTAGCTTTTTACCTTAATGCATGTAATTGGCAGGTACTACATTAACACACAAAGGTGGTTAATGCCATGCATTTTAAAAAAGCATATTTAGTTTATTATTTCTGCTAAATAATATAATGCACACATCACAGAATTGAGGGGCCTGAAAGGATGTGTGAGGGTGGATTCATTCATCCCTTGGCGTCTGGGCAGCATTTCACACCAATTATCCTACAAAAATCGTTGCATTTTATTCATTAAAATCACCAGATAATGGGATTCTACAGACTCCCTTGGTAATATGCACCAGGGTCTTATAATTCTTTTATCAGGGCATTTTCCCTCAGTAGAACCCAAATTCTTCCCGCTGCTAGGCCTTTTCATCTTGCTCTCAAAGGCTTGAGCTGTCCCACCTGAGGGTGTGCTGCAGAAAGTCCATGAAATGCTCTGGCTCTTTTCCTCCTACGTGGGAAAGAGGGAGATGGCCAAGAAGTCACTAGGGCCTTGAAGGCAGGACTCCTGCAGCCAGGGCCCCTTCTGAGTAGCAGGGAGGTCAAGGTGACTTTGTAGGAGCCTTTGCTCAAGAGGGAAAATAGCAAGACTTTGGGGACAAAAGGACATAATTTCTCTGCCTTGTACACATGGGCTATCCATTTTCCTAAACCATGAAACCAAAAGGGTCCCGCTGCTAAACCATTATATACAATGTCACTCTCTGTATTGGGAGAAGACCATTTCTCTGTGCTGCTCTGTAAGATTTCTATCCTGTGTTCCTAATGCAAGGGTGTGTGTGCATATGTGTCTGTGTGTACCCAAAGTTGTTGTCCTGTGTCATTCCTCGGGAATGGTTCCAGTTTGTTTTGTGGGAGAGGGCTTACTGGGGCCTAGGGGATGCTGAGTAGATTAGGCTAGCTGTCCAGTAAGTCATAAGTATCCTCCTGTCTCTGCATCCCGAGTACTGGGAATTCAAAGTCTGCATTACCAGGACTGCCTTTTTATTTGAGGACTGAGGGTTGAAGCGAGGCTCTGATGCCTATGTGACAGGCCCCTTTCCCTACTGAATCGTGTGGCCTGCTCCTGGAACTGTGTTTTCCTGATCTGTATCTTTGGCACTAGGATATCATGGCCATGACACAGAAAGACCAACAGCTATGGGATGAGAAAGTCTCTTGATAACAGCATTAAGAAATCAGTAAGCTTTTTGCGGGGAATAAATAACAACAACCCATCATGGCAGCAACAGACTAAATATACAGTCTAGTGTACAGCATTTAACAAAAGCAAACGAAGAGAAGTAGTGTGAACGAAGATAAGCTCAATATTGTGAAAAGCGTGACAATATAATTGATGATATATTCAACACTGAATTTCTCTATGTTCTTATAAAAGTTTTATTTTACTTTATCTTCTTGAAAATGGATTTTTTTCAGAATCAATGTATTCTAATTACAGTTCCCCTTCCCTAACTCTCCCTCCATTCCTCCTCCCTTCCCCATCTAGATCCATACCATTTCTGCCTCTTGTTAGAAAAAACTAGGCATCGAAGAAATAATGATAAAATAAAGTAAAATAAGATAAAACAAACAGAAGAGCCAAAGAAAGAACACAAAAACAAACATAAATACAGAGACACATTTGTTCAAGCTCACATGAATCCCATAAAAACACAAAACTAAAAGCCATTATCCATATGTGTACACACACACACACACACACACACACACACACACACACACAGGACCTGTAAGGTAATAAATAAATAATAAAAAATAGCCCTGACACAATATTACAAGAAAAAGAACTTCCAAAGATACCATTGAGTTCATTTTCTGTTGGCCATCTACGGCTGGGCATGGGACTCACCCTTGAGTGGTTTGTTTCCACAGTGAGATGCCCTTGGAGAAAACTAATGTTTTATGTGCAAGTGTTTATCAATTGGCACTAGCTTCTGGGTTAGGAATGGGGCTATGTGTCCACTTCTCTCAGCTCTTGGAGCCCGTTTGGTGCAGACCCACACAGGCCCTCCCATGCAGCCTCAGGTTTGCATGGTGTCGTCTTTCTAAGGCCTTGTTTCCTTGGTGTCCCCCTCAACTCTGGCTCTAACACCCATTCTGTCTCCCCTTCTTCAGGATTCTTTGAGCCCTGGGGGGAGGGATTTGTTGGAGACAACCTATTTAGCTCACCCTCATCATGTTGTCTGGCTGTGGTTGTCTGTGTTTGTTCCCATCTGCTTCTCTATGATGGCTGAGCAAGGCATGTTTTTAAGATGAAAAGTACAGAAACAACTAATTTGTTCCAAATTCCTCATCCCAACGGTTATTTGACTACAGTGTTAGGGACTTGTCCCTCATCCTCCTCTCCCACTCCTCATTCAAGCTCCTCTACCGTGCATGCTGTGTCAGACTCTCCCCCAAAGACCAACAGATTCTGTAACCTCCATGCTATCAGTCATGAAGCCTGGTGGCAAAAGGGCTACCTAAAGAACCTGTGTATTTCAAGTAAAAGCAGAGAGGGAAACAGAGGTTTGTCGGTACCTGAAAAGACAGACTGGTGACATGATGTGAGAAGACCGGTTCCTACAGACCTGTGATGTGTGAATTCTCTTCTAGAGGGTTGCAAAAGAAGTAAAGCATTTGAGGGCATTGATTGTCAGAAAGCAAATAACCAGACAACCAACTAAAAGCAAGTAGTAAACTATCATAGAAGCAAAACATGTTCCTCTCTCTGCAGATACAAACAATTGCAAAATTATCACGATTTTCCTAGCACTGTAAATCAGAGTTCAAAGTTTTTTTTTTTTCTCTGTAAATTTAAGCAACACTTTCCTCCTACTTAAAAATAGGAGGTTGGTTTAAACATAAGAACGTTGATTCAGGTTATAATGTGTCAATTCCTGACCCATTAGTCTCACCTGGGGTGGTTTATCTTCATTGCCGACTTGGTGGATTTAGAATTAGCATGGAACCTCATCTCTGGGTGACTCAGTGAGGGTTTCTAAGATGGCTTAACTGAGGTAGAAAGCCTCAGCCTGCATGTGAGTGGCTTCGTACCATGGGCTCCACCCTAGAGCCAATAAAAACAGGAAACTCTGAGGAACAGCCTTGGTTTTTGCTTCCTGAGTGGGGATACAATGTGACCAGTCACCCTATGCAAGTGTTGCCATGCCTGCCCCCGCCGTGACAGACTGTACCCTCAAGCAGTGAGACCAAATAAACCCTTCCTTTCTTCCATTGTTTTGGTCAAGTAATGAGCAGTATACACTAATACACTCCCCAAATGAATCAGGTAGTGTTGATGACCAAGACAAATATATGCCTTTATTTACTTTCTCAAAAAGTTTCACAAAACTAGATGACAAACAATCCATATGGATTTTTGAACTTGTGAAGTCTCCTTTAAAATTTTATAATTATTTTTTTGCGATCCAATTCGACATTTGTGCTATTTCTTAGAGCTTAGGATGACTTTTTAGGTTGGATGGATTCAACTCTCAAATTTGATTAATGAAATGTGTGATATGCGGAAAGGCTACTGAGTTTTAATTTAGTTTTCTATCACAGGCTCACCCAAACACTGTGAGAGACACCTTTAATCATGCTAATTTCAAGCAGGCTCATGATGTCCTGGAGATCTGGATATTTCAGGTTGAATTAATCTTCATCTCTTCCCACCCCCCAGCTCTCACTAAGGCTTCCCTCCTCCTAGGTCCTTTCTGTTCTGTTAATGGCACCACCACCTCCCATTCCCCCCATCCAACCTCAGAGTCATTGCTGTCACTTTTCATTTCCTGCTTGCTATTCAACCGAATGACAGGAACTACTGAGGCAGGAGAATCAGGTGGAGAATGAGGTCCAGAAGACCTTCTGCAAAGTCTTGTAAAATTAGCATAAGAAAAGAAAAGCTAGGCAAAGGGACAACTGGGAACCAAGCAGGCCAAGGCTCCAGTACTGGCCAGTGGTGAAGGTGCAGAGGTACTTCAGAGTAATTTGAGGCTACTGGTGGCTCCCATAATATTACAATTCATAGGCGTCCCTAGGTAGAGATTTCCAATGTTCATAAGACATGTGACGCTGGCCATGGAACACAGAGAGCACACCGAGAAAAGCCCCTATACTATGCAAGGAGCCAAAAATCGCTACCTAGAGTGGTCTAAAAGCCCCACCTTGGTGCTGTGGGTGGGTTGCTGAATTACTAAACTTCTCTTGCTTTGATCCACTTTCCCCCCTTGGAAGTACACCCCCCTAAATCCTCTCTACTTGGTGGTTACTGTGTCTGCTCAACTCCTTGGTCCAGAACGCAAGAACTTGGAATCTTTCCAGGTAACCTCACAAGCCTCAAAGATCAGCTAACTAGTTTGTGGACACACCCCTCACCCACCAACCAGCTTTCCTGAGACAGCTCTAGAATCTGAAAGTTCCATGTTTGGACTACACAAAGCCTTTTTTTTCTGAAAGAATCAGTCACATGAACTGATGGGAGGAGTTTTATGTCTCACCTTATGACATTTAGTTTGAATTCATCTGGAGGAATATTGAAGTGTCTGATCACAGGTCTTCTGTGGAAGCCAGGAGTAGATGGCATATGCCTTGCCCCATTCTAGGGGTGGACAATTCTGAATTCTAAACTTGGTATCCATATTCAAGGCTGTAAACGAGAGAATGAGGACCGTTGTTGTCGTAACCCAGCAAGGGAAGCTGCACTTATTGTCCGTCCCTCTTTCAGCTCATTCTACCCATTTCTGTCAGATACTTTCAGGATGCATTTACTGCAAAATGAGGCTTCAGCAGATGCTTCCATACCCACATGCTGGCCTTTGGGCCCTGATGTGACCAAGGCTGGTTTTATCAATATTAGAGACAGCCTAAACATATCCTTTGCATATGAACTCCTTTGAGACAGAGATGTCCAAAGTTGAGAGTCAGATTCATGGGATCCCGATAAAGATTAGTTTACTAAATAAAAGAATGTTAAGTAATAAAACTAGCTAAAAGTCACGAAAGAATAAATAAGCAGCATTGGTTTGAGTAAGTGTGAACAATAGTGTAAATAATAGAGCTTTCAGGTGACGGGTCTTTGCTGCCATGGGAGAAAGGCTCCATTTAGAGTCCACTCTGAGCTCCCAGCTGGAGTGGATCTAGCTCGTAGAAAGCCCTGAATGTGATCCTTCCTCTTTGAGCCAATAAAAGCAATTAGTCTTTGAGTTTGCAGCTTAAGAAGATATTGAAGTTTTAGAAATTTACCTAAAGAAGGGATGGCTACAAGAGTAAGCTGTTGTGGACAGTTACTCTCTTTGAGCCCACATGACCCTCACCAAGATGGAAGGGAAATATTGGGTGATGTACCCAATACTTCGGTTTGTAATCAGCAGCAGAATAAGCAAAAACTGCTGTGATAGCAAGATCCGTAGTACTGACAATGGAACTGCTAACATTCCCTCACAAGGAACGTTGAAAGGTCTGCAGACCCTCACTGGCTACTCCACCACCTCTGTTGATCTTGCCTCCAAGCTGCTCCGGATCCGAGTGAGTGCTACAGCATCTAGGGAGTGCGCAGTGGGTTGAGGTCGAGGATTCGGGGATGCAGATTTTCTCCATTGTCACTTAGGCTGGTGTGGAACTTTTCAAGTGATGTAGCTGGGTGCTTTGTTTAGTTGGCTTTCATTTATGAATGGCCCTGTAAGTAACCTATGTTCCCATGGGCTGAGGAGTTCAGCAAGCCTGGTCTGAATGGAACCATTTCTTTGGCCAACTGGAGACTTGTCTGGAGTGAATAAATGTTTCTCCATGTCTAACCAGGAAAGATAACATCAATTATTACTAAGGAAATCTAAATAAATGGACTTCTTATTTTTTTTTAATTGAAAAGTGTAGCATGCAGGAATCTATAGGTAATAAGCTTTACACAGTCAGCTAAAGAATGGGAGAAGGATCAGAAGTTAGAAAGAGCTTATAATTCAGTACCCTCAGGTGTGAGGCTGAAAGGATGTACTTGGACTTGGGGTGAGCTTCTTCTCTCAGCACTGAAATAAACTGGTTTGAGAGCAAGAAGAGGTGTTTACTTTCTGCAAAACAAAGTGAATATATTTGTTCTGTAATTTGAAGGATTTCAGGTATATCGAAAGAAATGAGTTCAAATTAGATCAGAGCCTGTCCACTAACAAAAAAGCATTTCATCAACTAAGTTAAAGACCAGGAAATGACTATGTGATTTTTTTTTTTTGTACTTTCTCTCTAAGGAAAATATGCAGACACCTGCAGGCAGATAGCAGGCAGACAAACAAGCAAACCAGCTTTCTGCATGGAGGAGTTTCTGATCCTTTCCATAGGCCATAAGGAAAGTATTATCATCTCAGTAGAGCGCTGATCAACCCTCCAATAGCAGCAGCAGACATGGTGGTACCCACATGACAAACCCCTCATTCCGACCACTAGTGTCACTGCTGACCCAGGACAATGACCACCTCGTTTCTGCATTCTTCTTGCCCACTCATCTCAGCCACACACTTCTGACCGATTATTAAAACAAAAGGAGTCTATCCGAAGTCCCCGAGTAGAACAGAGCATCCGCCTAAAAGCAACCACATTTGCAACTAAAAAATAAATCCTACCTATGTTCAATAAATTACATATTGCATACAGCAAGCATTACACTATTGTTGCCGTAATAATAAATGGCAGTTATTAGAATTACAGCAATAACATATGCAATTGCTAATGGACTTATAACGTAGCGTGCCATTGGGAAATAAAAACGAACCCTATTTTTTCCTGCTACCAAACAAACGCAGTTCTAGTCCGTACGGTAATCTGAAACTGGGCAGTTATAAACAGACGTTCGTACCCACACTCGTTATGCAGGTGTAGGCTTCTGTCACATAATGTCCCACGAAAATTAAATAAGAGAAACCCATCACACAGAGGCTGATTGGATTATTTTGTCTGACTAATCTGGCTGTCAAGCTCTTCAATTAAAAAAAGTTGAAATTGACCCCCCAAAGTCAGAGAGTTTGAAGTGATAATTGAGTCAATTAAAAATTTAATTTCTAGATTTTTTTCCCCCTAAAGACATTGATTTGAATGGTCAAGTAGGCCGAGTCATACTAGCTTGCATGTAGTGGTGTAGCTGTGGTATTTACTCAGAGCTGACTCACTGGGAAAATAGTAGCGACAGCACAATAGCTTTAAACCACTGAGTTGCATTACGATAAGCTCACTGAGGGGTCTGCCAAAGGTTTCCATTCCAGCTATAAGTTGGAGAGGTATAGAGAGGTGTGGCCAATTCAGAGCTATATTATAAACCACCCTAGAACATGGTGATTCAGAACACAATGATGGCAGGGAGATGGTGGCACATGCCTTTAATCCCAGCACTTGAAAGGCAGAGGCAGGAAGAACTCTATGAATTCAAAACCAGCCTGGTCTTCAGAGTGAGTTCCAGATAGTCAAGGCTATACAGAGAAACCCTGTCTCAAATCCACGCCTCCCCCCCCCCCAAAAAGCAAAAAAGAACACAATGATGAATTATGTATCAGCCTATATTGACCCCATCTTTGCTCCCTTAATAGGGGTCTAAGATCACACAATTCTTCAGTTGGAAGCTCTGTCAGGAACAGAACATCCAAAAACAACCTCTCACTGCTGATGGCTTCTTTTTGTGTCTCCTCATCTTTAGGAGTCAAGATGGTTTCCCCTTAAGACCAGTGATTTACAAGTGTAGCCATTTCAGCAGGACAAGTCCCAACAACAATCCACGGCCAATGGCATCATGCATGGCGCAGTCCCACTGGCAGACCCAAGCCCAGAACCAAGGCAGGAAGGAGTGCTGCCAAGGCAAGGTGAAGAGGCAGCTTCTCAGCAGAGCATGTTCTCGCCCTGTGGACTGGAGTAAGATTCAAACTCACAGGACTCTGCTGCCCTTTCCTCCCACTGGGCCAGACTGGCTCTCCGGTGCCACGTGAACGCTGTCTCCAAGAATGCCGAGATTTATTGTTCCAGGGTTATTCAGAAAGAAAAGAAGAGAAAATGACTTACTTTTAAAATGCCAATTAAACTTAATTCCCACTTGAAATTTTGATCATCATTTTTATCTAAGAAGAAGCTAGAAGCAAATATAGTTTTGTTAGCATGTATGTGTGTGTTCATATATGTGCAAGTATGTAATTAGAGGCCAGAGAACAATTTGGATGGCATCCCTCAGACACAGCTCTGCTCCCTTTTGCTTTCCTTCTGTTCTTGAGGTAGATCTTTCATTGGTCTGGAGCTCCTCAGATAGCCCAGGCTGGCCAGCCAGTAGGCTTTTGTCTCTGCCATCCCAGGGCTGAGATGACAAGCCCAAGCCACCAGGCTCAGCTATTTATTTATTTATTGGTTTTTCCAGACAGGGTTTCTCTGTAGATTTGGAGCCTGCCCTGGAACTAGCTCTTGTAGACCAGGCTGGCCTTGAACTCACAGAGATCTGCCTGCCTCTGCCTTCCGAGTGCTGAGATTAAAGGCGTGCGCCACCATCGCTCGGCTAGGGCTCAGCTTTTTAAAAGTGGGTTCAGACTCAGGTTCTTGTGCTTGAAGGCAAGATCTTTACTGGCTTTGCCATCTCTTCAGCTCAGCTTTGGAGTTTTGATACGCCTTTACTTCTAACAATGTAAAAGCTGAAAGGGACCCCACCCGCTCACACTCATGTGGCCCCTTTTGTTCAACAGAGCATGCTCTGGGAGGAAGGCTTCAGTGTGGGGTGTGTGTCATGGGACATCTGAGAAACGGAGTATGGAAAGTGGTAAGACACCTGCTCAGGTTCTCATAGGATGTGGAAATTTAGCTAGAAGGTTCCTGATCTAGAACTCAGTCTGTGGGGAGCTCATTTGCATAAGGGTTCCATGGTGCTTTCACTGGGGGCTTCTCCACCTACTGACTGTCCACAGAAGGAGGCCATCCATACACTTGTGCATTGGAAACTTCCTTCCCGTGCCAAGTGTGACAAAGCAGCTCTCTTCCTTCTTAGTCTCAAAATCCCTTTATATTCTCAAAACCTATTTTAAAACCCTGAAGAGTTTCTGTCATATAGATAGTAGAATTGCTAGAAGTTAAAAGACCTCTTTCAGACATATGACCACAAAAGCATGTATTCCATCAGCTGTAAGGGCATCAAAAAAAAAAACATACATTGGATCTTATAATATAAAAATGTTTGGGACCCAGGAAAACCTCAGAGACACTCAGACCTCACACTTTAAGAACTGCTCTTTAAAATGTTTTCCCTTGAAAAAGTAAGCTCTATCTGTGAATTTTTCAAATATATATATATGTAAAATTTTCAAATAATATATATATATATATTAAATCCACTGCTAGGCAGTCAGGAAATGAATATAATCTACTGACGTCAAAGCGTAAACCTGAAGAAGCGCGTGGTATTAAGTGGAAGGAGCACTTGTCTCCTGTGATCAACAGATTTTGCTGTAGCAGATGAGTAAGGAAGGCAGAGATACCAGGGACAGAAAGCTGGGCAAAGGGGGCTAATCTGATAAAGCTCTGTTCTCTCTTCTATTCCCACATCCCTAAAGACAGATAGACCGTGAAGGGGAAGATGAGGAAAAATACCTGGCCTCTAGGTGAGGACAGTTGAAATTTTCTTTTAATCATGGTTTTGGAGAGAAGGGGGAAAGTTTCCCCTGAGAAGTCTTAACCACATGCTTGGCCTCTTAAGGGCTTTTAAAATTTCATTCTTACTATAAAGTTGTCCCAGGTTGGTGTACTTCTGAGTGTCTGTGAATTAGGAGTGTGAATCTTGCCTGGAGGAGCATACCTTTAACTCAGACCTCGAGGAAGGCCCCCGCATGTGTCATTAAGAATAGACTCAAGACAAGATCTCCTGAGTAAATTGGGAGCATGGAGACCTTGGGAGAGGGTTGAAGGGGAGGGGAGAGGCAAGGAGGGGAACAGAGAAAAACGTAGAGCTCAATAAAAATCAATTAAAAATTAAAAAAAATAGACTCAAGGTTTAGAAAAATCCCAAGAAATAAAATAAGAAAACAAACAGCTGAATAAAATGGGGGAAAAAAATCTAGCGGTTTCTTTTTGTTCTTTTAAGTGTGAAATAAAAACGCTTAACACGCTTATAAAAGTAAAAGAAGATTTGAAACTAAGTTAAAGGGCTGGTCAGATCTAGAAAAGCAAATAGAACATGAAATCAGGAGATGCAAAAGCACGTGTGGAAACGATCATATTTGATGTGCTGCGGAACTTGGGATCATGAGCTGATTGGCAATCACACTCTGCGGGGACGAGTGTGAGACCACTTTGGAAAACCGTTTGGCAGTGCTCACTGGTGCTCAAGCTCCTGTGCCCCATGACAAAGCAATCCTTTTAGATAAGAACTCAATAAAAATGCTCCACATATGCTCACCCAAATAAATGTGCAAGAGAATTTATAGCAGCAGTATTTATAATGGTTATAAATATATGCTCATTTTATGAAAATTCATCTAGCTATAAATTTAGGATTTCTGCATCTTTATGTATGTTGTACTTCAATAAAAATTTACACACACATCTCCTTTGTGCATAAAAGTTTCTTAAGATCTAAAGCAAAAGATAAGCCTCATAAATCATGGGAGATACAACTCTTCAATAGATTTATTGTGCAAAACAGAAAAAAGTCAACAAAGGAGCCGAGGGATAGATTATATACCTTTAATAAAAAATTAATTAACAAGAAGGAGCTATAACAATCTGTTGGAAGAGACCAACAGATACAACGTATAGAAAAGACACAAAGAAAGACAGACAGAACAGCTAAGACAGTATTGGTCCCCCCTCAGTCCTAACAGTAAAGAGAGAATGGGAAACAATGTTTGATGCACACAATTGGAAAAAAAAATTCTGGAACTGATACAAAACCTTAGTCCTTAGAGTCATAAATAAAATAGCTTCCAAAGACTTGTATACATACAAGAATATACAGACCACAACATACAAAAAAGTTACAATGTGGCAATGAAGAATGAGAGGCCTTAAAAGAAGCAAGAAGTTGAAAGGAAGAATTTATGCAGAACACAAGGTTTAGACTGCCAGCAACATGGAAGCCAGAATGCAGAATGCTTTGCTTAAAGATCTGGGAGAACAGAAATTATAATGGAAAATATGGCTTAAATTGTCCAAGAGCTACATAGAATTAAAGCATAGGAATATTCTAGGTTGTTAATCCAGATGAGATACCAAGGGTATTTTGTAATGATGATCCACTACATAAAAGGACATCAGAGATTAGCGTGTCAGTCACAGCTCAGGTGCTGTGACAAAATAGCAGAGTGAAACAACCTCAACTAAAAATGACTGGTGCTGGCTCTTGGTTTCAGACAGATGTTCCATGCTTGCTCTCATTGCTCGGGGCCTGACCTCGGGCAGAAAATTTCAGCAGTGGGAAAGAGGGGCAAAGGAGACTGGTTCCTTGACGGCAGACAAGAAGTAGGGAGGAAAAAATGCCAGTGAACTGTCTGGCTTCTTCCTTCTGCTTTAATCCCTTCTGGACTGCCAGTCTACTGGGTATTGCTGCCCATGTTCAGGGCTCCTCTCTCCCTACCCCTTGACTCCCTCTGGAAATACCATTACAGGCATAACTAGATTAACCATCACAATTCAAGCTGCTTGTGAGCTTTAAACATAAGTCAATAAAATTCTCCTGCTAATGAACTGTATATAGAATGGCTCAAACATGTCGAGAGTGTACCTTCATAGAGGATACACTTTTCCCAGTCCCAGAAGTGGGCTGACTATATACAGATGCTCAGAAACAGGGTAAGAACAGCTCAGTTGGAAAACTGTTTGGTGAGTACAGGCAAGAACCTGAATTCAGATTTCCAATACCCCCATCCAAAGCTGAGTGCCTGCAATTCAAGTTCTGGGAAGCTGTAGGCAAAAGTTCCCTGGGATTTCCTGGCTACTCTGCCTCAGTCAACAAGCCCCAAGTTGAGTTAGAGGATCTCAACTGTTCTCAGGTGGAGAACAATTAAGGCAGACATATTTTCTCCACCTCCAGCCTTGACATACGTGCACACACACACACACACACACACAAGCATACCTGCGCATGTGCATACACAATCACATGGAAATTTATGAAATGATACTTGGGAAATACTTAAAGGTTAATGGATGGATGGTTGCATGGGCATTATAGATGCCTAACTAAATTTGCTGCCTCCAACATCCTGGATACCTCTTAGACAGAGTCTGATTAATACCGTAATACGGAGGACAGCATTGTAATATTTTGAATTCTCACCTCTTCAGTCTGATTAGTCTTCATTTCCTAGACCAAGAGAAACACAAAGGCTCACAGCTTTAAGCGTGCAGCACACAGGGCAGCTGTCGGTGGGAACAGTCTGGGTGCCATGGACAAGCGTTCGGGAAGTCAGCATGAAATGCATCCTCTGGGACGAAGGTCAGGATCCTTCCCTGTTGCAGAGTGAAACGTGACAACAAATGTTGGGGCCATTCTGAGTATCTTTACCCAAGCCCCAGAAATTATTTATCTTCTCTGGACACCGACAAAAAAAAAATGTATGGCATACTTTAAAAAGTGTGTCACTATTTCCTAAGAGAAATGACCGCCTCTCTAGGATCTGACTAAAAATCACAGGCAATTGAAAGCCTGGTTTGTCCCCGTGGACTATTAGTCACCCTATAAAAGTTAATTTAAAACAAATTAATCCATAAATCTCTACATTGTCTGCAAATACTTACCACTATAAAAACCTAATTTAAACCCTTTCCCCTCTATTCTAAATTAGGGTTGCATTGCATTTTAGAACTGTCTTCCTGGCTCAGAATAAATTACTAGTTATTTCCTTGCTTATTGATGGCAGCAGAAGTTCTAAGGGTGATATTAGGTCCAGCGTCACCGGCTCTTAGTCCTCAAAGAGGAGGAACATACAATATTTTACATAAACCTTCACACTTAAACTTCATGTGTTTGAAGACTTGACTTCTCAGTCCAGCTCCTCCATCTTTTTCTCCTGAAAGTCACGACTTTGTTCAAACTTGGAGGAGAGAAGGAAATGAAATCAGAGAAGAGGGGGTTCTTTAATGGAGATTGTGAGAGCCTTTTTCCTCTGCCAGTGTCGTCCATACTGGAGTCTTAAGAGAGGAGCAAGAAAGCTTGGTCTCACACGGATCAGGCTCAAGAGGGTGAATGGAACCTTCAGGCAGCCCAGGCTTCTGCTGGAAATCCGAAATACCAATTCTATCTATTCAAGGGACACTTCTTTTAAACAATTTGTAGAGCATTGGGAAATGATGCGGTTAAAATATCGTCTCCATTCAGATGAGGTCATGACTACAACCACAATCTTTTAAAGCATGAATTAATAGCTCTCTTCTTGAAGGGCAGCTGCTTTCAAGGGGGGATGTTACCATCTCTGAGTTTTTCAAGTTTGGGGATATTCTATTTGTGTGTAGAAGAAAATGACACTCTTTCCTAACCTAAGCAGTTTCTGTCCTGTGTTTTATTATCATTTTTTTTTCATGCCTATCTCCCAAGTCAGAAGAGAACCAGGGTGTGACTAAATCAGTTAAATGCAAACCCACATCCCTTCGTTGTCGACAGCGAATGAGAACAAACAAGAGAGAATTTAGTACATGGAGACATTTCGCGGAAAGGTGTTCCATGGCTGTCATTTCATAATCTAAAAAAAGGTACTTATAGTGTTGTTAATTACCCAGCTTCCCACCACTACCCTGATGTTAAATGGCACTGTTCCATTAGCTGTAATTATTCCATTTGTAATAAATAAGCATTAACCATTTTCAAATGTACACTCACAAATCATTTTTAAAGGATGAGTTTCATGCATTTAAAATCATATATTTCACAACAGCCCAGGTGACAAAAATCGGCGTGAAGGCCTAAATTCAAATTAGAAGAGCATTTAAAAAATTAAAATGAAATATATTCAGGAATTGAAATTATTACAGCTTTTGAAACCTTTCAGGAGAGGATGCGTTGCAAGCGAGCGACAGCAGCTCCAGCCTGGGATGGAAAATGTAGGTGGGCTGAATGTGTCCTTCAAAGGACCCAGTTTTCTTTATAGAACTTAGCACTCAAAAACTGAGAAAGCGAGCTGTCTGAAAATAGACTCCGATGGTTCGAGAGCAGATGGACAGCTGCCCAGGTGCTTTGGCCTCTCTTCCAAAGAAGTGGGATGAACTCAACGCTTCTCTGCAGTGCAGAGATACAGATGTGGGTGGCAGTGGTGGGCAGATGTGGAGGAGAGAAGAAATAGGGTAGATTTATAGAACGCCCACCCCCTGCTCCACACACACACACACAGACACACACACACACACACATGCACACACACACAAACAATTGTTACCTGGAGATTCGTTTAAGGAGCGAAAGATGTGTTGCATTCAACACTTCTTATAGGCTCACTCTCCTTGCTTTAACGCGAAATAAATTAACAGTACAATGGAGAGTTATAGAAACCCATAAGTATGATGTGTACTCCTTTCTTATGCAGACTGTAAGGTAATGAAATCTGCAAATGTTGTAAAACGTTAACTGGCAGATCGTGAGGCTGCTACTAAAGTGTAGGTACCCGCGTTGGGTAAAGAAAAAAGACTGATGTGGATGGATGGCACAGATAGACTCCCAAAATAATTTTTCAAGGCAAAAGAAGAAATCAACGTTTACATTATCACCATCACCATCTTCAGGCCCGGGGATTAAGTCTCTGCCCTTGCACAAGCTAGGCAAGTGTTCTACGACTGCGCTACACCGCAGCCTGATAGGTAATGCGCCCTGAGTAATATACCCAGGGAGTCAAAATTCTGATTGCCGCTGACACCGTTTGAAAAGCGAGCGTCTACATATTAGTCCAAGGGCTCTTGAATTTGTTCCAGGTGTGGGTTTCCTGATTGGCTCTGCTCTCCACAACAGAGCACAAATTATTCTGACAGATCTCATTTTATATTATTTTAAGATCTGTGTTCCTGTTAATTGTGGGCGAGTGGGGAGGATAGGCAGGCGAATGCAGGTGCCCATGAAGGCCATGGAGTGGTGGCGCTGTTGCTGCATTAACTATAAGGAGCTGTGGGTCGGCCAGCATGGGTGCTGGGATGAAACTCACAATAAAAGCAACTTGGGGAGGAAAGAGTTTGTTTCAGCTTACACTTCAGGTAACACTCCATCTCTGAGTGAAATTAAGACAGGAAATTCAAACAGGGCTGGAACCTAGAGGATGGAGCAGATGAAGAGGCTCTTGAGGAGTGATGCTTCCTGGCTTGCTCTCCATGGCTTGCTCAGCCTGCTTTCTTATTGAACCCAGGACCACCAGGCCAAGAGGTGGCCCACCCACAATGGGCTAGGCCCTGTCCCATCATTTGTTAATTAAGAGAACGCTCAAAGGCTTGCCTACAGCCCAACCTGATGGAGGTATTTTCCTATTTGGGGTTCTCTTCTCTCACATGACCGTATCGAGTAAACACAGAATTAGCCAGCACATCCAGTTTCCTGATTGGATCAGCCATGTTTCAAGTGCTCAGTAACCACACAGACCTGGTGACTGTGGTTATGGACATCTCTGAAATAAATAGAACACTCACATCATTGGGGAAAAAAAAGTTCTATTGGACAGAATATTCTAGGGGCACTTTCCAAAAACAAGAAAGAGATTGTGTGTGTGTGTGTGTGTGTGTGTGTGTGTGTGTTTTCTAGTCAACCAAATTGACTCGAGAATGGCTTTCATTGTTCAAATTTTCTCCAACATCTATGGTTTTCAAGTTTTATGGTCAGTGTACTGTCTGCAAGGAATAGCTATATTCCTGAGTAGTTGAATCCAAATTTCTGCCCTCTGAGGCACTCAGGGAAGATGCAGCCCAGGCTACCTTGGGTGCATGGGCAGACCTGGAAGGATGGAATGTTTCTCTTTGAATGAAATTACCAGTGGTGCTTACAATGGTCTCATTTATCTCTTATCATTCTCTTGGAAGGAAGTTTGTATCTGATTATCTCCTTGCTCCCAGGAAGTTCTTTAAGTCATCATAATATTGTAAACATTCCAAGAAATGATTTCTTTAGAAGGTTGTATTTCTTTATATGAGAGCATGTACCCTGTCTGTAACTGCCTCAACCCTTTTGCAAAATGTAATCTTACTGACTCCAAACAAGGAATCCAAAATTCCCCGGCATAGTGTCCAGACAGAAGACTTCTAGTAAAGAGCCTTGGATAACGCGCAGGGAAGGCTAAACCAGACCCCGTGGTGTGTGGGTAACAGAGCTGATCTTCTGGCATCCCATTGTCTTCATGTGTGTAGTAGGATCAAAAGAGTCTATTATTGTAGAAACACTTGCCTGTCTGATAGTCGGATGGCTTTTCGGGATCCGCAATAGGAAGGGAACTTGTTTGGGGACAAGGTACTGCCTTGCTTTCTATTCCCCAGGAAAGGAATGTCATTAAGTGGAATTGTTCACACCCTTCTCCCCCTGGGAGCAACAGGATTGCTCTTTGATCGTTCAACACCCAGCACTGTATCCGAGGCCATTTCAAACTCTGATTTTATTTGATGAACTGTGAAAAGTGCCCCCCCCATCATTTTTCTTTTTCTTTTTTTCAGTGAGGGAATGTCACTAAACTGGTTCACACTGGTTGAGGGTTAGCTCAGAGGATCTCAAGATAAAGAAGGAACACAGCCAATTGCCAGATAAGCAATCAACATTTTTTTCTTCTAAACTAATAATCTGTATGAAAACAGAAGCGCTGTGTATAGTTCAATTCAGGGATCCTTGGCATCTCTGCAATTAGAAGACATTCAGTAGATACTTAGAGAAACGGAAAACAATCTAGGTCACAAATAGTAAATATTCTGAATTGTTTTGATTTAAAAATGAATCAATTATTTTCACTAGTGCTCCAGGTTTCCTATTATGGGGAGTTTTGAGAGACTGCTTCTGGTCCATCTCATCTCTAGCCCCCTTTGAAGACTATGGCCAAGAGAGGAATTGATAACCAGAGGTTTTGATGCCCCGTAAGCAACCCATACCTGATTCTCAAGATCTCAAGCACTTAGCAAGCAAAAGGGAAATGTTCTGGCAAAGCCACAGACTCGACAAGACAGCCTTGACAGACAGAGCAATTTGATGCCTGACAGTGTGTGGGGGTAGGGGTGGGGGTGGGGCAGGGACCGCCTTTTTTTTTTTTTTTTTTCTTAGCTTAGAGATGCAAGGCTCTTCAAGCGAACACAATCACCCCACATGGCTTGCCCTGGATCTCCCATCCCCAGTCTCACCCAGGACACAGAGCGCTCAAGGTGGGGACCACGTCTGGAAGGTTTGCAAGGCTGAGAGATGCTTTAATAAAGCCCTTGGGAAACGAACTCTGATAGATACAGGTATAACATGGGGGAAAGCTTGGCGCACTCTCTGAACACAGAACCGGCCGTGAGGGTCGGTTGCCAAGGGAGACCCACAGGGCTAACCTCCAGACAGATTCGAGAAGCGCTGGAGGTATCTTCTTCACCTCTCACCTTTCGCTGCCCTCTCTCCCCACTTCTCACGGGCGTTCCTCGGGAATCAGGAGCCCCCCTGAATTCTTGTCAATCATGTGTGATGGCTGAGTGATTGGCAGGCTCTGAATGAAGCTCATTCACCCTCAAGTGTTACCCTGAGCTCTCATTTACATTTAAACCTTTCTCTTTCGAGCTGCCGAATTGCCAGCTTTTTATTTTTCCTTCAAAGATTTTTTTTTTTTAAGCAGAAAACAGGAGAGACGGGGCTCTAGGTGCTCACCCGTGTTTTTATGGGAAGAGCTCACAGCGCCTTCTAGTTCCACCTGCAGAGAGCAAGCAAAGTGCAAGGGCTAAGGGTGGAGGACTAGGAGATGGAAGTGAACCAGGAAGTTCAGCACGAGAAACCAGAAAGGAAGAATTAAGGGGAAGTCCCTTTGACTTTCAGCACAGAGCGGAAGCCTGCCTTTTGGATTTCCTTTACTGGACATACTGGGGTGATCAGGGCTGAAAACGTGTCCTCCTGGCCATGGTTTCTCCCGACACCAAAAACATTCCCTCATCTGCCTTCTCTCAGTGCTAATGACTAGGGACCTGACAGCTCTCCTACCAAAATTCTAACGCAGCCGATTTCCCTCCACAAATATAATATACTGTTTTGTTCTATAACATCTCTGGTGTCGATTATGCCGATGCTTAAATTTTTGAATGGCTTCAAGTAACCCCCTGGATAGCATTTTATTGTCCCAGCCTGTCTCTCACAAAATAAGCAATTTGAATCCCCCCCCCCACCCCCAGCAGCACAGATTGTCCCAGAACATGTGACCATCGTCCCTCAAGGAGCAGCAAACTGTGATCTCTTTATGGCGTCTGCCTCAGATTTGTGTCAGCCCGGGGAACTGAAGCCAGACAGCCCTGCCTTGAAAGTTCCTGTGGAACAGTTGGCCTTCACAGACATTTCTCAAGGTGGATGACTGGTAGACAACTCACCTTGTATATTAGATGGAAAAATGGATTCACTTTGTCACCTATGAGCCCAGGGGACAGGGGAGGGGGGCAGTTAGCAATCACTTCTTGTTTGCCTTTCATAGTTGTGGTTGTGTGCAACAGGAGTTCCCAGCCGCCATGGTCCCAGTCAGACAGTCTTCGTGCCTCATGGTATTTACTGCCACTTGGAGTCCCTCTGTCATCAGTAAGGTGGCCTGAGTTAGAGGCGTGACATACAAGTGCTCTGAGATGGGCATCCCCAGACGTCCTCCTTTCTAGAGACAACTCATTGGAGAAACGTTGTTTAATGTTTGCATGGTTGGAAGCATCATGGAAAGTTCATGAAAGTAATTATCACGTAACTGCAAAATACCTCCCACTTCCAGCTCTGTGATGGCATTAAAATTGCAAATGTTTTATATCCAGATAATATTAATGATGATGATGGTGGCTAAATACATATCTTTAAACAACAGACTCACAGAGCGAGTCAGCCAAGGCTGGCTGAGGGAACAGCAGATTGCGGGCTCCCACCTCACCAGGATCCCAGTATGCCACGGCAGGTGGAGTGACTGCCACCACCAAGCTCAATCCCCCCACGCCTTTTGGGGGAGCTGTCACTGCCAACTGCGCAAAGTTGAAATGGCTCAAAAGTTCGATGTTCTTACGGTATAGAGGAACTGTTGTGCACACCCTGGTCATCCTAGATAGAGCATCCAAGGAGCCCCTGCTAGCAGGGGAGAAGGGAGATGTTGGTGAACAAGGATTCCCAACACATTTGTGGTTTCTGATGAGCTTTGCAGAAGCACACTTGGATGACTAGACAGGGAGGAGGCTACACACAAGAGGGCATGCCAGCCAGCACCGGAAATCAGTCTTCGAATGTCACAGACAGGCTCGCCCCCCCCCCCCCCCCCCCCGTAACATCACTGAATGAGCATTTAAATTCTCTGGGTTCTGTATCTATAAAATGATTAGAACTATCTTAGGTTACAGACTTGGGTCAGTAGCCAAAGTGCTTGCTTAAGGACCTGAGTTTGATCCTGAGAATACACATGAAAATGCCAGGCATGGTGGGATGCCCTGTGGTCTCAGTACTGGGAGGTAAGAGATAGGTGGCTCCCTGACCACTGGCCAGCCAGTCTAGCCTGCTTGGTGAGTCCCGGGTCAATATGTGTGCACTCACATACAGGAACATTTACACACACCAGTACTATACCTTTTTTCTTTTTTTTTTTCTTTTTTTTTTTTTTTTTTTTTTTAGAATACCTTTTCGTATGCTGGGCAGTGGTGGCTCATACCTTTAATACCAGCACTGGGGAGGCAGAAACAGGTGAATCTCTGTGATCGAGGCCAGCCTCACACAACTGGTTTACAGTTTGCACAGCCGGTTCCAGGACAGCCAAAGCTACACAAAGAAACCTTATCTTGAAGAAAAAAAAAAAACAAACCTAAAACAAGAATGCTTTTGTTGTTGTTGATGATAATGATGATGATGTTAAGAATGCATTTTGGCCCCGAAGAGAAGCTTTTTGGTGTAAGGGCAAGTTTGGCACGGGTATTGTGGCTATCTGGGGTTCAACTTGGTCATCAAACGCATACATCTGTGACATATTCTAGCCGACTTCTGGGAAGTAGTGTTTCCAGATTTTCTAATTTTCCAATGGATCTCTGTTTGCAAGGTTAGCAAAATGCATGCGTTTTTGTGTAAAATCTCCCAATAATTCATATTTTGGAAGCAATGCCAGACACCCTGGGTGAGCTGGAGAAAACCCATCTAGACCTCCTCTCTCTCTGCCCAGTAAGTCACAAATATCAACACATGCCAGCCGTCATTATTATCATCAGCTTTCCTGGGCTCATTCTTGCCATTGGCTTTGGCTGTTGGCAGCAAAACAGCCCAAACTGGAGACTTTCCACCAAGTCCACGTCAGAATCCTAAAGCTCAGTTCACGGTCTGGAACCCTGGGTGCTCAAAACTAACCGTGTACTCACCGTAGGTGGCTTCCACCCTACCTGAACCTAACTAGGCTTGGCCAGCCTGGAAGTTCACTATCCTCTTTATGATGGACTAACAAAACGATGCACGCAGGCAGCCGTGGGGAATGCATTCTTCTTAAAGGGCCTATGTGTCTGCTTGTATGTATAAAACATGTTCTCTGTGTGATGAGTACTGAAGTAATAAGGGCGGCGTGGCTGCGTCCCCAGCACCCCGGCTGTCTGCTCTGCTAGCTTATGCCCCGAAATAACAACACACAAACTGTATTCATTTAAACACTGCCTGGCCCATTCTCTTCTAGGCTAATTCTCACATATTAATTTAGTCCATTTATAATCATCTGTGTGTAGCACCCCAAGGTGCGCTTACCAGGGAGATTCTAGCCTAGTCCATCCTGGGTCGGAGCTTCATCCCGGGAGCGGGGCATGGCGTCTCTCTCTGAGGCGTCTGCTCCCGAGAGAGCTGTGGAGTCTCTGACCTCACTTCCTCTTCCTCCCAGCATTTTGTTCTGTTTACTCCTCCCACCTATCCTCTAACCAATAAAATGGGCCAGGGCAGTGCCTTTATTAGCCAATGACCTTCCTCCATCAGAGTACAGTTTTGTGTGACCATAGACCGGAAGTGTAGACATGGTGACAGAATGATGGACTTCTGCAGGGGGCCCTGGGGCAAAGAAATAGTCATTCAGTTGCATTAAATTTTCATCCCACGGAGAAGGTGAGGCATGCCAAATGCTGACGAGCACGGCCAGAGCTCACTCTGTCCAGGTTCCTCTCTTTTCTCGCCATGTGACGTGAGGGGAGCGGACTCCCTCTCTGAGCCTCATTTGCTCAGTGGGAATAAGGATCAGCTGGGTACCTCATACACACTTATCACGTAACAGCCGTCGTTACTAACATTGGCCCTGGCAGCTTGAGGAAAACAGTCCAGAGAAGAGACTCCCTGCTTACATGACAAGGATGTGACCAGATAGCAAGTTTATGTCATAGTCCTGGACCTATACCTCGAAGACTGACTTGGAGAGATAAAGAAAGCAAATATGAGAACTCTTGGTCCATTGTCCCAAACACAGCCAACGCTATTAGATTGAAATGGCCGAGGTTAATCTGGTTAAATTTACGAAAAGATAATTCACCCTTTTTAATTGGCAATGTTTTTGTTGTGATATCTGCCTAGGAGCGTGTTGGAAAAATGAAGAGCCTGAACAGTTTTTAGACTTGCGTCCATGCATGCGATGCAATGGGCAGCGGGTCCTGAAGCTGCCGTCTTTAGGGTTCTGAACAAGGCACTTTCTTTCTGCCTCGTAAACTCACGGGGTGAAATCTCATCCCTTGATCTTCAAAGTGTGACAAAGAGCTATTGATTGAGAGCATATTGTCATTTAAATTACAATTAGGGATGGGTGAAAGGTGGTTATTCAACAATTCAAACCTCTCTCTGAATGCTGTCAAGGACGACATAACCTTAACCCAAACATACTTCGGAAAACTTCGAAGTTTCGGCGCCTCTAAAATCAATGTGTTCCTCTTAAAGGAAAAGAATCTCATCGTTTCTCTCAGACGGCGCATTCAGTGCTTTTGAATCTGGTGGCAAAATTCTTTCAGTAAGCATCGCTCGTGGTCACACACACAAAAAAAAAAAACTGTGTCTGAACATGATTCTGCCCTTGCGTGTGCACTGTGAGATGAAATAAAATCTTCCAGCCCATTTCCTAGCATAGTTCCAGGCACACGCATCTTTAAAAATGAAGTGCTCTGGGGATGATCTATGTTTCCATTTAGCCTGCTTAGAGAAGGACACTGTTCTTTTGAATGCTAAAATCGCCGAGAACTTGAATGTCTTTTATTGCTGGCTAAACAATGTTGAGTCCTGAAGGCGTTAGGCTGTTGGTATTTTCACCCGCACAATGGAAAGCCTGTGCACGTGCGTGTGCCCCCGCGCATGTGTCTACTGGTGCTCTGTCGGTGACTCGTGCATTTTGCCACTTGCTTTGATGTTGCAGCCACACGTGCAGTCGTGGACACAAGCAAACGTGCCATGCCTCCACTGGCAAACGCTGCACTCAATTACGCAATTTTGGTCCGGCCACGTTCCCAGCAGTTTTCCTGGGCATGTGGATAGCAGAGCAAGAAGTGTGGCTCAGACCTCCTATATAAAGAACACTTCGAATTGGCTTTGCCGAACATCTTCCCTCTTGTCTCGCTATTAGGCATTCATACTTATGTTTCACTCCCAGAATGCCATGCGTCTGCCAGGATGACGTATTATGTCCGAGGTGTCTCTGGCAGCCTCCAGTCCTCGGGCTCACCACTGTGCTAGCAGCAGAAAGTTGGTGAACACCACAAAGTCACCAGCCCTACAGCCCCCCATTTCTTTCTCCAGAATGAGTCATGTATTCGGATGCACACCTCAGGAGTCTAACAGTGGAGCTCACAGCACACACTCAGGGGTACATCATGTTAGGGGTGCCCTGGGCAGGCAGGCGGGCCCCTTCGTTGGTAGAAATCTCCTGACACAGTTTGAATGGGGCCCTCAGCCCTGTGAGTAGTCTTTTTCTTTTTTTTTCTGACCCGTGAAGGCGCACGATTCAAGTACAGTCTCCATGGTCTGTGAGCACATCTGCTAAGCAAATGGGAACATCCAATTTCACGTTTTAGCTGGGGACTGGGTAGAAAAACCACAGGATAACACCTTTATATAATAGAATTCGGAAGTGGGGTAGGGGGGAAAGCTTCGTGGTCAGATAACAGGATCTCATCAAAATTCCACAAGGATCCAGTAAAAGCCAGAAAAAAAGGGACATTGTGGCGCATAAGCAGACACTAGATGACACCCAAACTTTAAAGGTTTCTACTTATGCGAGGAAGGACAAACTAATTAAGGATTTTATTGTACCTGGCATAAGTTTACTAATAAATTCTATTCGAATGGAAAAATAGAAATTTGAAGCCAGAATAGGTTTTTACTACTATTCGGGCAAACATAATATCTAAATGTTTAGAAAATGAACTCGGAGAAATTCATGGCATCTGGGGAGAAGTGAGATGCTCTACCGCCGCCTTGTGGACGGTAGAGGAAGTGCGTCTTTCTCTGAACCAGCCCTAATTTATGAGCCTTGTCAATAAGAGAACCAGACACACATGCATGTGGGGCAGATTAAATATTAATCGAGTTTAGTCAGGAAAAATTATTTTAACCAAAGGAGATCTATAAACAGTCTGCAACTGATTTTGTACTGTATTTCAAGAAAATCTCGACACACACACATGTACACACCCACACTCACACTCCACCCAAGCCTGGGACAAGGCATGAAAGAATTAAATATTAGGGACTAGAAGTCAGTCAGATCAGGACAATCTATCTTACTTAAAAAAAAAGAAAGAAAAGAAAAAACTTCCAGGGATTTCTGTTCATGCTTTGTGAAATTTTGTCATTATGATTTCAAGAAAATTTAGAAAATCTGTTAATTGTCATAGAATTAAATGCAGCACCAGAAAAAAAAAGTGATAAGCAAAAAAATAAAATAAAAAACTGGACATATTCTGGGGTTCCGTCCAGCATTTCAACTTCAAATGTTTATTTAAACATAACTTGAGTTTATAAACTTGTTTTCCAGGGAGACTTATAGTGCTTTCTGATTTTGGCTGGATGGAGGGAGCCCCGCTTGACTTCCTCCTGGCATGTGTTCCTTCCTGAAGGCTGGTGTGAAGCGTGTCCTCTCCCTGGGTCTGTGTCCAGTCACAAGCAGCTACCCAGGTGGGTGGTCCCAGTGACCTGGCCACTGGTGTCAATCAGAGGGCCGAGGGGGCGTTCCTCAGCATCCTAGCCCTGGCACTCTCCGATACCACAGCAGTGCATATACAATAATGTCCACTTCCCAGCCTTCATCTGCTGGACAAGTGGTGGGAATGTCTGAGTGGTTCATTAGGAAAAGAGAGGATTCTACTTTTAGAGAAAAAAATCTCATTTAAAATTGAAAAGAAATCCAAATTTAGGGTTTTAATTCAAGGTCTTATTTTAAAAAATACTAAATCCAGAGAGAAGACAAATAATCTAAGGTCTACACTTCAATTTTCAATGATTTTTATAGTCACTATTAAGTCATTCCCCTTCTTTCCTGGCAGGGGAAGCATTCTCAGATGAACTATATGAAAACCAGATACCACAGCAATCTAAATTTCACCGTGTAGCAGTCCCGTAGTCTAATGATTTGTCTTTATTCCCTTATTCTGGTTTGAGGGAAGAAACGTATACATAGAGTGATTACTAAAATGAAGCAGATACAAACCTACACTTTTGACCGGCAGTCATCAGGGCTCCATTGGCGGCAGACAGGTCTGTGGCTTCCCTGATTTGCTTTCTCTTCTCTTGGAGTGTGACAAACATCACCTAAATGTCACATTCATAGTTTCAGTCCCATTGTTGAAGTAGGGAAGAATTTATGGCCATTCTTCCCTCTCATTGTAGCCAATGGGCAGCTGTATTTCACCATAATGCTTGCACTGCCTTAGGAGGATCCTGACTGCGCATCTTCCCAGGCTCAGGGAATGCCACTCCCGTACACACAGTGCTTCCTGCTTGTGTTCTCATCCCAGTGTATAGCCATGTTGTATTATCAACTATTTCACACACAAGAAAATAGCTCGGAGAGGTTTACTGGGCCAGCCAGGATTGCCCAGATTTTCAATATGTACTTATTTCCAGGGAGAAAAACAAACAAACAAACAAAAAACTTCATTGTCTTTTTATGGTTGGCAAGACTGGGCCAAATATTATTCAAAAATATTCAAGCAAATACTGAACAAATGAGAAAATCTGCTTATTGGTCAAATGTATTTTCGGTGATTAGTGAGTCAAGGCCGCTGCTCTAATAAGGTCAAATCTCAAACACTGCTGGGACATTGGAACTTAAACTATGATGACACAGTTCTTAAACATATGAAAACATGCAGGACCTACCTGCTTGTGACTGAGTAGCTTGACATCTAGTGAAACTCCGACAGCTGTGTTCATTTCTTTCTCTATGAACGCCGAGAATCACATATCGGTTACCCTATCTTTCTTTGGACAAGTGGGCCTACCAAGAAACTTAGCACAAGACGTGATGTTCTTGGCCCCACCACAGTGACTACTGTTACAGCAGATCAGGGAAGACAGAGAGATGAACTATCCTACACAGGTGACAACCAGAGTTGTCACACCCTGGAGTGCCCTCCTGAGCAGCACTGATGGACACAAGTATTATCTGAGTCTTCAGGGACATGAAGCCTCTGAGTACGGGGTACTCAAATGCAAAGACGTGCTTTAATATTTTACAGAGAGCAGAAAAATGGGTATTGTGTGCAGGGCTGGGCAAAGATAACAGCTTCCTAACCCATGAGCTCTGAAACAGGAGGAACATGCCCCGAGAATGAATTCTGTGATGGACTCTGCAGCCTTAGGAAGTTTGACCACAAGTGTGAGCAACTGCAACTGCAGGTGGATTTGGGGAATGAGAGCCTCTTCCCTTCTTCTGTCTTTATCCCCTCTATCTCTCCTTCCATCCTTCCCTTTTGTCCTCTTCTATCTACCTTCTTTCCTCCCTTTCTCCCTCCCTCACTTCCTTCCATCTTCATTCCTTCTTCCTCCCTCTCCTCCAGCTCTCCCTTTTCTCTCTTCCTCCTCCTCCTCCTCCTCCTCTTCTTCTTCTTCTCTCTTTCTTTCTTCTTCTTCTTCCTCTTCCTCTCTCTTCCTCTTCCTCTTCCCCTTCCCCTTCCTCTCTCTCTCTCTCTCTCTCTCTCTCTCTCTCTCTCTCTCTCCCTCCCTCTCTCTCTCCCCTCTTATTAAGAAGTAAGTAGGAGTTTGAACTTACCTCAGTCATGGTGTGTCAAGTTTAATTTTGATGACATCACGCCCTGGGCTTCTCCACAATAAACTCCCACTTTTCCACAAGAACTGTCAACCTCAAGGAGAAACTCCCAGTCTGGGCAAGAATTTCTGTAGACAGGGAAGCAAGGACTTTTGGGGTCAATAGTTTCTATATTTTAAATAAACCAAGCACGACAAGAAGGATGCATTGAGAAGCATGAGAATTCGCCAAGAATCTGGACTCTCCCACCTAAGCCTTATTTCTACAGGTGACCCAGGGGACAAGGGTGCTGTTAGACCAAGGTTTATATATAGCCTGTCTCCATCTAATACTCCAACAGAGTCTCAGACTCTGCAGTGGAGTTAGAATTGATGCCTGGGTGGGGTGGTATACAACCTCCTTAAGCAGGATTACGTTTAAGTGTAAGACAGACCATAGTAAGTTTAAGGGTTCTCTTTTTACCCAAAGACTACATCCTTGGGCCGCATCAGAAAGTCAGCAATGAATGGAAGAGTAGAATTTCACAAAATTGTAATTAATTCATAAACATGTCTTTAAAAAGCTGGGACTTCATCTGAACCAAAGAAACGTTGGTGCAAATTAAAAAAAGTGCTGTGCTCAATCCCTCTACTTCATTTTCCTCAGTTTGTTTCTTCCTGTATTCATGCAAGCCGGGATGAGTTAGACCAAGATATTAACAAGAGATGCGTTTGCCGTCTTTCCCCAAAGGCTTCCTTCATTCACGTAGGCCTCTAATATCTGTTGTTCGAGCTGTGTCGTCATTGTTTCGCTGGAATGTTTGTGTTATTAGAAACACATTAGGCAGTAAGCAAAAACACGTGCCCAGCAGCCTCTTTAGGAGATTTTGCGCGTGTTTTTTTCTGTAGTGGAAACAAAAGAATAATGGCCAGAAGCATCCAGCAACTTAGCCTCATCTCTATCTTATTAAGGTCGTAATCTCAGGAGAGCACTCCGGATTCAAAAGCTATTTGCAAACTGCTTTGTGCCTTTTTTTCCCCCTTCATGTAATTTCTCACAAAGCACTGCAGCGTACAGGAGGTGGGGGAAATAGAGAAAGTCGCGACGTGAAGGAGTTCTTTAGTTTTCCCTCCAAAATGCCTGCCGGGTGACAGGAAATGCTCAGGGAGGTTGTGATTTGTGCTTCTCATTTGATAATGGAGGGGATTTTTCCATTTGGTGCTTTTAGCTTGTAGGAAAGACTTTGAAATTGGTGATGTACCTTGATGAGTTGGGATTATCGTAATGTGCTGAAACTAAGTCTTGTCACAGTGTGTTTGCACCCCTAATACAATAAACTGCATCTCTTCGGGACGGAAGTACATAAAATCAGTCCATGGAAACGCGACTTCATTATCTGCTTCAGCTCAATGGTGTCTGAACGTCTTTTACTAGAGAGACGTCTTAAGTTTGTGACACTTAGGTTGGGACAGCCATCTGTTTATTCATTGAACATTTCCCGAGTGCCATGTTGCCACTCTCTTCTTACTGTGTGGGGGGATGAGCCAGGGTCCATGAGTTCCAAATCTGAGGAGCATTTAAGAAATGAGGCAGTGAGTCTATGAGAAACTAAGAAAAATGGATTGAAGCTAATATGTGAACCAAGTGGTCATATAAGTGGCCCGTGAGTAAGAGGTCGCCATTGGTATGTCGATGAATAGAGGCTGCCTGAGTCAAGAAAGGTGAAAGGAAAATTCTGGAAAGCCCTGAGTGCACAGAGCAAGGCTGGCAGACTGATATTTAGAACAATAGTCATGTGCACAGGTCTTCATGTCCAGAGTAGCCACGCCTCCCAAGTTCCCTAAGAGAGTCCTAGTGGTCTTGAAACTAAGGCCAACTGTTAGCATCTGACCTTATAGGAAAGACAAAGCCCTTGCCTAATTTTAAATGGACAGGTATGATTTGGTGTTGGCTGGAGGTAGCATGGTCCAGTCAGGTTAAAGACTTTCTAGGGGTGTATTGGAGACTGTGTTTCTAGATGTCACTGGCATGGAAGCGGATGGACGCGGTAAAGTGCATGCCCTTTCTGTGTGGTGGACATCAGCTGGTCGGATGAAGAAAGCCAAGGAGCCAGTGAGGGATCCGGGTACGGTTTGGTGGCTAGAGTAGCTGCTCTGAAACCATGAGGACCTGAGTTCCACCCCTAGAATTCATTTTAAAACAAAGCTAAGCAAACAACCAAATGACAACAACAAAGAACGCAGCCTTGCCTGGTGGTATTCGCTTTTCTAATTCTGGGACACAGAGTCAGGGGGACACCTGGGGCTCGTTGCCCAGTCAGCTACCTGAACGGGGGAGTTCCAGACCAGTGAGAAAAATGAGGACGATGGTGCTCCTGAAGAATTAATTAGGTTAGGGGCTGAAGTCTGGTCTCCATAGACACAAGGACACATGCACGCACCCTCCAACTCACAAGGGAAGGGGAATTCTTCAGTTTCTCCCTGCCTTACTGTTTGAGCTGCACCATCTCTCCTCATCTCCTACCTTCAGAGCTGGGTTGACATCATCAGCTTCCTCAGTTCTAGAACACTGAGACTTACACTGCATTACACGTCTTGGCTGCTTGAGTCTCTAGCCTAGACAAGACAAGAGAGCATGGGTTTTTTTCAGCCCCCGTCACCTTGTGACTGAACTTACCACAGTAAATCTCTGTGTTTAAACACACACTCCCAGCCTCTGGTGGCTTCTGTTTTGGTGGAGATCTCTGAGTAATGCAGATAATGACTCAGACAGAGCTGATCTATCAATTTTATATGACCACCTCCTCTTTTGCACCAAGAATGGACTTCATTGTGGGGACAATTTATAGACAGGCCATCATCACTCTCGTAAGCGCTGCGTTCCTTCTCGTGTGCACTGAGACAGGAACAAAGATTTCAGAAATAGTGGCCTTCAGTTATCAGATCAACAAATAGGTTTATCTGGCAATTGTTCTCATTAAAAAAAAAAGTTTATGGGAATGGACATTTTTTTTTAATGCCCCTTAGAGGTTACCCAAGTGACCTCATTCTTTCCAGATTTAAAACTACGTTTAAGATGAAGCTGTGTGAGTTATTTTGCAAACAACCTGAACTAAAGCCTACAGGTCACCAAACCCATTTGCAGACTTTAAAATTAGTTCCACTAAATTGTCTTCCTTTAATTATGTCCCTCCATCCTATCATCATCTCCCATAAGACTCTGGTCATACGGCATGTGACATTACTGAAGGACTGACTTTCTGCTTTCGCCTTCTCGAGGAGCTGGTGTCATGGAGCACATGCAGTCACCGAAGAGCTCATATGCCCCCAGCACATCTTTGTCCAGAAGCATAGAAATATTCCTCTTCGTTCAGCAACTCTACTCTTCCTTAGGAGAAAAGCAAACCAGTTGAGCTTGTGACGAAGTCACTAATTAGAGGGTTCCAGTTTGCAGGTGAGCTGGTGTTCAGGGTGCCTTTCCCTCTTGGCTGTTGGTAGTGCAAGGTCTGTTTCGCTCCACCTCCACCATCATGATTGCGTTTCTGAGAGCCTCCCGTGCCTTCACACATGTTTCTTTCTTTATTTCTAATAGGCATGTGTCCACGTCACTCCAAATATTTTCAACATGGTGGAGACATAAGATAATTCTCCTAAAAATCTCCTTCTTATGGGGGTTAAGTCTATGAAAATAAATGTTAAATAATGTTTCAAAGCCGCATTTCCTACTGTAAAACAGCTGAAGGAATTAGAATGGTCCAGAACCCCAATGGTTGGCTATAACTACCTTCCTTGAACAACTATACTTTATGGGAATGAGATAGGGAGTGTTAAAGAGTCCTAAACTTCTCTGTAATTGATCTAAACATGGTGCCATGGTGTGTATCTGATTGGGTTTTGCCACCATACTGGAGACTGTGTCCCTGCTTGGTATCCGTTACTCTAGAGTAAACACAACTGGTAAGGCAAGAGCAAGACCAGCAGGTCTCAGCTTACCTCCCTCATCGCCTTTTCTGTCCTTTACAATCAGCAGAACGTCCAGGCTCCCACTAGTGATTTTTAACTAAAGAGGGAATATTTATCCCATGGTCACCACATCTATGAGGATCAGAGAGGGAGGGAGGGAGGGACACAGAGAGAGAGAGAGAGACAGAGACAGAGACAGAGACAGAGAGACAGAGAGAGACAGAGAGAGACAGAAAGGTCATCCATTCATTTTTTTAAAAAAAAAATTTCTGTGGTCAACAGGTCTTTAAAGGAGATAATATTCAAATAATTTTTTTCTTTCTCCTCTCTCTCTCTCTCTCTCTCTCTCTCTCTCTCTGTCTCTGTCTCTCTTTCCCCCCCTTTCTATTTCCTTAACATTAAACATTTTGGTGGCTTAAAAGGGTTTAGTCAATTCTAGGACACGGATAGTGAGGGTTCCAGCAATGCCTCTAACCCTAATGTCATTAAATGTTCAACAATGATGCTAAAATAAGTAGATTTTTGGAAGTTATGTCTTTGAAGTTTCATTAATTAGTCATATCATTGGGAATATATGGCTAAAGTAAATTACAGTGTTTAAAATATCTACTCTTTCAATGTGAAAAATGAAAGGATCCTGCTACCTTGTCTTTATACTAATGAAGATATTATTAATTGGTTTAGCAAAAACATAGATCTAACCATAATGTGCAACAGTTATTAAAGATAATTAACTACAGATCATTGGTTTGAAACATCTAGTCCAAAATGATTTCTGAAGGGCACATTATTCTATGAGATAAAATAATTAATTTCTAACTGCGGCATGAGACAACTGTGGCATATCCAGCGTTTTAATTTCTTTTGTTCTATTCTCAGGGTACCCTGACTGTTTTAGGTTGTGAAAAGCTCCTGTATCTCACAGTGAGCCTGTTCAGCATGTTTCACGTAGATCTTTCATGTCTATGGGAAAGAAAAAAAGAGAGAGAGAGATGATTGAAAGAAAAGGACTCCCGATGACATTAGACCTAATAAAAAGCCCACATACCTTCGGCTGCTTTTTAGTAGAGAGAGTGGGGTGCAGGAAATCAAACAAACAGAAAACCAAACAAGCGACTTTAATGAAATACACCTTTCAGACACATCCCTTATGGAGCTGGCTGTGGAAAGCCAAGAGTCTCCCATTTGCAAAATAAATATGGGAAAATACAAGTGCGGACAATTGCCAAGCACTCCTGGATTAATGCATAATGTAATTATGTGCATACGAATAAAATTAAACAAGGGCTGTAAAAGCCACGGAAGCAGCTGAACAGGAGGTGCTCCTTAAAAGCTCTGGGACTGGAGGCAAAACACGCCGGTTAAGTTGCTAAACAGCCTTGTTTGGTGTTTACAGCTTGCCTTCAGTTCAATTAAAAGGAAGACATTAAGGCTCAGATAGATACTCATGATAGCTTAAGGAACACTTAAACAAATTATCATGATAATTTTTAATAATGACTACTGAACGAAGAGGTTCACTGGCTATGAAGTTAGAGGTCTGTTGATATCAATGTCAGATGTAATGTCCGGATTGAAAAACATTCGTTATAATGCATTCAGGAATTGGCTTTGTGTAAAGCCCAGAGAGAGACATAATACCGATGCCTTGAAGAAGCAATTCAGTCTTATAGTAAGTTTAAATTTGTGGGACGCCTGGAAAAGGCCATCTGTTTGGAATCCCAGCACAGGAGTAGGACATAAAAAGATTATTTTTAGAAATATTAATAATATTTTGTTTTAATCCAGCCAGTGTGCACCTGCTAAAATAGGACTCTTAAAAAATTCCACAAAAATAATGGCTTTTTTTTTCTTCTAGAACTGAATTTGGGAAACACAACTGAATGAGGAATTTCTGAACTTGATGAGGAAGAACAAGCCAAAATGTTTAATACATGCCTTGTTTTTGTTTCTTTCTTCCTCTTTGTTTTTGTTTTTGGTCTGACATATAATAAACGTAGAAATCCTTGAAAGATTTAAGCACACAGGGAGAATCTGTTTAGTGGCTGAAAGCAAGGAAAGTCATTAAAACTTTCTTTGCATAGACCAACCATTTGAAGGCGGCACTAAGACCATTAAAAAGAGCAAAACCAGGAGGAGCCAGGCCTCGTGACACACAACCTGTCCTTCCTGCACTTGGGGTCTGAGGTTAGAAGCACTGACAGTTCAAAGCCGGCCTGGCCTGGATCACACAGTAAGAATCTGCATTACCCCCCTGCCCACACACACACATACCAGCCCAAATACTCTTTGGCGAGCACTTGAGGACCCAGCTTCTGTATCCTTACACAGATTTGCAGCATTCATCAGAACAATGAAGGCTCCAAGTTGTTCCCAGTCACCGTACGCTCTTAACGCTTAAAATGTTCATCTTCCCGGAACACTGACTCCTTGGGATTTCCTACGTCTCACACTTAGGGAACATACATTCTTTTCAGTTTCAGACCCCCCAAGTCCCTGTGAGCACTCCAGGGAGGATGTCACCTTCTCTCCACTTACATCTTTCTCTTCACTGAAACCCCTCCTGAGGCCTTTGTTAGACTGTTACAATGTAGTGTTCAGGTTGCCTTACTATCTTTCTTAGGGACATTATTTTAAGTATGTAGAATAAAACAAAGAAAACCTGTACCTAGAAAACTAGGGCTGAGGGCCCCTGAGGAGCATATAGCCTGGCTAACAGTGCAGCTGAGACAATAGTTCCTGTCCCTAGCCTAGGGAAGGGTGGGCTTTCCCAAGGTCATATGGGCACTGACAGTAAAGTTGGAGCTTGTCTGAGTTCTTGTGTCTTTTTATCCAAACCAAGAGGGTTCCCACTCTCTGTGTGCTGCCACACATTTGTATGTGTTTGGGTGTATGTGTGCATGTGTACATCATGAGTACATGCGTGGTCTATATGCATGTGCCACGTGTGTGTGCATGTTTGTACATGTGATTGTGTGTGTGTGTTGTGCATGTGTGTGGGGTGGAAGTTCACCTTACTTGTCTTCTGAAATCTTTTCTTCATTTGGGGTCCACCATGTTTCTGGAGGGAGGGCCTCTCACTCTTTTTCCAGAAACTGATTCTATAGCTCTGGCTGGCCGGAAGAGCCCCGGCCTGTCCAGTTCCCAAGGTGTGGACTACAAGGATGTACCACCACACTTGGCTTTCGTGCAGGGCTTTGGGGGATGGAGCTAAGTCTTCGCTACAGACTGAGCTGTCCCACTGCCACTGCCGTTCTTTTCTTTTTGCACGTTGTCTAGCTGAAATTACCAAATGCAACTACAGGCTCCCAGCTTGCAGCCAGCAAGCTGCCTTTAGCATACAAATGTATTTGTTTGTCTGCCCAGAGTTTAATTTAAAAAATATAAACAGTTGCCAACGTTTCAAATTTAGAAGATTCTGTATAATAATTTAAATTCCGTTCCTGAGGAAACAAAGAATCTTATAGCACGGGCCTGAAGATGGCCCCTTGGCTGTCTGAAGAGCCAGTTGATTCTACTTCTCTTAGTGTCCCCTTGACAGGAAGCAACAGTCAGCTTTAAGTGATTGTCTCGTTCACGATGTTGGTTGATTTGGGGGTAGGGTTGCTGGCCTCTTATATTTTCACTGTCTGTTGCGAGGGTCTTATAAATGGCTCTTTTCCAGCTGAAAAACTTCATCTCTGTGATCAAGGAAGTACTTCTGGTTAATGCTCAGAACACTGTCTTGTCAACCCTCTTGGGGACCTAACTGTAGGCATGCATTCCCAGGGACATCCAGGGCTCGCCACAGTACACGTCTAGATATCCCGCATTCAGTCAGTGGAGCTGGCTGTTGTTCCTACCCCAAGTGTGGCAGCAGATCTGTGCCTCCTCTATTGAAGAAGGCCCAGAAGGCAGCTAGCACCCCACATAATGATGTGATCAGAGGACCATCTTTCCTTTTTATCTTCACATAGGAAAGACACCCCAAGTGCTTGGAAAAGTGGCCCAACGGTTCAAGTCATTTACCAAATGGCGTTCCTTTCCCCTCCACTAGACTTTAATCTCTGCAGCCTCAGGACTGCGTGATGGATGCTTATATTCCAGAATGACCCTCCCCATGAGTCACACCACTACCCAGCTAGGGATAAGCTTTCCTGAGGAAGGCAGCTTCGCGTCTAGCACATTCCTGGAAATCTGAGCGCAGAGACGTCCACCTCGGCCGTGTCCACTAACAGGGCCGTGAAAACAGCCAGAGCGCTGCTTCTCTGGCCTCCTCTTGGCCTGTCGGCTGTTCCTGGAGCCGGCCTTCCTCTGTGGCCCTACAAGTGAGTGGAAGGGAGGTGATGGATATGCTGGGATCAGATGGGGAGGTGGAGCCATCTGCTCTAACTCCCAAGTTATTTTTGGCTCAGTAGCTGCAGCTTTGGTTTGGGCCTTTTAACAGTTCATTTAACTGAGGAGGAAGGAGTGGATTCCAAGTGAGAGAACCAACCGGTCTGCTGTCGGTGAAGGTTTGCTCCGTCTTTTCTGACTATCGTCTCCACACACTGACCCTTTCTCGAAGTCACTTTATTCATTTATTTATTTATTTATTTATCTATCTATCAAATCTCAGATTCCATTTTCCTTATTTTTTTCTGGCATTGATTTTCCCTCATGGACGGCCGAGGAGTCAGGTGTTGCCAGCATTGAGTCCAGCATACTTACCACCCACAATTTCTTACGCATGTGCTATTTGAAATGATCAAGACGCAGTGTCTTCTCAGTTATTTGAACTGTGTCCCAAAGTATTTCCCAGGTCTATAATGCCACAAATAGGCCCCGTGAATATAGTTTTGCTGCAATAATTTCCAAGAAAATCTTTGAGCATCGTTTGATTTTTTTTCATACATTATTCCGTGGGAGGAGGGGGAGGGGTGGAGTCATTCAGTTATCATAGTCTTTCCTTTAAAATCCACACCCATTCAACATGCTCTTTTCTTCCTTCCCTTCTCCACCTCTGCCCTCTGGGCCCTGTCCCTTTAAAAGCCATGATTCTGGCGTAAGTATGTGTTGGAGACCATGAGCCAGGCAAAAGGAGGCTTTACGGAAGTGGTGTGGGGAAGGTGACACAGATTCGTGTCACAGCAGTAGAAAGGGACAGACCCTGGGAGTGGAGGTGGTGACAGAGAGGATGGGGAGCCATGAGACATGGGGCGAGGGTCAGTCACAGCAATCCTGCATGGGAGCTGGACACTCTGCAAGCTAAGAGCTTATTTTCACCTTAGAGAATGAAAACAAAGTCTCCTTTGCCCCTCGGCCCAGTCAGCTTCTCTTCCTGGATGGGATCACGTGACTTCAACCCACACTGGATGTTGCCTTCCTTTCGGCCAGTGCAGCTGGATCCCTACAGAGACACTTGCTTTGTGGTTTGCTGGGTTAATGCCACAAGTGTATGCTAACCTCTCTCCTGCCACCTTCCCTTTGCACTGTTCTAATGACACTTTGCCCTTAAAACTGCAATAGCAAGGACAGTAAAGAAAAGGTTCTAACTTGGAAAAGAAATGCATATCTGGGTAGAAAATAAAATGTACTTAGCAGCTATTTGTTGCTATGACAGTCATGTGCTATGGGAAAACAGATTTTAAAGAAGTCAGAAAACGGAAGTACTAATAAAAAGATCTAAGAGCAGGGGGTTATTAACACAAATGAAGAAAATTGTGCTTTAATCAATTCACACACATACACACACACAAATATACACACTCACACCCACATGTATGCATGTGCTCCCGTGATTCAGGTAACTGATTTCTCCCTTCTCAGCTACAATCGCATCCCATTTAGCCCAGATGCAGCCTTGGGGTTCTGCTCAGTCCTATGACCCTGGTAGGAAAAGACCTCACCGTTGTTGGACCTGGACGAGGAAGGGGAGATGAAATCTCTGTACAGGTACTTACATCTTCATTTCTGAAGGTTAATGGTCTTTGAGTGGTGGGTCAATTTTTGTGGAGGCTCAAAGGTCCTTCTAACATACCCGTGCCTTCCACAGAACTAGCTCCGCCTGCTTTTACGTGATTGACAAGTGAGAGGCCCATGGCTTTGAATGTCTCAAGTCAGGGAGCTTTCTGAGGAAAAGTGGCACCACCAGACTCCAGTGTGACTATCAGTGTTGTTAGTTAGCAGGGTGCCTCAAGGGAGCTACACGGATTCCCGTGTTCACTTCCCAATAGAGTATCAGTAACAAACTGTACTCCCTCCTTGAGGGTGACTGCACACCAGGAAGTTGATGGCTACCAGACTCAGGCGGCTCTAAGACGTCGTTTCTGGACGAGTACCACCGATGAGGGAAGTTTCCTGGGGACAAGATGCTGACACACTGTGGATTTGCTCATGACAAAGGGGAGAGTTTTTGCTCTTCTCCGAAGGCAGCTGCTCCTTTCAGCTCTAGCCAGCATATTTTCCCCCACAATGGAAAAAAAACCCTCAGACCTGGGATTGCCAGATTTTCCGGGAAGCTGGAAATCCGGGCTTTTATGTAAAACCTCCCAATTTTTACTTTTTGGCAATTAATTCAAAACTTAAAGCATGGTCAAAGCCAAAGAAAACACATCTGCAGCCACACCGGCCCCAGGAGCCTCCCGCAGTGACCTCTGATGGATGCGGACATGTTTGTAACAGAGACGGCCTCATTATAACTATCCCACAAATATTTGTCTCATCTTTTCCTTGTCGTACCCAACATGAGAAAAGAAAAATAAGCAATTTGAGTGTTTCAGAGAGTCACCCGATTCTTCAGGTTTAAGGAACTGATTTATGACTTAGACGGAGGGCTAACATGTTTAGTCTTAGTCACTGTTATGCTAACATGCTTAACTTGCCTATAGGTTGTTCTTTGGAAAGTTTCATTGGGTTCTCTGACTTTGTGCATAAGTTTAAATTTTTGTCAGAGGACCAAAAAAGAAAAAGAAAAAAGGAAAGCAGCCGAGAAGCTTGTGAACCTTGTGAATTATATTAAGGAGACGTATCTATTTCTTCACCTTCTTTTCATTAAAAAATTAACAATTGTATATATTCATGTGCTACAGCATGCTTTGGCATATATTTATATTGTGAAATGGCCAAAGACACCATATGTGTGTGTCTGTGTATGTCTGTGTGTGTGTGTCCCTGTGTCAGTCTGTCTGTCTCTCTGTGTGTGCGTGTGTGTGTGTGTGTGTATGGTGATAATACTTACCATCTACTCCTTACGAATGTTCAAGTCTAGATACATTTCCTCAACTGTGGTCATTGCAATGCACCTGAGTCCTGTACACTCATGCACGATGTCTACAGAAATTCTGCTGCCCAAGAGCCCTCTAATCTCCGATTTTGAGCTTGCTTGGAACCACAGGAAATCCGTGCTTCTTGATGGTAGTGCGAATGAGTTCTTCTGGATTCCAGGGGTGCCTTAGATGTTCCCTGATGATCTTTAGAGGAGCAGGACCTGGCTACAAACGCGAACGCTGCGTCTTCAAGCTACTCCCTCCCAAAGCAGCCCAACTTACTTTTTTTTAACTATTGCATGCCAACAAAACAGGTTGCTTAATTGGTTTGACCTTTCACAGTATTTTTTAATTTTTCAATCTTCGTTTCATGGTTCCATCTGGCCCTTTAAAACGACATCTGGTTAACTGTACTTAACCAGCTGATCACTGTACAGTTATTTTTAAATGTAATGTATGCTTAAACAGATGTTATTTTTATAGATGTGGATCTAAACTGCGCTTGTGTACGTGCTATGTCTGCATAAACTCTTTCTGCAATTCAAATGTTGACACCCAAAATTACAAGCCAGAATGCGTCTGAACTCCACCGTTATGGTACCGCACTTCTGTGCGGCCTGGTAGGTAAACAGCAATTCAATTCTTTTTTCTCTCTTCATTGCACATAAATAAAACATTAGCATTTAGTTTATAAAGTGATGAACATTTTGCTGTGTTGGATTTAGCTTTATAAATACAACTGCTGTCAGCAAGAAAAAAGGATTTATTGAATAAATAATAAGAAAGCTAAGGGAAAATGAAAATATATATATTATGCAAAACATGGTGTCTGTCAACAGGTCACAGAGGGGCTTCCATGCTCCTGGTATTGCTGCGGGAGATAATTCCATCTTTTGGAACATCAGCCATGAGAAGCCGTGGACTTCATTTCTGTGTGCCTCGGGTTGAATCCAGGAAGGAGGCTAGAGCAAACGGGTTCATTTATAAAACTCTAAATGCTTAATTTCCAGGCATAATTAACATTTCTGAACCACTTAAAACCTTTTAACCAAAGCAATGGAATACACTAGGAGCACTTGATTAAAAAAAAAAAAAAAAAAAAAAAAAAAAAAAAAAAAAAAAAAAAAAAACTCTAGTTGGCCATTCCATCCCACAGTTTTAGTTTAAAGTTTATTTTTCCTACTAGAACAAAACAGAGAAGACAATAGCAGTTTTCTAGGCAGCAAGCTCTTACTACTTGTGAAAGCATATTAGCTTCTGGGACCCCTAGTTGGGTGGAGAATTCAGTCTCTCCAGCTGAGAGATCACCCCACAACCTGACAGTGGATATTTTGCATATGACCCCAGGTTGCATCCGACTTGAGACAAAGAAAGTGGTCACAGTTGACAATATTTTGTCAAGAACTTTGAGAGACTCACTCTCAAGGTTAAAAATTGCTGTTATACATAATACCTCGGTAATTGATAGACATTTTCGCTCTCCAGAGTCCATTTTCTGTGAAAAACACCACAGAACATCTGTTCACGAACAGTCCTTCTGTGAAAACACTGACACAGGTCCTGAGCGTCTCCGGGCTCAATTCCCCCGCCATGTGCAGATGGCTCGTTGTATTTGTACAGCTGAAGCCTGGGCCGCAGAAGCCAGCCGGATCTCCAGGTAAGAATTTGGGCAGGCACAGTGGCTGCTCCAGCCATCCCCAACCTGTTCAAGGAGCTCTCTCAGACACAAAGACAAATTGTTTCAAACCAACTTGTGGGATCCAATGAAAAAATCACCTTGGGCAATCAACACGTATCTCTACAGAGATAAGGACATTGCAGGCTTTTCAAAGATTCCACCGAACGTATTAATCAAAACCTAATTAGGTTATGACGGGATTTGGGAAACGAAATAAGACTGATCATTTGTGTGTGTGTGTGCCTGTGTTTAGTGTGTGATGTTAAGCTGCCATTCATTATTACAATAAAAAGCGAGTTTGGTATGAAGGGCTTGAAAAAAATTAATGTTGCATGTTTCAATACTGTCCAAATGAGGGAAAGTGTCCTGATAACGCATGAACTACTTCCTGCATAATCTCCTTTCTCTACTCCTGTTTCACCTGACTTGACATAACAATGGCCTGCAAGGATGCAGTTTTTGAACCCAGCCTTAGTAGAGACACACAAGATTTTCAAATGCTGGCAAAGCCTTTGCTGCTTTTTAAATCTGGCTCCTTCTCTTAACCATTAAGGCATGGATCTTTTACTTCTTGCTGAAGCCATAGTCTAGAAAGTGGATGAATTTTAAAGACATGCTTAGCTTGTTTCCCAAAACCTGAACAAATGACCTGAAGGCAAAACAGAATGCTGGAGTTTCCCCAGAGTGTAGGAACCCCAAATCACCCAAATAAACAGACCAAGGACACTGTTGACCCAGGTATCCCTGGTTTAGTTGTACCACTCTTTGCTTGAAACAAAATACTTTATTTTGGTGAACAGAATGAGTAGATTCTTGGTTCATTTGAGCACCTGGGGTTAGAGAAACTGCCCAAGTCTTAGAGGCTCTTCCCTGCCATAGCACTTCCTACCTCGAGCATTTCAAAGACACTTTGGTGCATTCATGAGTCCTCTATTTACAGTGGCCCTTCAGGTTAGCTATGAAATTTGGCATGGAGTTGATAGAAAAAGCAATCAATCATCCATGGCCAAGTGTGACATGGGATGGTAGTCTAACTGGGGCAAATAGAGATCAACCAAGAATCCTCTGGAAAAAACCCTTCTAGAGGATGGATAGTTTGGGGGAAATCTCTTTCTCTACTTGGGAGACAATACAGCTGTGTTTTCTTTCATATAACAAACCTCACTGGAAATACAGGAAAAACACTCAAAATGAAAATAGTCTTGGATCACATACCTAATGTCTTTTCTCCAAACATTAAACCATAGGGCTGTTAAGATTCAGCGACATGATCAGGACTCACAAAAGAACCAAGCTCAAGTCACATTTCCATTGGTGGAAATGCCGGATCACAATAGGCAAAAGTGTTCTGGGTTGGGTTGTTAGTTTCTGTTTTCTTTGTTCCTTTACTCTTGTTCTTTGAGAGTGTATTTGTTTTGCTTTCCTGCAGTTCTAGGGGCAGAACCCAGCACCTTACATGTTCTCCCCTACTCCCGAGGAACAGCCCAACCAATTTCTTTCTTGGCTCTAAATTTTTTTTGTGTTTTATTTCTAGGAAAATTCAACGTGGAAACTTGTGCCTCATCTTTTCCTGATTATGCACACACAATGGCAATAAACGCCTAAATTTGTTGGGATGATTTATCATATTTGACATTATGGAAATATTTATAGTAGTGAGAAATGAAAATAATATCAATATCTAAAAGTAGAGAGCTGATTAGCTCTTGGCATGTGAAAATTATGTCACTATGATAGGCAAGAAAAAGCCGAAGTAGCAAATTGTATATATGCCATACAATCTCAACTAGATACGTTGTACAGAGAAGCAGGGAAAACAGACCTGGGAAAATAGAACAGATTGATACACTAAACAGAATGATGTCTGGGTAGTTACTCTAGAAAGTTTTATCTTTGGCTTTTTGTATTCTGTATTTTCTAAGTGTTATATATTGAATATACATTATTTTAATGATCAGAAGATATGAATAGAAATCATAAAATCACTTTCTCTTTTATAAAGCTTTTCTTTGTGGTAGGGAGATGGCTCAGCTGGTGAAACTCTCCCAATGTTAACATGAGGACCTGAGTTGATATCCTCAGTGTCCATGGAAAAATTGGATATGATGGTGTGTGTCTGTCACCCCAGCTCTAGGCTGGGGGAGCCAGAGATAGGTGTATCTCTGATAATCAGCCAGCTCAGCCAAATACATGTTTTCCTGGTTCAGTGAAAGACCCTGTCTCAAAAAATAAAGATGAAGATGAATCAAGGATGGCATGTGATATTGACTCCCAGCCTCCACGTACCTACATGTACAAGTTCATGTGCACTTGAAACACATCCTTATTCACTGCACATACTTCCCACACAAAAACATGTGTTAAAGAATCACAGTTTCCGTATCTTTGGGCAAGACTATGCATATATATGAAATATATTGAGTTATCTTTTAATAGAATTATTACCAAGCTTAGAAAGGAACATTTGGAGAATTATACCATTCTCCTGATGAGGTAACTTTGTAGATAGTCACATTTGCTTCCAGGATATTAAATTAATGTCCAAAGATGATCTTGGTGACTCTCTCAACCCTTGCATCATCCTTCTTCTTTCTTTCTTTAATTAATATTCATTGATTGTTAACTCTATAGTCAGAACATGGACCAATACAGAAGTGCTCTGATAGAATTTGTACCCTGTGAGAGAAAACAGTCAAGGAACAAGTCAACTGACCTGCACCTGAGCATGAGAGGCTGCCATGCATAGCTGGGGGCGGGGTCCCTGTCACTTGTAGAGGGAAGCCCCCTAATCAGCTGTGACAATTGTTTTTGAACTTGAAAATATAAGCATGAAGAAGCATTTGCCCAAGTATAGGATGAAGCTGGAGGGAGAATGATGCCTCCTGGACAATCTGCTCTCCCTTCCATTCTAAACTCTTTCCAGACCTTAATAGTGCTCTATAAGTAGGTATCACACATACTGCTGAATGGGATGGATTTCAAATATGCATCATTTATGTCTTCTATACAATAGGAAATAGGTTGACTGAGTTAAATACTACCAGTCATCCTCACTGTGTGTCTGAGAAGTACCTGTCTTCTGCAAGAGCCAGGGTTCTTAGGACCATACAGACCCTGACCCACCTTTCCTGATCACTGGCAGCTTTACTCATAGAGATAAGGTGATATGGGGTAGGTTAAAGTACATACTCAATTTATATGGAGTACAAATGTGTCTCTATATTGGGCCTTGTCTTAAAGGTAGCAATAGATATGAATTAGATCCCACAGCGTTAGACCTAATTCCTATCACTGTATAACAATGAAATTTCTAACTACCTACAAGCAATACTAAGTGATCAGCCAGAGCTGTCAGCATATGTAGCTAACTGCTTATAATTCTTGCTGTTTTTCCTCAATAAAACTATTTTGGCTTGGCCCCAACATCATCAGAAAGACTAGACATAACTTGGTCCAAACCACTCATTCTTTTTGCATTTGTAGCCATTGCTTTCCCTGAAGAGGATGCCCACCCATTTGGAAGAGAGTTGAAGAGAGAAAGAATGTTTGCCTTGAGGGATGCCAGAATGACTTTGAGCTCAAATGTTTGACACATCAGATTGATAAAATCAAGCATTTGGTCCCTTAAAAACATGAACAGTACTGTCCACCAGTCTGGCAATAAGGCCATCTCTACTGTGAATGAGGACAAACAAAACCGGGTTGAAGAATATAGTCTAGTAGTAGTAGCTGTGATTCCATAAAAGATGGCCCAGCGATGGAAGGACCACGGTGACAATTGCAAACCTTCCCTCTTCAAAACAACCAGACTTTGAAACTAGTATTTCCAGTGTGTGTTATTTAAAAGTCTATCACAGGTAACTATCGCCTTGCAGACGGGTATAATTGATCCTACTCATATCAACGGCAAGTTCCTTTTCAGGTTTTTTTCCTCTCCATGTTAGCTTCTTTTTACACGGTATTATTTTCCTTAAATGGCATTTGCTGGAAGCACTGTATAATTATCGTGTCTTCAGTTTCTTTTTTCTGCAGTTCTTTTTAATTACAAAATAATACCCCTTTGAAGAGCGCATCTTTGATATCTTAACCATCGTTGGGTCAATATAGCAGTTCGTGCTCATTATCAATATATTTTAATTATTTCATTCTTTTAATGCCCTATTTTTTATTTCCATGGACTGCCAGGTAATTAGGTTTGTATCAGGATAAATAATTAACATTCTGTGGAGCAGAACCGTTGCTCCCTTCTTTTTTTTTTCTTTTTTTTCTTTTTTTCTTGCAGCCGAGCCAACGTAAGTAGGCAGACATTTACCTGGATTGAAAAGGTGGTCGTTTCTTGGGGCAAGGGCAGCATTTTGGTGATTTGAAATTGTGTGTGGCAAAGCTCATAATGATCCAGATCCAGGGTGTGTGGCCTCCTAGTTTGACCTTAAATGCAGAAAGACCGTCTTCATTGCACTGTTCGTTTCTCTGTCACACTTTGTCCCCCAGAGTGCTGGGTAGGTTGCTGAGGTCATGGGTACAAGGCTATTTATATGTTTGAAGTCACTGGATCAGTTTCCTATGCACAAAAACATCTCTTTGAAGTATTTGTAACTATACAAGGCAAGAGAACCCCAAACTCCAGCCATTTCAGATAGATTTACTAAGAGGAAAGTATGCCTGAAACTCAAGCTTAAAACAAAGTAAGAAAGTTACTCTTTAGTAAGGATCATCCAACTAAAAGACTAATGATGATCAAGAACAAATGTGTGTGTATTGCAGCACAGATTTACAATAAATTACATTTCCTGGTGGCAGATATGAAATTGTTTCTTAATTTGGAGGTATATACATGTTCTATGGTGCTACTTCAAATGGAGGGGGAGGCACTGTGCTGGGAGTTGAATGATCTTGGGTGGGTTTCATAGTCTCTCTGTTGTAGTTTAGTCTGGAGAACAGAGCTGATGGAAGTGTCCAAGTGCACCTTTCAAAGCACAAGGTTCATAATGACCCCTGTAATTTGAAGACTCCTACAGTTCAGTCACAACATCCCTGTATCTTCAACAATCAGTCAGAGCCATGTTCCCCACAGTGACAAACTCTGGCGGTTTTATATGTTCTGCTTGCTGACTCTTATTCTTGCCACCTCTGTTTTCTTGTGACAGTCCTATAAAGGTCTGCCTAGATTCCTCTGCCACCCTCTGTACTGGGGTTCAAATATATAACCTTGTATATGTTGGAAAGCATTCTCCTACTAGGCTATACCCCGATGCTTAACTAATTCTTCTCAAACTTGCATTGACTGTGGATTAACTGGTGAGTTACCAAGGACGCATGTCAAAACACCTATTCTAGTCCCACTCTTTGTGTTAATCTCGGCAGCACCAAACACTTTCCTTTGTATTTGGTTATGTAAAATGAATAACCCTTAAGTTGATAAATCAGGCATTAGAAAAGTAGTAGGAAGAATCAAATTTCCCTTGTAGTGTTGATGACAAGAAAGGAAACAGACAGTAGCAAAGCTGTTGGTTACATTGTAAACCCCCAAATGAGATCAAAAGGGTTTACACTTCTCTGAAGCGTCTACTTTGGGCTGATTGGTCAAAGTTATCATTATTGTAAGTATTTTGTGTGGAAAGAAGCTAGATTAATCATTTGGACTTAATCACTTCCCTGGCATAGTTGGGCCTAAGAATATGCATGGTAAATGAGTATGGTTACTGCTGTATGCTAAAACAAAGAGGCTCATCATCTAGACCTGGGTGAAGAAACTGAGTAGTTCCTAAATGCTGGTGTCTGTGTTAGTAGGTAATGCTTATGGGATCTCATAAGCTTACCTTTTGTAAAGGCACATTAATTAAAGATAATAAGATAGATTCGAGCAGATAACAAATGCAAAATGAAGTCAGTCTGGAGAAGAGCTTTAGTAACAGCCTGTAAACAAGCCCGTGTCTGACTTCTGTCATCATGCTCTACTTTAGAGAACACAGATGACATGTTACAAATGTAAAGAGATCTAGCATGGCATTTGGGTGCAAGTATCTGTGTTTTTTTTTTCTGTTACTGAGAATGATGCCACCATCTATAGCCTACCCACAACCCCAGCAGCATGAAGTGACTTCATGCCCAGTGATGAAAAAGCCATTTCAATACTCACAGAGAGAGTTTTACATCTGGGGCTGAAGGATGATTCATCAGATAACATACATGTCATGAAAACATGAGGGGCCCGCAGAACCTGATAAAAGCCGGGCAGGCATGGTGGCTACCTGTATGTCATGAAGCAAAGACACTATATCCCTAGGGCAAGCTGGCTAGTCTAGCTGGAATCACTGATCTCTGGGTTCAATTAGAGACCATGTATCAACAGATAAAAAAGGACAGCAATTGACACAACTCTAGGCCTCCACACATATGCACATGTATATACGCACCACCACACATTCCTATGAATACACGTACACACAGGCACACACACACACAACACACACATCACCCTATAAAAGAGTTATTGCACTTGTATTTAGGCAAAACCAAATTAAAGTAGTGTTTGTTGGGCTTCCTTTAGATGCAAGATAGTCAAATACAATTGCCAAAACACTGTTATTTAAGGAGATCCGGAAGAACTACTCAATGTAAGTCTAGTTTTCATTTCTACTTCTTCAACATGACACACAGAAACCTTAACCAAAAGAAAGCATGGATTTCAGAGGCTTACAGGTGATAACCAGATACACACTTAACGCATAGCATTTGCCACTTACATGGTGCCGTTGTGGTGTGGGAGGAGTCAGAATGAAATCATTCTTTATACATAATTAGACAGCGTAACACCGATTATTACACATTGGTGAAGTCAGAGTAACTATTACTATCCCACAAAACTGGGTCTTAAACAGAAGATTCTAAAAAACTTGACAGTAACACAATTTTAATAGAAGGCTCTTCAACTGAAATAAAAACAACAACAACAAAACCCCACAAAAAAACTAAAATTTCTTCCCCATAAAGATTTAGTCATTGTAGCCTCATTCTTTGATATGATTGAATGCTGTGATCGAATAGTCATCTTGTCTTGGGAAACCATCCTCAGAGATCCAATGCTACGCCGCACCCAGCAAGATTCAGGCATCAATGGTGGGGTGTTTACAACAAATAAAGGTTTTGGGGCTAGATACCTGCAGCATCAAACCAACTGGTTGAGCCTGTGGACGCTGACGAAGAAACCTGGGCTCGGGTATGTTTTCAAACTGTGCAGCTGGGGTTGGGGTGGGGCTGTGCAGAGTTCTAACAAGAGCCTCCTAGAGTTGCATTGGATAGGATTCAAAGTAGCTCTATGGAACAACTTGAACTGCAAGGTTTGATTCCTGTCATTTTGCTCAGTGTCTCTCAGCCGATTTCCCCACTTGGCATGTATTTATCATACATTAGCTCTTTGAGAGTCTTGTACAACATATTTGGACCATGTCACCCCCTTTCCTCAACTCCCCCTAGATCCACCCACATTTGTCTCTTTTTTGTTTGTTTGATTCTAACCCGTCAAGATAAATTTGTTTTGCCCATATATTTTTGGCCCTGTGCCTCCCTCCTAGAACTCCATCCCCTTACCAGAGGCTACACTCAGAAATCTCTCCCCCACTTCTAGTAGCTAAGGATTGTCAATCAGTCCTTGTTAAGGGTGCGATTTTTGTGCCCATCTCCACTCTGCATGCTGGACTGGGTCTGGTTTGGGCTCGCAGGGGTTTGGTGAAAATCAATAGAGATAATTTGGTTTTCAATTCCCAGTCAAAGAGTGGAATTTCATTCCCGCTCAGAAGCAAACATTTTAAACACCCTTCCCCCAAATAACACGAGCTAAGTCTTTTAAAACAGAAGCAATTATTTGAGACAAGGAAACAGCAGCATTTAGGCCCAGGTTCACGGGGATAAACATAGGTTGTTCTACCTTCAAGACTCTGCTAACACAGTGATCAGGAAGACAAGCTTGGTCCTGGCGACTGTGTTGAGAGCTCTTTCTGACTCTAGTGAAGGCAAGGGAAGTGCATTCTGTCTGAGTAAGCGCTTTTAAAATTGCTTCTCTCTGAGTCAGTGCCTGGGGGTCACGAGGAAGCACAGGACTTCAATATGCCTAACCACCCCAAGATTTTTTTCTTTGAAATTTTTGAAATCGTAAGATATGTTGTTGCTGACAATGAATTTTAATTTTAAACGTTAAGGCTTATGATGAAAAAGTCTTCACACCCTGAGAAGACTGAGCATATTATATTTTCAACAAATTAGTAGGATGGAAACTGTCAGAGTTTATATATATATATATATATATATATATATATATATATATATATATATGAAAGGAATGTGGTCCTCATCCCCAGCACATGCTAACATATTCAGATAAGAAATGTAGAAAAGTGCTTTTCAAATAAAGAGAATTTTCATGTTAAATGCGATACAAACAGATTTGGAAATCACAGTTTTCAAAAAAGAAACCCATCTTCAAATCCTCTTTCTCTATTTGTTTACAATCCTAATTAATTTTTAATAATTGCTCTGCCCAATGCGTTTACTGATTTTCAAGCTCCTAAATTTGAATGCGGGTTTTCCTACTCAACGAATAGATATAACACCAGGAAAAGCATTTTTCGCCTCTAAGATTCAGCTCCACGTCTATAAAAACAGAGACCATAAATTACAAGGCTGGTTCATGAAAAACATTCAATAGATGTAGTTGCTGGGAGATCTTATAATGGTTACTAAAAGTATTAATAAAAGTCTTAACTCAGAAACTTCTACTAATGTACCTGTCTATGGACAATTAATAGGAGGTTTTTACCATGGAGGGCAGCAGAGTATAAATGGATTACTTTATTTTTTTCTCATTTTTAATTAGTTCTTTGAGAATTTTTGTACAATATGTTTTGATCACATTTATTCCTTCTTCATCTCCTCCTAGATCCACCCCCTTCATAGTCACACCCCACATTTGTGTCTTATTTTTAAATACCCATCAAGTTTGATTGGTGCTGCTTGCATTTTCTTGAATGGATGACCTCCCACTGGTGCGCACTTGACTCATCATGGTTTGTATACTCTTAAGACAGATCTGCCCTCTCCCAGTAGCTAGTAATTGTTAGTAGTTCCATGGCTAAGGGTAAAACTCCATGCCTGCCTGTTCCCTCGATGTTGGGATTTTGTCTGGTTTGAGCTTTGAAGGTCTTGTATATGCCATCTCAACTGCTGTCAGTTTGTATGTATAACTGCCCTATGGTGTCCAGACAACACTGTTCGTAAAGTCATTCACTGCCTCTGGCTCTTCCAATCTTTCCTCTCCCTCTCCGTTGATATCCCCTGTGCTTTGGTGAGGAAAATCTATGTCCCAGGTTTGTAATTTACCACCTTATTATTCTTAAAGATGTTGTAATTATTAAAAGGCATTCTTGATTCCCTACTGAGAAGGGGATATTAAAAGTCTGCTCCTGTTTTTTTTTTCTAAGTGAATTAGATAAGACTATCTCCTTAAGACAGAAAACAATACTGTGCAACTGTAAATAATTGTGAAGAAGACATCTGTAACCTTTTAAACAATGAAAAAAAAATCACAATTAAGATCTAGGCATAGTATGTGTCAGAGAGACTTTTATGACTGATGTGGATTTTATCTCTTGGCATCTTTTGACCACCTGCAGTATTAAACACCTTACATTAAGCTGTTGAAATCCAACTGAATCCACTTCATTCTGTTTTAGTTGCTGAATCATGCCAAGAGAAAATTTTCCAATTTTCTCACATAATATTTCTCTTGTCCTTTAGGGGCATGTGGTAATTTCTGCAGGGAAAAAATGGTCTAACTAACCACTGTGAAACTGATCAAAGTATTGCTACAAATACTGCCTTAGGACAAGCGATTTGAACCCTTCCATTATCCAAACGCCTGCAAAAGCTCTTTTATATATGTGTCAATGAGGGAGCATATGCTGACTGAATTCCCTACCCTGGCCCCGAACACCTGACATCCACCTGGTGTGTGTAATTGAATTCAAGAAAAACTGGCAAGTCTTGCAAACTTTCACAAATAAACAATTCTCATAATATGACAACAACCCAAAGACTCGAACCGTGGAAACGCAGGAAGACTTTGATTTTAAGTGCCGTAGTATGTCTGTTTTGCATGCAATTTGGCTTAATATGCCAACTCCGAAAATACTGCTGTGTAGAACTACTACTTCTGTATCAGCGAGAATTGCATACTGCGCTGTAGAAACCTCCCCATAACATACACCAAGGATGGCCCTTTGAATGTGGTTTTGAATGTCTCAGGCTTGACTGTTGTCAGGTATCCACATGGCTCGTGTTTTTTGAGAGCTAAGTTTTCATTTTAAAATGCGACTCTTATTTGATTTTGCTAACTGAACCCTTGAGTAACAAAACAGAAGCATTTGTTTCGACCATAATGTGCTATGTATTTTGTCTTCCTGAGCATTTATACATAAGAGAGTGTGTGCTCCTCACCCCACTACCAGGAAACTGAGCTCCGAAAGCGGAATCCAAGAGAAAAATCAAGTCTTGGTTCGTTTCAGTCAGCTGTCTTTTAATTCAAATAATGTATAACCAACAAAGTCAGTGCATGCTACTTCCCACATACATTTCAAACACTGCACATTAGTAGATTGGCCCTGGCCTGTTTCACATGTATGTTATATAAGCAGAACGACACGAAAGAAACATAGGACAAAAATCACAATTCTTTCCTGAAAATCCTAGGAGAAAGCTATGCACTAAAAATAATTTCCAAAATATCAAATAATGATACTAAAGTATTTGATTTATAGACACGCAAACTTACTTTCGCTGGCAGTGGGTTGATTTTTGTTTATGTGCTTGTTTGCTCTTCAGGTTTGAAAGCTTCATTGTGTGACTAAGACTGTGCACTAATTAAACAAATATTTTATCAGCTGTCATTTAGTCCTTTAAAAATTGTGCTTACATGCATAGTTTCATTGTGGGGTCTCCGAAAAGCATGGTCATTTTATCCTATTTTTCTCTCAGCATCCTTCACCATCCTGGAAGCTGTGATCATCTTTCTTTAACCTCCTATGAGCTGGTGACAGGCCTGTGCCACCACATATGACTAGAAGGTGGGCTCTGACCACAGAACTGATTTGGGCAAGTAGTGGGTTAAATAAGATCCCCACCTCCACCTGCTGCCACTGTTGGGGTTTCTATTCCCTAGGCGACTTTAGAACAGAAAGAACATTGCTGTCATCCAGCCATTTTTTTTTTCTACTAAGAGTTGTCTTAGAATTGTAAGATATTACAAAATCTAGAACTTTCAGTCTTACGAGTCCCATTCCAGCGATTGTATCAGGGTTTTATTAAAAGGCAGGCACGGCACCTTCACGTTCTGTTTAGCTAACGTTACTTCCAATTCCAAGGCTTTTACTCTGGTAGTTTGATTTTCCTCGATTTATTACTGTTTTTATTTTTCCATATCAAGTTTCTATTAAATTATAAATGAAAGTGTATGCTGATGGCAGGATTCTAAACGTGTTCCCTTGAATAATAGAAGGGTTTATTTCTTTTAAACACTAAATGACATACTTTGTACTAGTCAAATGTTTTCCAACAATATAACAAAACATAAATCATCCAGTTGAGTCCACACCCTGGAATATAACGAGGTCCATGCTCATATTAACTCATGGAAAATTCTTTCCTGCACTGTTTGAGAGAATGCTCTATCCTCTACTATTGTTTCTTCTTTGATAACTAACCATCCTTCTGGGACTTCCAAAATCCCTGGCCTTTTACGAGTTCATGCATTGCTAGGGTGCTGTTTCTAGACCTGCTCTGGCACCACGCCAATTGCTGTGATGATCAGCATTGAGATTTATCCCCGTGGAGAAGTGTTATGCACACGAGGATTCACAGAACTCCGTGCTGGAAACCAGTGTGGACGCTGTCTTTGTAATGGCTGACAAACTTTCTGTTCCATGATAAGCGCTAATGCCAGTCTTACCGTCTGTGCCAAGTTCATTAAATTTCATGATCTGATGTTTGTAGTAATCATTGCTATTCAGTTTATCAAGGACAGATGAGTTAATCTCCCAAACACAAATAAAGAAAAATCACATACAAGTTTTACAATGTTCCACCTTCATGGAAATGAAGGGATTCCCTTCTATACATGATTTGACATGTTACTGTAATAGGATATGTTACTCTACTGGCTGATGGGTAGGGAAAGGTACAAAGGATGCCAAAAAAAAAATTCAACAGCAAACAATGGGCAACTAAATGAAGTGAGCAAGAAAAGAATATGAAGAAGCGAGGTGAGAGGAAAGTAGGAATCAAAAGCAAACCTTAAGGAAGAACACAGAAACAACTGAAAAATGTAGTTTACCAAAAAGCAAGAAGAAAAGATTGCAGAATACTCACCTTAGGTGGGGAGAAGAAAGACAGATGGCAGAGAGATGTCAGAAAGGTGTGAAATAAGCCAGTTATCAACATAGGCAGTTATAGATGCATAAAGATCGATTCTTGGATGAATCTGGGGCCTTCCCCAGCTTCAAGATGGATGATCTGAAAAGTTCAGAGTCTGAACTACAGAGACAGCCTGGGCGATGGCACAGTTGGCAAAGGGCTTTCGGACCTAGACTCCGCATGAGAGGTCAGGTACACCATGCTCCTTTGTAATCCCAGTGATGGTGAGATGGGAGGGGGAGACACTCACACGCTGGGACTTTACTGGCCAGCTAGCCTAGACCACATGGGGCAGCTCCATGCTCATGAGAAATCCCATCTCAAACCGAATGTCACAAGGTGCTTGAGTAATGACACTCAACATTGTCCTCTGACTTCCACACACAGGCCCCCACCCACACAACAACACATATACATACACACACAGGTGCAGCTCCCAAACTAAGATGCTTCAAAGCTTTCATTCCCTTGGTAGAGGCTGGGATCACCCAAAGTCCTTTAGGGTTCACCTAGAATTTTCTCAGGCAAATCTTCCCAGAATCCCAAACCTTTTCTCTGAAATCTCCCTTTCTCTTCCTTTACAGGAGGCAACACGGCTTCAAATCCGTTACCCTGTCATGGGACTCCTCCCTTGGCAGAACACAAGCTATAGAAATTCTGATAAGGAAACTTTACAGTTGTGAAACAAAGCCTACCACAGAGCCTAGGGGACAGCAGACAACCAGAAACAAGGTTTGAGTGAAAAGTGAGTGAGTGAGTGAGTGAGTGAGTGAACATGCCAGCCAGCTGAGGTGAGCTGTCTGGAGCTGAAGAGCAGAGCTAGAAAAGGGCCAAGCACTACGAGAAAGAAGTGATGTGGGAATACTTTGGGAAATAATAAGGAAGAGATAGAGAGATGGAAAGAGATGGGGGGAGAAAGAAAGGAAGAGAGAGAGAGCTGGAAAAATTGAGCTGTGGGGATATTAAACAGCAAAATTAGAACGTGCAACTCCTGTGGCTGTGAAATGAAGGAGATAAACAGAAATCACATGTGAAATATCATTGGATACAAAAAGACATCTAATAAAACATGTTACAACACTTGAACATTTTAATCTGAAAATATCAAATGTCAGCTGTAAATATTGAAATTAAAAATAGTGAAATCATCAATTCATACATTTTGGGCTTTTCTCCAGAATAGAATAAAATCTTTTTTTATTCACTCAAACTTCTAATGAAATGATCACACCTCTCATTGATTGAGCCTATAGTAGTATATATGCCAGCTACACTCTTATTTTTACATGTTTTTTCTAATCCTCATATTATCATATATGCAAATTACTATGAGTTCTAGCTCACTTGAACATTTCTGACATACCCTTTAACCACCTTTGTTATGGCTTGGATATGAAGTACTCCCCTTAAAAAATACACAAAGAAAACAAGAAAACTACTTCAAGTGTTGGGTGCTTAGTCTCCCACTGCTAATATTTTGGGAGCCTTTGGGAGCCTTAGAAGTCAGAGTCTAGCAGGGGGACGAGTAGACTGTGTCTTTGGCGGTGTCTTTCTCGACTTCCCCATGCCTCTGTCTCTGCTTCCTGTACTCCTGAGGTGACAGTAGTCTCTGCCACACACTCCTGCCACCATGATGGTCTGCACCATCCCAAGACCAGGGTCAGTGAAGCCAAATACTAAGGCTTGGACCCTCTGAAGCTGTGTACCAAAACAAATCTTTACAACCTTATTAAGGTCAGAAATTGTTTTCACAGTGACATAAACTGAAATAGAGAACTGAGTGTCCACTCTATGTCCTGTTCCCTGCTGCTCCGAGATCGTCGTTGATGACGGTTGCTGGCACCTTCCTTGTTGCCAATTTTCACAGCCCTGCCTGTCTATAGACCAAAATGGATCTGTAGGCCCAACTGAAAGCACACTGAGGACATACTGTCACCATGAGGGCACACTTGGGATGTCTCTTTGAGGAGCAATTCCAAAGAGAAGGGGACCAGCGTGCGCCCACTCTGCAGACCAGCTGCATCCACGGGAAAAGAGTGGTTGCCAAAAGCACCATCTTTGGCCAGGAATGAACACATTTGTCAATTGCTTCTCGGTCTTTCCCTTCAATACATCCACTAGGGTTTGCTGTGTCACACATTCAAAACAGCCAGCAAGGAAGGGAAGTTGCAGATGCGTCCTTACCAGGTGGAAATGTGCATTTCCAGTGTGCTGTTCCCAATGACAGTGTTCTGCTGCTGGAACAGAGGTGTGTGGCAGGTTTAAATTCTGAGCTCACTGTCCACATTCATAAGATGGAGATAGAACGCATGCTGAAGATTGTAGTGGAGAAAGCTCTTGACGTTTGTCGAAGACCCCTTTTAGTGTCAGTGTGTAATAAGTGAGAATTGACCACTTCAATGGAGAAAAGGGTATTCGGTGGTAAGGGTCAAATTTCTCTATGTAACTTGTGAAAAGATGTAGCATGATGAATACCAGGTCAGTCAGAGCTTGCCTGGAACCGCTCTCCTTTATGCTTTGTTTGGCTGGGCTTCCAGCTCTTCCCTGTTTGCCCAATTCTACTTTCCATCTTCTCTGGAGTTAGTGTGCTATTTTCTTTATGTGTTCTTCTTCCCACATTCACTCCACCCAATAACACATGGATGGAATTCCACAGCTCCTAGCGCTCCATCTCAGCACATGTTCACTCGGAGACACAGATAATCTCCCAGGTCAGAAAGACTACCCGGCTGGCATGGCTCAGTGTCTTATCTGAGATCCTTCCTGTATTGCTGTCTGCCCCCCTCCTTATCTCTGCACACATGTAAAGGAAATACCAAACTTCTAGCATATCAAAAGAGGAGTATTACCCATGCGTCTCTCTTCAACACCCTATTTGGTTCCCGCTCAAAAAGAGCCCCAACATCCTTTCCATGTGGAGTGGTCCTAGAAACAGACCTTCTCCTAAATCTATGAAACTTTGTATGAGAACCCCGATGCGGGAAGCTTTGTTAATTCAGTGAGGCCCTCGTGGAACAGCTATCGTTGCTTTCCTGTTCAGATTGTGAGAGGTTTTGGACAAAGTCTCGCCCATTGTGTGTAAATGAGTGTGTCCTTTGTAGAAGGGGCATTCAGCAGGTTCCTGAAGCTACATCCTTTTCACGACTACATGAGAGATGGAATCTGTTCATTTCCACTTGGGGGAATGTGGATGCTGTTTATGTGCTGCCTCTCATCTTGTGTGTCTGAAAGAACAATGTGAAGTAGAAATATATCTGCATAATTCAGGTACCATTAGGAAGTAATAAATGATATAGGAATATATACATTTACTCTAGATGAGACAGTGACTAATTAGTATATTGATTAATGACTTTTCCTCTTTTTGAATAGTTATGTAAAAACATTACGTCTTGCTTTTTCTGATTTTTTCTATTTTGGGGCACTGTCGTTTTTTACCCCTAGAAAATCTGTTTATTTTTTGTTTGTTTTGTTGTTTTTGGTTTTGTTTGTTTGAGATAGGGTTTCTCTGTGAAGCTTTGGAGCCTATCCTGGAACTTACTCTGTAGACCAGGCTGGCCTTGAACTCACAGAGATCCACCTACCTCTGCCTCCCGACTGCTGAGATTTGAAAGAGTGTGTGTCACCACTGCCCAGCGAAAATCTGTATTTTTTTTCTGTTAAGGAAGAGATAAAATAGCATACACACAAAAACAGACAATAAAGAAATAGGAATAACTTTTAAATTTTAGATTTCAGCCTTAGAAGTCAATGGAAAAGACACATGCACATAGTTAGCACCATGGAATACTGCTTGAGTGGGAATAGCACTTAACTTATTACTCTGTAGAGTGGGCAAGATCCCTTGGGAGAAAGGGAGTAGGGATGGGAAGACAGGCTCTGAGGAGGCAGACTCAGGGCTCTTCAGAATGGTGGAAGGGCTGCTGTGGTGGTTCAAATGTAATTGGCCCCCATAAGCTCATAGGGGGTGGCACTCTTAAAAGTGTTGCTTTATTGGAGTAGGTTTGGAGGAAGTGTGTCACTGTGGTGGCAGGCTTTGAGGTCTCCTATGCTCAAGCTGAGTTCAGTCAACTTCCTGTTGTCTTTGGATCAAGATGTAGATACTCAGCTCCTTCTCCAGTACCATGTCTTCCTACACACCTTTATAAGAGTTGCTGAGGTCACAGTGTCTTTTCATAGCAGTAGAAACCCTAACTAAGATAGCTGCTCAATCAGGAACAGGGTTTATACCCAGCAACCCACCTTTCACCTGAGCCTTCAAAACCTAATATCAATGCCCCACAATAAAAGGTGACCTTGTCAGCAGCCCTCAAAGCCACTCAGCTGCCAATCATATTAGCCTCATTTATGGTCTCCTCTGAGGAGTCACCTTAGCTAACATAGATTAAAAAAAGACTCTGTTCATTACTACTATAAAACATGAGAAGATGGTTAACAGGACTGTGTAAAGATCTGAATTGCAATCTATCTACAACATATTGTAGAATTAAATATATTACCTGTATATGCAGAGATGTATAAGGATATATATATATATATATATATATATATATATACAATTGAATTAGAAAAAAAGGCCTTATGTTTACAGAAGTGTCCATAATCGCAGCACATAACTCACAGTACCACTATCAAATGAATGGGGAAATTGGGGAGCATGAAGCAATCTCAAAATTCAGTCACTCTTCACTTGCCAGCTTTCTTTCTTCCCCCCCACATTCATAGTCCTCACCCACAGGAGGGAGAGAGAACTGTCCAGCATCCCCAGATGAGTTCCTCTACTGACTTACTCCTGAGCACGCACAAATGCTCAAGGCCTATCCCAAGTGTAAGACTGACGCCCTTGAGGAACAAGCATAAAGTAGGATTGGGATCCAGTTCTTTCTCCTGTCTATGGAAAAACTGAATAATTACTCCATCTCTGCCAAGGATTAGTTAATCTTAGGTCTAAAACTGATAAAGTACCTGTAGCTTCTACATCAAGTAAGTCAATATAAGTGAACACAGTGAGGACTTCGGCATATAGTACCACTCAACACCAAGACTTGTCCTCCCAGCAGAACACATACTTGGCTCTCTGGCATGACTCTATCCTGTCTTCATTCATATTCAGCCTGCCTGTGTGTGGGTGACCAGTGAATCTATCATAGCTTACAGGTAAAAGATGAATGGAGATGGACAAATTCCGCTTCTTAGAAATCTGAACTAGAACAGTGAGAGCAGAATGTAAACAAAGAGGGCAAAGTGGGGATGCCAAACTGCATCCATGGAGGAACACTAGGTACACGCATGGAACAATGACATTGCAAAGTTTCTATGTATCTCAATTGCTAGTTAATGACAAGGAGACACACAGATGTAACCTCCTGTAGATAGCAACTAAAAGTATCGAAGAAACCACAACCCTTGAGTATATGGACTAACTAAGAGGTGGTGAATGACTACAGGCTCTCAGCAGAAATGGAAGCACAGAGAGAAGGGGTAGATACTTAGGAGGACTTGTATTGCCCGGACAACTGAACATCACCTTTGAGTTTGAAACTCTGGTCCTAGAAAGACAAGCTGGACCATGTTACTCGAACCTGACAGAGACCATCCCTTAGGTCAATGACGATGAAAGACAGACTTGTTCTGTCTGTCAAAACCCAGGGAATTGCTAGGAAGCTTTCTTGGTTGTGAACAGAAAAGGGCCATAAAAAATATTTTCAAGGATTTATTGCTACATGATAACCTTGTAGGGACATTCTAGCCTAAAGTAGGGAACCTGGTGATTCCCTCCAGAACCTCCCTAACCCCAAGTCATCAGCCTTAAAACTGTTTTATTGTTTTGTTTTGGTGATATAGTAAGTATGACATGAAAACTTACCATTTCTAACAAGTGCCATTCCCAAGGAATCATATGAGCAAGTGCAAATTGTAAGTGAAAATATGAAAGTTACAAAGTGAGTTGGCTGAAAAAAGGACATAGAAATGATAATACAGTTAGTTGTGAATATAAAACAGGGCTGTTTTAATGAAAATGCCTAAAGTCAGAGACATAAAAACTAGCTATATCAGGTCCCTGGTATGTTAGGGGATGTGCAAGAGAATATTTTATGTCTTACATAAATGATGTATTATTTTTAATTCCCTGAGACTCTATATATGTGGTCTTTTCCAAAATATTATTACTACTGAATCGAATGTTTCTTATTATGACTTTTTAAATTTTTAACAGCGTTCCTATGTGAAGACAGTGCCTACTTTACCATTTCCAAGTTCCAAAACTCAGTTCTGGGATGCAATGTGGACAGAGCATACACTGTTGTATGTCCCATCCTGTCAACTCTAAGACCTAGGGGAGGAGTTGGGTCTATCTGTCACTACCCAGGGCCTGGAACAACTGTGAAATATTACAATGTTGGACTTCAGGTAACTGTTAAAGATGACTTCCACTTATAAATGTAAACATGTTTATGAAAACAGGTAAATAAAGTTTAACAATGATGATTTCAGTGTTTTTAAATGATGATAAATGCCTGGAGATGTTTTATTGGGCTAATATTTAGAAACCCTTCTAAAACATAATCCCTAACCTTGTCCCGTCAATTGTATATTAAGGATCAACTCACATGAGCAAAAGAGAAGAAGCTTCAGACAGCATTAGACTTTGGTTCAGACTCCTGGGTATCAGATGGTTGTGGTCAACAGAGATTTTACCTGCTATCTACCCCACCATGGTAGGAACCGAGGTAAGATGTCTCTGTCAGAAGTGCTTGCTGCACGGACGATCCACGTTTGATCCCTGGAGCTCATGGTGGAGGAAGTGAACTGACTCTTGAGAGTCCTTTGCCCTCTTCTTGTATGGTGTCGTGAGCTCTCACCTGCACTCACACACCAATCATAAGCATGCATACAATAATAACAAATTAAAGAAACACTTAAAAGGTATGTCACCCAAAAGACGCCATTTTCTACCCTCACATTAGTTTATAGAGATATTCTCTACCATATTGCCAAAGGTTTGGGCAAGACTGATATCATCTGACCCGTCCCCTAAGGAAAGAAATATCAATTGGTTTACCTCATCTGATCAAACGGTACAAAAATTTACACCTGAGACTTGAGTTGCATAGCACAGAAACTCAACCAGAGGATTTGTGACTGCATCCTGTCACCCTGAGGAACTCTGCAGCTACAGTCCACACCGCATCCTCCCTACAGGAAAGGCTCCTTGGGTTCTAAGTAGAACCCCTACGCACACACACATCCGCACCAGCACAAGCCGAAGCTTAGACACAAAATGCAATAATCTCAGTAGATCGGTGAGATATGAAATTCCTTGAACGAGGTAAAATATCCTTTGTTTTCCTCGGTACCACTCACTAGGTTTTCATAAATGTAAATAAAAAGGGAGGAAAGAAAGGAATTTCATTTGCACTCTGTTATACTGATTAATCCACTTCGTGCTTTTATCTGAGAATGTTGTCATGTGGTCAATTGAACGTGACTGAAAAGTCGCAGATTACCATATATTATATTACCTTAAGAGAAACTTGAAATGTTCATTCCCAAGAATTTTATTTTCTATTCTGACATATTAGATAAGTACACTCTATTATGAAATGCTCTTTTAAAGGGGCTCCACAAGCACAAACAGATGGATTCGTTACATTAAAAACTGACATGTTAAGTCTAAAGTTAAAGAAGCTAAACTTATGCAAATAGAAACTTTATCATTTAATACCCAATTGAATCGAAATGAATTCTTCTTTACTGTCATCGGGTTTCAAAACATTTCAGACACGGGATAAGAGGCAATTTATCTAGCATCATAGAAATCGGAGAAAATAATTTTTCCTCCCTTTTAGATTTTTGAGAAGAATCAACTGCTATTTATGGAATAATATATTTTTTAAAAAGATCCTTTAGAATAGAGACCTTTTTTTGGAGAACAGGTCAATAGACGGAAAACACAGAACATTCGTTTCTCCAAATCAGCATTTTCTTTTTGCAGCCCTTATTGTCCTTATCTCATTGCTGGGAAAATAGCAATTACAAAGGAACAGGGGGCTGGCTTTACTCTGGAGCTCTTTCACGGGCAGAGTCACCAATTAAAAGTATTGCCGATTTCAAACGATATCATAAAATACAAGTCATTTTTTTTCTTTCTCATTTTTATAAATCAAAAGGAAAGGAGCATAACTATCTATTAAAACCTGTAAATGGATTAAATTTTCCTGCCTATTATTCACTTTTTTTCCCTAAACGTATAGTCCTGGAGACCCAGGCAAAGTATGCAAAGTAATGTTGGTGAAAAGATCAGGGGTCAGAACCAATCTGCCTCAGCATTTGCCCCCTCCCAAACCAGGAGTTGGAAAACTCAGAGTGTGTCTTTCGGTCCTTCAGGAACCCCACTTCCTCCTCAGAAGCATGGGACATTAATTATTGTTTTTGCGGAGCCTCCGGAAATAAGAAGATTAAGTAAAGGAACCATTCAGATGGCCGCTGCAAGTGTTTAACACATAAGAATAAGATATAACTGCTCAAACCCAGGCAAGGGCAACGTGATGGTGGATGGGTAGATTTTCACTTGGAAGTAATTTTCAAGAGTCTTGTTAATTTCTATTCTGTTTTCGGATCCTCCTCCTCTCTGAACTGTGCTTATTGATAACCATAGGACAGGTCTAGAATTTACCTTATCTATATAACTTTTCAAGTCAAGTTCTTTCTGTTATAGCAGGAGGCAGACGGGAGACAAAAGAGCTAGAGCATCTACTGCCACATAGGCGAAGATTGAAAGGGCTTTTTTTTTTTTTGGAGGGGTCCTTTTAGTTGAAAGACTAGTCTTTTTGCACTACCATACACTGGCCCAACTCTCCTCTGCTCAGATCCAAAAAGCAGCAATTAATTCATTAGAAAACAACAGCAGCAGCTTAGCCATGGCCTGGGAAAATGGAGCCGTTCAGAAGCCAAGTCGAGAATTTCAAGTCTTGCAGAAAGCCAATTAAAGTAAGATGGGGAGAATTATTTAAACACACTTGTCAATAACTCTGCCATTTGCATATGCAAATCTGAAAACTCTCTTCTGAGCATGCCAGATATGAAGACTTCTTTTTATTTGTAATAACGGCAGTAATTATGATGGATACATTTTTTTTTTTTGGTATGGCAGGTACTCTGCTAAACCCCGCATATGGATTAAGTCACTTTATTCGTAAGGCTCCTTGCAGAAGTAACCATTCTACCTTCCGACACGGGAGTTTGAGCTACACATCCGATGGCTGGGCTCAAGATTTGCAAACAGATGCTTCCGGCTTGGGAGCCTATGCTCTTATCCCGATTTTAGAGTTGCTAATTTTTATAAAAAATCATTCCTTTGGTCTGCTTTCCTGTGGGAGTCTTTCTAACCTTCCCCAGACAAGTGAGAATTCCGATGTCCTCCTGAGAGATATCTCCATTTGAGAGGACATCTTTGCCCCACCTAGAGCCCAAATGAGAGAAATGGGCTTATTGTTATTTTAATTTCTTTCTTCAGATGTCAGCTTCGTCTTTGGACATTAAAGAGAGTGAACTTTTTGAAAGAGTTTCCAAAGACTTCCTATCTTTTCCCGCTAGCTGAAACTTTCAAGTCCTAAGATTTGAATTGTATGTCAAGTTCTCAAATCAGATGTAAAAGCTATGAAAGACTTAAACAGCTTTCAAGATGAAGTTGTGAAGCTAGATAGATTTGAAAGGGAAATGACATGCATTCGATTTCAATGTTAGGATTCGAGTGATTTCAACTGAGCTGAGGTGGTTAGTCACAGGGTTTGTGTGTGGAAAACAGATGAAAATATTGAGTCCATTTTAATAGTGTGAACATACGGACTAGATGGAAATTTTAATGGCGGCATCTTTCTCCTGGTTTCCTTCCTCGTTATTATGTTTTAAGCAACAGCTCTGCCCTGCCAAACCATCCTTCTACACTGAATTTAGAATCTTACGGGCACATGCTTTCGGCAGAAAGATCCCCTTACCATAATATTAGTAATTTCAGGCAGCTTATTTGAATGCCAGTGGAAATTTAGGGTGTTCTAACATTATATTGATTTCCAAAAGTAGAAATATGCTTCTAATATAACCGCTTGTAAATATTATCGCCGTCCTCTCTCGGGTTGTATTTAGTTTTGAAAAAAATGAAAATCATCGTTTTATTTTAGCCAGAATAAGTACAGAAATCTTTAATTTAAAAGGCATTGGTTAAATCTTGCATAATTGCTTCCGAATTGAAATTAACACTGCATTTTTCCTTATGAACTCATTTATTCAAATAGATGGCTAGAGTAAGCCTTCAGTGAAAGACTTTGGAACTTACCATGCGTCCCCTTCCTTATCTAGGATGCTTCGGGGAATGGATGCAGGGGATGCGAATGGGTACTTTGCAGACCTGACTCGGCTCAGAAGAAAAGTGTTGCGTGGAAAACTAGAGACAAGTCATTCATAAGCCTAAGGTAGAGAATGGGAAAGTAAAAGGAGGAAATATTTTTCATTGAGGAAAACGAAGGAGATTCATATACTGTGTCTTTTTTATAGCTATCAGAAAGCCAGACGAGAGAAAGCCTCAACATGAATCACAAAACAGGCTTAGAACAAAATGTAAGGGGGAGGCAGGCAGCTGTGTCTTTCAAAGTTTTATTTTGCTGTGAAATAAGGCACCTTATGAAGCTAATGAATTCATTCTTCTTAGAAATCTTTTTGTCCCTAATAAAGCCAAGCTTTGTCACAGTAAGTAATGTAGAAAAACGTACAGGAAGAAATAAAAAGGAGTCCACTCGTTTCCTTGCTTTAAGAGAAAACCACCACTAAGAATTTCCCACAGTCGGGGCCTGTGTGTCAGTTTGTGCCTACAGTTTATAGATGATGCCCACAGCAGCAGAAAGCCTTGTGACATTTCGTGAGCTCGTTTCTGCGTGGATGTTGAGAATAATCTTCCAAGATCACTTTTCTCTAAAAATTCTAATATCTATACATAGCGCTTAATGTCCATATTTAGCGATATTATGGAGGACTCAGATTTTGGACTTAATTCTTGACTGCTTTGTCCTGTGGCAGCAAAGTGACTGGGATATTGAAGTGACCAACCTCAGAGGTGAGAACATTGGATCTGCAGTTGTCCAATGCAATGATCGGTGGACTCAGAACTATGTCTACCCGTGCACTCGATTGTGACAAAATCAAAAGAATGGTAGTGTCATCATATATGAGGGAAACTAAAGGGGAATATGACATGTACATTTCTGTATTTTCCTATCTATACTTTCATCTCCTGGGTAGGCTTGAATCTTAGGCCTCAGTACTCAATATCTTTATTCTAATAAGATATAGCAACAAAATACTGTGAAATCCAGGGAGACAGAAATGAGACTTGGGAGTTGGGGGCAAGGAAGATCAAGAATTTAAGGTCATTTTTGACTACTGGTTACATAGAAAACTCAGGGGCAGCCTTAACTCCAGAGACCTTTTCTCAATTAAAAAAAAAGAAAAATATATAATTTGAAAAGAAATATAGGACAAATATAAATTAGAAAGCAGAAAATGATACAGAGAAAGCAACCAGACTCTGGGACTATATTTTAAAGGAACAATGCTGACCATTAAAGTCAGTGTGCTGAATTTGGAGACTCTATGAATACATAGTAAGCGTTCAAACGTTTCACACCAATAGAGTCCTAGATCCATTACCAATGACATGATCATCATTTTCTCCAACATGTCTTGTTCTTGGTGAGCAATAACAAAACAAACAAATGCAATTCTTTCTGTTACTAAAGGGGAAAACCAATAGTTTTGCAGAATTTCTGAGATGCCCATCCCTGTTCGGTGTCTAAGGAAGTTTGCTTCTAATTACAGCGCCCTGAAGTGACTGCAGGCAGGAGACACCGCTATTATGCCATAAGGAAGCTGACAGACAGCTGCAGGAGCATTTAGATAACAAACCATTACTTGGTGTTTGTAAGACTTCCACCTGAACCCAAACAGAACATCTAACTGTCTTGGAAGAACAAAGCCATCAATTGAAAAACAAATCCCATAAAGGCAGCTAGGATCAGGGGGGAGGGGAAATAAAGTAATTTATTCAGATTATTTGAATAGTAACAATATGCACTCCCCAAGTAACATAAATTTGGACTCATAAAAAAAAAAACCCACCGAGTGTGAACAATGATTTCTTTGCTTTAGTTCAAGAACAAGTTCTGGTTTTGTGCTTTAAGCTGCTGAGAACATAAAATGAAAATATAGGTGATAAATGCGTTGTCTACCTAAGTAAAGGCCTCTCGGAGTCTGTTTAACTTACTGGAGAGTGGATAGCGAACAATGAATTTTTCTTCAGGAAAGAGAAAGCTGACAATCCTGTTGTGTGATTTCTTGACTTTTATCAAATTCTCAATTCTTAAATTGCCATCTGCTAATTGGCAAAGCCATAAGCAGGCAGAGAGAAGAGGAAGGGCAGGGCCCAGTGAAAGGCAGAAGAGCAGAAACTAGGTCAAAGCCGCAGTGCTAAGTATGATTTTTCAAAGGCTATTCTAAGCACTGCAATCCTGATACCTCATTCTTGTGACAAAAATTGTAATGAGCAGAGGAAATGGCACCCCATGAATCCACTGTCCTGACAATGATTTAATGGAATGGGAAATGGTGAGAACATAACTAATCCGCATTATGATCCTAAAGTTGTCATCTGGTGGTTCTGTTCAGATGCCAAGGGATGAAGGATGTGGGACATCAGCTGGGAGAGTGCACAGAAAAGCATGGAGATGCTGACCTGGAAGTAATGGCAGAATGTATTAGTGATGGAGGGGAAGGACTGGGGAGGGGCAGAGGGGGCTTACAGAGCAAAGGTTTGCCTGCCAAGTGACAAAACAGGAATACATTTAAAGATGGCATACATGCGACCTGAAGGGGAGAAAAGAAAAGGTAAAGCAAATGTTGGCACGGATAAATTAAGATGCAAAGTAACTAAAGAGTCAAGAATACACAAACCCTCCAGTCTGGCCGATTGAAAGATGGTATATTGTTTTTCTTGGAGATATTCAAGTTTGTTGAGTAGCAACTAACTTTGTGGTTCTAATTTTTGTTTTTCATGAATACTACTTTCAAAACATATTTCAAGACAAAGACTCATTGTAACCCAGGCTTGCTACTAACCTCGGCGTGTAACTCAGAGTAGTATGGACCTTCTCCTGATGCTCCTCCTCCCTCTGAGAGCTGGAATTGCAGGCATGCACCACCACCCCTATTTTTTCATGTGATGTTGGTGCCTGCTTCTGGGGCTCAGGGCAAGCCTGGTGAGCTCTGTACCAACGCCGTACTTGTCCTTCCTCCAACTCTTTCATCTAGACAAACAACGTATGCTATAGGTGAAGGGCACAGTGTTCCCCAGCTGAAGCTACCACATCTCTGAGTCAATGTTCAGTGGGAGAAAAAACCATTGAGCCCTAGTATGAATTGAATTTGTTAGTGAGAAATGCAAACCTGGTGCACAGTAATTTCATTTTTGTTCAAGAATTTTAACCCACTTCTCTAAGTGGCAGTTTGGGTTCTAGAGAGCTTTAAGTTTGGAAGTAGTTTAGAACTTTTGCACTTTGGTGAAGAGGCCGAACAACTACACATTTCTGTGCGCTTTTTAGAAAACGCATTACTGTGCGTGGAAATAACGAAGGCTAAAAAGCAAGAAAACAAATCGATCTAATTGCTTAATCATGCACTTCCTAGTCTGCTTTGTGCTTCAGCCTTCTGGCAAGTCACTTGCAACCTTTTCTTGACAAGTTCACTTATTCAGATTGGCCCAACCATCTGATCAAGAGATGCTTCGCGGGATAGAAAATGCAAGCGTGGCAGAGACCAAATGATGAAAACATTTTCGGAGAAAAAAAATCTTCTGGCAATTGTAATACTAAAGCAGCCTAGAGACCACGCTCCAGATTCATTCAACAAAACAGCATCAATAACAACAATAACGACGATAAAGGTTGAAGTTTTCCCACTTGGTTTGCTCTCAGCTTCTTTTGTTTAAACACTGGGAGAGCATTTTCAAAGCCAAAATACAACTTTCATGAAAAGAAGCATGCTGGTTCCTCTACAAGTCAAAAGCCTTTCAGAGGAAGACAAATGACTAGAAGCCATTAGAAAAAAATTACTGCAAACTTATGTGTGCCTAAGCCCCCCTACTTTGCATTTTGATTCATATTTAAAATATTGATTCCATCAAATGGAGGAACAGTTAGTGTCAGCAAGAAGATGATGGAGAAAATGAAGTCAAAGGGGAACAATGTAAACAGTGAATTTATTTATTTACCCTTAGGTGAGGGGGCCATATTTCATTGATATGGAACAGTTACTTAATTCGTTTTATTAATTTAATCTTCCTAAAGTACTACTTCACCACTCTGATGCAATTTCAGAGCAAACACATCACTGTGTACTTGTTGAATTCATGGCTAAGGATCCGTGAATTTATAATCCAGAATGATTCATAATTGAGCGAACCACCTTATTTTATTCCCCTCTTACAGGAAAGGTTCATAATGAAAGACCAGGATGTTCAGAAAAGAAATGCCAAGTCTCCAAAGTTGAACCACAGTAAACGGTAATAATGTCTAGTGAAAATGAAATATCTAACGTCCATATTTAGGCTCTCACTCGTTCATTATGTGGTCATGTGAGGGGTGTCAAATGTTGATGGGAATTTCAATTTGACCTGGCAAAAATGAAGTAAGCAACATACAGTATTTCATCCATTCTGTCCATTTTCACCATGAAAGATTGGCTCCCGAATACTCTTTGTTCAATCCAATGTCAAAGTCTCAAAAACAAATTTCCAAAGCACTTAAGAGGTTCTTTGAACAGCTGTATTTAGTAACAAGTGACAGATATCTATTAATGCAAGTGTGTCTTATATAAAATATTGTAATGTGGATTTCTGGCGATAGTATATTCTTATTAATATCAGGTATAAATTGACACATCACAGGAGTTCTTTCAGATGAAAGATCCATTTAGTCTCATCTTCAAATTATGGATTGATACAATATTCGGCACCATAATGGTTCCAAAAGCATTGTTAGTATGATGTATTATTCATGTTTTCAGGTACCATTGTTTCAGCTCACAGCAGAGTGCCTCTCCACTCTGAGTGGCTCCGAAAATGAGCTGAAGACAATGGCACCGACTCTAGTCTTAACAGGGTCACCGAGGACATCACGGCACTATGCATCCAGTACTGGACAGTATGCTCAAATCTGAGGAAGTGAAACCTTCCTGTTCTAAACCAGCTTCTCTCCTCACACAAACATTATTTCACGTACTATTTCAAAGATGCTGACATCAACAAATATTGGTTATTGATGAGAACTCAGTTTATTATGGCTTCACGAATTGAAATATTCAATTCAGACAAGATTAAATACTAGTTAAAAGTGGGCCATTTTTTTTCCCCACTAGGGATAAAAACGAATCACATTTCTTAGTTGTAGAATCAAAACAAAGGGTTTAAATCTTAAATGGCCCCTAAAGGATCATCTGTTAAAGACTTGGTTCCAAGTTTGGTAGTACTGAGAGTCACAAAACCTTTAACAGGTGAGACCACTGGAGGCAACAGTCCCACTGGGGAAGGTGGGAATTCCTGCACCTTCGACTGTTTCTCTCTGCTTGCTGTCCCCTGGGGGTGGAACTTGTAGCTTTATCTTTTATGTGATTCACTGTGGTGTGCTTATAGGACAGGAAACAAGGTTGATCTGACTGCATCAAGCCCATTCCGAAGCTTCCAAAATGACGAGGTCAGATCAACCTTGTTTTCTGTCCTAGTAAGTTTTGACTGTGAATTTGACACAGCCTAAAGTCACTCAAGGAGGGAGTCTCAACTGAGAGATTGATCACATTGACAATTGGACATGTTGCAGGGAAATTGTTTTGTTAATTGGTACCTGAAGGTCCAGCCCTCTGTGTATGGTACTATTCCTTTTGTTTGTAGTCCTGGGCTGTATAAGAAAGTTTGCTCTTCAGATAGCTTGATCTTCTTGTGGGACACCTAAGCAGTGACTGTGATTCCTTTACTGGCTTTTGGAACCCTGTTTCTCATTCTGGGTTATCTTGTCCAGCCTTAATACAAGGAGAGGTGTTTAGTCTTACTACAACTTGATATGCCATGTTTTGTCACTATCCATGGGAGGCCAGCCCTCTTCTGAATAGAAACAGAGGAATGGTGGATGGGAAGTCAGAGGGGATGTAGGAAAGGGGCTGGGAGGGGAAAATGTGATTCGGATGTAAGATAGATAGATAGATAGATAGATAGATAGATAGATACATAGTTTAGATAGATGATAGAAGGAAAGCTACACATGATTCTGAGAGCAAGTGACTAAGTCATCAAACAGCATTTCTCCATGATTGCTGCTTTAGGTTCCTGCCTTGACTAATTTCAATGACAAACAGACCTGGAAGTGTAAGAAAAATAAATCCTCTCCTCCCCTAAGTAGTTTTTAGTTGGAACATTGTATTACATCACTAGAAAGGAAACTAGGCCATTTCTACATAAGTTGCTTATCTCGGGTGTTTGTCATAGTAACCAAAAGCCTAGTAACACACTAATCGCTGTAAAACTAGCTTCCTGGACTCTACAAAGCATCCAAAATCATTGTTGAAATGCAGATTCTGATTAAACAAATCTGGGGGACCTGGGACTCTGCATTCCTATCAGCTCCCCTAGGAGCACTGCACTGGCTGCTGGGAGAGAGACTTAAGGTACAAATGACCACCCACTCCATGCGTTAGTGTCTTACTGTATGGTAACCACTTCATAAGAAGGCTATAGTGAGAGAATTAAATGAAAAAAATCATGTAAAGGGCTGTTTAGTTTTTTTATTGCTGCATAACAAGCTACTTCATCTTCTGGCGGCCACTTTCGGAGATTAACTACCCTGTTTATTACCTCGTACTTAAGACCCAATAAATGTTTGTTTAAGACAGATCCTCCAGTGAGTGCTATTTGCTGGCTGAAGCCAATAATAGATCATTATCAAGGCCTCACAGAACTGCAAATTTAATTACTAGAAAGTTCTCCTGACTTTAACTGATAGGTACTATCTCCTGAGAAGTTACATGTGTTCTCATAAGAAGGCAGCAGAAATAGGTTCAATTCTGATAGTGCGGCTTGTACTGTATGGCAAGCAGTTATGTTGTTTGACTATATATATTTCATTTCCTTCCTTCTTTCCTTCGTTCCTTCTTTCCTTCCTTTCTTCCTTTCTCCCTTTCTTTCTTTCTTTCTTTCTTTCTTTTTTAACCAACTACCTTGCTTGGTTCAAGAATCAGAAAGCGTCACTACAAATGCTGGGATTGTTCCTCCATACGTATGACTGTGAGAAGTTGAGTGTCTGCTAGGAACCCCATCCTTATGTTACCCCTGCCTTCCGATCGCTGGGTACACTTGGCTGTCTGTGTAGCAGGTTACAGGTGGGACACAGCTTCCTTCACTGCCTTAGTTTTGGTATTGTCTCCAGAAGGAACTGTTCACATGTAACCAACTGTCTCAAAGTCAGCTACTTGTAAAGCAAAGGACACTGTCACTAAGACAAAAAGGCAACCCACTGACTGGGAGAAGATCTTCACCAACCCCGCAACTGACAAAGGTCTGATCTCCAAAATATATAAACAACTCAAGAAAACAGACCGTAAAAATCTAATCAACCCAATTATAAAATGGGGCACTGAGCTGAACAGAGAATTCTCAACAGAAGAAGTTCAAATGGCCAAAAGACACTTAAGGTCATGCTCATCTTCCTTAGGGATCAGGGAAATGCAAATCAAGACAACTTTAAGATACCATCTTACACATGTCAGAATTGCTAAAATAAAAAACACCAATGATAGCCTTTGCTGGAGAGGTTGTGGAGAAAGGGGTACACTCATCCATTGCTGGTGGGAATGCAAACTTGTGCAACCACTCTGGAAAGCAGTGTGGCGGTTTCTCAGGAAATTCGGGATCAACCTACCCCTGGATCCAGCAATACCACTCTTGGGAATATACCCAAGAGAGGCCCTATCATACAACAAAAGTATATGCTCTACTATGTTCATAGCAGCATTGTTTGTAACAGCTAGAACCTGGAAACAACCTAGATGTCCTTCAAAGGAAGAATGGATGAAGAAAGTATGGAATGTATACATATTAGAGTACTACTCAGCAGTAAAAAACAAGGACTTCTTGAATTTTGCATACAAATGGATGGAAATAGAAAACACTATCCTGAGTGAGGTAAGCCAGACCCAAAATGAGGAACATGGGATATACTCACTCATATTTGGTTTCTAGCCATAAACAAAGGACATTGAGCCTATAATTAGTGATCCTAGTGAAGCTAAATAATGAGAACCCAAAGAAAAACATATAGGCATCCTCCTGAATATTAACCTTCATCAGGCGATGAAGGGAGACAGGGACAGAGACCCACTTTGGAGCACCGGACAGAAATCTCAAGGTCCAGATCAGGAGCAGAAAGATAGAGAGTACGGGCATGGAACTCAGGACCGCGAGGGGTACAGCCACACACTGAGACAATGGGGATGTTCTATAGGGAACTTACCAAGGCCAGCTGGCCTGGGTCTGAAAAAACCTGGGATAGAACGGGACTCACTGAACATGGTGGACAATGAGGCCTACTGAGAACTCAAGAACAATGGCAGTGGGTTTTTGATCCTACTGCACGTACTGGCTTTGTGGGAGCCTAGGCTGTTTGGATGCTCATCTTGCTAGACCTGGATGGAGGTGGGTGGTCCTTGGACTTCCCACAAGGCAGGGAACCCTGATAGCTCTATGGGCTGACAAGGGAGAGGAACTTGATTGGGGGGGGGATGGGAGGCGGTGGTGGGGAAGAGACAGAAATCTTTAATAAAAAAATAAATGGAAAAAAAAGTCAGCTACTGAGGAAACAAGCCAGGGATGAAGTAAAATCAGTCACCCTGCCCTAGCCTTCATGTTCCTTCTGTCTCCATCTCATTCCCAACAAGCAAACTCCAGTCCTAGTTTCTTCCTAAGTTTTCATTGCATGAATCTCCAGGCAAACATAAACGCTCATACTTTTAAGCATAAGCTGCAACCCATTCTATTCCCACTATGGCGGGCCTCGCTCTCTGTTGTTCATTCTAGTTATGAGCATTGAACCCAGGATGCCAATCTTACTAGGCATGCGCATCCCTCACCAACCTTATCTTTTCACAGCCAAAGTTCTGAGTGATCTTTCAATGTCAGTACACAGAGCCTGCCCCTTCCTTACCGTGGTGTGTGATGCTCGCTGGAAAATCCCTTTGCTTCTTTGCCTTTGTTCTAATGACTTCCTGAATGATGAGGTTTCAACATATTAGTTACCTCTGCTGCCACAAGCCAGTCCTGGGTATCCTCAAAGTATTTTACTCAAGGTAAGTAATGACCCTAGCACATCTTTCTAGTACAGTAAAGGGGGAAGCATTCTCCTTGCTTGGAACAAAAACAGGAGGTTTAAGTCAATCTCCTCTTACTCTTATATCATAGGCTGATTGATTCTGAACTACAAGCAGAGGGTGTTGGTATTCTGTGTCTTTATAATTGATTGATTTTAGCACAGGCTTATACTCATACCTCTCTATGCCCGTTGTATACACCTTGTTCCTGCTGGCTCATTGTCCTAACCGTATCAGCAGCAGTCATCAGTGTACAGTCACTGAAGACTTAATTCCAGTACAGGACAAAAGCCCTAAGAGAGACACTGTGTCTTGAACATCAGTTGGTTAGCTATAGCATTATGAGTTAATGATCACTCAGAGAAGGTAAGTCACTTTCCAGGGTCATGAGGCCTGCAGGTGGTAGATCCTCTGGCTCTTCCTCATCTGCCCATTCCCTTCTCCCTCCTGACCTCCTCCATTTACCTCCCTTCTTTCTTTCCTCCCTCTTATGCTCATTTCAGCCCCCATCCCACAACTTACTCCTCCTCCTTTCTCTGTCCTTCCTCCCTGCTCTCACTCTTCCTCCTTTTTTCCTCTTGCCTCAGTTTTGATACTTGCCACAGAAGAAGATGTCATTCCCAAGTATCTGTCACATGCAGATAAACAAGTGTCCTCGTTTCAGTGGTTGGTAACATTGTAGTCTGCTCGCCTAGGGCTGTGGTTGTAAATGGATTCCTACAGAGAGTAGCCACAAGTTGTCTTTCTTTAAGCATCATCATTTAAAAGTCAGTATCTTCCCAGGCACAGGCCAACGCATGCCTGTTAGCACAGCCCCTAGAAGGCTGAGAGAAGAGTTTATCATGAGTTAAAGGCCAGCCTGAGCAATGCAGTGAGTAAGAGGCCAGCCCGAACTACAGAGTAAGATGCTATCCAAAGGGGAAACATCGTTCCTAAGAGAAGTCTGATACCCACTGTGGACAGATGTTGAAGCAATAATATAATTCCTTCCTGATTCTCTCCTGCCACACACACACACACACACACACACACACACACACACACACACACACACCAGGGTCTGACTGAGAAGACTTTCTGTGATAACCAGATAACCATTCCATCCCACAGGCCATAGAAAATGTCCATTTTTACAAGGTGCCCAATTTTTCATAGAAAAATCTTACAAGATGTCCAACTTGCCCATACCAGGAGACTCCTATCCGTATCTTCCCCCACCTCGGAAAAGCAAACCTTTCATCTGCTGTCTTTTCTAGAATCTGATTTAAAATATATGTGGGGACACCGGGAGCACATCCTCTCATTTCCAGCCCTCTAGATCGTCTCCCATCCTCCACAGTTCCTTATAGATTACACTGGACTCAAATTATAAATCCATGTGAGCTTTAGTCCACTGTGGCTCAAGGAGGCTCATACAATCTGCAACCTACTTCTCTGGGCTTCATACTTCATTCTTTCATCTGAAAGTAAAGAGCAGCTGTCAGAAGGGGCAGGAGATGGTCTGACCCTTGCAAGTTGGCTCCCTTGTTGCTCTAGGGAGAGTGACTCATTCATTTTTAGCCTTATTTCTTCCTGGTTAGTTCCTTATTTCAATCCTTTCATTGAAAGATCCCTTTAAAAAACTCCTTTTACATATTTTGACGTAGCCTGCAGTTCTTAAGGCTTAGTCTTCTGGTTAGTACTCTAATATCCTGAGCATCATTTATTCAAGTTCATTCTTTCCTTCTTCCCTCCCTCCTTCCTTCCCTCCATCCCTCTCTCCCTTCCTTCATTCCTTTCTTCCTTTTGTTACTCATGAGCCATTCTTTTTAGCCCCATCACTTTAGTATCTTCTAAGAATGTAATGTATGGGAACTTTTCACTCCCTGAAGTATTTCTGACTTTGTGATTTTATCTAATATTGTGGAGCCTTCTGAATCAAGTTCAGTAAATTTACATTTTACTAGGTTCTACGTGGGTGTATAGTTTTAAAAATGCCCCCTTAGAATTTTTGGACAATAGCATACAACTGGTGGAGGGTGAAAAACAAGATGAGTTCTTGCAAATAGTGCTCCCTCTTTCTGACTTCAACATTTGCATCCAGGCAATACATATGCAGAGTTGAAACGCATACTACTGTTTGATCCAATTGTGCCGAGCCCAGAGGATCTAAATTTGAAGCAGTCTAAGGCAATAGAAACACTAAAGTGTTTTTCTTTACATAATGCAAATCCTCTCAAATTTTAGCATTTCATCGGAGACTGCAGTTACAAGCAGGTAGCCTCAGCAGTGTGTACAGGTCGCTACCATACTTGTGTAGTCGTCCCTTTAATTCCATCACCTGACATTTCATACAGTTGCCTGTGCATTGTTGGTGTTTGTTGTATTGTTTTAATACCCTAACATCCACGATTATACCTTTGTCTGCACACTTCTGCTTATTTCAAAGATCACTCACCTCCCACCTTATCTACTGCCTGTGGTTATGGAAATTGGAGACACCCTCATCTCTGTACTCTGGTCTTTCTCCCTCCTCTCTCTTTTTTCACCTTGGTGTCATCAAATAGCATTATGTGTTTGTATTATGGCTTCTACTCAGATTGGTATTTAAATAACCACTTAAAGAATAAAAATCTCAGATAGCTACTATCTAGAATCTCTGGCTAACTAGCCAGGATTTTATTCTAGGTTTATTTATTCTAAACTACAATGAAGGATGGTGGCAATATATAGTTTATCAAGTTAGTAGAATAATCTATTAAGAATTGTGGAAAAATAGGATGGAAATTTTTAGAAAACTCAATACAGAACTGTCCTGGCCATTTTTGCTCCCATAATAAAAAGAGAGAGAGAGAAAGAGAGAGAGAGAGAGAGAGAGAGAGAGAGAGATTGAAATCAGCATTAAAACGAAGTAGTTGCTCCTCCAGACTCAATACATTACTCAAGCCTAAAATCAACTGAGGTATCTGTCAGCAGGTAAAGAAAATATGAACATACTTTAGACATGAGGAGTAATGGGATGTTATCATGTGTAGAAAAGTTCATGACACTGGAGGACATTATGTTAAATGAAATAAGCCATGCACTAAAAGACAAACACTGAATTTTCCCTATGTAGAAGCTTAAAATGTTGATCCCGTAGGATTAGAAAGTAGAATTGTGGTTGTTAGGGGTAGGAAGGAGAGTCTTAATTTAAATTCATAGGACTACTCTTCTAGAATGAGAGCCTTTATACTTGAATATTTACCCTATGATTTTAGAATAAGAATACAAAACATTATATCTATAAAATAAATATTTACATAGTTTTAAGGAAAGGTCTCATATGTTACTATTAAGTTATGGTAAGAAATCATCAATAAACAGTAATATAAGAATCTTAAATCATAAGTACTCACAGTTACTGAGTCAGGCAACATGCTAAGTACATAACCATCATGCAGTACGTGCTTCCTAAAGTTAGCTGATGTTGCTCCTTTAATTATTCCTCTGACTTGATCAAATATTCACTGGACTTAAATTCTTAAGTAAGATGAGCATATATCGGGACCTTTATCCCAGGTCTATGTGTGATTACTAACTACAGTCATAATGACATCCTTAGAAGTGCTATGTTTTGGGGATATAGAGAATGAACTCAGAGCCTGGTGCATGGCAATTAAGTCCTCTACCTGGCGTGCACATTGTTAGCCTATAGATGAACATCTTTTTTTTTTTTTTTTTTTTTGTTAGTTAATCTTTATTTTCTTTTTTTTTTTTTTTTTTTTAAATAATTTTTTTTTTATTAAGAAAAGAAGAAAAAAAAAACATAAACAAAAAACAAGTTTCCACCTCCTCCCAGCCTCCCATTTCCCTCCCCCTCCTCCCACCCTTCTCCCCCTCCTCCCACCCTTCTACCCCTCCCCCCACTCCTCTCCCCCTCCCTCTCCAGTCCACAGAGCAGTCCAGGTTCCCTGCCCTGTGGTAAGTCCTAGGTCCTCCCCCCTCCGTCCATATCTAGGAAGGTGAACATCCAAACTGGCTAGGCTTCCACAAAGCCAGCACATTAAGTAGGATCAAAACCCCGTGCCATTGTCCTTGGCGTCTCATCAGCCCTCATTGTTCGCCATGTTCAGAGAGTCCGGTTTTATCCCATGCTTTTTCGGTCACAGTCCAGCTGGCCTTGGTGAGCTCCCAGTAGATCAGCTCCACTGTCTCAGTGGGTGGGTGCACGCCTCGTGGTCCCGACTTCTTTGCTCATGTTCTCCCTCCTTCTGCTCCTCATTGGGACCTTGGGAGCTCAGTCCAGTGCTCCAGTGTGGGTCTGTCTCTGTCTCCATCCATCACCAGATGAAGGTTCTATGATGATATGCAAGATATTCGTCAGTATTGCTCTCGGATAGGGTCATTTCAGGTTCCCAATCCTCAGCTACCCAAGGAACTAACTGGGAACCTCATGTTGGGCACTTGGGAGCCCCTCTAGGGTCAAATCTCTTGCTCACCCTAAAGTGGTTCCCTTAACTAAGAATTGTGGTTCCGTGCTCCCCTATCCACCTTTCCTTTATCCCAATTCTCCTGATTCCCCAAATCCCCCCTCCTTCCCTTCTACCTTTTCTCTCCCCATCTCCCCTTACCCCCATCCCACCCCACCCCCAAGATCCTAATTTTCTCCCCGGCAATTGGGTCTACTTCCCTTAGCCAAGAGGATAACTATATGTTAGGCTAAAGTCAAAAACACCAAGGATAACCTTTGCTGGAGAGGCTGTGGAGGAACGGGTACCCTCATCCATTGCTGGTGGGAATGCCATCTTGTGCAACCACTGTGGAAGTCAGTGTTTCGGTTTCTCAGGAAATTCGGGATCAACTTACCCCTGGACCCAGCAATACCACTCCTGGGAATATACCCAAGAGATGCTCTATCATATGACAAAAGCATTTGTTCAACTATGTTCATAGCTGTATTATTTGTAATAGCCAGAACCTGGAAACAACCTAGATGCCCTTCAATGGAAGAATGGATGAAGAAAGTATGGAATATATACACGCTAGAGTACTACGCTGCGGTAAAAAACAATGACTTCTCGAATTTTGCAGGCAAATGGATGGATATAGATGAACATCTTAAGCAGAACACTCGTGTTAGAAATGATGCTCTCTGGCAGGCGCTGAGTGATTCCAGAGGATATTTATACATGCTGCACACATCAGATGTTCAAAAGACCATTTTTCCAAGCATATGTAGGATTAGCTTCTAAAAATCACAACCTTGACTCACTCAACAAGCAGAACTTTATGATTGTCTTGGTCCCTTTGAGCCTCCAGTGCTGACCGCAGCCAGAAAAAGCTTCGAGCAAGAGTAGCATATCCATGAAGTTCTTAATTTTCAACTAAATCTCTTGGCTGAGGAGTAGAGTAACTGTCACAATGAAAGATAAAAAGAACATACACAATTGAGTTTCATAGCTCTAAACAATAAAAATCTTGAGTTACTGCTATAACACGGCTGTGAGACATTAAACACCATCAGGAGAGTGCTTCAAGAAGCTACAGGTGTCACGCAAACCTAAGGAAGCACTTGTCCTGTGTGTTTTCTTGCCTCACGGTGGGTCACATGACTCCCATTTATTCATTTATAGTACAGAGGTGAGAAGCAAGAAAAGGCATATTGAAGTCTTTAATTTTATTATTTTCTGATTATAGTTTCTTAATTTCCAGCATTTCCCCCCAAAATATAATTATTTTTCATTATGGTTGATATTTCTTGGTGAAAAATATAGGAACATATTTGATAAATGCTTGTTTCTTACGTAACAATGTTTTCCACGCAGAATTCGTTCTTGGCTATATATTCATACACGAATCGGCAATCTATTTCTTCAGAGTGCCAGATACTAAATATTTTAGGGTTGGCAGGCCAAGAGATAGTGTCCTCAGCAGTTCAAACAACTCTTCTCATGGACATATTAATAGTCATTTTATAGTCTCTATTTAAATATGCAAAACCATTCTTGGCACACAAACTTGACACAAACAGGTGGTGGGCCAGATTTGGCTGCTCCTTGGTGACCCCTGCTCTGGAGTATTGACCATTAAAAAAGATAAGATTATAGAACTCTGGATGTTCATCGAAATGTAAAATCTAGCAGTTTACATGGTAATGGAATGATTCTGTGTGTGACAAGGAAGAGGACAGAGGACAGAGTCGTAAAGTCATCTGTACTTCATGTACCACACTTAGAGAACCTCAATTGACATCAACCCCTCAAATTCCTGTTCTTTGTCTTTCAATTGAAAATACTCATTTCCATTTTCTGAGCCAAACTAATACCATGAACTTATCTAGGTCCCAATGCCTTCTCTTAATACTGACACCATATATTAATAAATAATATCTTCATACTTTGTACAAAATATAATATAGGCTTCCTAAAGCAGAAAATATTTCATTTAGCATTCCATGAATCTTAATGCATTTCAGGAAATATCATAGACATCTGTTTTCTAAGTCAGAAGTTTTATTCACCTACAAAAACAAATTTAACTCATAACTAAATATGCATAGACAAATTTAAAAATATATGCATCCTAATTTGTCATTGAGGTCAACTGAAGCAGTGGTTTGTCATGTCTTCTGGGTTCTGGGTTGCCTGTCCATTTGAACACTCCTGGATTTGAAGAATTTCTTATTTTGAGATGCCTATGTCCTCTATAGTAGAAAGAGACAAGCTTGCTTCTAATCCTGGCAGCTCTCCGTTGGCTCTCATGTGATTTCGTTTGAAAGAGGTCACACATCCAGTGTTCCCTTTCTCATGGAGGTGAGAACAGAGATGAGGGGTCTCAAGGGAAGGGCCAGTGGTTCATTCTGACATTAGTGTCAGAAGCAATAAGGGATACTGTATGGTTCAGGGGATGGAGAGATGCCAATTAAAGTACCAGCTGAGCATTATGGGGAACTGAGTCCAATCCATCCATAGTACCTACTTGGGTATTTATAATTCTAGAGCCTGGGAAGCAGAGACAACAGAATGTCTGGGGGTCTCTTGGCCAACCAGCCAAGCAAAACCATTAACTTCTGCACAAGATAAGAGATGCTGCCTCAGAAAAAAAAAACGAAAAACAAAAGACAACAACAAAACAAAACAGTGTAGAGCAACTGAGGAAGTCACCCAAATATTGACCTCTAGTATCTACACACATGTACACACATATACATGTATATGCACACACATGCACACACTCAATATATATATTTATATGTGGATATATATATATGGATAATGATCATATTAAGTATATTTTCTGCAACTAATCATTCTGTGGATGGGTGCTGTCTTTACAGTCTCCAAACCTAATATCGTACCTTACTGTTTTGGGCAGAACTGTAATTCCAAAAATGGATTCTGTGGTGCCTGAGAGATGGCTTAGTGGCTCTTGCAGAAGACCCAGGATTCGATTCGATTCCCAGCACCTGCATGGCCACTCACAACTGTCTGTAACTCCCAGTTCCAGGGAATTTGACACACATGCAGATGAGATACCAATGCACATAAAATAAAAATAAATCTTAAAAAAATAAAGTAATTTTTTAAAAACAGATTCTTTAATTCAAAGCTCAAATTAGCTGTGAATAATCTTGCTTGAAAGTAGGGACTTTTCAGCAAAAATCAGCTTAAGAGAAGGAGTCAGGCTAAGTGATGATTGAGATTATGTTCCCTGGAGAAAGCAGAGCTGGAGAGGAACCAAGACAGCTGCAGATAGAAGCGACCAAGAGCTGATCTGTAGCAAAGTCCTAATCTCAGCCTCGTGATGAAGTGGGTCCTGGTCTTACAAGCACACCTTCTTTGTGTCTACTGGAGGTGAGGGAACTGGGCATTTACACTCCTTGTCTGCTGATCTGGTCCTTCAGTTACACTCTGCTAAACTGTCCTCACGACACCCTGGACACCCTGGGCAAGTTGGCCAAGTAGTACGAGCAGACTTTGAGCAGCATTTGAAGAAATTGTAAGGTATGACACTTGAGAAAAACCCCCTGAAGAGTCTGAGTGTGAGGGACACAAATGTAGCTCAAGGGACATTGACAGATCAGGATGAGACATGGACTGTGGCTGACATATCTGTGCATAAACTTCTCTTCCACCGAAACCTGTTATAACTGACACACCTCTGAGAAGAAGAAAATTGTTTATCTTTCTTAAACCTTAAAGTAGTAGCTGAAAGTCATCCACCTTTGAAAACATAGGTGCATTCTTAAAATATTTCTGGAAATCTCAGTTTTTATAATGCAAGACATGTTTTACATGTATTTAGAGGAACTCGGTATTGAATGAAAAACTTGTGAAATACTTAATAAAGTGAAGACACTATAAATAGTTAAACTTATCAGTTTTGTCAATACATCTCTCTCTATAGTTTTTCTATTACCATCAACAAATCTGTTACGAGTGCCTCTCAGTTAATGAAGTGCTGTTTTTGGGTTCTGAAAGCAATCTTAGATATGCTTCCTGATTTGGAGCGTTCTTAGACTAGAGCCTTTGTTGCCTTTTCTGTGACATATGTGAACCTCTATTTTTAAATCCCACCCCCTTTTGTGATAACCCTTTGATCACTGACATTTTGAATATGCTTATGGAAATTTGATTCTTAGTCATCAGTCTGTTTTATCCATGAGAATGGATCAGTTGTGGAAGTCAAGATATAACTCATTCAATGCTTTTAGTGAATGAAATTGGCCATGCAACTATGTCAATATTAAGAAGCACTGAGAATATAACATATGTAAGAAGTCACACAGGAAGGACAAGTTGGGAGATCACATGCGTGGAACTTATAGAGAGACAGTGGAAGATTTCGTCCTCTTTAAATAGAGGTTCTAGGATACTCTGAAGTCACACACCTAATGGCTGACTGGCACCCATAAGCACAAGTCAAATTCCAACTATAAGTTACATTCCCAGCAGATACAGAGCTGAGCAGAATGTCTAACTTGGCTGGCACATTTCACAGTATCATTCAAGAAGTTGGCATTCTGGGAAGTAGGTCTGTGGGTGATGAATATGGTTACTATGAGCTCTGCTTTCAAAGGTACCTCTGCTTTCAGGGCAAAAAGTCAACTTTGTCATCTATCAGGGAAGTAGCCTGAAACTTGTTCCACTCACCAGGAGAACCCAGATTGTAGCTTAGATTGTAGCTTAGCAAGTAACCAGCGTCATTTTCTTTCAAATGTTCTGTTTCAAACATATTAAGCTCTGCGATCATTTTAAGATTACTGGGAGCCCCTTTAGCTAAAGCCACATGAGGTGCAACAGTACTCAAAACTACTCATCGGATCTATAAAAATGATGGCCAGTTCTGATGACGAATTTGAATTCAGATAGGTGTTTTATGGACTAGTGATCTCCAAAGTAGAGCCTGAGGAATGCTCACATGGATCCCTGAACCTCTAATCTCTTGTTCACTGCAATCCAAAACAGGTCTGTAGTAATTTGATTCTTAGTTTTTTCTGTATTTTTACTGTAGGGGAGTAGCAGGAATGGAAACAGTCCTGTACTTACAAGTTCAGCCAGACATCACTGAAAGAACTCCAGTTGAAGATCAATTAACACACGATGCTGACAGTTCTTTCTTCTTGTGCCTCAGAGAGATTATATACTCCCTTGTTTGGAAGAATTTAAAAATTACTAAATATCTCCTTTTTCTCCATTATTTCTAGTATTGCTCCCCTTTAGGCTTTTTGATCACCATGGCTCTATGGAAGCCTTGTCTTGGTTTATCCATGCATGCACAGACTGGTTTTGTCACTTCAGCAAAGAAAAGAAACAAAGCAAAACACGTGGTGTGGGCACAGAAAGAGGGAAAGGAGGAGAGAAGGATGGGAGCGATGAAGGCAGTGAGAAGAAAAAGAACATAAGTCAAGTACAGATGGATTTTAAAATGCCGTCATGGGCTTTGCCTGCTCAGCTCAAAACCCTAGGCCATGTACCAGGGAAATATACACTGGCTATTGATTTCCAGCTACTAGAACAGACACTATGTATTTGTAAGTACACAGGCAAAAGATGGTCAGGTTCCTCAGCAAGGCAACAAATACTGATTGAGACAACAGAAAAGAGGAAGTGACCGCCAGTAAGTCTTAGCTCTTAAGCCAGAGAGGGGCATAGATAGACTCAGGCAAAAAGGGTTCCAGAGTTGGGCCTTTGCGGACACCTGAGACTAGAGTTTCTTTCCACTTTCTCCTCTCACCTCACTCAAACTCTTGATGGAAATTCTCTGGACACCTATCTCTAATTGCTCAGCTCATTTCCTGCCTAATCTGTCCCTACCCCCTACCCCATTTATTCCCTTCCAGATCCTTCAGAGAAAATCTGTGATTCTTTTGTACTCATAAAAACTTCACAGTGACTCTTGAATTCTAAGACGTCTTTCTTCAAGAATAAAAATTGCGCTCTCCGCCACTTTCCCAGCACTGCATCCCAGCTGGTGCACTAGCCTTCTTCATAGCATGCAGCTCCACTATCATCTTCATTACTATGGATTTCCATTTCTGTCATTCTCAAAGGCTTACTCTGCCAAAGACGTAATCAAGACCTTGATCTACACTCTTATAACCCAAGAGCTGTGGAATCACCTTGGAAAACCTTTAAACATTTTTTTATATAATCCAAGCCTACTTTTAACCAAGACGCACACCTGAAAATACATTAACAAAAGACTCATAGTTCATTCTAAAATTTATTAATATGAAAGCCCCATTTCACTCATGCTGAATGAAAGCACACCAGAGGATTTACTTCGTGTAGCATGCCTATAGCCTCTGTTATTCATGGCCTACATATATTTTCACTGGCTGCTATGTGCTCCTTTCTGTATAGAGAAGAAGGATGCACCAAGTTCTTTCGGTAGTAAATGACAGAAAGTATGAAAAATTCAAGTTGTGACAAAGAAATAATGAGGAGAATAAATTGGGAAGTAAATATTGGGAGGGTAGAATTAACACATTATTAGTAATATCTTCATCTTAGAGAGTGGGCATCAATAATCACTAAAAAACAGGAAATGGCAGTGTTGTGCGCCTTTGTTACTCTTTTGGCTTTTTGAGGGGCCCATCACCCAGCTCCCAAATAAATTACACACAGAGGCTTATTCTTAGTTATGAATGCCTGCCTTAGTTTGGCTTGTCTCTTTCCAGCTTTTTTTTTAACTTATATTATCTTGACTACCTCTTGCCTTGGGATTTTATCCTTCTCTTTATCTGTATACCTTTCTTTACTTCTTTCTCCGTGGCCTGCTGTGCAGCTTAGTGACTGACCCACAATGTCCTCCTCTCCATGTTCTCTCTTGTTCCTCTTTCTCTCCTCCCAGAGTTCTCCTTTATGTAAACTCTCTGCCTGTCAGCCCTGCCTATCCTTTTTCTTGCCTTGCTATTGGCCATTCAGCTCTTTATTAGACCATCAAGTATTTTAGACAAGCAAACAACCACAGCTTCACAGAGTTAAAAAAATGCAGCAGAAACAAAAGTCACCCACCTGACAGTAATTTTCCCTGACATGAAAGCTCAAAGATATTATTTGAAGATATGAAATCCTTCACAAGGCCAAAATCTAGTGAAAATAGAAAAAAAAGCATATTGGTTGACAGAGTGGAAATTTTTCGTCTTGCCTATTCAGATTTGAAAAATGAGGATGAGCCGGGCGGTGGTGGCGCACGCCTTTAATCCCAGCACTCGGGAGGCAGAGGCAGGCGGATCTCTGTGAGTTCGAGACCAGCCTGGTCTACAATAGCTAGTTCCAGGACAGGCTCCAAAACCACAGAGAAACCCTGTCTCGAAAAACCAAAAAAAAAAAAAAAATGAGGATGAGATACAGTAATGCGTTGTATAATTTACCATTTGGATACAATCCTTCTAAGAGCTATATAGGATTCAGTAAGAGTGATTTCTTCTACTGGTGAGATCAAAGGCACCAAGGAATAAAGTAGCCACCTGTGTTTTCATTATAAGCCCTCCACCCCTAAAAAACTTATTTATTTATTTATTTATTATTTCCCTAATAGTGTTTATGAAATTTTCAAAAAAGAAAAACAGAAAAAATTCAATAGAAATTTTTAAAATGAGTAGCTTTTACTCTTTCTTTGGTAGAAGGTTCTGTACCTTAAAATACAGATTTTAATTTTCACTAGAATGAAGTGTATTTTAATGTTCCATGTAGATGCTAACTGACAAAGACTTCTTCAGATAGAGTGGTTCAGGTAGCAAATCATGGAGAGTTATCTTCAGGGGGATAGTCTATTTATGAAATTGTTTTTCAGTGTAAATTAGATCATTTGAAAATATTTAGTGTCGAAAGGCCTAAAAAAGATTCATCATTTGAGAATCTCTGTCCTAAATAGTCCCAGCAGAATCCGTCTCAGCCAAAAATAGTCTCTCCTGTACTTGCGCATCCCTGTGGGTGGCAGGCTGTGCCCTCCCTGCCTGCCCTCTTTGCTTTGCTCTCCATGGGCTCTGCTGACCTTGTGGGCAGTTCTCAGTCCTGTTTGTTTGTTCTCTCTTTCTTTCTTTGTTTTATTAAGTTCAAGTCACCTTTTTCTTAACACCCACATCACTGTGTCCATGTATGCTTTAAATTACGTATTCAACTGCGTCAACAATTTTCCAGAAGTAGCTCAACGCACCATTTCTGTGTTTGCTACTAAAATAATGAGCAAAAGAAGAAGAAAAAAGAACAGCAAAGATGTATGTGGCCAAAGCAAAAGGCAGAGTCGCATCTGAGATGCTTTTTACACAAATAGATCTTGTGTCATTTTCCCCATTGTGTCCTTGATCCTCGATGGAACGGAGCCATCAGAACTCTGCAGAGGCCTGCTCAGTTCTAGGGCATGGTAAATTTGACAGAGACCCTGAACCACACATGCAGTGACAGACTATCTCTATGACCTGGATGCTCCTTTCTCACAGTGGGTAGCAATGGAAAACCTCAAGTGTGAAGAATTCTGAAAAATATCTAAGCAAAGCATTTCAAGAAGCAGACAGGCTGAGCAGACCTTTGGCAGGCATCTAGAAATAAAACAGCGTCCCAGAAACATGTGTTTTACAACACACTGTGAAGCAAGCATAACCTGAACACAGACTTAGAGCCTAAAAACGGACAGGGACTTTAGGGACACTACAGTGCTTGCAGGCACCTCACCACTCTGAAAGTACAACAGCATCGGGAGACCCCAACTGATGGAACTACATACTCAAATGCGCTACTTAATATGAACAGAAGCTTCATACAGTTGATTCAGAACTTTCCCCTTCAGTTATACAATGTCTCTGGCTAGTCTGCAAGATATTCATTATCCTCCAATTCAATGTATAGCTATGAATTATCTGATGTAACCAGGACCTGCGCTAGATACTGGGGATGCATGTTAAGCACACATATCCATGGTGCCTGCCCTCTGGGGGCTTATAGGCTATTGAGAAAGAACTGTGCTTGTTAAACAACCACACTGTTAAATACAGTGAGGACATATTCTCAGAAATGCAATTTCATCATCTTGCAAACAACTCAAAGTGCGTGTAGGACAAAATCAGATGAGACCGTCTTCTGTGCGCCTAGGCTACACAGTGCATGTGTGCCATATAATCTATTGCTCCAGGATCCGGGATGAACACAGCATGATGAAATCAAGCCTAGGGAAAAAAATGATGCAATCAAGGGGTTCAGTAAACACCAGATGCATGCGGCTGCTGCTGGCATATGGCACCCAGTTTTACAGTAAACATTTTTTATAGGTAAAAGGTATGTACTCTAAAATAATCATAGGATGGGGAGTAAATACATAAGTCGGTAGCATGACTGTTGATCATCATTACCAAGCCTTCCGTATGGTATGTAGATGCACGTGCTTTTCTTGTGTCTAACTGGCAGTGCAGTGTGGTTTTTTTTTTTGTTTTTTTTTTTGTTTTTTTTGCACCAGCATTCAGGTGACTGACGTGTCGTGATATAATATTACAATGGCTATAGCATCATTGAGTGATGGAAACTAGTAAGCCCTATTATAGTGTTATGGGGGCACCACTGTACATGTGGTCACCGTCACACATGGGAGTAACTCAAGTGAAGAGTCACCTTCTCTAACGGGTGATCTCTGACATGTACTATGAACTTTTCACCTGACTGTAGAGTCAGAGGGCTGTAATTTAGTAGAGCTCTGAATAAAAATATTGGGTTAGTAGAGGAGTGGAATCAGGGGGTAGGAGCCATGTTTCAGGCATGCCTGGGGGATTGTGTAGGAAGAGATGGACACTTGCAAATTCAGAGTGGTATCTGGTAGGCATCAGGAGGGTAAAGAGAGGTTCAGTGAGCACGTTTTTTATTGACTCACTGGAGCTCAAAACAAAGTCAGTTTTTAGGTAAATATGCCAACATGTCATCATTTACATTTGGCATATTTACTAAAATGAATGAATGAATTGAGTTAGTTTTTTCAGTGAGTGAATTAGTTCTCTACGTGAGTTCATTCTTTGCATCAAAGGAAGCAACAAATTGGTCTAATGAGATGTGAAGTTCTTTTCCGTCCATCGGACACTAGACGAGCCCTCTGTCTGGGGCGAGTTCCTCATAGCAGCTCTCTGGTTATTCTAACCATTTTTTTCCTAAAATAACTATTCCATGACTGAAATGGTAAACCATGAATGCATTCTTCAAGGAAATGAAAAAGCTAACGTTCAACAGCTGCAGTGACTATGCTTCATCACGCAACAAGACAGACAAGGCACTCTTGGGAGGCTGAGCCAGGAGGACCCCAAGCTGAAATACAATCAGACAAAAAGACCTTGTTTCAAATTAATAACAGTGGTGGTGATGATAATAATAATCATGCCATATTGCCTTAAATACTGGCTGATGGGTGATTTTCAGACTAGAATTTTGGATTTTCATTTCCACTTTCAAAGCACTAGAACTGATAAGTAGAAAGGGTTTGCCAGGCAAACATCAGGACCTGAGTTCAATGCCTACCCTGACCAGAACCCATGTAAAAAAGTCAGGCAAGGCATATGATTATCATCTCAGTTCTGGGAAGGCAGAGGCAGGAGGATCCTAAGGTCACTAGCCAGCACCCCTAAGGCCAGGGAGAGAGCCTGTCTCAGTAAAACGTGGTGGGAAGCTCCTGAGAAATGATTCTCAAGGTTGATATCTTGTTTCACAAGATGCATGTGCACACATGTACAAATACACATGCACACACACATACACAAACGTGCATACTTATGCACAGGACATGCACACATAATAATGGGGCTCAATCTGACAGCCTGCTGGAGGGCCTTTATCTGAGGCTCTGAAATCCTACTTAGGGAAGCTAAAGCAGGGAAACATAATAACCTGGAGGTCAGATTCCCTAATGTTTAAGGCTTTGTTCTGGCTCTTTAAGCATCTGGGATGCCAATCACTGTGTTACATTCGATGGCTGACTTCAGAGGACATGTTTCCTCCCTTTGTTTCCTAATAGGAGATTCTCATCATTATTGACTGATTTCAATACAAAGTGAGGTTCTATCTATAGATGTCTTAACCCAAAGATTGATTCTCCGCTGCCCTCTGTGTGCTCAGGGCTAGCTCTTCAGAGTGGCATGAGATATTCTACCCTGCCTGACCTGTCAATCTCATTATTAAAAAGCAGGTATTATCAATGTGGATATGATAACTAGAAACAGACATCCATCTTGTTTCTAGTCAGTTTTCTGGATGCAAGCTCATACAGGCAAAAAGGAATCTCATTTCTTCTGGAATGTGAATGTTTGTTCCTTACATCTTCACAGACCCCAGAGGGTTCCCAGGCCAGGTCCTGGGTCTAATCTGTTAGAAGACTGTTTGAGCAAAGCTCAGTGCACCACCCAGATCTCCGCCTTTCTCTTTCCCACACCAGAATGCCTACGGAACAAGGTGTGTATTTTCATGGGACTTTTCCCACTGGATATTATTAAGTAGGGGCTCGCAAAAGACAGTTGCTCTTCTGGAACAGGGAAACTGAGGATTCTATTTCTAGCCATCCCTTGACATTTCTTTTCATCGTGACCTTGGATTATTTAGCCATTATATACTGGAATGTTTTATGCAAAGTGAGAAAAAAGGCCTCTTTTATGAGCGGGCTGTAAATTCCTAACTAATGCTTCATGAACACACCTCTTCCCTTCATCTGAGAAAATTAAAGTCAATGAAAATATTTCATTATTAATAATCTAATTCTCTTTGGATCTTTGATTAATACCATTTTGATATGAGATTTCCAAATTGGGTCATATTCTGTATAAATTTTTGAAGGTAGAAGCTATAAACAAATAGATAAATTTGAGTTAAAACCGGTTCTCTTTCAGGAAGATCTAAAATGGATGTAATGCCGCTTGTATTGAAGATGAAGCCGCAGGCTGCTATGCAGCCCATCTTGAAAACCACTTCTGCATTGTGACTTTAATACTTGATTTTCATTAGCACTGAGATAACTGTTTTCACAGTTTTTAAATTTTCAATAATGTGCAACATCAGGCAATCATTTTGAAAATTTTATTATTATTAGCTTTTATGTCTATGCGTGTGAGCCTGAGTTTGTCTGTGGACCATGTGCAGGTGCCCATAAAGGCCAGAAAAGGGGACTGGATCCTCTGGAACTGGAGTTATGTATGGTTGTGAACTGCCATGCAGGTGCTGAAAACCCCATGCAGGTCATCGACAAGAGCATCTGGTGTTCTCAAAAGCAGCATTTCCTTTGTAGTAACATTAGGTAATCTTTGTTTGGTGTTTGTTTATTTTGTTTTGCCCAGTGTAAACAGAAGTTATGTTGAAGTGTCTCTACATACATGGCCAAAACAGAGCACTTACAAAATACTTTTGGGGGTGGGGCGGGTCTTGGTGAAAATCCCCCTCGCACCTCAAGCACTAGAATGTACCAGGAAGTATTTCTTTTCCTTCTCTCTTCTTCACAGGACTGAGCAAGCGTGATATGAATAAGACCGACCATTCAGGAGATCTCACTATAGGCTCGCTTTTCCGCGGGACCCTACTTTGTGTATTTAAACTTGCAAGCCGTCTTTCTACGAAACAGAAACACATAACAAACCTCTAATTCAGGCAGTGAAGCAAGCCTTTGAAAGCCTCAGAAAGCATCCGAATTCCACCACTGAACTCCGAGCTACCCTTCCCCTCCTGGGTTTCCCAGTTAACATGCACACAGCTGTTCATGGCGTGTAATCAACTGATTGTTACACAAGCATTTCCTAAAGCTATGACAATCTCAGATTTACGAGGTCAAGAAGTGCAGACTTAATCCATTCAATAGCTGCAATTTATCGTCTGATTATAATTGTATACACAAACAGACGAATGATTTAGATGACACAGTGTAAAGATGAAATCCGTTTATTTTAAAAGGGTTTCTAACCTTTAAAATATGTTGCCGCGAACACCTTTCAATGTCCGCTTTTAACAACACAATTATTATTGTCTTATTGATCAGGGTTTTATTAGGGATTTGACACTTATATTTCATGTTAATCGAAAAAGGTGTAATTTTTCTGCACAATTTTAACAAGAATATGACTGTAATTAATTAGATCACTATTATGTTTTCAGGATCTTGAAAGAAGTGCTTAATTTATCATGCATGTCTTCCATACATATGAGAAACTCTTTTAAAAAGACAAGGCACGTGACCCTTATAGATGACAGGAGACGACATGGGAACTGTATTTATAGCTTCTGCTGCCATGCTGACCTGGCTTCACAGTGACAGCTCTCCTGGGATGAGATTGTACATTAGCAACTTAGCAAGCCTGGGTGGCACCCAACATGACCATCCTCTGGTCTAATAATGGTAATTAGTGGTCATTTCCTAATGCCTCCATAGATCAAGGAAACAACCTGCCGACAGGGCCAAAGTGGTTGGATCACACGGCAATATATATTTCAGACTTTTTTCCCCCAGTTGCACGTTTAACTAATAACTAAATGTTGTATCAATTTGCTTTGTCATCAATGACAGTTTTATCTTATTTGATACATCAGTAAATATAAACTTGATATGTGCTATAAAAACCCATGTATAGACATTGATTTTTAAAGATGCTATTGACGATTATTTTTGAGATAGGCTGGCCTCAAAGAAAGGAACTTCCTGTGTAGCAAAGGATGATCTTGAACTCCTACCCCTCCTGCCTCTGCTTCCTGAGTGCCAGGATTGGGGCAACACACACCATCGTACGTGTCACTGGGGACTGAACCCCATGTGTCATGCACCCTAGTGCTCTCTGTGCCAGCAGACCTATATCCCCAGGTCCATGTCTAGAGTGTTTGAAAATACTGTGACTCTATTACTCAAGAAATTCAGACTTTTGCCCACAGTGGTGTTACTTGTTCCAATCAGAATTGTCCAGCTAATTTATATGAGATGCTAATAAAGCCTAGTTTTGTCTTGTTCAATTTTTATATATTATTCAATAACAAACTTATTAAATCACATAAATCTCCACTGCACTTTCCATATTGCTTGCATATGTGAATTAAATTTCATTATATACTGCTATTCTATATCCATATCATTATGTAGTCTCTATTATATTAATCCATAAATTGCAATTAATACATTTAATTTGACACATTTAGTATTCATATACCTGGATTCATGTTTTCTAAAAATTCTTACATATTATAAAGTTTGATCTACCATGTCTGTATCCTAACTTTTCAACGGGACACTGGTTGATAATTTCAGTCTGTTAGAAAATGTGGCCTTAAGGACTAAATGAAGGAATTAAATATTTAAAAGAAGGTGTAAACATAGAATTCTACACTGAACACTCTGTAGGGTGGCTGGAAAAGAGTATCATATATTACGAGACGGCGAGTGAAGTAAAATCAATAGTTGAATTGGTACAGTGTCCTGTAATTAAACAGTCAAGCCCACTTTCTGTTTTGTGTTATATTCTTTCAAATAGCACAACTCCAGCTGAAAAATACAAGTTAAGAGATTCTCTCCCTTCTTTGAAAGAATTCAGTCAATATTATCACAATCAATACACCTTTATCGGCAATACAATGACAGGAGGAAAACATCACAGGGAAAGATGAGCCTGTTCTAGTCATTCACTAGGAGAAGACAATGCTAACCTGTCCTCCCCATAGGACACCTGAACCCTTGGTTCAGCTTTGTAAAAGATCTTGAGAAGTACAGCACCTGAAGGTATTGCTTCTGTGTTGGACATCAGTTATTGGAAACTTATTTATTTGTTTATTTAGAGACAAGGTCTCTTGATATAGCCCTGGCTGGCCTGGAACTTACCATATTGACCAGTCTGACTTGAACTCACAGAGATACACTTGCTTTGGTCTCCTGGTGCTGAGATCAAAGGTGTGCATCACCACCTTGTAGTTGGAGGCTGCTCCTTCCTTCCTGGCCAACCAGACCCAAAGTAATCACACAGAAACTGTATTATTACAAAACTGCTTGGCCTATTAGCTCACCCGTCTTACTGGCTAGCTCTTATATCTTAAATCAAACCATTTCTATTAACCTGTGTATCACCATGTGGTTGTGGCCTACCAGTAAGATTCTGCCTGGTGTCCAGCATCTGTCTCTTGAGGCAGTTACAAGGCTTCTCCTTGACTCCACCTACTCTCTTGTCCTCTATCTGCTTGGGATTCCCACCTTGCCCTATTCTGCACTGCAATAAGCCTAAAGCAGCTTCTTTATTAACCAATGTTATCCACAGTATAGGGACAGGAATTCCACATCACCACCTGGCTTTTCACTATGAATTACTAGAAATTTTGAGCATTCACAAAGTGCTCCTCCCCTTGTCACTGTCTTTCTAGTTTGAAAATTGCAGTGCAAGTAAGCTTTAAAAATATTAGAAATATTCTCCTGGACTACAAGGGTTTGTGAAATGTTGGCAATTTCACTCACCAGTAGTATTTTCTGAGCCTATAGGCCAACAGTTCTTACCCTGTGGTTTATGACCCTCTTGGGGGGTCACATATCAGATATTTACATTATGATTTGTAACAATATCAAAACTTACAGGTATGAAGTAGCAACAGAGTAATTTTATGAAGTGTGTGTGGGAGGGAGTCACCACAACATGAGGAACTATATGGAAGGGTCGCAGCATCAGGAAGGTTGAGAACCACTGGACTAGGCCATTCCAAGCTCTTTCAACATACTCTTGTTCTCAAATCCGCTATAATTGGAGGAGGAGTCATTAGCAGAGAAATACAGAACTTGGAAGGGTGGCAGTGTCATGACAAAATAGAACAGAAGACCAGCATGGAGAGCCACTGAGAAGGCCATGATGAAATTGTCTGGGTATGACTCAGTGAGGAGATTCCATTGAGACCAGCATGATACTAGTTGGTATCTGGTAGGAGGGACCAGTTGGTATAGAATAACCAACAATGGAAAACTTCCTTGATCTTTATAGGCTTTTGTGTGGGCCTGGGGTCCTTGAGACTTCCCCTTCTATGTCAGCATGCCCATGGGTGTTGTCAATGGTTAGGTCTTATTTAGACAGCCATATTATTGATATTATCATGGGTCAAAGACTCAATACAATTTTGTAAATATTTGTTTTCATTGAAGTTCTGCATAGTAAGTCTCTGGTTTTCCTAATTATTAATAACTTTGTGAGCTATCTTTCAGAAATCAGCCACTTAATGGAAATTTAGTGATCATTTAGCAATTCATAGCCAACTATGGAAAACACTAAAGCAATTTCTCAGCTGAAAAACTAGTTGAATGAAAACTCAGAAAATGAATGAAATAAACTATACTCTTCTTCAAGACCCTGACATAATTATCTCCTAACTAAAACAAGAAGATAAAAGGTTCAGTTGAAATTAAAACTGCATGGTGACTAAGGCGCAAATTCAATACCAAATCCAACAGCATATGCCAGCCCAATGATTGGTGAACACCATAAGGTGAGAAGTATTTCACCACACAAACAAACAAACCAGTCTGGTTTGAGTTTGTGCGTAGTGGATTCTTACAGTGCAGGTATCAATAGCAAAATAATGGCTTTAATATCTGCACTGCTTCGATCCCGACTGTGGCTCTATCAGCAAAGGGTTTCAGAAACACTCTTGCGTCAGCTCTTGCCTATTCTCAGGCAGGCCTCACACTCAATTTCCCTTGGAAGAGAACCTTTCCCAGCTGCTCCTCCCTCCACTTTCGATTAATTTGCTCCCCAGTCACATGCTCTCATAAGAACTTGTAACTCTTAATTGAACTTCTCATAAATGTAATTGTATAACTGAAACTGCTATGATTTCTTTGCTATGTCCCTATTGCTCATTCAATCCAAAAGATCACAGGACAGGGGTTGTTTGTCCAGGCTGGTAGAGCAACTACAGTCTCTGTCACTACATCATTGCTAAGTACTGGTTGAATGAAGGAATGTTCATGGGAGGAAGGGAGAGAGGGAGAAAAGGAAGGAAGGAAGGTAGACTACTGATGGAGGTCCTTCACAGACTCCTATAACTAGTAACATATTAGATATCAAAAGAAGAGAAAAAAATCACACTTTTAAACTAAAAATATTCCCATAATATTAAAACTCTAACTTTGGGTCAGCGTCTGTGCTGCTGATAAGGGTACAAGTCAGAGCTGCGCTGAAAGACTCCATGCAGTGATTTCAAAGCTGAGACTTCACAATTTGTGTTTTACCAGCGAGGTCTTTGCACATTTGGTGAAGATTCTCTCTTAGGTGTTACTATCCTTGTATATCCAGAAATAGTCGCTCTATCAGAAATTATAAAATAGAAGAATTCCTAACTCATTTGTTCAACTTGACCATAACGTGGGGTTCACTAAAGCAATCCATATGTGTGCTCATCGTAAATGAAGTCTGAGAGGTCAATGGAAAGGTTTTCTGAATAATTTACACTGTTCTCAAACTATCAAAGTCTCCGTCACACGCACACGCTAACCAGAGAGGGAAGTTTTATACCATAAGTGCTTTGGACTACCTGCCGAGAAGCGATTTGCGAAAATTTGATTGTGAACATGATCCAGATGTGAGAACACTGACTCCAACACTTACTACTGTTGTTCAAATTAACTCTCCCCTCCTTAGTTCCACACTCAACCTTTTATAATTGATTCTTCCAAGGTGGTAAGAATCTTAGGCAATGCACCTGTGCTCAAGGGCACAGAAATGAGGATGTCATCTCATATGATCTCTAAAACCTCTGTTGTCATGGAAATTTCTTTTTTTTTAGATTTATTTATTTATTAAGGATTTCTGCCTCCTCCCCGCAACCGCTTCCCATTTCCCTCCTCCACCCCCCGATCAAGTCCCCCTCCCTCATCTGCTCGAAGAGCAATCAGGGTTCCCTGACCTGTGGGAAGCCCAAGGACTGCCCACCTCTATCCAGGTCTCCTAAGGTGAACATCCAAACTGCCTAGGCTCCCACAAAGCCAGTACGTGCAGTAGGATCAAAAACCCACTGCCATTGTTCTTGAGTTCTCAGTATTCCTCATTGTCCGCTATGTTCAGCTAGTCCGGATTTATCCCATGCTTTTTCAGACCTAGGCCAGCTGGCCTTGGTGAGTTCTCGAGAGAACATCCCCATTGTCTCAGTGTGTGGGTGCACCCCTCGTGGTCCTGAGTTCCTTGCTCGTGCTCCTACTCCTTCTGCTCCTGATTTGGACCTTGAGATTTCTGTCCGGTGCTCCCATGTGGGTCTCTGTCTCTGTCTCCTTTCATCGCCTGATGAAGGTTAATATTCATGAGGATGCCTATGTGTTTGTCTTTGGATTCATCTTCTTATTTAGCTTCTCTAGGAACATGAATTATAAGCTCAATGTCCTTTATTTATGGCTAGAAACCAAATATGAGTGAGTACATCCCATGTTCCTCTTTTTGGGTCTGGCTTACCTCACTCAGGATAGTGTTTTCTATTTCCATCCATTTGTATGCAAAATTCAGGAAGTCCTTGTTTTTTACTGCTGAGTAATACTTTAATATGTATATATTCCATACTTTCTTCATCCATTCTTCTGTTGAAGGGCATCTAGGTTGTTTCCAGGTTCTGGCTATTACAAACAATGCTGCCATGAACATAGTTGAGCATATACTTTTGTTGTATGATAGGGCCTCTCTTGGATATATTCCCAAGAGTGGTATTGCTGGATCCAGGGGTAGGTTGATCCCGAATTTCCTGAGAAACCGAAACACTGCTTTCCAGAGTGGTTGCACAAGTTTGCATTCCCACCAGCAATGGGTGAGTGTACCCCATTCTCCACAACCTCTCCAGCAAAGGCTATCAAGACAACTTTAAGATACCATCTTACACCTGTCAGAATGGCTAAAATGGAAATTTCTTTAGTATTGAGAGAGACAGAGACTTGGACCATATTCCCATATTCCTCAACACACTCAGGAGAACAAAGGACGGGGAAAAGCAGGACAAAATCTCTCCCCTTTCCTTATTAATTTCAAGTTTAATTGCTTCATATCCCTTAACCCAAAAATCCTTGTAGGGCCTGAAGTACCATTTCTTCATCAAGTTAAAGCTCCCTCTCAGAATGCTGCACTGTTTATGCCCCCAGCCCCAATTCAGAGTCCTGTTTCAACATCGTAGCAATGGTTTGCAACTCAATACTGCATCTAATAAAAGATCTGCTCTGTTGGGTCTAAGGAATTTGAGACAGGAACTGCTTTCAGCTGTCACTGTTGGGCTCTTCACTATCAGACAAATGGTTAGGATCAAAGGTAACCTCCAGACCCAGCCTGCTGGATGACACAGGACCTCAGGCTTAGGCAAGTTTATGATTATTTGTCCTGCCCTTCCATGTTCAGCTAAAAAAAACTCAGCGCTAGCGGATCACTGCATCTTACAACGTCTTCGAGAAGTACTTTCTGCTAAGAACATATCCCACATACTGCCTCTCCTGGCTCTTTCCTTACCTTCAATGCTTCCATTTTTATGGACAGAAACTATAAATTCAGAGCAACACAAGCACCAGACAGTATCTGGAAGTTAAAGAGCCTTGGGTGCAGAAGGCTTCGAGATAACTTGAGGCTTATTCATCTCTGCTATGCTTAACCACAGTAGTTCTTAGGAATGTGTCCACCAGAGCAAACTTGGTGGGGTGACACTTGGGGCGTGTGGCAGGCAGACCTTGAGTTTGAGGCTAGCCTGGACTGTATAAAAAAACCTTGCCTCAAACACATCACAAAGCAGTATCTTTTGTATTTGCAACATATTTTTAGGCACTATTTTTTATGCCTCAAGTACTGTGTTTTATTTGAGCTCAAATCCATAACTTTCACAGGTTATAAGGGCATTGAGTGGAATCCATAACTCATGTGGAAGTGACATCCAGTGTGAAAAATTTGGAGTTTACATATTTTAGTTCAGTTGGTATTTTTCATTATTATTTGAAAAACCACATGAAGTATACTTAAAAGTTCAGGGCAAACACTTCAAGTTTCCTAAATCACATTTAGAGAATACTTGACCTATGAATTGCTTTTGGTTTCATCTGCTTTTTATGACCTCAACATATTTCTTGTAGTAATAAGTGGTTTTGGCCAAAGTAAAATGACTTTTGTACAAATGTGAAATTAATATAATCAAAAGATAGTCAGTCAATTAATTAATGAGCCCATGAAACATTAAAACAGGCTCAAAGGACATTTTCAATAACACGCATGGCATGGGGAATGTTGGCATTATTTGGGGGTCATCTTATCTACAAGACAACAATTGTATCTCTCTGGACCGACAAGACGGCAACATTATGAACAACTCATGAACAAGATCCTGAAACTTAACTGGGTTCTCTATAGAGAATGCAGTCAGCTCAATAATAGGACACCCAAACTGGACCTATGTGTGGAATCAATCAACCCCAGACTAGGAAGTTCAGCTAAACGATGCCGCATACGGCACTGGAAGGGAACGTTGGCTCTTTCCTGTTCAGCTCTAAGTCACTGACAGTTTTTCACGGTACTGCTTTAGTCCAATATGTGCTGTATTTTGAAGATGCCTATAAGACTTCCGTCATTTCCAGGTTTTGTTAAAACACCTCCCTTCTAAATTCTGCCTTTCCTAAATGCACCCGTGCCGGTTTCTAAAACGTCTTCTGCAATTAGGTCAGCTAAGCCTATACTTTTAGACCTCGTGTTAGTTAGAGAGAAAAAAATGTTAATTACTTAATGTAAAAATAAACCAGGAGAACATGTTTTTCTCACTGATTGCCTGACTGTTTGCTGGTACTTACAGCTGAGGGGGAAATTAAATTATCATCACTGATTGGAAGTTCAGTGCTTGTTTTTATTTGGGGAGCAATCTAGAAACGGAGATGCTATTAGGTAGTGAGGAAAATGTGATCTCCATGCTTGAGTGCCCTGTACCTATGCCAGGGAAGCAGCAACTTCTAGACACAAAATTCTTAACATTCTGTCTTTGCATGGAAAGGCAAATGAGGGCTTGACTTTCTTATATGTTATTCAACTAAAAAAATAGCAATTGGTTTTTTCTTCTGTCTTTCTGTGTACAACACCCTTTTTTATATCTGCTATCTATTTATTTATATAAACAAGTTAGTAAATATTGTAAGCATGAATTTTAATCATTTTATGTAAAATCTTTCTCTGATAGTTTAAAATGCATTATAAGTAGTTGTGTCAATATTTTAAATAAAATATATATTAGTTAGTTATTATAAATATAATAATTTAACAAATTGTATGTCAAGATCTGTTTATGAATGACATAATCATATTACATGACCCTACTGTATTTTAACCTCTTATATGGATTATTTTCAAAGACAATCTCTCTATGATAGTTTAAAGATGCATATTAAGTAGATGCATCAATATTTTAAATAAAACATAAATTATTTAGCTAGTTATTATAAATATAATTTAACAAACACTATGTCAAATTCTGGTTATGAATGACATAATCATATCACATGACCCTACTGTATTTTAACCTTTTGTGCAGATTATTTTCAAAGATATTTTTCAGTTGTTTTATGTCAAATTTCAGAAAACTAAGATAATTTTGATATTTTAAATATTTGGTTATTGGTATAGGTGTTTCTAGAAGAAAACCATCCTGTATTAATTAGATTTCAAAAAGTAATTGTTAAAGTATTTAAAATAAATCTTTGGCTTCATCTGATCTCACAATAGAGCTTCTGTGGTCAAGCATTCACCAAACGAGAAAGGCTTGAGTTTATTAGAAAATTTGGAAAAGTTGTTGCATTGCAGTGTGAGGATACTATGTTCCTTAGGTTTTTCTGCAGAGGTTATTAAGTGATGTGTTATTAATAGGAAAACACTGCTTAATATAAAGAAGAAATTATGTAATATCTGATAGCAGATGAAGACACACACACACAAAAAAACCCCTCAGATTCAAATAGCAATACGCGACGCTGAGACTCCTGATGGAGGGAAGAGCACACCAGCCAAGGAAATCACCTAGGACTGAGAGACATTCCTTTCCTGTTTACCCACCCATCCTTCTTCTCGTCTGATTTCCACCCATCCAAACCTTATTCAAGACTCAAAGAAGCTCTGAAATATATTTTTTCTTCTCCTTTGAAAAATCAGACCTCTTCAACGACAGCATCTAAGAATTAGGTTTCTGCATTTCAGTACAACAAACACAAGACTCATCCAAGCAGCTCATACTGACTCTCCATTATGGTATTCGAGGGGTTGCATTTTATTTTAAATGGACCAGGCATAAGTCAATTCCATCTCCATTTTTACTGGTTTAAAATACCAGCATAATTTATTTTAATCAATGTAGCCTTCAGCAATTTCATCTATCTTAAGGGGAAGGGCTGGAACTCCCTGGAGAGTAGGGAAACAGGGTAGTGAGAATCACCTACACTTCTCATTTACCCATGCTAATTAAGACCAAGCATTTGAAAGTTACCATCTGAAGGAAAATTAAGCCAATTAACCCACTGATGAAGATAATTTTCAATATTCTATCAGGAGGCAAAAATCTTCACCAGCCCTTCCTATTCCTACTGTGGCGATGATTTCCTCACTGTCTCTTAGCATTGAGAACATAAATGAATGGCATGCTAGTTCAGTGGCTTCTAATTGCAACTTTTATTTAAATTCTGATTTTCTGCCCCATGGTTAAGTTTCTGATTGGCTGGACCTGATTGAGACCTGATTAGATTTTATTTGTAGATCCTAGAAACTTCTCTAGCCGGGCATTCAGGTGAGGTGGGGGGAAGCCTTCTGCTACTGCAACCTGGCTTTTCTAGTAAAGCATAGGTGCTTATTAGGAAAGAAATTAATTTGGCAGTGTTAACTACCAAATAATTCTAGGTCGGGTTTAATTTTACTCATGAACCTCCCTTCAGAACCAAAGGTGTTTCTCAGATGTAGGCTCTTTGATGACAACACATGCTGTCTTTTGTCTCTTAATGTTCTCTCTCTCTCTCTCTCTCTCCCTCTCCCTCCGTCCCTCTCACCGCCTCTCTTTTCTTGTGCCTGGAGTCAGCTCATATTGCTGGCATTAAAATGACACATCACGCAGGCCCAACTTGCCTTTTCTATCGTAAACTGTTCAAATTACTCGATCTGTTTCTCTGGAAGTTCTTTCCTATCGACAGGTAAAATGACATTGATATAAATATACTCAGTTATAAAAAAATAAAACCCAGAGCCTTTTTAGACAGGAGAGATGTAATAATTATTTAGCTAAATATTTTAATACTGTTCATAACTCAGACAGCAGTAAACTAGCTGGCCCAGAATAAATTAAAACTAATCTATTATCTCACATCTGGTCCTGTTCATGTTCTTAATCCACACAAGGCTTTGGAATTTATGTTCCTGCTTCAAGTTCTCTGTCACTGATCCCCCCAGAACCCCAAAGACTTGCCTGTTCCGGATTCATATACTCTAGTGGGACATAGTAGAACCTTTTCTGATGTGGAGAATCAACTTCTCATCTCTGTCCAAGGCTCCCCCCACCCCGCTTCCTGTATCCTATTTCTAAAATTCCACCATCCCATATTGTCCTCAGTACAATCCAAGACACCTCATAAGCCTCACATCATCTTGGAGGTTCAGGCAGAACATCACTATGGCTACCTGGTAAACAGCACGCGTCTGACTTTCATACTTTTATCTGATTGCTATTTTTGTCTTTTTTTTCTAATAAAGAAGACAATCCATCTATAATATTTCTACCTTAGATGTATCTGAAGAGCCCTTAGGAAAGCTCTTTTTTTCCCTCCAAATCACAAATTGTCGCTCATCGATGAAAATCACTCTATATTCAACTGTACTTATTATTAATGATAATTTATGAAAATAGGGTTTCATTTTGTATTGATTCTTGGAAAATATACCCTAGGGACCGTTGCTGCCTCCCTTTCTAGTCAGAGCACAGTCATATCGTGGCTCCACACGTCATTCCTACCATCTCTCCAAACAGATTGTTCTGTCTGGAAACATGCAGCAACTCTTCGCCTTCCTCTGTGAATGTGGAAATGTTTACACGCATGGCTTTCCCTGCTGCAGCTGAATGAGCATCAAGGTACTTGGTGGGGATGACTGAGTGAACAGTCACCTCTATGTGAGAACCTAGCTGGGGACCTGGAGTCATTTTCCTCAATGGTATAGCCATGGGTAAGTGACCCAAACTGCAGTGAATAGACTCTACCCCTGCTCTTGCAAGCAACCCTGATTAAACTGGAAAAGTCACACATACACATGGAAGCAGGAAGAGGACAAGTTGGAAAAAAGAAAGGTTTCGAAAGGAGGAGCAGGGTACGAGTAATGGGTGTGCTGGCTTTGTGGGAGCCTAGGCAGTTTGGATGCTCACCTAACTAGACCTGGAAGGAGGTGGGTGGTCCTTGGACTTCCCACAGGGCAGGGAACCCTGATTGCTCTTTGGGCTGATGAGGGAGGGGGACTTTATTGGGGGAGGGGGAGGGAAATGGGAGGCTGTGGCGGGGAGGAGGCAGAAATCTTAAATAAATAAATTAATTAATTAAAAAAAAGAATCTGATCAAAATACATTATGTACAGTCATGAAAACATGTTATACATATGTATGTAGTTGTCATAACCCCCAAATAATTTAAAAATATAGAGTATTAGGCAAAAGGTAAAAGGGATCAGTTACCAAGGAGGACAGGCAACACAGCTAAAACTTCCAAGTGCCAGTTCACTGAAAGTTATTAGGTTACTTCAAACTCCCAAGGACTTAAACATCACAATTGCAGATATCCACAGCCTTGTCTGAAGAAACTGAGCATGCTCCCCGCTGTGTTTCCTGGAAACAAGCTGTGTCTTTGTATTCTGTTCCTGTCCTGGCTGTGAGAGGCTGGGACTCTCACCTTGGGGAAGGTGAGTCACTGCTGCAAAGAGACGCAGCTGTGAGCCCTCTGCAGCCCACATTCCTGCGAGCCAGAGGGTGGGTGCATGGGCTCTGAATGAAGGCGGGGGATAGGACACCTTCAAATCCAACAGAGCAGGGAAAGAAGACGCCAGTGGAGCACTGCTCCTCCAGGGTATTCTTCCTCCTTTAGAAAACAGTTAGTATTGTTACCCACTGCAATGTTCCCAAGGATGGGCTTACACTGTGCCCTATTTTCTTTTTAAAAATCCAAGAGAAGTGGGCACTGTTGAAATGAAATTCTGTGTTTCTTTCTCTGTTTAGCTGGAAGTTACATCTCCAGCAGCTACCAGAGGCTGGGCACAATGGCACCAAGAAGAAATCCACCTGCATGGGTTCCTTCAGGGTGTCCTGGAGCCAGATAGCACCTATATGCACATGAAAATGAGTACACACACATAAATGCGTGTGCGCGCGCACACACACACACACACACACACTCATACACCACAAAATAAATAAATAAATAAATAAATAAATCTAAGTAAACTATGAATCAAAGATGGATCCTAGATATTTATATCAAAGAGAAGTTACAAATGGAGCCTCACCTGTTGTCACTGTCCTAAGGAAAAGGCCACCCAAGGGACCTGCGGATTGATGTCTTGACACCATAGCTGCTCTGTAAATGGTGAGGTTCATTCTAAATGAGTCCTTCGTCTTCATTACCTGGGTTGGTGATGAAACCATTACCAAGTAGACTATCCAGGCCCCACAACAGGAGAATCTAGGCAAAGAGATAAAATCCACTGAGGATCAGATCTTTCTACTCAAAGGATTCTGGGCCTCAATCCAGAGGCACACTGTTTCTGGGCTTCCTTCTAAGTAGCCACCTGAACTGTGTATGGAACAGCATTCTGAAGCTAGGTCTGGGCTGTTAGCCTTGTCTGATTATGATGTGTGTGACATGAGCAGAAGAGGCCTATGCTAGGATCTCTGGTGGGGTCATTTTTCTCCTTGTGCACTGGCCAGAGAGTCTCATTACTAAATTGACAGCCCTTGAACAGTGGCTTATTCCTCTATGGATTTCCAAAGTCAGTGAATAAAAACATCCAATGTCCCCTAATGACAACTGTATCCAAAGGAAACTTCAAAGGGAAGGCCTAATTACAGTTAGCCCTGAGGATGGTGGCTCTTGCCTATAGTCCTAGTTACTCAGTAGGCTGAGAAAGGCAAAATTACTTGAGTTCACCCATACCATAGTAACCTGGATAATATAGGGAGGCATCCACTCCGTCACCAACATGTATTTTTAAAAGCCTAAAACATTTAATAACAGGCCTGGACTTTCTCATAGACATTCCTACGAATAGTATTAAATTTACAGGGGTTATTCCTGGTGATAACCAGTTTGTCAAATAGTTTCAAATGGAGGGGAGAGAGTGTTGGGATTACACAGCAGGTAGATGATCAGCAATCCTGTTTTAAAAGGCAAAAACCCCGAGCAACGTCTATGTGTACAGAACAATCACATCCTACTGCATTTAGATTGATTGGACCCCCCAAAAAGGGTGAATGCAATGTAAAATACTCTTCACTTTCACCACAAAACCGCAGTAACGCGCTGCTGAGATACAGTATTTACAGTTAGAAAGGACTTCAGATTTGTCCCAATTAACCTTGTAACTAGATGTACCGCCGTGCTTATTAATGGCAGTAATGAGATGCAGACTAGACAATGCATTAAACATCATTGGCATATAAATTAAATTCACATACAGTTTAAAAGGAATAGATACCTTTATGTACTGGACACGAAGGGAAATGATTAAGAAGCTATTTCATAAGAAAAAGCTAATTAGAAAGAAAATTCAATACTTTCTCTAGTGTTCATCTCCATCAATGTTGGAAACAAGTTTGACCACGAACTGAGAAATTGTTCCCATTGAAATTACTGTGCAAGGTATGAAATTAATTTTATGATTGTCCCAATGGAAGCTACAGGAGCCACAAATACTTATATGCCCATTATCATTTCTCTCTATATTGGCCTACATTTTAATTTGCTTAGGTTTCTATCTAAAGCTTATGAATAATTTAAAATACATCTTCCTGAGTCTCCACAGCAAAATAGAGATAGATAGACGAGCGAGATAGTCACTTGCTGTACACAGAATCTGAACTCGACAGGGGAAAAAAAGGGGGTGAAATGCATATTGGGAGATTGTTTCTAAAGGTCATTTGTAAGCCCACACAATTAAAGGGCTCTGTGCCCAACATTCGACAACATGACTTTCTTGGTAGTTTTGATAATTAGCCAAAAGAATTGTAGGCAGGATAAAGGTGTGCTAGGGTCCCTCTTCAGACATTTGCACCCTGGAATTAGAAGGAGCATCTCACCGGGATATATTTTTGTTTCTCCCTTTAAAGCTAAGGAGACCCTGGGATTTGATAAGGACACTGACCTCTCCCGACAGATTTTAGGAACAATGGCCCCTGTGAAAAGCACAAAGCAGAAGCGGGCCTTCCTAGTTGTCACTGGTACATCACTCTTGCTTTTCTCCCCGAGATCTCATGAAAAATCCTCATCTACTTTGGAACAATAGCAGCCACAGAGAAGGAGGGGAGTGCCTCCCACCCACCTATGTAACAAACATCAAGTACAATGGTGTCAGAGCTACCATCAGAAATCAATCAAAGACACTTGGCTTTTGTGAGTTTTAATTCTTCTTCTTCTTTTTTTTTTAATTCGCAGCAACTCAGAGAACCAAGAAGGAAAAATGTAAGCTTCTAAACAAAAACGAAATTAGTAACAGCAGACCCATTGCCAAGGGCAACATGCGTTTGACAGAAGACGTGATGATGACAGATGAGTCCCCAATCCCAGTCTACATTTTGTCTACAAAATGAATTCATAATATCTTAAATATTACCAGCCATGCTGCGCTCACCTTTGTTCTACTGAGTGGAAGGGGGCTGTTAGCAGAAGTCAACAGGGTGTAATTTCCTCAACCCCTCCCCCTGGCGACCCCCCCAATCTTCCAGATGACAGTAATTGTTATAGCTTCTCTCCCTCGCTTCTGTTCTCTTCATCTCTCTGGATCCAGGATTTCTCCTGCTTCTGCAACTAAGTTTCAGGCATCTGGTTTTGCCTCCAGGATCACGCATTTTCCTCTAATCTGAAAATACTCTTAACAGAGGATACCTCTAATTTCCAGATGACTTTTTTTGTTTATTTAGTGTGTGTGCGTGTACATCTGCATGTATGTGTATACATTTGTGTGTGTGTTTGTGTGTCTGTGTGTGTGTGTGTGTGTTTGTAAACACGCCAGAGCATATAAATGGAGGTCAGAGGACAGCTCGCGGGAGCTGGTTCTCTCTTTCACCATTTGGGTCCTAGGATAAAGGCTTTTACCCACTGAGCCAGCTTACTGCCCTCAAATTTCACACACACACACACACACACACACACACACACACACACTCCTTTTCACAGACTTTAGTGTCTATGATAGAAGCCTACTCACTTTATATATGAGAAACCTGAGATCCAGAAAGGTGCCATGGAGAAACTAATCCCATTAAATACCTGATATCCCCAAACCTTTCCTAGCTGTATTGTGCTGTCTAGTTTTGCTTCTTTATAAAACTCATAGAAAAATCAGCCATTATTATCAATTATTATCTCATTATTATCTATTTGTAGATAAGGAAGTACAGGCACAGAGAGGATGATTAATTTCCCCCAAAGTCACACAGCAAGTGACAGCTTTCCTCATTGCAGCCCAACACCTTCCCACGTGGAGGTACCCTGAGTGGTGAGGTCAGTTACCTATAAAAAGTAAAATTACCATTTTTATATTCTCTTAGTATTATAGCAATATTTTAAAAATTATATCAATTAATTATGTCAATATTTCTTTCATTCTTCATTATTGGTCCGAAACTCAATTAAATAAATCAATTGGATGGAAGCAATCATCTCATTGTACTTATCACCTCTAGAAGGTAGTAAGGAATAGGCCAGAGGTTGCTCTCTACTCAAGACCCTGGATGCCCGGGGCTCTCTGACAGAAAGGGGGAGGGGCAGAGCCGGATCCTCCGGGATTCTCCCTGGGGTTAAAGGGGTGGTGAGTGTTGGAATGCAGCCTTCTCCCCTGGGCACCAGGGAGAAACACACCCACTGAGTCCTGAGTTGGGAGTCTGTTAAAGCAGGAACTCCTTTAATGATATCAAGCAGGGACTTATATAGGGTTGTGAGGGGGGTGGAGAAGCCTAGGATGGGCCAAGGTGGAACAAGGACCAAGGGCCAATAATATTCTGCCATGCTAGAGGTGGCTGGGCAGAGGCAAGTCTAGGTTGGGTAGCCAGAGACAGGTCTCCAAACTCTAGTTAGGCTCAGGAAGTTACAATAGGCCTCACACCAACTCAAGTTAGGCTCAGGAAATTCTCTGGGCTTCATGCCCAGGCCTCATAAGGTTTAACATCTGCCTCTTTTGTTTTTGTCATGACAATGGAAGACATGGTCCCTGTTTTAGGTCATCTCCCATGTCCCTCATTTATGATAAAACCCATTCCATAACCTGCCTTAGGTTGTCCCAGTCTGACTGAGATCTTACCCAGCACTGGTCAAGTGGAGGGTGGAGGAGGGGCATTTATATGACAATTACCAGACATATAGTCATACAAGAGACCTAGACTCCTGAGTGGCCAGCCTATGATAGTATACCTTGACCTGATGTAATTCAATTGCCTCCAATCTTTGGTAAATAAACTGTGTGATCTTATTAAACACACAAGGCCCAACAGTAAGAAGGTAAATAAGGAAAAAGAAGTGTTGAAGGAGCTGCGGGTTCCATTCCTGCCACCCTGCTCCCAGCCGCCTGGCTATCTTATGCCCCGAAAATAACAACACACAAATTGTATTCATTTAAACACTGCCTGGCCCATTAGCTCTAGCTTCTTACTGGCTAATTCTTACATCTTGATTACCCATTTCTATTAATGTGTGTAGCACCCCAAGGTGCGCTTACCGGGAAGATTCTAGCCTACGTCCATGCTGGGTCGGAGCTTCATCGTGTCTGCCTCAGAGAGGAAAGGAAATGGCATCTGAGCTCACTTCCTCTTTCCCCCAGCATTCGGTTCTGTTTACTCCACCCACCTATGTTCTAACCTATCAGGGTCAAGCAGTTTCTTTATTAATTAACCAATGACCTTCCTCTATCAAGGAAGGGTTCAAGCAGGAAAATTAAGCAGGGTAAAAATCAATAAGCTTGCCCACAGGGGGTTGTCCCAAAGGTCTCACCATCTCTTCTCTAGGTCTCATCAGGATAAGTGACAGCATCCATGTCTTTGATTGTTTCTGGGGAAGAAGCAGAAAAGCACTCCTCAGGGGTGGGACCCTCCCTGGGACATCATTATCATTATCCCTTTGTTGGGGTAAATATTTAAGATCTCTGGCTGGCACCCAGATAGGCCTCTTTTTATTTTGAGGAAAGACACATCCAAACCCTGTTCCTGCAGTGAGGTGTGGGTCTGGTCCTCTCCAGGCCCCAATCTATAAGGAACCTAAAGGTTCTATCTCTAATTATTAGGGCCATCTTTGATCTTAGTCCAGGTATCAAAGGCACTGTTCAGTGTGCTTTGACTGTCCTTTCCCCCTTATTTATCCCCTACTCCCTTATTTAACAGGGCTAGGGATGGCCCCTGGGAGAGCTGAAAGTCTTCCCTCTGGAGACTGAACTTGAACCTACAATCCCTAGCCCCTTTTTTTGCACCGAGGGCATAGGGTGTGTGGCACACCAGACTTGGCTGGGGCTGGCAGACTGCCTCTAGCCTTTTTCGGACATTCTCTTTTGAAATGGCCTTCCCTGCCACACACAAAACAGGTCCTCTTTCCTCCTATAGTTACTTGATGTAGGATGTTAATCAAAGTTGCCCTCTCTTCCTTATGTATGGCCTGCATGGCAGAGGTCATAGTCTTTGCTTGGTGAGACATTAAGCCCATGTCCCGGGAAGCAATGATCCCCTTTCCCAAGTGTTAGGAATATTTCTTAACTGAGCCTTTCTGCTGGAGCAAAAACCTCCAATCAAACCAAATTAGATCGAATAAAAAATGCCCACGTTTAATGAATGCCACACTCTTAGGTGTCTGGGAGCATGGAAGGGGGAAGACTGAGGGAAGGAACATGCAAAACCCAAAACCACATGTTCCTTCTCTGGGTGGTCACCTAAATACCCTGTGGGAGTGGTCTTGACCCTCCCCCCGGGGAGGGGTCAGCGCTTGGAAGTCTGGGAGTTGGAGTCCAGACCAACGCAACTCCCAGGCCAGGAGTTGGGGTGATGCTCCCAACTTAACATTACCTTCCAGACTCTTTGGATATAGGGGTGTTAGAGGGCTGGGGTCTCATCTTTGATCAAATGCCAAGCTGTGATCCTTAAGTCCCGCACATGCTAGTCTATGGTCAGCATTCATTCCATCTCACACTAGCATTCGAACAAACCAGTCCCTAAGTTCCCCAGGGGGAACTTTCTCTGAATAATTTTATTAACCTTATCTATAAAGGGTAAAAGGTAGGTCCTTGTCTAGCTTCTGGGTGACCCTGACACCAGGGCCTCAGCAGGACCCTCCTCAAGCTTCTTCCAAGCTGCTAAACCTAGTGCCCTAACCTTATCCTGATACAGTGAGAGGATGACTGCCTGCTGAAGGCTCATGGCATACTCGTCAGCCATACCCGAGAGTATCCCATAAGTAATGGGGATAGCCTTTCCATAAAACAAAATTATCTAAGCTCAAGGTTGGGCAGAAATCAGAAAGTATTCTAGTTTTCAGTTTACAGGGCTCTTTATTACAAAAGACCGGACTTGCCTTCTCCCTGTGTTTCTTTGCCCGATAAGCTTCAGAAAAATTTTCATAAAGAACCAGCTAGAAAACAATATGGAGCCTTCACCTCCACTCTGTTTAGACAGGCAGAGAAGGTGACAAAGGGACAATGAGCAGAGGCCACTGAAGACCAGTAATGCGCCACTATTTGTTATTGAATCATTGGCCTCTAATTTTAGGAAGCTGTCAACCTTCCTTCCCTATTGTCCATGTTTTAATTAATGCCTATTATTCCCCCTAAATAGTGCCCTCTTTTGAGATGCTATTTATATGCATGATTTCTGAAAATACACAGAATATGCAGGACAAGCAGAAGCCCTACCACGCATTCTGGGAGAAGCATTTGGGGCTCTTTTGTCTTGGCAATGTCTCCAGGACAAATCTGTAGCTGTGCTTTCTCAAGGGGATTCTGGCTTTCCATTACTCTTTATATAATTTTTAGTATATTTGATGTTGCATTTCCATTACTTTGCATCTATTTTCTGCTTCTATGCTTAAGTTTGGCTTCTACAGGAAAGGCTGACAAAGAGGTGCTCCTGGTGGGTGTTGATTTCCTTCTGTTTCTAACCGTGGTGATTTTGTGCAAGTCCTCATGCTATTTCACAAACCAAGAGAGGCTATCTGCAAGCTGTGCTCACAGAGAAATCCACATAGGAATGTTCATACAGATCAAAGTGTTACCAAAATGGCTGTGGAAGCAGCAGAAGACTCCAATACATGGTCAGATATAGACTGAATACTTGGGCAGCCTCCTGAAGGAGGTTGCTGGCATCTGTTTGTGGATCTGCCTGATATCAGACCTGGGAGGTTTTCCACGATATCCCAATTCGTTTGTTGTTTTGATTCCCTGACTTGCAGTTTTCTTAGTTAGGAAAAGACAGTTTTAAAAGGCTGATTTGGGCCTAGACAAGATGGTACATGCCTGTGATCACAACCCTAGGAGGCTGAGACTGGATGGCCAAGTCTTCCAAGATCAGCCTGCTTGCGATAGATAGACCTTGTATCAAAAAGCAAAAACATAAATCAAGACCGATTCTCTTAATATTTTCGGACCCTTCCTTAAAAATTAACTGTGAAGCTGATGATGTCCTTACTCCCAATGTGAGCCTCTCAGGATGTTTATTTGGATATAAATAATCTCATCTCATTGTGGCTGAAGCCCAGACTGTTTTCTTTCCACAGTCATTGGGTTCTTGCAGAGAAAGTGCTGTGTTAAGAACATCTGGACTGGGTGTAGTCACCCTGGTTCCAGACCGCATCCAGGATGCCGCTGCCTGCCTCAGTTCTAGTTGTATGTACTAGGCTCCTGGGTAAATAAGGCAAGTCAAACCTACCTGCTCTGTGCCATGTAATGTCTGATCTTCCACAGCAGGCGCAGCGCTCTGACATCAAAGCGCCCAAAGTCAATGCTGTACTACAGCCCTGTGTGTGTACCTTGATCAGTGCTACTGACACCCTCATGGGAAGCCAGAAAGCATAACTCCGTGTACCTTATCATTTGGCAAGCACTTCACAGTCTCCGTTGTCATATGAACAAAGCAACCACTTCGTAAACTGACAACTCTTTAGATACTAAAATAGTCTTGTGATTTGATCATCTCGCAGACACACACTTTCCCCCAAATTTAAAGAAAATAAAAGCATTTGGGTATTCCACTCTTCTGTTTGCTTTTCTTTTAATCTTCTTAATGATCAAATATTTTGTTAAGTGTACCATGCATTAGAAAATATTATACATGTAATTGCAGGAAGGCTGTCAGTGTGGTGTGTTTAAAAAGGGATGGACAGAGCCGGGCGGTGGTGGCGCACACCTTTAATCCCAGCACTCGGGAGGCAGAGGCAGGCAGATCTCTGTGAGTTCGAGGCCAGCCTGGTCTACAAGAGCTAGTTCCAGGACAGGAACCAAAAGCTACGGAGAAACCCTGTCTCGAAAATAAATAAAAAAAAAGGGGGGGGGGATGGACAGACAGTGGTGGATTGCCGACTTGACTTCTTTAATACATTACACATAAAGTCTGTCAGGTGCCTTTGGTAAGACAAGTCCATCATGGCAATATGTTTTTACATATTCATTTCATGAAGTTTAACGGCTTCTTTTAATTTCACCAGTGCTGAATTAGTCCTTTAAAAGCTTTCCCTCATTAAGGCGAGGAAGAGTGAACAGAATGGCTGGAAGATCATTAAAAATTATTCAAAACTGGGAGGAAACATCCCTCTTGCTTCTAAACACTCAAAGGCATCATTGTTATGGTTTTCATATGCATAGTTCCTCATCATTGAAAAACACAAGGAATAAAAATATCCACAGCTAGGCTGGTGTTTCTTGCATCCCAGTTCTACCCAGGCCCGACCGTGCCTAGGTATCCAAACCCAGACAGAAATGATGGGGAGTTCAGGTGGTATGAGCATAGACAGCCTGCTGTTTCACTAATCTGTTTGCTTTTGGGACCCTTTCTCCCTGCTCAAGTAAACTGATTATTTAGATCTCCCAGGAGTCACGCTCAAATGTTCCCTGGAAAATCAAGCAGCTGTTTGCTTTTCATATTCCTAGTATGGACTGTGGTTACACTGAAAATGTCCTAGGAAATAATTGGTTTATGAAAATGGTGAAGGAGCAGACTTGAGTGATGGTCCAGGTATCAGAACCATTATGTCCTCTTTGAAGCTGTAGCTGCAGAACAAACCCGCTATCTTCATTTTGTAGAGCAGAAAACAAATATACCAGTGCTCAAATAGCACAAATAAGGTCCCATAGTTGGTCCCATAGTTATCAGGCCATGGTTAGAAATCTAAAGTCCCAGTAGGCTTTGCTTCTTTGCTGTCTTCACTTCGAGAATCTGTCTCGAGTGGAAATTTATCTGGTTATCTGTTTAACCTCTTCTTCCTCTTCTAGTTTTCATATTTGGTTGATTATGACACGAGTGCTAAGCTGGTACCACACTACATCATGCTCAGATGTAGAAGAAAGTCACATTTATTTAATATGATAGCTGTAAGCCCAGCCAAACTCTATGCAATCCTTACTATGATTCTCATTCTTAAGCTTGAATCCCAAGAAGATTAATTATATCGTCAGTGTAGTTCTTTCCCATCTGGTCTTATGTGTCTATCGGGTGTCTCTGAATCTTGACAAGATCAAAAGTGCCATATGGAAGGATAGCTACATGGGTCCAGGTCAATATAAGGTCCACTGATGTCTTATATGGGTTAAATTTGATGCATAACATTCTCAGTCTCAAGGTCATGGATAATGAGTTATTTTGCAGTTGCATGACCTGAAATATCAACCAATCTCCCCAAATGTAAGCAAATATTATGATAATATATTAGGAAAATAAAAAATGTTTAATATCTATGATGATGCCATGTTAAATTAACTTGACTCTAATTGCAGTGAATAGGTTTAATTATTCCAATATTAAAGATAGGAACAAAAGTCTATTCATGACCCATTTTAATGATTCCATAGTGTCAGTGTCTTAGAAGTTAAGAAGGAAAACATTTGAGACCACCTTAAAACATGAGTCTTGTATATAAGCTATTTGTCAAGAATCAAAAATTTTATATGTATACTAAATATGAAATTTGATAAAATCATAATATCTATTCTGGCTGAAGAAGAATCTTTATCAAGTATAAGAAAACTGCCTTTAACACACCCAACACACATATCCATTTGTAAATATATATATATATATATGTATATATATATATATATGTGATCAGGAAATAAAATTTAGATTCTTATGCATCTGGGGTTGTCAAGCATTCTATGTAAAGAACTTTATGGTGAATATTTTAGGATTTGGTGACCCCTGGCTTTGTCACAGATGTTCAATTCTGCCATGGTGATATGTTGTTTGTGATCTAACAAATAAAACTTGTCTGAATATCAGAGTGCAGAGCTAAGCCACTAGTTAGCCATCCAGGCCAGGCGGTGGTGGCGTACACCTTTAATCCCAGCATTTGGGAGGCAGAGGCAGAGGCAGAGGCAGAGGCAGAGGCAGAGGCAGAGGCAGAGGCAGAGGCAGAGGCAGAGGCAGAGGCAGAAGGATCTCTGAGAGTTCAAGGCCACCCTTGGCAAGATTGATCCAGTCTAAAAGAGAAACAGAGCCAAGCAGTGATGACCCACACCTTTAATCCCAGTACTTGGGAGTCACGTGCCTTTTATCCCAACACTAAGGAGGTGGAGACAGGAAGGCATGGAACTGGGCAGAGAGAGGAATATAAGGCAGTGGGAGACAGGAGCTCAGGGCATTCAGTCTGAGGACTTTTAGAGTCAGGGCCAGGATAGCCCTTTCAAGCTGAGGACCTGGTGAAACCAGAAGCTGTGGCTTGCTCCTTTGTCTCTCTGATCTTTCAGCTTTCACCCTCTAATATCTGACTCCAGGTTTTTAGTATTAAGACTGATTAGAAATCGCACTACAAGTGTAACTATCTTTCAATAAAGCTTTTTTCCCTCCAGAAATTACGAGCTACATTTGGCCAACATTTTAAGATAACCAGGTATCCTAGCACTTCAGAAAATAGGAACACTGTGTATGGCCAGCTCTGAACCACCAGTGTAGCCAAACCTGACCACACCTGCTGTTAACCTGCCAACAACAGGGCACTGTGTCTTCAAAGTTAGAACCCACGTTTCTTTTGCTATTTCCAAGGTTGATCTATGTTTGTGTTTTTTTTCCATCTTTGCATTTGGCCTTCTTTCGTGGATTTAGGATTTATTTTTTTTTCTAATTTTCCAGCTACTCTCCATCTCATTACTGTTTTTTTCTTCCTACCTCAGACTTCTTGAGACTGGATAATGCAAATACTTTTAGTCGTTATGTAAAAAATACTGAGTGGGTAAACACAAGTTATGGTAGAGTGTGCTAGGACAATATGAACTCTTAAGGCTATCATTTGTGTTCTATAGATCGTGATAAGGAGTAATGTAACTCCGCCAGTTTTTTTTTCTTTTTTGTGAACAGCTTACAAAACAATCAAAATGAAGTATCAAACCTGAAATCAAAGGTTATCAATAACTATACATTGGGAATCACCTGACTAGTTAGAGAATGTCTCCATCAAAAATTTGATTTTAATATAGAAACACATTATTTTGTGTGTAACTACACACGTGTGTGGAGGCCAGAGGTCAAGCCTGGGAGGGTAGCTTAGGAGTCATTCATCTTATTTTCTTTGATACGGGGTCTCCCACTTGGACCTCAAATTCACTAACCCACTAGGGTGGCTGGCCAGTGAGCCCTAAGGGTCTTCTTGTCTCTGTTTCTTCAGAGCTGGGATTACAAGCACATATCACCATGTCCCTCTAGGGACTGAACTCAGATCGTCAGGATCATGTGGCCAGCTCTCTATAGATTGAACTCTCTCAGCAATCATTTCTCCAAGAAACTAAAGATTTTAGAAAGCTTTCAGAAAAAAAGATAGCAATATGTATACTAATCCCCATAAATCACTGTAATGTCCCCATTGGGTTGTTGTAAGATTTTTTTTATTAAAAGAATATATATATATAGGGGCCCTAAATTTAGGCTGGCTCTCATTTATCAAACACTAGGGAAACACTAACTGAGCCAATCAGTTTATGAAGGCAAGTACAAAATTTGAAATGGTGTTTGAGTAAGAAATATATCTTATTCCTTAAATACAGCTCCGCTGCTGCAGAATAAATAGCAACTGAAACTCACCTTAACAGATTCAACCAAGAGACACAAACAAACCTTTGGAAGAATTCTTTGTAAATCTACACAAGCCTCTGCAGAACAGAACAGGCAATAGGACATGGGCATTTAGCAGCATGCACAGTGTCATACTCTTCTGTCTGGAAAATAAGGCTGCCTAATTATCGGTTCCATGTTAGTATGCTCATACTCAAGAAACCTGACTAGGAAGAACCAGACAGAAATTTCTTCAGCAAAGGTTTATAAAAATAAACTTTAGTATAAAGGAGGGCCTTATAAATGTTTGCTCATGCCTTTTTTCCCCCCAAAAAGCAAAATAAAATATTTAATAATCTCTTTCATATGGCACAATTTTATTCATTTTTGCCCTAGGCAAAAAGAGAATTTTGTCAATAAACTTGCTTTGAGCTTTTTCAAAAAGGAAACCCAAGCTAAAAAGGTATAATTCTTTTAGCAAGAAAATGATCCTTAAACTAAATCGTAACCACATTTTTAATGTTTTTGAATTGAAAAAAGAAAATAAGTAGGAAAAATAATTCCAGGAGAAAAACTGAGAAGAAAATTATGGAAAAGTCAGAATTAGGAATTAGTAATGAAAAAAATTTCTTGAAAAATAGAAACTTGGGCCAGCTACATAGCTTGGCTGGTAAGGGTGTTGGCTTGTTAAACGTTGTGACCTGAGGTGGATTCGGCACAGTAGAAAGACAGAATCAACTCCTTCAGGTTGTCCTCTGATCTACATATCTCCCCTATGAAAAAGTGATATCACACACATATACAAAAATAAATAAGTAAATGTAATGAAATATTTTAAAGAAAAAAGCTGATTAATAGTTACACTTCATGTTTCTCTTTGTTGGTTGGAGAAAATAATAGGCAACCAATTGAGCACAGAATGATCTTATTCAAATTTTTAAGGATCATATCTTATCTGACAGAACCCTGGTCTGGAGGGCGAGAGACTGCCAGATGCTTCCAGCAGCAAGGGCTGAAAGTGAGGTTTGCATTCGGAGCTGCAGCCCTTCCTCAGCATTGCCCAGTTCCCCGTACACACAGTTCCTGGGTAGCACTGACACCGAATTTTGTTGCGTTTCACTCCTGCTTTTGTGTCTAGGATTCTGTGATGATCCCCCAAAGCTATCCAGAAAAACGTTTGCCTATTTGGACTCTAGTGTATGATGGAAGATAAACCTTTCCTCCTGACGAGAGAGCAAATACATACATTGTCGGCACAAACGAGAAAGGGATGTCACAGCAAGGACGAAGGAAGGAAACAGTGAAAGAGAAAGTCTGGAAGAATTTAGAACCGTGTACGAGAGCAGGGGCCCATGCTTTTGATAATTACAGATCATCTTTTGAGATCCCAAATGACAGCTACATTTCCACTCATTCCTTTCAACGTTCCATTGATTAATGCTTTCCAAATAATAGTGAGATGGACTCATGTACCAAATTCTTAAGTCTTGCCATACTGGTGTGCAGTGTCTAACATTATATATTTGCTTAACTTACTTTTTCTAAATATTTTATTGATCCTTTGAGAATTTTATGTAATATATTTTGACCATTTTTATACCCCTTTCTTCTCCCTTTTGGTGGAGGGCAGCACTGGGGATCAAACCTAGAGCTTCCAGAATGCTAAGTAAGCTTTTTACCACTTAGCTCCAAATCTGATTAAATATACTTCCAAAGAAAATTCTAGCAAATCAATTCTATTTACCAGATATTACCTGTAAGAATTATAGCTTTGATTTACTTACAACTAATTCACATATAATCCAAATTTTCCATTTTTTTGTGAGCCATCCCTTACTTCTAGCCTCATCTTAACACTTAAGAAAATTTGTGTCAGGAAAAGGTATACAATTTGTTCATGAGGCTACATCTTGCCCCCTAAACCCTGAAACTAACTTTGAGGATGTTGTGGGAAATGAGCGGAAAGGCTTGCCAACCAGCAAAAGGAGGAAAGAGATAGGGAAGGAGTTTTGGATGATTGCTTAATCCAAGCAAAAACAGTTCAGGGTCTATTTCCATTGTAAATTTCCCAAGACTAAAAAATGCAAGGTTCATATAGTTTCTTTCAGATGCTTCTAGCTTTGAAACAGACTGCGGCTAAGAGTCGTGTTTTCAAAGGATTGCTGAACAATAAATTAAGGTCAATTTCTCATTAGCTTGTGCCTATTTCTTCAGTATATTAACAATGTACACAAGGGCCTGCATTTCACAAAGCAATATCAACTGCATGTTATCACAGGCTCATAACTTTGGAATTAGGGAATTTTGGCTCCAAAGCCTTAAGGCTGACAGATAGCTGTAGTAATTCCAAAAAGAATCTAAATTTATGTGTGTCTGAGCAGAACATCCAGCATTTACATTTTTCCACGACACACTCCCTATGTGGCGAATGAAGTGGAAAGTCAAATTTTAAGGGATGAGCATAAAATGTACAAGACATCTTTAGGATACTCAAAATTATGAAGAGCAACTTCCGGTCTCATAAAACCCATTTTATGAAGTATTCTTCAATATGGAAAGAAACTGCTTCAGGACACTCCTCCAGCTACTTAAACTGATCATACACATGCATACAGGCACACACACACACACACACACACACACACACACACACACACACACTCACATGAGTTAAAGAACACAAAGATGTGTGTTGTGGAAAGGAACTCAGTAATAGGCATGTGTTGCATTTGACTGAACAGTTAAGAAAGATTACACTACTTTAGAATTTTACATGCTGATTTGTCAAAGAAACCAGATTTTCTAAATCAAAAAACAGCTAGAAATACATGTTAAGATAGGATCTACAAAATCATTTCAAATCCGTTTTGGATGAAAAGACTAATTTACTTTAGTCTAAAAACTCAGAGAAAACATTATTCCCTCCCAGAAGAGATCAGTAAAGATGATTCTTGGATGAAGTAAACAAGGGGAAATAGCATGTTCTTTTTACGTGGCAGACATATTCAAATCACCCATGGGCACGAACAACCTCTTATTTTGTGTTAATATCCACCTCTAAGTCCTGTCATGTTCCTCCCACTATACTTTTGGATAAGTACTCTGCACAACAGATGGACTTCCAGAAATGTTGTTTTAGACAACGGCCACTTTGTTCAATGTTATTTAATATTATTTTTGGAAATTCTGGATAATCCAAAAAAGAAAAAGATATCACTAGTATAAAGAAGGAGATAAAATCATAAATATTTGCTAGGAGCTCAGAAAAGCTAAGAAAATTGGACTTAATAAACAGTCAAGAGATTATTACTCATAATAAAAATGGGCAAGTAAAAGATTAGATTACAGTATTACATTTTGTCTAATATATCAGTACATTATAACAAATTATTCTGCTGTAAATACTATCAGATGAACTCTCCTTTCCCCAGTGTGGAGGACATAAATTAGAACCATGTTTCCCAAAGGTAATTGGATCATACGTATTAGATATTTATATTTTGGATCCAATAATTTTACTTTTAGCATTTTTATAAGAAAATTGGATAATGTAAAAGTGAAATAAGATAGATACTTTCACATGCACACACATATATGTGCACAGACACATACCCAATGTTCATTAAAAAGTATATATATGCATTCTTGATCAATCATGAAAAAAATTAATGTTTTAAATAAGTGGGGTACACATTTCTCAACCCTTACCTCCAAGATTCAGGGATAAGTGTGAGAAGGAGCAGAAAGATTGGAAGAGCCAGAAGTGATAGCTGATTTCCAGGGAAACACGTTCTCTGGCCACAACAGGGAAGGTGCATGCATGAACTCACAGAGATGTAAAACACACACAATGATTACTACAAAGAAGAAGGTAAAATCATATTTTCTAGGAGCGAGTTCAAGCCAGACAGAATCCCAGCATGGAGGCAGGGAAGAGAGCATAAAATCCTACTTTTAGCTGAGGATCTACTGGCATCTAGTAGCTTCTGGAAAAGTGGGTGTCAGTTTTAATAACATGACCCCCAGTGGTTTGGCCACACCCCAGGGCATGCCTCACTCCCAAGAGTAGTTAGGCAATACAAACTGGACTTGCTGAGAAAAAAAAAAATGAAGACCCTCAAAGTTGGGTGGTAAGCGAAGTGAGGGTAGAGAAGGTAGATATGGGAAGAGTGGGAGGGTAAGTATAATTAAATCACAGTCTATAAAATCTTTAAAAATTAATGAAAATATTATTTAAAAAGAATATTGCAGGATATACATTAGTGTCTGATATAATAATAAGCTGGAGTCTATATCTTAGTAAGTAGCAATATTCATATTTGATTCTAAGGTACTGACATCATAGGGCTGGGAGAGGGCTCAATGGGGAAAGTTTGCACCCAAGTGGAAAAATACAAGTGTTTGGATTTCCAGAATCCATGTGAAGCTGCATGAAGCAGGGCACAGCCCCAATTCTGGTGATGCTAAGGCAATATGGGGGCAGAGCCCAGACAGAATCCCCAGAAGCCTGTGGGCTAGCTAGTTTGGTACATGCAGTGGTGACAAGAGTCGGCCTCAAGCAAGGTAGAAGGTGAGGACTGATATATGAAGCTGTCTTCTGACTTTCATTAATCTCCTGATTTTGGAAATTGACTTTTCCCCTCAAAGCCCAATGAAACCTAGAAAGAAGTGAGCAGCAGCCTTCTCTCAGCAGGGATTTCTTCCTCTCTCTCTCTCTCTCTCTCTCTCTCTCTCTCTTTCTCTTTTCTCTCTCTTTCCCTTCCTCCCTCCCTCCCTTTCTCCTTCCCTTCTTTCACCCTCTCACTTTCCTTTTATTTTGTTGTTGTTTTTGTTTTTCCTTTTTGTTTTTTTGAGACAGGATCTCTTTATGTAATAGCCCTGGATGTCCTGGAACTTTGTAGAACAGTCTGGCCTCGAACTCACAGAGATCCACCTGCCTCTGTTGCCCAAGTGCTAAGATTAAAGGTATGGATCACCACCACCCAGCTCTTCAGGTCTTTCTAAATCTTCCCCACTCCAGCACCTAAAGATTATAGAAGAGGGTGTCTAGTTCCCTTGTTACTTGTAAAGAAGGGGAAAAAATGACCAGTTTTGAACCTGGTAATGTTAAGAATTAAGCTTCAGTATAACTGGGCTTAGATTTATAAAATGTGGGGCTATGGTTACTCCTGTGTTAATATTTTGAAGCCAGACTTCCTATTTCCTGACACTCAGAAAAATCATATCCTCAGTTGTCTAATCTGTGCATCTTAACATGATTGTTTATAGATATTTTCCAGTGGAAATATCAAATGTTAGTACATTTAGGCTTTGGTTTATTTACCAGCCTGTCCCTAAAATAATGACAGAGTCATGCCAGGGACATGATAGATACGTATTAAATATTTGATAAATGAATAAATATATTAATTATTTCTTTAAAGGCACGTGGGCTCCTGAAATAGTCATAGACATCTTAATAAGACAAGTGATTATTAAAGAATGGGGTTTCTGCAGTTCTTGGCATTTGTGGTCATCAGTCACTGCATACTTGTAAGACATTGTAAAAGAATCCTTTATGCTGACCCACTTTTATAATACACAAGTCCATTTCAGAACATCAGTCTTTTAATAAGCTATGATCATCCACTGGAAATACTCTTCCAGCCATGCCAGAGGGAACATTAATAGGCTTCATTTGTGAACACCTACTAAATGCCAATTACTGTAGCTGTGCTCTATATGCAGAATTGCATTCAACCAACAGCATTAGAAGTCTTGGATGAACACATATTCTTATAAGCTAGGTGCTTCCTTAAGTCTGAAGTTACAGTTATTCCGGAATTTGAACAAGATATGGGCTCAGAAGATATGATACCCCTGGTTTTCAGAGCAGGTTTATAAGCTAAGATTTAGAAGCCGTTCCTGGTCCCTGAATTTAGTTCCTACCTAAACAGGTGCCTCATGGACAGCTGAGGGGAGGAGGGTTTTTATGTAGGTAGTGGGTTTCTGCTCTCTTTTCCAGCTCTTGTCTGGAAGAGAAGGCTGTGGTTGTCAATCTTCATGGTCCACCCAAGCAGGCATAGGAGGCAAACCTCTGGCTGTGTAGGGGTATTTCCAGAAAGTTTTTACCAAAGAGGGAAGTTATATCCAGCATGTGGGTGGGATCACCCGAATTTCTGGGGTGCCAAACTAAATTAAAAAGAAAAAGAGAGCTGTGTACAGACCAACATTCATCTGTTTCTGCATAATGACTGAGAATCTAAGGTGGCCAGCCACCACTTATTATTGCTGCCATGCAATCCCCATCATCATGGACTGTATCCCTCAAACTATGAGTTGAAAAAAATCCTTCCTTAAGTTACTTTTCTTAGGTATTTTGTAATGGCAATGAGAAAAGTTATGGAAACATTATTTATTTCTGCCTTTAGAAAGAGAAAACACCATCCACAGGATCCTCTATGCTCCCACCTGTAGCTCTGCTTACACCATACAGTGGGTATTCAAACAACCTGTTGAGGTGTATGAAAATAATTATATTTGCTGTGGGGTAATGCTCTTGTACACTGTACAGATTTGTCACTCATATTAGTTTAATAAAACACTGATTGGTCGGTAGCCAGGCAGGAAGAATAAGTGAGGTGACCAGATTAAGAGAATTCTGGGAAGAGGAAAGGCAGCGAGTCATTCACCAGCCAGATGCAGAGGAAGCAAGATGAGAATGCCTCACTGAGAAAAAGTACCAAGCCACATATTTAAACAAAGACAAAAATGGGTTAATTTAAGCTGTAAAACTAGTTAATGATAAGCTTGAGCTAATAGGCCAAAGAGTTTATAATTCATATAAGCCTCTGTATGTTTATTTGGGACTGAATTGCTGTGGGACCAGGCGGGACAAAAACTTCTGTCTACATATACCTGCACTAGTTCATATTAATATCCCAATTTTATGTGAGAGAAAAGAAGCTTGTGGTATTTTACGAACATTCCCAAAGTGAAAAATATTCCAGGTTGAATTTTGTGATATGAATTAAAAACTGGCACACCAGTTGTGGTGACCCAGAGAGTGTATGCCAATGATAAGAGAATATAAACATGAATATAAAATGTTTCATGGAATACGCTGTAAGATGGCATTCTATTGAGGAATGTTTCACAGAAGCATCTAGATATCTAGCTTTTTATCCAGTTGATACCAAAATAATATATACTTGATTTATGATTTAGTTGAGTTTGGCTAGAAGGTGACAGGAATTGCCTGTCATAAACTAATTGGGTAGCCCACAGCTTGCAAAAGCAGGTTTTCAATGGGAATTAACGTTACCTGACTCTGGGTTATAATTTCCACACTATCCCCTGCTAACCATGCTCCCACCATGCCAGTCTTCACTTGCTTTATATTTGTTAATGTTAATATGTTAAGTATCACATTTCTTGGGTATAGCTATATTGTCAGAGTAAAAATAACAGCAGTCACTAAGTCAAAATTATCACAGTTTTGTCTTATTTCATTTGCTAGTAACTGAAAAAGGAAAGTATTAGCCCATCTCCATATTACAGACAATGCTAAGGGGAAATGGAAATGGCTTTGGGGGGGAATATTCTACAGCTGGTGACAGAGATAGAATTCCTGCACAGGTTGGACTGCTACCAGAGGCTACTTTCAACTCTGCCTCTGCCTTAAACAATCTTCAAAATGGCTCTGCGGGTTGGGTACAGAAACTTTGTCTCCCAAGGCAGTCACGGCCTCACATGAGCTTTATAAGTGAGCAGTCTCCAATAAGGTTTCATGACTTCATATTCTGCTGATAGAATACCCTTTGAATCAGGATGTGCAGGAGCTTGGGAGTGAGGTAAATCTAGGTTTTATCTTTTTCAACTTCGGTGTGATGTTGGCCAAGTCACACAATTTCTTTCAAAACTCAAGTGCATGACAATAAATAGTGCCTACCCTGAAGGGAAGAGGGTAGTAAGGTTTGACTGAGATAAATCTTAGGGAAGGAACACTTTCTGGCAATCTTTAAGCAAACTTTCCCCAGCAAGAGCCATCATGAATTACCATGACTAATATGAGAAATTCTCCAGAGGTATATTTATGTTCTAGATAAGAAAAGTGAAAATGCCAAGGACGAAAATTGATTTCCTGTTGGTCTAGGCCTAGCAGAATGAGATAGACCCATCTCCTTGAATCACTGGGAAGAGATATGTGGGAATAGAGAGCCGATGGATGATACACATAAAGGTTCTTCCGACACCTAGTGCACATCTAGAACTAACTTGTAAATCTTATCAAGACCATTACGCATATCAAGAAGTGAGACTCTTGCTATCGACATTTGTTTTGGTACACATGTATTGTAACTGATTTCTTCTGAAGAATTCACTTTAGACAATATTTTAATCCAAACATTCCACAACTATTTTGAAAACCAAATATGGATGACATTTATACTACTCTATTTAATTACCAATTCTTGGTCTCCAGTCTACCTAACTGTCAGTGTATTTGGCACCACTGGGATACCTTCCTCTTTGAGTCATTATCTTCTTCTGGGTTGCCAAATGAATTTCTTCTCCTCAAAGACTCGACCACAGTCATCCCAAGATGTCAGATGACCTGCATTTCATTTGTCAAAGCAGGTCACAAGACCATCTAAGATACAAAGGAAGGCAGATAGATTTTGTGGTGTACCTGAATAGAAAGTGGGACTGTTGGCTGACATCTTTGAACACTGTGGAGCTAAACAGCTGGATGGAAACAGGTGGCAGAGATCCATGTTCTTGTTTGAAAGAATAATGAGCTCATGTTTCATATTCTACTCAAGTCATCCTTTTGTTTAAACACTGACAGCTCTTTCTCCATCTCCTCCACTGACAACGAAAATCTGAGGTTTTTAAAGTTCAAATATCATTTTTATACCACTTATGACTGCTGTTAACACAAATCAAAGTTAAGAGTTCCTGTGTATTTGTTGATTTCTTAAACTGATAGGGTTTAAGGTCACTTGATTCAACTGAAGATACCATGTTAATGAGCAAGGCAAGAATGTGAAAATATGGTTATGGTAGGGATAACTCTTTCCTACAATCCCACTTTCTCATAATGCCATAGCCATATCAATCTCATTCATGTTTCAAGAACAGAACTGATTGATGCATGGACTTCCATTAATTAAAAATGGTATTTCAAAGTATATAAAGATATTATTTTTTAGTAAAAAATAAGCTACATTGTCTTTTAAATAGGTGAATTTACAGTGTTTGCTACATTTAAAAAGAAAATCCAAAAATACACTAAAATATTTTTTATATAGAGCTGATTAGTAAATCATATTCATTATTTAACCCTCACATGAAAACCCACATTTAATAAATTATTAACTTAGATATTTTGTGTATAATTTCTAGGAGAGATACAGTTTCTGATATCTCAAAGCATCGGCTAAAATTCCTTTAAATATGAGTTGCAAAACTTTATATAAAGACCAGAGAGTAAATACTTTAGGCTCTGGAGCCCTTATGATCTATGTGGAAATTACTGGACTGGCTCCACCATCATAGCTCAAACCATCATAGCCTGTACTCTATGTACTGGTAGACTTTAATTCACAATCAATGCCCTAGATATGGCCTACAGGTGCTGGTTTCTCTGCCTTAATTTAGAAAGATAAATATCAAGATGTTTAAGTCATGTATCTTTTCAGAGTTAGAAATTTCTCCTCAAAAGGTTGGTAATCTCCCAAACCCATACTTTCTCTTTTCCAACCAATATATAGGAATATTTATCACACCATTGTTGTGGTATTGGTGGCGTTGAAGTAGCAAGCAATACCAAAATAAACTAACAAAACAGGACCAAATATACAAAATATCGTCTGGATTTCGTTACAGAAATATAGCATATTTTTACCATCCATCCCATCCATGTTCTTGAATATGGTTTTGAGGAGACCATTCAAGTCACTACTCCACTTTTATGACATTAAGTCACTTGAAAAGCAGATAGAAGTGTTTAATGTTGCACCCATAGGACTGTCATGATGGGACATCAACTACCAGAGGCAGAATGCATAAAGAACACACCCTTAAGAATTATGTACTTGACAACTTTATCCTAATACAGTTTTGATGCTATTTTGGAGTTCTCCCTGTGACCTGATTGTCACATTTTGCCCTTAGATACTCAGAATCTCTAAATTCAAACTCAACAGCATTTTTTCCCAAGTATGGTATCATCATAATAGCTGGAAATGAAAATGATTCCAAAAATAACTTCAAGTTAATTGTGCAGGTGAGAAAATACACCCACCCACACATCAACTAACTAGTGCCAAATTGTCTGAGTAAAAAAATAATCTCGAAAGAGAGCAACGAGGCTCTAAATTGAAAAGAAAAAACATGCATATATATATATATATATATATATATATATATATATATATATATATAAATGTTTACTATTAACAGTCTCCTTTCAATGCCCTGCAGGACAGAGGCACTGACAAAAATGTTGCCAGAAAATTATTTCCTATAGCTTAGAGAGAACAAAATCATTTGCACACTCTTCCACTCCACTGATTATCACTTTCTTCTTCCATATATGGCATCTGGTGTTCATGACTCAACCTTGTCTTGTGTCACCTTCTATACTGTGACAATATCTGCCTAAATCTTTTTAAGAGTTGCAAAGTTACACGTTTTAAAAAGAACTCTTTTGGTTGATCTCAGGAGACTAACTTCTGGCCAAGAGTCAGATAAAATCTCTCCTGTCTCCTCTCCTTGCCATGTCCCCCTACTTGTTTCCAGAAAATCTATAATATGTAATGATTTAGAATTAATATCTCAATTCCCCAGATCTTTTAATGAATTCACTTACACTTGGGGATGTGCGCAAGGCATCTGTTCATGAATAGTGGAATGATGACCAAGTCCTGATGGGGAAGGCACGCTGCCATCTTTCCCTGAAATACATCCCAACTGAGAAATCAATTGCCTCGTGCTTGGGTTTTCTTGTATGTCGTTTTCCCCCATTAAATATAAAAGCATTGTGGATGATTTCTTCTAAGTCACCTACCTTTATGCTTCTATGTCTGCTACATGACAAAGGAAATAAACTATTAGGTGAAGCTCACTTCTCTGTCCCTTGAACTTTCTATGAGAAATTAACATTTGACTCAATAGTTAGCTATCACTGCTCCAAATTTCAGAAATAGTTTTTAATTACATAGTGCATAAACAATACCTCTTAAGCTTCTATCTGCCAAAAAAAAAATAAAAAACCCATGAGATGAATCATGTTCTATCCGTGACAATACCTCTAGTTAGAAGAGCTGACAACATAGAGTCATATACACTCATTCCTTTCTTCCTCACTTATGAAATTGTCTATATTAAACTTTAAATACATTTCATTTTGTGTGTTTAAAAATTGATAGATTTTTCACAAGTATCTGATAGTTAAGACAAAATATGTCTTTTGTCCACAACTGTTCATGCATATACCCCATGGAGTAGTATTTGTCACTGGCTCAACTCTGCTTTTAAATTCAGAGAACCTGGCAGCATTATCAACTTTGAGATGGACACAGGGTAAGGACATTGACATCCAGAAGAACTTCTGCCACTATATGTCTGGCTTGGGTTGAAATTCTTGACCTGATGGCAGAAGACTGAACATTCATTAGTGTTTCTCAGACTGCTCCATGCCCTCTTGCCAACAATTCTTGTGCCATCCTATTCCCTACAAAGCAGTACAATCAGCTAGTGTGCCTCCCCACTGAGTACCCTGAACTTAAACTCATGACCTCAGTGTGTGGAGGGACTGCCTTTTCGAAAGCTTAGGTGTTGACCTGTGTTTTCAAATCTCAGGACAGAGAACATTATTAAAAAGAGAACATTAATATTCTTCATTACACAGTATTTGATTGTAACTCATGTTTGTTTCTGTGACAACTAACCAGGACAAGTTAAGTGAGGAAAGGTATATTTTAGCTCACAGCTTCTAAGATTTCACTGGCCATCACGGCAGGACAGTATTAATGGCTGTGGGAACAGTTAGCAATGGTAGCTCAGGAAGCCAAGTGAATCAGAGCCTGGCTATATAGATACTGCGAAGGTCCACACATCCTCTCCTTTTTTTTTAACCATCTCAGTCTAATACTCAAAGGTTCTGTGACTTTCCAAACAATACCACTATCTTGGATCAAGTATTTAAAACCCAAGTTTGTAGGGAACATTCCAAACACAAGCCAAAACAGCCATCATCCACAGGATTTTTAAAAAATAGAACATGAACTCTACCATAATGTAAATGAAGAGGACACGCACACAAAGTCACTTAGTTACAAGCATAAAGAAACAGGAGGCACATCAATACTGCCATCCCTCAGGTAACTAGGAAGGAATTCTTTGACATCTCCCAATGGGTTTGTAAAACTATTAGTCACAATTTCACTATTGTCAGACCACTGATGCAAAATTTCAATCACATGCTAGAAGAGATAAACTGTAAGTCTCCCTCCTTCACTCCATAGTGCCTAGCACAGTATTACACACAGTCTTGTTTTTACATGAATGAATGGATGGATGTTGGATGTTGGATGGATGGATGGATGGATGGATGGGTGGGTGGAGGGATGGATGGATGAATGGGTGGATGGATGGATGGATGGATGAATGGATGGATGGATGGATGGATGTATGGGTGGATGGATGGATGGGTGGATGGATGGATGAATGGGTGGATGGATGAATGGGTGGGTGGATGGGTGGATGGATGGGTGGATGGGTGGATGGGTGGGACAAGTTCTACCTTTTAATGAGTTTAGACATTTTGGCTGGCATCCCAGTAATCCACCCAGAGCTGCGATAATGAAATGCTCCTAAATTAATGACTGTGTCCAGCTTAGTATGTGTCTATAGTGAGCAGCAAATCTCCAAGATAATGAACAAGTATTAACGTTCATGACCACCTATCTCATGACAGCCCTTTTGTTTGGTCCTACGAATGTTTCCTGTGTAAATCTGCACAAGAAATTAACAATATGTGCATCAGTACCATTATTTTAAATCAATTTAATCCCAATGAAGTAATTTGTCCTCAGGGGACTGGAATCTGGGTACTCAAACTCCAACTTTTACATCTTTCTATTACACTGCCCACCTTAGATACGATTTCTATTGCTGTGACAAAACACCATGACCAAAAGCAACTTGGAGAGGAGAGGGTTTCTTCATCTTAGATTTTTATACACCCACCATCTAGGGAAATCAGGGAAACAAATCAAGGAAGGAACCTGGAAGCAGGAACAAGGAAGGAAGAGATGCTATGGAAGATGTGGCTTACTGGCTTGTTTTTTCATGGCTTGCTCAGCCTGCTTTCTTATAGAACCCAGGACCACCAACCCAGGAGTGGTTCACCCACATTGGGATGGGACTTCTCCCTTCAATCACAAATAAGAAAATGTACCAAAGACTTGTTCACAAGCCAATCAAGTAAGACAGATGACATAAAACTAGCCAACACGCCACTTGCCAATTCAAGTGACCCTACAGAGCCTTCACTAGAAGAAGTGAATCTGCTCCAGCTTAGAGATATCTACCAGTTTGGGTAGCTCCTTCTCCTGATGCATAGATTGTATCATCCCATAGATTAGCCACTAGCCACATGAAGCTATTATAATACATTGAAATTGAATTAAGTCATCACTTACGTTAACATTTCAGAAGTACTCAGTGGCCGTATGTAGCAAATGACTTTTTCACGAAACAGAAAATACAAATAAAGGGCCTTTCCATTCTTACAGGAGACTCCATTAAACAGCCTTCGCCAAGGACAAAGCAATTTTCATTTTCTATCACTTTGAATATCTGCATTCTACCACCTTTACATAGCCTAAGGAAATAAGCTGCACCCAGCTTGCTCTTCATTTGGGCAGGGAAGGCCTCTCATCAGATCTGTTGGTTGAAATGTGCTCTGTTGTTGACCACTGCCATAAGTCCCCGGACTCAGATGCACAAGAGCTTCTATTTGCCTGGAAATGGATTTTCAATAATTTGCATCTTGAGCCCTCTTCTTCACTGTTTACTTCCAAAGATGCAGCGTGAGTGTGGGGATTTATGTACAGAGGGAAGCAAAATTCTCTGATCCTCTCAGAGATCAAAACCAAAACATCTTCCATAAAGGACTGGCCCTGAACCACCAGACTAACCCACACAACCTCTTGGGTTCCAGGGCCATGCTGCACACCAAGGGGTTCTACAATGCAATAAATACACAGGATTGGAACCAGGCTTTGTTACTGTCCTATCATTTGGCTTTCTTTTTCTTTCTTTCTTTTTTTAACCAAAGATTTTTAAAAGGTGCATTGACTAGATCATTTCCATTTCCCATTAGGAAAAAGAAATTCCTATGTGTTTTATTAAAAATTTTCATCATGCATATTATACTCCAATTTCTATTTTTTCACTGAAAAGGATTGATTAAATCAGCAGGTAGCAACTGAATCGTGTTTAAGACTCAGTGTGACTGGAGTAGATTATTTTTTCTAATTTTTTTTTTTAATATCCCCGAGAAAGGCTGGCAGCTCCTATCTTTAGTGGTACTCAAAAGTGACACTGTAACCAATGGTTTTGTTGGTCTTTTCACTCCCACTAAGGACATGTAGAGAAAAAAAAATTCAAATTATTTTTGCTTAATAAAAATTAACAGGTAGCATTGCTGTAAGAGAAACAAATTGTCAGGGGCGATGACCCCGAGGGTGAGGCATATCTGGCTGCTATGCTGTGGGGCACATTTTATAGGTTCAATGTAACTCGCAGCAAAGTTAAAATAATAGCACTTTAGTAGCAATAATGCCTTGCCTATCTGGAGAGCTTTTCATCCGCCGTCAGCCTGAGGCGTTTTACATACTATATATAGATGCTGTTTCAACTTCCCCTGAATTCCAGCTAGCTTTGGGGTGGAACCAATCTCCTTTCTCGGCCAGCAACATTACACAACAGTTTTCGGGAGGGAAAATGAAGAATAATTTTTCCTGTTCAAACTCCAGGAGGAATTTCTGAGTGGGAAGAATGTAATTTCTAAGTTAGAATTGGCATTGACACCAGAACTTAACACCCCAAATCATACCAAAAGTGGGTGTGCACACCTCAAAGAACACGAGGGGGTCACAATCATGGTTTGAGTTCCAAAATGGTTAATTATAACATTTATGAAAATCGAAAGCTATTTCCCAATATGATGTCTGGCTTTTACCTTTTTAGCTTAAGAGGATCATATATCCACCCCCTTTGTTCATTTTTAAGAAAACTATTTACAAAATATATACCTATACTCTTAACTACATAGATGGTCAGCAAACGGAAGAAATGTGTTCTTCTAGGCATGGATGGGCTGAATACACACACACACGCACACGCACACACACACAATTTATACAGAACTAATTATTCTTTAAAATTTATGATTATTCAGAGAAATAGAAAAATAGGGAAAGCATAAAGAAAATCTCACTAACAATATAAATTAACACTTGGGATCCCTCACTGCCACCCTTCCAGAGTAGGTATTTATGAGGGGAGTTACCTAGAAGAGCAGAACCACGGAGAAAGGGGGAAGAGATGGGGGTCAAACCCACAAAGGTTCAATAGAGCAATTGCTATTTACTCAAAAGCACAAATAAACCAACGGGAAAAAAGCTTCCATCTTTCATACCAGAAAAAAAAATCTAGAAATGCCTGCCGAGGAAAGGAATCTAGGCTTTATACATTACAAACTAATGGGTGGGCATATATGTATTTGAATACCCATTAGGGAAATTTTAAAAACTGTTCCAAATACAAATTTGAGAGAAAAATGGAAACAAATTTAACAGTTATGAATCTCAGCATTTCAAACCACCTTTGACCTGTGATGCAATCTTTATGACACACACCCTCAATTCCTCAAGCATTCATTTTAAGGAACTTATCACGGAAGTACCAACTCACTCGTATTACAGAATAGCCATCCCCTTGAAAGACCCTAATAAAAACGCTTAAAGGATAACCACTAAGGTTCTGTGGACACGTTCTACCAGCTTATTTGTGTTCTATAATTTAGTGGTTTCTTGCATTAGTGTATACTAATAAAACCTTCCTGTTGTTGACACTCAGAAATATCTTGATATACGACATTCCCGAAGGCTAACGTGCTACCACTTGAGAGCACTAAGAGTACTAATTGGTTCATCTTCTATGAATTAGGAAAAGGATGTGCGTTTGGGTAAAATTATGAGCAGGTAACTCAAATACGAACAAACAACCCTGCCCCCAAGATTAGAAGATAATGAACTGTATGTGGTGGTATATATCTCTAATGCCGGAATACAGGAGACTGAGGTAGAAGCTTAGAAAAGCAGAGTGCCAACCAGGGTTAGTAGCGGAGGTAGGGAAGGTGGAAGAGAGAGAGGCAGAAATTGAGGAAATTTTGATAGGAAAGGAAAAAGAAAATATCTACATTAAATGCTACAATTCTAGGGTTTTCAGGCATATTTAAAATAGGAGTCGATAAGCTCGTAGACACCTATTGTTACCACCATGGTTGACTTATTCATGTCTAACTTTAAAAAAAAAAAAAGAAAATCCCTAATTATCGTGACATTTTATCCATAAATATTCACTGTAACATTTTAAATAGAGGAGACATGTGGACTTAGGTTCATTGAGAGAACTTTTGTTCTAGAGATTATTTTGTAGCTTGCTTCACCTGTAGATATGGTTTGGACTGCTGTCGCAGATAGTGGTCCTGCTTATTCTCATTTCCTCGTTCTCTACGTAAGGGTATCCGTCTTAAAGACAATGCCTTCTGAGCATTTTCTCATGCTGGATTCCATTTCAGATCCTTTCCCCCAGAATGTCTCATCAGACTCTGCAACTGAAAATACAGACTTGGCCAGGAAGATGGTTCTAGAGGTAAAAGCACTAAGTGAGCAAACCTGATGACTTGGGTCTGATTCCTGGGGCCCATGTATAAGGATTGATGAGGAGCCAAGCATCTGTAACCAGTACTCTAGCCAAAGACAGGAGGCAGGGACAGGGGAACTGGCTAGAAGCTGACTGTTGGCCACCCAGCCTGAAGAAAGTTGTGTAATAATACAAACAACAGGAGGGATCCATCTTCAATAGGGTAGAAGGTAAAAATATGATGTGGGATTTCCCTCTGTATGCTATGAATGTGTCTTATTAGTTAATAATTATTAGTTAATAATGAAGCTGCTTCAGCCTCTAGCAGGGAAGAATATAGCCAGGCTGGAAGAGATATAGATAAAGTAGGCAGAGTCAGGGAGATTCCATGTAGCTGCTGACGGGCACCAGAACCTTACCCAGTAAGTCATAACCTTGTGGCAATACACAGAATAATAGAACTTTTAAGATATAAGAGCTAGATAATAAGAAACCTGAGCTAATAGGTTGAACAGTGTTGTAATTAATATAGTTTCTGTGTGATTATTTGGGTCTGAGTGGCCAGGAATCTGTCTTAAAAAAAAAATGACTCCAAAAAGATATCATCTAACTTCAAAGCATGTGTAGTAGCATGTGTATATATACACATGCAAACATATATACATACACATATACATGTATAGGTATATACATACACACATATATATACCCACATGCATAGGTAGGTGTGCATGTATACATACATCATCATCATAAATATAAGATGACCAGCTAAAGTTAGATTTCAGACAAAGAACAAATTTCTTCATATTATTGCATCTCTTGCAACAGTTAGGGCATGCATATTCTTAAGGATACAATATGAATTTAACAAAAATATCCTGCATATTATTTTGCATTTTCATATAAAATGAACTATCACTCCAGGCTGGTTGTACATCCACAGATTCAAGCAATCCTGGATCAGTAATGATAAAAAAAGCACTGAATTTTTACTGAAAACAGACTATTAATACTTGTTATTAGCGTCTGAACAGTACAATATAAGAACTATTCTCACAATATTTAGATCTTATTTGGTAAAAAGTAAACTAGCTGTGATTCGTACATTTTGACACCAACAGTGGACCTGAAACCAATCTTCTGGGGATAATAAAATAAAACCTATCGATTTTCTCAATTTCCTTTTGCTTCTCATTGAAAGAATCTACTACTATATATTAATTATTTCTAAATTTTTGTTCAAAATAATGTCAATTTAATGTCATGAAAAAAAATTTCACATTTTCTTTATTTCTTGTTTGTGCTGATGTACTTCAAGGTAGTGTCTTCAAAGTGGGATTTCTAAATTAAATATAAATGTATGAATCTGTTAGATACATTTGACTTTTTGTGCCTATCTTTCAATGATGTCATTCATTAGTGTTATTATACATTGTTTTTTGTTTCTAAATGTATTACATATTTAGTTTTAACTGTTTTTGTTTACATTATATTTTGAATTTTAAAAAATGAGGAACTCTTCAGAAAACAGACCAAATAGCCCAGTCAAGGAAAGTATAAGCTATTGTGGGATAGAGACATGAATATACGGGAAGTATTATTATTTCAGAGCTAGAACAGTGTGGCAGACACAAAAGGCATTTGTCAGCAGATACCAGGACTTTTCAAAATAGGTGTTTGTTCACTTTCTTCTTGCACATACACGTTTGAAAGAAAATAATTGAGATATAGATGATTTACATACAAAGGTTACATGTTTCAAATTTTCAACACATAAATGAAATAGTTTTTTCTCATAACAATAAATGCACATCTTTTATAACTTAAATTTAGATTCCCTACCAAAATAGTAATCATCTCCAAAAATTATGTGGTGTTAGCACTCACATTTTCAATTGTACCATGAACCCTATATTACTTCCTTGTGTATGTGTTACAAGCAAAAATTGTGATAGAATAGAATTTGATATTCTACATTTTGAAAAGCAACAGAGTTTTGTAGTACAACTAAAATCTGTCTTGGAAGGAAATTTGTTCAGACACAGGATGTTTAAGGGTAAATGAAACAATGAGAGGTTCTAGGGGAGAGTTATCATTCCATACTGCACGAACCTCCAGGAAGTAAACAATGCAATGGCTGCTGTAGGAAGACCCTGAAACTGATCAGATTCATTATGCCCTTCCTCCCCAAATTAAGCAATGATGGCTGCCTGCAGAGAGACTCAAACTGAGGAAGAATGGAGAGCAAGCAACCTGCCTATAAGAAGAGACTCAAAGTAATGAACTACTTGAAAGGACACTCTCCAACAAGCTAAGTGGCCTCAGATTGCGCACTATTCTCCAGATTTCCAGCTTTCATGACTTGTCACCCATGGTGGGATGGGCTTTGGTGGTACAGTTGTCAACTTTAATTTCTACTGCTATAAGTAACTTCTCACCCATATTTCTATAAGCAGCCCCAATAAAACTCATTGAGTCATCAAGTTGGTCTTTGATGCTATCTGCAGGTTAGTTCGCCATTGGTTGTCATTTTGGGGTGAGTGAATATTTTGTTCCTGTCTTCCCAGAAACAGTAGCACACAAGACTACACCATCCATGTGTTCCCACTTAGTGTCTGCCATGCTGTTAGTTATCTTACGCCCATCCTCCCTCACAAGCTTGCTTCTTTAGCTACAGTGTTTGTACTTCCTCCTTGGCTGCCACAGGTAAATTCGTTCTCTGTAAATCCATACACAGGAGACATCTCTACCATTGCTGGCTTTTACCTAAGTGCAATCATTTTGCAGGCAGTTCTCCACAGTGGATTTTCTCATTCTTCATCAAATGCACATAAATGGGGCCATCTGATCTTTACTTCATTCTCCTTAATTAGATGTATGCTTCCAAACACACTGCATTTATTCAGCTCTTTTCTTATTTTCTAACATCCAGGACCCCACAGTTTTCCCTTTGCCACTCTGTTAGGAGATGAACATCCTGGCATGCGCCACCACACACTGAGATTTTATTTTAAAGGGAAAGATGTCCAGAAGTAGAACTAAGATGAAATAGAATGTTTTTTCAAATACCAATTATTTACAAAGTCGCTTTTTAATGTCTAGACTTATAAACTCTCCCAGCAGGAATGGATGAGTGTTTTCCTCCAAGCAGTTGAGTCTTTGGTAAGTGTTTGCCAGGCAGACTGGGTGAAAGAATGAGCTGACTGTCACTGGCTTTGGGAGTTTCCTTCTCTCCTATATTCTTAGAATAGTTTCTATTAGATCATCTTTTATTTGCCTAATTATAGGGATTTTATAATATCATGGTTAGTGTCACTTTTTTCTCATTAAATTGTAGAAATTTTGGAATATTATGGCCAAGGTTCACTTCCTGTCATTTTCTTCAACTTTTCATTCATCTTGATGTGGTTTACTACTTAAAATCTTTTTTATTTGATTTTTTAAATTGTGCATGTGAATGCATTTATTCATGTAGACCCACAAAGAATGTAGGTGCCAGCTGAATCCAATAGAGGATATCGGTGGCACTACACATAATTGTCAACTGTCCAGTGTTGGTGTTGGGAACCAAGTGTGAGTCTTCTGTGTGAACCATCTCTCTGTCCCCTATAGAAACCGTATTCACATTTGAAGACACTGTTGATGTGTTATACCCTGAGTTTTTGTGACAAGTTATTCTTTATTTGGAAGTCATGAAAATACTCTCCATGATAGTTGATACGACATGTGATACACTTCTAGCATTGGGGAAACTGAGGCAAGAGGATGTGAGTTCAAGGCCAACCTAGGCCATATAGTTAAACTTTCTGTCAAAACAACAATCAAGCAAACTGAATGTTCTAAATTTCTTTCTTGTATTTAAGATTATTGAAAGTAATATTTTATCTATCTAGAACTTATTTCTCTATACTACGTGAAGAGGGAGTCTAAGACTACTGTTTCTTTTGATGACTGAACATTCGGGAAGACACTTTTTCTTTCTGATATAAGTTTTAGATATTTTGAATCTAATGGAAATGAAGAGTACCTTACTTTTTTCTTTCTCTACATGAAAAATCTAGAAAAGAATTTCTGCATTCCTAATTGACATTTTATTTAATTCAGATATCCAATTTGAGGTGACTTATTTATATGATATATTTTGCTGTCTAAGCATGGAGTGCCTTTTCTGCCTTGTGGTCTAGTTTTATATACTTCAACAAGATTCAATAAAATATTATGCAATTATTAGAATGATATTTGCAAAGATTTGGAATGACATTGAAAAAAATTAAAACCCTAAAAGCAAAGAAATAAATGTGCACGGACAGCAGGATGCCAATTAAATTTCAGTGCACAGACAAAGATTGGCAGGAAATAGTCTAAAACATTAACAATGTGTCATGTTTGCAAAGGAAGTTTGTGAACAATCTTTATGTCCATCTTAAAAGTCTTTCGTTTCAAAATTGTTAAGGTGGGCTCTACTCAAGTTCAACTCCACATGAAGATAATATATGTAATCTCTTCTCTTTTGCTTCCCCCAAAGGAATAGTAAAATAGAAATCCTAGAATCCGTAGTGAAATATAAGTGGCACCTATTGCTGTATGCCAGAGTCCCATTTTGTCACAGAGGGACCTGTGTGTGTGTGTGTGTGGTGTGTGTGTGTGTGTGTGTGTGTGTGTGTGTGAATATATATATATATATATATATATATATATATATATATATATAACCTCCTATGACAAGGTGTCGGATGGCTTCAATCAAATTACATAGCACTCATATATGTAGAATGAGTCTTTCCTTGTAAAAGCAGATTTCTAAAATAAGCATGTTAGTTCAGTCTTCCAACACAAGCATTACACTGGGGGGTTGTGGGAAGTAATGGCAATTAGCATGCGGGACAGTTATGATTTCATTTCACATATAATAAATACCTCATGTGGAGATTTTGAAAGTGTTGTACCTGAAATCATCAACTAGTCAAGAAGGAGCAGGAGACAATGCATGGTTAACTCAAAGAAAATCTCTGAGGATTCTCTAGAAAGTATTTTGATGAAGCCCGAATTGTCACTTGAAAATTGTTACTCCTGCTTAGCTCTACCAACATCTTCTTTGTTGGCGCATCTTCCAAATGTCTTCTTTTGATTCTCCTGAAGTATGAAGATGAAAGATTGAAGCATTAGGCGCTCAATAAATGTAGGTTAAAACTTTGCACTCTAAAAATGTCTTCCACAGTCAGCACTTTTTACCACCTTCTTATTCTGGAAATCTTATGACAATAAGGTGACAGATTGTTTTTTAAATGTCTGTAAACTCTGTTTCAAATGAAGCTAAGATAGATATAAAAGACAGAGGTTCATATCTGAGCTGCCCCAGACAGTTTATAATGGGAAGAAATGAAGAGAATTAAATAATGAGATTGCTGAGCACCCAGGAGTCACGTATGTCAGGCAGGCAGGGCCCATGGTCATCTACTTCCTGCAGATGAGAGGCTCGCTCTGGGTTGAGAAAATTATACCCTCTGTTAGCAAAAAGAGGGTAGAAGATGAAACAGGCAGGGCTGGCAATAGGAACACACTTGAGGCCGGAGTGTTTTAAAGAAGCAGATGATCTGGGTCTATTTAGATAACCACAGCGCTGTGCCAGGCTCCAGTCTTGCAGATATGGTCCCTTTGTCCCTGTGCAAACTCAGAGGACAGTGTCTCCATGCTGGGAATGCAGGACTTCTGCAGCTTGTCCCCCAACACACCAGCCCAGTAGCTGGTTGTGAGTGACTCAAGGTCAAGTAATGCAAGAGTCAATAGCAGAACTGACACAAGACTATGACATGAAAACAAATCTGATCCAGGAATACAGGCCATCACCATAAGGTGTGATGAAGCAGAGTCAACAACCAAAATGGCCACTGCATCTTATAAAAGGAAGGCAACAAAACCGTTTAAAGCAGACTTTACCAGGAAGTGGGAAAGTCTTACAAAGAGACAAGAGCATCTTGAAATCCAAAGATGTAAAATATGTAGTGAATGGATTAAAAAAAAGTGGGGGAGGGTATTTTCCCTTCTGCCAAGATGTCGTGTATATATTTTACTCACTTCTTCTCAAACTGGATCCTCATACATTGCATTTACCAAAAGAGAAAAAGAAGGTGGGGGAACCCAAAGAGTAAGACATTGTTGAACTTGTTGGGCTTTCCTCTTCTCTTTATATAAATCTGGCAAGTGTTGTAGAAGTCAGAAACTAGGAAATACTGAAGAATAGAGCTAAATGAGCCCCCAGAAAGTCCATGCTACCCAGACAGAGAACACACAAGATGTAAATTTAATCAAGATAGAATCATTTAGACAGTATGTGTGTGTGTGAGTGCTCTCTCTCTCTCTCTCTCTCTCTCTCACACACACACACACACACACACACAAACACACACACACACACAAACTATGGTCCTAATCCAAGCAAAGAGAAAGTGAGAATTCTACACAGGGCTACAAGTATCTAGCAGCATGGTGTTGGTGAGAAAAGAGACATAAGGAGCAATAGGGCTCAACAAAGTGTTTACTGAGATAGCCAAACAAAGATAGTCTCGATGATAACGGCACAAAAGGGATTCAGAGAAAGTGGGGAATAACCCAGCAAATGCTGATGGAAGGCAGATGCCTGCCTGTGTGCTCACAACTAAACTGAGAGGTGGGCCTTGACTTCACCAATCAACTGAAATGCATGATGCACCTAAGTAGAAAGTTTAAGTTTATGATCCGCAAGAGAGAAATATTAGCTGGGCCAGTGTAACCGTGAGTTTAAATAGAACACCAAAAGCACAGTCAATGGGGAAAACTTGAAAAATAAATCTTACTATTACTAAAATTATAAATGACTACTCTGAAAAAAGCCTTAAAGAACATAAATTTCAGATTTGAGAAATATTTGCAGAAAATGTATCTGGTAGGATACTTGGAGCCAATGTATGTATATCCTGTATATATGCTTAAAGCTGACAATAAGGTATCATTCCAATTTTAACACAAGGAAACATTAATCTGACACCTCAATTAAAAATACACACAGAAATCTAATAAAAACATTAAAGATAGCAAACATTTTATATTAAAAAATGCAAGCTAAACAGTAAGAAATGCTGACATATACTTAGAATGGCTAACATCAAAAAAGAAAAAAAGGAAGGAAGAAATAAAAGTCCAAAGATGTGATCATATTTTTACCACATAGGATAGGGAACCACAGGGGCTCCACTTCGCTCCCCAGGGGAATGCAGAATAGAATGGCCACTCTGAAAAACAGTTTGACAATTTCTTGCAAAATGGAAAACAATCTTAGCATTTGATCCAGCAATTCTGTTTAAAGGTATTTATCTGACTGATTTTAAAGGTGATGTTCACACAACAGTTTGCATATCACTTTTTAAAGAAATATCTAGTTATAATTGCTGGAACATAGAAACTCCCAAGATGCTTTTCAGTAGGTGATCAGGTCAATAAATGGCCCTGCATCCAGCCTACAGGGTATCAGTAGGTGACAGAATGACAAGAGTTATTTTGTTCAAAGTAAAAGACATAGAAGAAATCTAAACTGATGTTGTTAAGTAAATAAAGCCATTGTATAAAAGCTACACAGTGGATGATTCCAATTTTAACACACTTTAGGAAAAAGCAAAATTACTCAAAAGATTAGAGTTGGTCAGGTTTGTGGGAAAAGGCAGGGAGGATGGAAAAGATGGAGAACAAGAAGTTTTTAGGCTGGTAAAACCACTCTGCAAGATACTGTAGTGGTGGAGATAGGATACACTAATTTTCAAAATCTGTCAAATTTAACAACACAAAGAAAGAACCTTATTATATGCAAATTAAAAAATCTAGGGGGTCAGAAGATCTATGAATACATGGAGAGTGTGACGAAGCAGTTTGGGGCAGAGTTTCCACATACAAAATCACCCCACTGAAGGAGGTGGGGTCAAGTAAGTCTGGGGATGCATGGACAGCCAGGTTGATCATTACTTACTAAAGTTTCACCTCACAATAATGGTTCTGCCCAATATATGCATCTATAACATAAACCCTACACCCAAGGCTCAGGGAATGTCCTATAATACAGGGCAGAAAGATCCTAAGAGCCAGAGGACCAGGGCAGGAATGTCTGCTGCAAGATTGTGTCTTCTAAATGACAACAAAGATGCACCCAGAAAATCTCCATGGTATGGTTGCCTAAACAAAACTTAAATATGACAGTATCAAGGTGTTATGCCATGGATAGATGAATTCTCGTGGATATTTTCTCCTAGGAGAATTAGAGTCAATTGACTGGGAGAGGGGGGAAATTTGTGTTCTCCAGGGCTGAGCCACTGACAGGTTGGCTAATTCCAAGAAGTAAGCCTTAAATATGTATGAGCAACATTAAATAATCTCAATCGGTTGTATTATAAAGGGTATGTACATATATGTGTAACAAGTCTGACTGTAGAAGAAGAGGCCATGAATTTGAATAGCAGTGATAAAGACATGGGAGGACTTAGAGAAGGAAAGGGTACTGGAGAGCGGTATAAGCACACTAGTCATAGATGAAATTCTCAGAAAATAAATGTAAAAGATAACAATTCTTATGCTCTATTAATCTTACAGGAATTAACAGTTTAAGTAAATAGTTGGCAAATAACAGAAGTCTGAACTTTCCCTGTTAAAAGGGGAGTCCAGAAGTAAGGGAGGATATATACGGTAATGTGTTACAGGAGTTCTGCTACCAGGCCACCATCCAATTGAAAAGAGCATTTTTGTTGAGAGGCTGGTTTTTACATTGGGGATGGACATGACCAAGAGCAAGGGAGCAAGGGAGAACAGGCATTTGGAGCTAGGAGTGAGCAATGGGGGTGTCGTAGCTTGTGATTCTGCTCAGGTACCCCATTAGTTCTTCAATATTTGTGCACAAATTTCTTTTCCTTTCCTTTCCTTTTTTTCCTTTCCCTTTCCCTTTTCTTTTCTTTTTTAATGTGTAAACCAGGCTAGCCTTAAACTCATTATCCTCCTGCCTCTGCTTCTTTGAGCAAATTATATCAGTGTGTGCCACCCCAACTGGCTTTGTTTCTTATTAAACAGTAAAAAAAAAAATATCATTTTACAGTAATGAATTAGAGTTGGAGACATTGTTAGGAACGCACAATCCATGCTAAGTCTAATGTAGGTAGAGACAATTCCACACAAAATTACTTACACACATGGACTCAAACAAGAGTTAGTATATGCACAGTCTATCAGCTGTGAATACCTGGAAACATCTCAATTGTATTGCACAATACTAACTTTCAAACTTCAGTTCTTGCCACCATATGATAACCAGGGAATCTTGGGAAACTAGTTAATTCTATGACGATGACAAAAAATATATCAAAAAAGTCTGGAACATCTTATGAAACCAGAAATAAAGGAACTGATCAAAAGCAAAGATGAAATCTGACAGAGTGTTCGCGTGAAGGAGGCATGTCAGAAGACACAGGGGCCGAGTGTAAAAGTTCCCATAAGAAAGCAAGAAAGCAAAGCAATACCAGATTATAGCCCAAATATGAAGTAACTGCCCATAAGCTCAGGCTACGAGAGAGAAACAATCGAATAAGTAACCACATAGAGACGAGATGAGTCAAATTCCAAGTAACTTAACAACTATGTCCTCCTCGGGAAGGAGGGTCTTAGCTGTAGCTCCCGTTCTGTGCTCTATGCACCTTCTCTTCTTTGTCGAGAGCTCATTATGTACAGTCATTTAAAGGAATCATGTTCTTCTGCAGAAACCTGAAAGTCAGCATGTCCTAACCCAGGTGAAGAGCAACATGTGTGTGCATGTATGTACTTGTTCATGTGTGTGTACATGGTATGCTCTAATGTTTGCATTCAGGTGGGTGCACATGCTTGTGGTAGTCAGTGGCTGACCTTAGAGGTCTTCACATTTCCTCTTTAATTTTTGAAATGATATCTTACCCTGGCCTAGGGCTCACTAATTTGGCTAGGCCAGCTGGTTAGTGAAACCTTAGGGATTCCTACTTGCCATCTTCTCCCCACCTCCAGAATTCCAGGTTTGTATGAGTGCTGAGCATGACATGAGGTCCTCATGTCTGCATGATGACCACTGTACCAGCCAACCTACTGTTGCAGAAACACACCAACATTTGGGCTAGCAGGATTCTGAACAGGAGACTTCTATGGTTTTCTTTCCAAATTCCATAAGTCTAGGCTAATCATGAGAAAAGCAGCAGTTCAAATATCATGGATATTTTATTTTAAAATATCCAGCACTATTATATTGGTTACTTTTGCATTGCTGTGGCCTTTAAATGCCTGACAGAAACACCACGAAGTGGCAAGGGAGTTGAGAGAAGGCTGGGCCAGAAGCAGGGCTGGTGCACTTTCGAAAGCCGTCCTTAGTGCCTACTTCTAGCAACAAGACCCTACCTCCTACCAAACATTCAAAACATGAGCCTGTGCCGGGTACTTCAGTTTCAAGCTACCACAGTTATCAAACAAACAAATGAAAAGGAAAGACTAAAAAACAGCCAAGAGAATCCAAAGACGTAGAGGTGTAGTGGCCTGAAGTAGATCTTGAAATGAAATGTATGTATGTATGTATATATACACATATATACATATATACCTGTCATAAGCTAAGAAAAACTAAATGAAACATGGACTTAAATCTCATAGTTTGTAATGTGATCTTAACTGTGACAAATGCCACAAGACTGAAAGATGCTCGTGACAGGAAAACCAGGTATGTAATATACAGGACCACTTCCTCTGATAAAAGGATAAATAAGGAAATTCTGTAAAATGATGGTGACTGTGCTTTGGAAAGGTCTAACTGTAGACATAAAACAAAGGCAGGAATAATGCACAGAGCAGAAAACACACATGCTCTGCAATAAACATGGACGAAGTAAGTATCAGGTGAGAGAAATGAGAATCTCCACAGATAACGCCTCAAGAAGAAAAGCATGTAGACTTTTTTTTTAAATTACCCATGCTAAACAGGCAATGGGTTTGACATTTTTATGTTATTTTATATTAAATGTTTCTTTGTAAAATAAGAAAATATCAACAAATACATGATTTAAGGTCAGTCTTCTCATACACACACTCATGCACAAACACACACAGTCATAACAGAATTAAGAGGAGGAGCTTTAAAAGAACTGATTCATTATATATGCTAAAGACCATTGAAATAGATATTCTGAAACAGTGTTAATGATATAACAAATTAAAATGATTGTTTTAGAAAACAATATCGCAAATACCAAGGCAAACTTGTATTGATATATTTAAATGTATATCCCAGCAGAAATGCTCACACACATGATCCAGGGAATCTGTCCTCCAGGCATCTATAGGATGCTAAGTCCACATTTAGAAGATACATAACAATCTTCTTACAACACACACGCACACACACACACAAAGAGAGAGAGAGAGAGAGAGAGAGAGAGAGAGAGAGAGAGAGAGACTGATACAGACAGAGGCAAGGGCAAAGAAACAGAGAGAGAAGTAAAGAGAGAGAATCAGACTCAGAAACAGAGAGAGACAGAGACAGAGGCAGAGAAGAGAGAGGCACAGAGCGGGGAAGGCAGTAGGTGTTCGTTGTATGTACATAAACGTAGTGCATTCACCTGTGCACCCACAGACAGAGATAAGAAATGGACCCTGGTGGTCTTCCTCTACTGCTCTTGGTCTTATTGCCTTGAGACAACTTGACTGGCTGCTCATGAGGCTCATGAGGATCCTCTTGTCTCTGCCCCAGCAATTCTGGGGTTACAGGCATGTGTAGCTATGTCCAGTTTTTACATTTTTTTTTTTTTAGGATTTGAACTAAGTCCTCATGTTTACAGAGTAGGTGCTCTTATACATTGAGCCATGTTCCCAGCTCTATAATGTGTATTTTAATACTACATACCATTCATTCCAGTAAGTAACAAGAATATTTTAATCTTCACATCTCTATATCTTAAATTTTATAAAAGCTATAGAATAGGAAAACCGTACTGTAGGCAACCAAACAGGAATGAGTCATGCTTATAAATACACACACATACACACAATACAAAGGGTCAGCAGAGCTTTCTTCATAAAACCCCATAAATCTTCCTTAAATCGATAAATAGTGGAGAGGAAATGGGAGGGAGAACAGAGAAAGGGTAGGTACATACAGGTTAACTAAATGCTTATAGTTTGGAAACAGCACATAATGACCTGGATATGTTTCCTGTCATGTGTGTCCTAAAGCAGGGGTAAGAACCAATAGCAGTGCCATTGCATGGCCTGCAGGGCCATTTGCCTTAGCACTGTGCCATGACCACAATGCCCTCCTCCCCTTCTCAACTCTTGTTTTGAATTTACTCTAGTTCTTTCCTCGTCTGGTCCCCTTCGTCACCAATGCAGTCATTTATATCAAACCCACTTCTTATACACTGCTCCATCAGACTAACCAGAGTGCAGTGTCCATTCCAGAGATGCCTGGGCTCCAACTCAGACCTTAAAGATACAGTGTCAAAAAAAAAAAAGATACAGTGTCAGTGGGAATGGACTGTGGGGATGACATGTTGTCAGCTTTCTCAGGTAGCTACTTCTCACACTATACTCCCAAACACAAGTATCTGCTGGAGGAATGAGATCAGGGACAGTTGAAGAAGATGGTGGTCGGGATCTTCAGAATCCCCTGGGCCAGAGTCAGGCAGCTTTACTTACAACTTGTATGCACAAAGATGTTCAGTGACCTGGAGAAAGGACACCCTATGTGTATACAAAAGAGTGTGCACACGCACTCATGCACATACATGTGTGCATTTTACATGTCCAAGTCCATGTGTCATGTAAGTGATACTCTGTTTTCCATGCCCCCATTTCAAGCAGACTAGTTGCCTGCCTCTTTTTCTTTCATGCTTAGCATTCCATGAAATATTTCTCTTAATAGTACTCCCTGCTTCTCAAGGAAAATGGACAAAAATGCATTGCTTTCACTCTGTTGTGAACCTCACAAACTGATCTGCCATCTCTACGTAGCCATCAAAGTCAAAGGAAGGCAGACTATGGGTTCAATAAAGGTGGGAAGGCATGCCCTTCACCCCTTTTACATGATTTCTTCTGTAAGACTGATTCTTGTTGAGAAATCGGGTCCTCTGTGTGTCATCTATTAGATGAATTACTTTATAAGGTTTGATCTTGGGCATGATCTATAAGGTCAGTTGATTTCTGATTTTCCTATGGTTTATACAAAGCAATCTACCTTTGTACTGATCCTCTAAGAATCAATTCAAATGATTTCTCTCCCCATGAAGAGTCTCTGGCTTCTTTAATCTCATTTAAAGAATTGTTTCCTTTTGCTACCATGTTTTACAAGCATCCCACATCAAATTGTGAAGATAGTTTGCATATTGATACTGCCTTTAGAGAATGGCCAAAGGGTAAACATTCATTTGAGGAAGCCCAGGCATATGAGGTACATTCAAATGATTGCATAAATCAAATTCCAGAACAGGATTCAGTCCGCTGCTCCAGCTAATTCTATACTATCTCAGAACATCTTAGTAAAAGTGTTATCCGTTTTTAAATTTGTCTTCTATTTTTGGCTTTATTCGCTGGCTTTTCTGATCTTCATTTTTGGTGGAAATGTTAAAGGGATGGATGTTGCCTGCTGCCGAGATCATGTTGAAAAAGGCACTATATTGAGGTGCAGTTTGAAACGTGACAGCATATGTAAATGTGTTGGTGATGCTAAAAATACGTGGATAAATGATACATGGCATCCGCAGAGTATGCACAACTCTGTATTTATATAGTACCTACATGTAGACAGTAGGAGTCTATTTATGCATTTGCCAAGAAAGGGAGAAGTGTCTACATATGTCTCGTAAATCTGGATCCGGGCTCATGCCCAATGCAGATGCTGTAGAGAGGCGAGTGGGGAAAGGGGCTTGCTGCTCTGGGAGCAGGCTGTCTGTCAGATCATTTCCCCAAATAGGTTTCTGGAAACATGAACAAAACGATAGCCTACAGACAACAAGAATGTATCTAAAAAAACTGGGGGAAAAGTCCTTTCTAGAGTGTCTCTGCAGCATGCGTAACTTCTTAGAATTTTTGAAAGATGAATTCTAGAAATGTCATGCGGCATCTTTTATTTAGCCAGCGTATTAAAAGATCCCCAATTTCCCCAGCACCTAGGCAGTCCCTGTTCTACTTAGACCTTGCATATAATCAGGATAATGATTCATGAGGAGACTTCTGTAGTTTTTAGATAAAGAGCCATCTGTGCTGAAGGGCTGTGTCCTTATAGCCACAAATCCCAGCGTTAGAACTCCAGCTCCATGACTGACACAAGGTTTGGGTATTTCTCCTTTGAGTGAAATAGGGCTTACTTCTTCATTCAGAGTTAAATTAGATATATAATGATTTTATATCCTTGTTCTAAAACATGAATGTATAATTCTAAAGCAGCTTAGCAGTTAAAAAGTCCTCCAAAAATCTGAATGTTTTGCATTTATATTATGGTGTTTGGTCATGCCTCACTCTAAGGAATCTTAGATTGTTGCATCTTATTCAATGATTAAGCGTTTATCTTATGGCATTCACAAAACTAAATCAAATTGCATTTCTAGTCTCAAACTCTACCTCCAGATTTATTTTTAAATTTTAAATTTGTGTCAGAAATGTGTTAAGTGACTATTTGCTGGCAGAGCTATCAGGATAGTATAGAGGACATGTAGCTTGAGTTGTTGAGTAACTTGGTATCTCTACCATCTTTGTGTGTCTATCATTGTTTTTGTAATAGAAACATGACTTACTTGCATAGTTAGGTAGCTCTTACTGAAAAGAACAAACACGCCTCACCAGTTAATCAGCCCTGAAAATAATGCTAAGTGCACCTTGCCAGAATCCATGTGCTCAATTCAGGAAACTTGTCTCATAAAAGCCTTAACTCTAGAGTCCAGTCTGTATGAAGGATAAGAATAGAATGAGATAGCGTGGGAAGCTACTTTTTGCTCTGTTCTTTCTATTAAATCTCTGGCTTTCCTTTATTTTCTTTCCATCACCCTCCATCTTTCTAATCCCTTTGTTTAAGTCTTACACTAAGACACTGTAGGAAGAGAGTGACTTACACAAAGCTCTGGGCTTTGACCAGTAAACACAACTAAAAATCTGTTTTCCTTGCTAATTCAAATTCCTCCAAAGAAAGAAAGGATCTTCATGGCAAAAATATTACAAGTGACATTTTAAAGTGGGATTCCTGTGGCTCAAATTTACTACCAGCTCAACCTTGTACAATCATCTCTATTCTTCGGGATCTGGAAGTCTTATAAAAAGCGACCAATATGTGCTCATCTAACCCAGTCCAAGATCTTATTGCTATACAATCACACTCTTTCTCTGAAATGATTTTCTCTAAATAATACCAACAATGTAGTTATAAAGTAGAGAAAATCCACATCTCCGTATCAGAAATAATATTAAAAGAATAATATAAATATTTTCTATTAGATTGAAGAACCATGTTCTTCAAATATGGTTACCCAACTTGCCAAACATGGAAAAGGGCTCACTATAGTTTTAAATAATAGTAATAGAATTTTAATAAGGTTGCCTTTTTATTAGGTGCATTTAACTATCCCTTCCGATCTCTCATATTATAATCAGCAGTTAAGCAGCTTTCCCATGCAGCTGTTGTAACCAGCTCATTTAACATTAGGTATATCTTTTAGCTTAATTAAGGCATTCCTCTCTTTCAGTAATAGTGGATTGTTTTCAGCTCACCCATTATGTGTAATTGTTTTCTTTGATCCATTCAAAACGTGGCTATTTTTCATGGCTAATTAAATCAACACTTGACCACTGCATTTAACGCTTAACTCAGTTTTATTTCTAATCTTGCATGCCAGGATTCTGCACATCCTACGTCTTGCTGGTAATATTAAGTTTCTCACCTCCTGCATCAGCTCGTCCTTGTAAGTAGAGGCAATGTGTATACATCAGGAATTCCAGCAGAGGGCACTCAAGCAAGAATAATCATTTCTGTAAGAAGAGAAATTGATGATGATGTTTCCTGATATATTTTTTTTTCTTTTTCAAATCAAATTCACATCAGAGTATGTGTGCGCGAGTATATATGTGTGTTGGGGGCTGGGGTGGGTGGGACAAATCTATCCTTGGCGAGCCAACTCGTTTCTCACTTAACCTCTCTCTCAGCTGAATAAGAGCCACTGTGTGCACAAGATAAGAGACGAGATATTTTCAAAACACTCCTAGTATTAAAACCAAAGCCATAAATTCTGTTTCAACAACTGACATTTTTATCACTGTCTACTTTGGCTTCTTTTACATTTTATGAATTTTTAAGGATAAGTCCCTATCATTCAGAAAAGTACTCAAACTTCTGAGGACATTGCTAGCTAGGCTTTAATGAAAGAGTAATAATATGAACAAAAGCAAGCAGGCATGAAATTTTACATGAAAAAAAACAAACAAACCAGAAGATGCATTCTCTCTGTGCTATGGAGCCTGGAGATGGAGCTTCCTGTTTCTGCGTACACAACCACAAGAGGTTCAGGATCTCACTCTTACTATTTCCAGCCAGTGAGCTCTGGCTGACTACCCATCTGCTCCTTGTCAGAGAGACCAAGTCAGTGACCAGAAGCACTGACTAGGGATCGTCGGGTCAGGAGCAGGACCATCCAGTTCCTCTCATTCTGGCACTTACAGCTCTTAAATGTTCAAAGCACTCCAGGAGGAAATAACCCAGCTCACAGCTTTTGCCAGTCTTCCTGGTATAAATTCTTCACACCACAGAAGAGAGCAAACACGAAGTCACTGACATTAAAGTGCAGTAGACGCGCAGTAGCCCGTCACTAGGCGACACTGCCAGCCCACTCTACAGCAGACACAAATAAGTTCAAGGGCAAGGCAGGCGAAAAATACGGCAAGTTTTGAGTATTTATTTCAGCTATAGTGAATTTTATTTAAATATAAATTAGTGTAATTTAATTTTTGGCGATGGCTTGGTTTAATAAATGTTTTCCAAAATTGCTGTGTGTCATTTGGGGCTCAGGAGAGCTTGGCACACTGTCTCGTCTGCACTGAAGACCTTCTAGAACTCACACCTCGGAGAAGCAGAGAACCGCCTCACCACCAGCTGGGAAGAGAGAGAAGCAACGGCTTTTCATTTGGGGAGCTTGGCTTTTCTAAATACAGAAAACTATGTCACGTTTGTGGCCTATTTTCTCACTCTCAAAATTAATTTTCCGTCTATTAGATACACTTTAAATATTTTATCATTTATGATAATCCTTGTGCTGTCTAGTCACATCTGTTCCAGTTTAACTTCATGAAAATGGACTCAACTTTCAAATTGAAATCATAGTATTCCAGAAAACAAAACAATAGAATTTCAAAAGGAGACATGACATTTATTCAAAAAAAATTCACTTTTTATTAGCTGGCATTATCCTGAAAAAAGTAATAAATGAAAAATATTAGTAACTTCTAGCTAGATACCACAGCTCTTCTCGAAGCTTTATATTTTAGTCCTGCTTTTCTAAAATGTGTTTGATTACACCTAAAAAACATGCTAAGAACATATTACCACACCACCCTGCATTGTGACTTTTTCTTTAACATAATCAGAGAACCTGCAGCTACATTTAAAAAAAGGATTTTGAAGGACTGGAATGCTTTTCATGGTAGGCCCTTGCCTAGCATGGTGCGTACCCAGCACCGATAACTAAATAAGGAAATAAATCAACAAAGATATAAGTGGGATTTTAATATGTAATTCAAGTTTGTTTCACACCCACACACATATACATAAAATTCTTCAGAGCACACTGCAAAGTCATCTTCCTTTCTATGACTACATAGCTCTAACTCAGGGACTAGCATAGCCACCCTCTGAGGACTGTTGATGAACCAACTCCCTCTCCCCTCCAACGGAAGCTTTCGTTCTCTACTGCCCAGCTCTGTTTGTTCTCCTTCAAAAATCAGATGTTTTATTCCAGGAATTTGGGCAAATTGCTGAATCTCTGCTAATCCTCAGTTTCCTATGAATTATAATAAAGAATAAAAGCGCCGATTACAGTCATTGGCTGGGATAACGAAAGTGTTCAGGAACACTCAGTCTAATTACTGCTGTGGCTAGAGTTATGATTATTAATAAACTAAGCTGTGTGGTTTCCCAGGCCACAGCAAATTAGAAGCACTAAATTAGAAGGAGACAGAGACTCTATGGAATGAATATCTATGGAATGAATTTTCTTATTGTAGAGGGAAATGCAGCTAACTGTTCATTCATGAGAATGCACAGAATCTCAGATAGGCATTTTAAAAGTAAGAACAAGGCCAGGAAAGTGGCTCAGTGCCTAGAATCTGAGTTTGGTCCCCAGAACCCACATTTAAAAAAAAAGCCAGCCATGAGCTGCCACCCCAGCACTCTGAAGGTAGACCTTGGGGGTTTGTTGGCCAGTCAGACTAGTGTACTCAAGAGACCCAGACCAGCCGGTGACAGTGTCTGAAACAGACAAGGCAAGGGCTCCTGAAGAGGAATAACATCAGAAACTGTCCTCTGACCTATGCACAGGCACAAACACACACAGGCTTGGGGGCATCCTGAAGAACCAAAGCGAGGAGCAGGGAGCAGATTCTCAGCGACTTAGTAAATGTCCCTAAGCAGCTGGGACTTACTATCAAGATTTAGGGTTAGCAGGGAAAGTTGAGTCTTTTCCAATTTCCTGTTTATTTAGGAAGGCTTGTACATCACACACTGTATGTTTTGTGTACATGCTTAATTATATTCAAGCTTATAAACACATATAGTCTAATGGTTTTGCTTCACAACCATGAGAATCAGGAAAGAGTACACTAATACATGCATATTTCAGTGTCTGTTACTGTTAAATTTAGGATTATGTGATATTTTTATGCATATTATATAATTCTGTAATTAAAGAGAACAAATTGACTTCTATAGAACTTGGATTCAAAATCATATCTGCACTGGGCCTGGAGACAGAGCTCAGCAGTACTCTTAACTTGGGTTCGCACACACAAACACACACACACACACCCATTCACTGGTGCACTATTTCTCTGGTCAGTACGAATTTAAATGTCTTCTTAACAATCACCGCAAATTGATGACTCTGTTATTTTTGATCTGATAAATATTTTTCTGGAGACTTTTTCTTTGAATATGTGAAGATTGTAGATCAAATATAGTAAGAAGGCCCGGGCTACATAATTCAAAAGGTAGCTAAATCGTGTGGTAAATGAGATTCATCACCAGTATCACTAAATATTGCCCAGTGTTACTGCTCTGGTGTGCTTGGCTCAGGCCTGAAGGTGTCCAATTTTAGTTTTAGATTTTTTTCAATGTATTCTGAATGGAGATATTCTAAAGAAAAATAATTTGCTTAGTGAGTGAAGACTCCATTTTTTTTTTGTTTTGTTTTCTGTGTATGTGTTTTAAATTAGCTTTTGACTGTCCTATCTCATGAAGTGATGTTTTCAAGGACAGAATGTTGTTGAGTCTACTCCTTCATTTGGAAAATACTAAGGTATCTTGTTTCTGGTTAGCTGCAGTTTTAATCACACCGCTTCTGCCCTCATGCAGTTTTTGTTGTTGTTGTTTTGTGGTTTTTTTTTTTTTTTTTGAGACAGGTTTTCTCTGTGTATCCCTGGCTGTCCTGGGACTTGCTCTGTAGAGTAGGCTAGGCCCCAGTTCAGAGATCTCTCTGTCTCTGCCTCCAAAATTCTGCCTTGAATCCAATCTCGGTGGAAATCCCTTCAAGGTGGGAACTGGGGCTGTTATTCATCTGATGTTGTTTCTGTTTTGTCTTTGTTGTTTTGTTTTAATATCTGGAAGATATTCAGAACTCCACATTCCAAGTTTAAAACGGATTTTGTGTGTGTGTGTGTGTGTGTGTGTGTGTGTGTGTGTGAGAGAGATCATTTTTCTTTTCATTATCAAAGCTCTCATTCCCTCTCTGGTTACTTATTTTTAAAAACATAACCCTAGCTTTAAATTCTGGAAGCAATGTCAAATATGCCTCTGAGTATTTTCGGTTTTCGTCTGATTTGTATTCTTCTTTATTTGGCCACACATGTGCCACTGGGCTTTTGCCTCATTAATCGCAATATCTTATTGGAAACGGAAGCTTTCCCGATAGTGTGATTAAGGATGAGCTAAGAGATAGAATGATACAGCTTGTGCGCTGGTTGGCAAGGACCACGGTTGTCTTAGTCAATTTTCTGTCTCCATAAAAGAATACCACAGATTGAGTAACTCACAATGGAAAATCTATTTCCTATAGTTCTGAAGCCTGGAAAGTCTAACGTCAACTTGGTTCATCTCCCAAGGACCCTCTTTTATGTCTGTGTCTATGTTTTATGTTTACAAAATGGTGGAGGGTAACACCTAGCCAGACAGAATGGAGGGGTAAGGTGTGAGCTCCTGTCTCTTTTCTTCTTCCTACAAAACCCTTCATTTTATAAAAACCCCACACCTGTGAGCTCATCTCACTCTAATTGCCTCTCAGTGGTCCCACATCTAACGCCCATCATCACATGAAATTGGGGATAAAGCATCCAACACATAGCCTTTGAAGGGTAATAATCCTTACCAGCCAGTTCTCCAGTGTCAGTATGTGAAGACCTTTCCTTTGGAGCAAAGATACAGAGAAATCTGAGCGCCCCAATCTGCACAGATAGATGATTCTGATTGTTGATATTTTCCACAGCATTGCTCTAACATATCTGAAACACTCTCACAATTAGCAATGAAATTACTGTTTGGGGTGTGGAAATGATGGTATAAGCTTCATGTGAGGTGGACCTTTCCTATATATCTCTTAGCTCATTGTATTATGATGGCTCCTTGGTATTTTCTATGCAAGGATCAACTTAAATATATATTAAGAAACAATTATGAATCTTACACAGTAATACTATTCTTCCCAAAAGAAGAAAAATGGAGACTTGAAACATTCTAGTAGCAAATCATACAGTCTAACTTTTAAAATATTGTGTATGTTGAATATAAATAAGCCCAAACACAATGGTTCAGAATTTCAATTTTTAAGTTAAATGTATGTCGTTGGTACAGAACATTCTAGTGGTCAAAAAAAAAAATAAGAGCAATCCAAAGGAACTGTTTTTAAAGGAGTAATTGCAGGCATTGTAATCACTTAGCTTTCCTTTTGACATAGAAGAGATAATTTTCCTTAAGTGCTTTGGGTGTCTATTTTTTCAAATTTGGACCAACACTCATACTCATATTTAAGTATCCCGAAGGAAGTGGAAATTTCTCTACTTCTTAGCAACATCTCCACAGGCTTCCTAATAAATGGGTGATGCCTAAGAATCAAACCCAACAGCCGTATTCATAAAAATAATGTGTTTTGAATTGACATTTGTTCTCAATACCTTTTCCTTTAAGTGTCTGTTGGGGTGCCTAGGCAATAGGAGGATACATTTGCTAAGGCAATTACCCATTATTGTGGAGCAGCCTGGCTCGTCCCCCGAGAAAACTCATGCATAATTTGTTTGTGCATAATATACTGTCTGCAGTACTGTAGCTACCCTCGTCTTAGAAGAAAACTCTTGGGGCTTATTGTCCACCCTGTTTCTTCTACATTAAGTGACCTTTTCTTCCACCCCTAATGGCCATGTGGACCAATCCAACAGCCTTACAAGAGCAAATGCCTTAAACGTCACTTACAGAAAGCATTATTTCTTTCTTCCAACAGTGCCTCGCTTATTGATTTCCATCATTAAATAGATGAAAAAATACTTATGACCACATTTTATTCTGTTAAGCTGTAACTGCCATGGGATGAACGACTTAATGGGTTACCGACTTCCTTACACTTTGCCTGCCAAGTGCTCCACACTTTCTGAAAACTTTTCTCTCACACCGCTCCTCCAACTCTCTTGTCCACGACTCACGAAGAAGGAAAAAAATGATCCAGCAACCAGGATTTCATGAAACAAGGCATAGGGCCTGCCCTATAATGGGGAGAGACTGACTGCTTCCTTAATCCTGCTCCACATAGCTTACATGATGGGACCTCACTGAATTCTGTTCCTCTCTGCTCACAATTCTCTCATGGTTCCAGCTCTCCTCAAGAAAAGACCAATGTCCTTAAAACAGCAAGGAAGATTCTTCATGACCCTTGCTACCTTGCTGTCTTAGTCAGGGTTTCTATTGACATGATGAAAAACTGTGACTAAAAAGCAAGTAGGGGAGAAAAGGGTTTATTTGGCTTACCCTTCCACATCACTATTCATCATTGAAGGAAGTTGGGCAAGAACTCAAACAGGGAATCTGGAGGCAGGAGTTGAGGCAGAGGCCTGTAGGGGCGCTGCTTACTGGTTTGCTCAGGCTGCTCTTTTCATAGAACCCAGGACCACCCACCCAGGGATGCCACCACCCACAATGGGCTGGGCTCTCCTCCATCAATCACTAATTAAGAAAATTAGGCAGATCTTATGGAGGCATTTTTCCAGTGGAGGTTCCCTCCTTTCAGATAACTCTAGTTTGTGTGTCAAGTTGACTTAAGACTAGCTTGTCTCACCTCCTAATTTGTATACACTCTTCCACAGATCTTATCTTATGTTGCAGTTTGGCTGTTCCATGATTCCCCAAGAAGACCCACCTGTGACTTGGAACGCAGTAGATGTTTATGCCTCTTCCCCCAATTCATGGGAAATCTAATCCGAGCTTTAGGCTTTTGGGAGATAATGAAGCCCTGAGGGTAGGGCCTTCATAATGGACTAGGGCTCTTACAAAGAGATGAGAAATCACCAGTCACCAGCCACCCTCCCTCTTTGAAACAGACGGCTCCCATCACAAATCATTTATTTCCCCCCAATAAAATCCTTCTGTTGCCCAGAACGTGGGCATCCACAAGCTCACCACAACTGTGACAGATAGTTACTCTTTGCTCCAGCCATTCAGTCTATGGTAGCTTGCTAGAGTAACTCAAACCAACCAAATTAGGATCTTGGCTCCGGACATTCTCTCTTCATTCAGATGCCTTTGTAGGCAGTTCCCTAACCTCTTGGAGTCATTTGGCAAGTGAGGCCCTCTCTGACATCATGTTCCTATTCCAGTTATTCATCCCCCCCCTACCCATCTGCTCCTGTGATTTTTTTTTTATCTTCAGCACTTCTAACTTTCTGTTTTCCCAATTTGCAAAACAAACTACCTCCTTCACTTAAGCAAATTCTAAATAATTGCTATAGCTTGAACTGCAACTCTTTGAGTACATTTAGTAAAGCAAAATTCAAGGTCATTTCTTTCCATCTTTTAAGCACCCTCCCCTGATTTATCACAGTGCTTTGCATACAGTGCACATACCATCTGCCTTGAGTGAATGGGTAGGACTCAGCTTAAATGAAATCCAACTTACTGCGCTATTTCTTCCGCAGTGAAGGATTTTGCACTGCCTCTCTTTATAGTCACTGAATTGCACTAAAGATGCATTTACTTGTCTGTGTTATCGTACTGTTATTTGCTATTAATTTCCTGTATATTGTAAGTTAGTGTTTGTATATCTTATTTTAGAATGTTATAATCTTCTTAATGGACTAGTTTATGAGTGGGTGGCGATGTCTATTTCTCTTCTGCTATGATATGTAATCAATGTATCACCAGCATGCAATCAGCACGTTTTTATGTAATGGTTAAGAATTAATTTCACTGCAAGGTTTGCTTGTGCATTCATATAAGGAATCAACAACTCAAAGCTAAAGCATAAGCTATGCCACTCCTGAGTATATACCCAAAAGATTATATTCTACTCTAGAGACACTTGCACATCTGTGTTCATTGCTCTTCTATTCACAGTGCTAGTAATGGAACCAACTTAGATATTCATAAACAAATGAATTGATAATAAACGTGTAGCACATATACACAATGAGATATTACATTTCTGTAATGAGAAAGGAAGTTAAGAAATTTGCGGGCAAATGGAACAAACTGGAAAAATTTATACCGAGTGAGGTTCTTTTTTATATGCAGATTCTATCTTCAACTCCTCTGTTTTATGAGTTTAACTTGGAGCACACATGGAAGGCAGGAAACTGGAAGGCAGACCTTTGGGGGACACATTAAGGAGAAAAGAGTAGATCATAGGTAAAATGACAGAGGGATATGAAATACAGGGGATCGAGAGGCACAGGAAGTAGAAATAAGGGCTAAAGCGAAGGGTTTATGAAAAGCCATTTGGAAATCTACTATCTTAGAATCCAAATGGAAGAATCAGTGGAGGAATGGTAAAGTATATGTGACATAAAAGGAGAGTGTTGATATGTCTAAGCAGGGATGGGATGGTGGTAGGGGATAAGTTGGACATATTAACTGTTGCAGGTTTCTTCAACAAACGAGGATCTTTGCAATGAATAGTCTGTTGAAGGAGCTGCGGGCTTGTTTTGCGTCCCACCCGGCTCCTGCATGGCTAGCTTTACACCAGAAATAACAACACACAAATTGTATTCTTTAAAACACTGCTTGGCCCATTAACTCTAGCCCTTACAGGCTAATTCTCATATCCCGATCAACCCATCTCTAATAATCTGTGTAGCATCAGTCTTACTGGGGAAGATTCAGCATGTCTAACCTGGCAGCTTGCTTCATGGAGTCTGCCCGGGAGAGGGGAGCATGGCCTCTGAGCTCACTTCCTCTTCCTCCCAGCATTCTGTTCTGTTTACTCCACCCACCTACGTTCTAACCAATAAAATGGGCCAAGGCAGTTTCTTTATTTTTTAACCAATGACCTTCCTCCATCAATGATCAAATGGCAGTAATCCATACAGAGAACACTACTTAGTGCTGGGAAATATGAGCTACCAAAGCCAGGTCGTCCATATTAAAACTGTGGCTAAATGAAAGAAGCCAATCTGAAAAGGCAGTATACTGACGAGTCCATCACATGACATCCTAAACCCTAACCCTAACCCTAACCCTAACCCTAACCCTAACCCTAACCCTAAACCCTAATCTATAACAGGCAAAACAATCAAGCCGGTAAATTGGCCTATGATCTGTATTCATGGAGAGTGTTGCAGAGGATGGGGGAGTGTCCAGTAAAACCCATGGGGAAAACACAAAAGGATTTTTGCCTCAGTGTAACAATTCGTTTTGATAGTGGGATCATCTGGTGTTACTGGGGAGTGGTGGAGCCTTTAGAAGGTAAGGCCTAGTACTAGTGACTTATGTCACTGAGGAAAGCACAGGGGACCCCAACACTGCCTCAGTCGCTTTTCACTTAGGTCTTGAGCAAGCACTTCTGCTGTGAAACCTACTCTATAACTACAGGCTCAAAGCAGCAGGGCCAACAAAACACGGTCTCAGACTTCTCAAAGATGAGCCCAAACAAGCCTGTCCTTGTAAGGTGATTAACTCAGGTGTTGTTAGAGTGAGGGGAAGCTGACTGACCAGAGATTCAGAGTCATTGAAGCAATGCATGCTGGGGCTGATGGCATACACCTGTGATCCCAGCACTTGCAAAGCCGAAGTAGGATGACTACAAGTTTGGAAGGAGTTTGGGCTGTATAGTGTGAGCTGGCCTGGAAGGAAGAGAAAAAGGAAAGAAAAGGCAAGGGATTGGGAAATGGCTCAGATGGACACATGGATCAGGACTTAGGTTTTGATCCTAACCACTCACGCAAGAAAGCTAACATGGTGGCACACACCAATCCCATTGTTGAAGAGGCAGACAGAGGAGAATCATTTGAACTCGCTGATCAACTGGTATGTCTGAATTTGGCAGGCTCCAGGTTCAGCATAAATACGTCTCAAAACAGAAGGTGGAGAACAGTTGAAGTAGACTTCATATGTCAATCTCTGGCCTCTACAAGGGGACACAGAACTACGCACACACACACATAAAATAACAACAACAACAATAATAATAATATTAATAAATAATAAGAAGGATGCGGATAATAATTTAGAATGTTGGAGGATTAAAGGAAGAAACGCAAAATGTAGCAAAACGTACTGCTTGTATTCCAAACTATGCTGAATTGAGGGGAAGATCTGAGCATCATTGGAGGTAACTAGAACCTGTAAGGTTAAACAGCAGGATACACTTTATAAAGATGTTCCCTATGTGCATATGGGTTACCAATTCATAAATGACTTTACAGACATCTTGCAGCTGAACAATTAATGAAATGGATGAGCAGTATTGGAATCATATTTGTACTGGTGGGGTTCAAATAATTAAGGCGAGAAAAGCAGTTATTATCCACAATGTAAGAAATTAGAGATGGAGAATCATTGGTATGAGTTTGAGTTCAATATAATATAGATCTTATATGCTCTGATCTATATGAGGCGCACATATTTCTTTGTTCTAGATCTATAAAGTGTCACTCCAACACCAAGAAGCACTGAGCACAGTCAGCACCATACACTGTCTGTTCTGATTCTCCAGGAGGACAGACCAGAGGTCCTTGGGAAAATGGTATCCTCAATATTATATGGCAACAATGAATTTATGTGTGTAATCATCCTTCCTAAAATCCATCACCACAGATGTTCATCGAAAAAACACCAATTGTTGGAAATTGTATAACATAGCCAGCTAATCAGTGTTCCTTAAAATGGTTAAGGTCATCAAAATCAAATGGGAACTGAGAAACATTCACAGTCAAGAGGACCTAGCATGGTTTGAGGTGGGACCCTGGAGCAGAAAAGGAACCAGGTACAAACACTCGAGAGAGTCTGGTTACAGTATTAACATCAGTTAATGATAACGGACAGTAGTAACTGTGCATTCATAAATTGTGACCGGTTCGCTGCACTCCCATGAGATGTTAGCAGGGGCGGAAACTCTGTGTGGAAGAAATATCTAGGAACTCTTACTATCATCTCAATATTTTTTTTCTGTAAATTTAACACAATCCTAAAATAAAAAGCTTATTTTTAAAAAGTAATGAGGAATTGGCTCTGAGCACAAAACTGTCTTCCTTAAATGAGTACCATCTTCAGTTCTATCCTGCTTGGCACTCGCAACTCTTTAGAGAGTTTTATACCTACTAGTAACTTCCACAGTCTACTACCAAATGCCAAAGAGCTTGGACTGTAATATAGGAGCCAGCCGTTCTTTGTGTGTGTGTTCATGTGTACAAATGCATAGGTTTATGGAGTGCTCACCTATGACTATGACTATGACTATGACTATGACTATGACTATGAAGGCTAGAGGTCAACATGGGTGTTTTCCTCAATGTCTTTCCACCTTATTTTTAAATTAGTATATTATTGTTACTACTACTACTACTACTACTATTTATTTGTGTGTGAGAGAAGGTGCTATGTGTGAGTGTTGGTGGTTGATACAATATGTCTAGAACTCACAGGACAGTATTTTGGAGTTAGTTCTCTCCTCCCATCCTGGGTTCTAGGGATGAAACATGGGCCTTCAACCTTGAGTTACAAGGGCATTTACCCTGTAAGCTGGTCTTTCCCCACAGGGGTCGCCCAAGATAATCAAAAACCACAGATATTTAAATTACAATTCATAACAATAGAAAAATTACAGATATGAAGTAGCAATGAAAATACTTTTATGGTTGGGGAGGTCATCACACCATGAAGCATATTAAAGGGTTACAGTGTTAGGGAGGTTGAGAGCCACTTTTCTAAGCCATCTCCCTAATCTCACTTTATTTGTTAAGACAGTATTCCTCTCACTGAGCCTAGAGCTCACTGTTTCAACTAGACTTGACAGCCAGCAATCCCCAGTGATCCTACTGTTTTGGCTGCCCAACGAACGCTGTTCCTGTGCACACTATTTTCCTTGGTTTTGAAATTTTCCTTACTTGTGTTTTCTATGTGGAGCTAAAGTTGGGGTTTGCCTGCATGGCAAGTACTTTACCAACTGAGCCATTACCTCAGTCCTGGAACTAGTCATCTCTTCAGCCCCAATATACAAACACAGAGCAAGGAAAATGGAACAAGATAGAAACCCCGCAGGTGAACCAGACAAAGGAGGTGATTATCCTTAACGTTAAAAGTGTCAGTCATCCATAGTAGCTTCAGACCCTGTTTTCTGGTCTTCAGACACTGGGCAGATATTTCTGCCTAATGATGATGGTTTTGGAAAAGAAAGATATATATATATATATATATATATATATATATATATATATATATATATATATCATAAAGTCTTTGTTACACGCTTCTGCCAAGTACATGAAAAGACACTTGGGATTCTCTTAGAAATCATGGCTTTTGCTTAGCCATTCATCAATCTATTTGGTGAAATAGAAGTGTCATTTGGTTCCCCTGAAGTTAATCAGACACAAAGAAAAATCCTTTGGAAGAAGGATGTTATGAGGCTAGCTGTGCCGTGTGCTCATCAATACATCTCAACTCAAATTTGCCGTCAGTTATTCATGAACTCTCAGCAGCTAAGCAGCTATGCTAAGGCATAGGTACTTGCAAAGCTTTCTCCTTATTAATAAGCAGTGTCAGACATGACAGTGGGTGTGCACTGCAGTCAATAAAGATGCAAGTTTGAAGTGAGTCATCCTAGCTTCTTATTATAAAAACCATGTGATCGCCCTTAAAGAAAAAAAACTGTATTCTCTCATAACTATTTCATTTCTGCCTCAAACATATTGACCCCAAGCATTCAATGGTAATAACATTTTGCATCCAGAAATGTAATAAGTAAAATAAAACATTTCTTATTAAAGCTTATATTTCAAACTGTACTTTGCTCCTCACCATGAAGGTACTAATTTGGGGGTGGGGGAAATGGCTCAGTCAATAAAGTGTTTGCCAAATATGAAGACCCAAGTTTGATTCTCCATGAATCCATACATAAAAGTCACAAAAGAAGCAAGTACCTGTAATTTTAGATTGGGGAGGGAGAGATAAGAATATTCTCCTGGACCTACTGACTAGTTCTTGCTAATTTAGTGAGCTCTAGATTCAGTGAGAGACTCTCTCAAAAAGGTAAAGTGAAGAGTGACTAAGGAAGACACTAGTGTTAGTCTCTGGCTTCCACACATACAAACACAAATTCATATGTATATCGATATGTGCCGGTACACACACACACACACACACACACACACACACACACGAAAAAAAATGCTTATTTTGCTAGTAACAGTCCAACAAGAGATTTGAGGGTTGGAATGCATAGCTATAGATTCTATTTTATCTTTTTTTTTTCTTTTTTTTAAACAGGGTCCCATGTAGCCCAGGCCAGCCTGGAATTCATTATCTAGCTCAGGGTGCCTTTGAACCTTTGACTCTTCTGCCTCCACCTCCTGCTTTGGGATTACAAGCATGCAGCACACCATCCTGCCTGGAGTCTCCATCTGTGGATTCAATCCCTGCCAACCAAAATTAGTCAAAAAAGAATTGCATCTGTATTAATCACAGAGACTTTTTTTCTTGCAATTATTCCCTAAACATCACTGTAAACTGCATCAAATAGCACTTATAATTAGATTAGGTCTTATAATTAACAGCATAATGATGGTTTAAAGGATACAAGAGGAGGTACAAAGGTTAGAAGCAAAAAAAAAATCACATTGTATTTGAATAAAGGACTTGAATAGCATCCATGGATTTAGGTACCTGATTTGGGTACATGATTTAGGACCATGGGGATCCTAAACCAACCCCCATGAAGACACTGAGTAACAACTCTGTTACCTTTGGATCTGGTTCTTTCTCTGATTCTCAAGGGTCTTTTTCAATAGACCCTTACATTACTGATGAAGAATAAATTCTTCTTTTTATTCAAAATTAATAAATCAGCACTTTAAAAGTCTCTCCTAATTGGTGCCCATCATGTGACAGACCATGTGTCAAGAAGGAAACTTGCTCCACGATGCTGCAAGGAATAACATTATTTCTGTTCTATCACTCTGACTTCTGGCTTTGTTACCTCGTGTCTTCATAGGCCAAAATCAATACTATGTCCCCTTAACACACATATTCTTGAGGGAACAGTCAACAGGAAAGGGGTTTTCTTTTCGTGAAGCTTTGTCTATAGGAAGGGCAAAACTCCTGTGTCCTAGACTTGTATGCTATTTATTCAGAACACCCACTCCTAAACCCATCACAGGCAAAGGATATGGAGGTCATCTGATGCTGAATTGTGTTGACAACCAAGATGCATCCTCTTGTCTAGGGAAGAAATCTACCATGAGATAAAAAAGTCAAAGTTCTAGCTGGGGGGAATGTTGTGGAATATTATTTTAACTAGAAAAGATGTGTTACATTTGTTTATTCAATGGACTATTACTTGAAATGTGTAAAGGTCTGTTCCTTTTTGTTTATGCTGCATTTGTTTAACAATGTAAGGATGTGTTTTAATTATGTAAAGATGTGTTGCATCTGTTTCACTTTGCCTGCATAAGGCACCTGATTGGTCTAAGAAAAAGCTAAATGGCCAATAGCTAGCCAGAGTAAGGATAGGCAGGGCTGGCAGGCAGAGAGAATAAATAGGAGGAGAACTCTAGGTTCAAGAGGAAAAACGAGAAAGGAAGAGGAGAGAAGAAGAGAGGAGAGAATGTGGGAGATGCCAGGGGCAAGAAGTCAGCCAGGCAGCCACGAGTCAGCAAATGTGTGAAGTAGTCAACTTAAGATATACATACAGAAGGAAAGAAAAAGTAAAAAGCTCTGAGGCAAAAGGTAGATAAAGAGGAACAGGATAATTTAAATGAAAAGAACTAGCCAGAAATGAGTTTAAAGTAGGCTGACTATTCAAAATTTATAAATCTCTCTGTCATGATTTGGAAGCTGGTTGGTAGCCCAAAAGAAAAAGTCTGGTACAGGGGAATGAAGGTATTATTGACTGACTTTAAGCAAGAATAATATAAAAAATCAGTATGGTGGTTTCTCAGAAAATTAGGAAACAACCTTCCTCAAGATCCAGCAATACCTCTTTTGGGTATGTACCCAAAGGATGCTTAATCGTACCAGAAGGACATATGCTCAACTATGTTCATTGCAGCATTGTTTGTCATAGCCAAAACCTGGAAACAACCTAAATGCCCCTCAACCGAAGAATCGATAAGGAAAATGTGGTACATTTACACAATGGAGTACTACACAGCAGAAAAAATAATGACATCTTGAGATTTGCCGGCAAATGGATGGATCTAGAAAACATCGTATTGAGTGAGATAACTCAGACCCAGAAAGACAAATATATGTACTCACTCTTAAGTAACTTTTAGACACAAAACAAAGAAAACCAGCCTACAGTTCACAATCCCAGAGAACCTAGACAACAATGAGGATCCTAAGAGAGACCCATATGGATCTAATATATATGGGAAGTAGAAAAAGACAAGATCTCCTCAGTAAATTGGGAGCATGGGGACCATGGGAAAGGATAGAAGGGGAGGAGAGAAGGGAGGAGAGCAGAGAAAAATGTATAGGTCAGTAAAATCAATAAAAAAAATTACAAGCAAACCCAAGTCAAATAAACCAAAAAATCATCAACAAAACAAACAAACAAAAAATAATGTCTACCATACAGTCCTTGGTAATTGGGGAAGAGCACCAGGTGCTTTGTGTGCAAATCTCTTGGGCTCTCCTATTTCTGTGGCTTGATGAAGAAGCAAGAGCAGAACCTCACTAAGGAAGGCTGTGGTTTCCACACCCCTTCCTGCCTTTTCAACATCATCAAAAAAATTATATTCCAGAGCATCAGAAAGATAGTATGGTGACAATGCTTTAAATAAGAAAAATAATGATAATAATTTACTGAGACATTTCTTTGCCAAAACATATAGCTGCATTAGAGCAAGGCCTCCTTAAGAGATGGGTGTCATCAGAATCACTTACACATCACAAGATTCATTAGCTCATTCAAGATCATAATGTTTGGATCTCCAAGCCACCCTGGGTTTTTGAGTGCCTAAAAGCATTCTAATCACTTAGCATAGGCTCTACTCAGGCTAGGCCTTCTCACAGTGCAAGCATACCCAGGCAAAGTCGGGGCTCTGGGGCTACAGAGAGGAGATGGTGCACAGGTCCCCACGAGCATTCTCACAGGATGTGCTAACCCCGCCCCCAGGCAAGAGTGATGACAGCATATGGAAATTGCCAGGTTCCCCAAATGAGATCAGGGCCTCAGCCTAAGCCGACCTGTTCATCCCAGCAACGGAAGGCTTCAGGGGGCTACTTTTTGTTAGGTCTCGTGGTAGGAATCCTCCGCAGATCCAAGTTCATGTGTGCTATTCAGAAGCCAGGACTTCCTAAGTACAGCAGTTTCTGGCTGCTACCGAACATTTGCTCTAGCTAGTGTACCCCAAAGCTTGCACTTGGCGCTGGGTCTTCTGACTCCTTTAGTCTCCCATTCTGTTCTTCAAGTAGACTCTATGAGGACAAAGACTGGGCATATGGCTAGGTGGTAGAGAGCATGATGGACTTATACAATACTCTGGATTCAGTGCCTCAGGCTCCCGCTCTCCAGTGAGAGAGTATACAGGCATCAGAATCTTACAGGGATGAAAAATAAAGGCTAAACAATTTACAGATTTTTGCCCCAAAATTACAGATGAGCTTTGTGAGGGAGTTACAGAGCGAAGTCTATCACAAGCTTCCAAAGATTAAATTGGAATTGTGCCCCATCAAAGCATGGCTTTATAAAATTAATTTGATAATAAGTATATCTAACCTGAATTTCAAACTTTGATTGGTAAGTGATAAAATATATGGCAATAATCTTTTTATATTGGCAAAGATACAATCAAACGTGTGAGACAAAATTATTTTTCCATTAGTCACAATTTGTAGTATCTACATATTACTATATTTCATAAAAATCATAGAAATTATATAAAACACAATTTTAAGTAAAAAAAGATTAATTTAAAGATACAGCATAAAATGTCATCTGTAGGAAAATGCAGCAGAAATTATAAGATGAAAATAAAATAAATATTACTTTTTATTTCATTTATGTAAACTTTGGGGGACTTTGATCAATGAATTCCAATAAGACAATTATATTTTTAACATCCACTAACAAAATGCACCGCAATTATTTAAGTTTGCATTTGCATCTTTATCCTAGGAAAAATACAGGCATCTTCAAACATCAGTAATGGCATCAGATTATGTCAAGTGATGCAAAATCTCCCTTTAAAAAAATGCCTGCAAAATGTCTGTCGTAATCATTGCAAAAAATATAACAAAGTTCGTGCATTCAAAATGTTGAACACTTATTTATTCATATGCTTTGATTGCTGCTTGGCCCTTAGGGAAAATGAACAGCTGAACCCGAACCATCAAACAGCATACGCAGGAGGGAAAACAAGTGGCGGGCAGGGTGGCTGCTTTCCAGCTCACTCTTAGGCTGGAAGTTTTGACCGAAGAGAAGAAAGATCTCTGCTAAGGGCCTTGCATCTTAGAACAACAGAGCAATCAGTTCTACATTCGGTATCTAAAAGTGGGAGACTGGGAAGTCCCCCCGCTTAGACACTATTTCTGAACCATGCTAATTTTCTGCACTGGGAGAAAGAATCTTTGATTCATTGGTGGGGTCCTGATCTCTCTGTCTGTCTCTGTTTCTGTCTGTCTCTGTCTGTTGTCTGTCTGTCTGTCTCTTTCTCTCCCTTTCACAACTTCTACATTTTGCTTCATTATTTTTTTTAAAAGGAAAATTGCATATGAAAAACGAGGATTTAATAGGTATAGGCATGCAGAAAAGCAAATGTTAATAAAGCAAATTCTTTTAGTCATTTGGCACCTCAGCCACCACACTCCTGAATTTCCCTGTGTTTTACAAGGCTGGGGATAAGCTAAAGTTGTCTTTGGTGCTGGAGCGATGGCTAAGTCAGTGACACGCTTGCTGTGCAGGATAAGGACCTGAGCTTAGATTTCCAGTACCCACATAACTACCAGAAGTGGCAGTCTGCTACCCTCGGGGTGGGGAGGTGGAGAACGGAGGATCCTGGGAGCTTCCTGGACATCCTGTCTAGCCAACGGTTGAGCTCTGGATTAGGGAGAGACCCTGTCTAAAACAGCAGCAACAAAAACAAAACAAAAACAAGAAAGAGAGAAGACAGCACTAACTTCTCACTTAACACACACACACACACACACACACACACACTCACTCACTTTGAAACAAAAAGTTGTTCTTCAGCTGGAGATGTCCTTACCAATCAAAGGAAAGAGAAAATGTTAGTTTCCTGGTGCTTGACTTTCTCTGCCTCCCACAGGTTTCTCCCACCACCTTCTCAGATTGACAGGTAGGTATTTGAGTGGGAATCTTGGTATAAGAAAAAACTCGCAAGGGAGTACATTCTTGTATAACTTCAGAGCAAACCACCACCACACCGATGACACTTGCCTTACAACTTCCAGCATAAGGAATACATGCAAAACACCCAACTTCCCGAGAAACTCTCCAAGTTGTAAAACATCATCCAACTGGCCCTTGCTTTCAGAAACTCAGGATCTGCTTACGGCTTTGCTTTCTTGTACCTGGATGTGATGCTCTTAGCTATTCAGAGACATTACTCACAATTTTCAGGCTAAAGTCACAATATATGTTACTAAAGCAAGCTGCGAGATCAGGATGCATCCAAGCTCAAGGGTGTATCCGGGTGCCAGCCAGTATGTTACAAGGGGATTCTTTTTAAATGGACGAGACTTTGAATGGAAATCTCTTACAATTTGAACTTTCCTTTGTGAAGAGATTTTAGGTTTGCCAGGGATGCTGATCCTAATACAGCTCAAGACAGTTATTATACTGGAATTCCTAGACCAATACCTTCGAGCTGGTGGCTTCTTTCTTACTAAGATGGATACAGCTTTAACAGCACAGTGGCAAAAGGTCAGAGACAAAAAAGGCATATTTTAAATCCACCGTGTAGAGAATTGCAAGGCAAATATTCCTATTTTTAAGAAATGAGTCTCTTTGCCTTTTGCCAATGACATAATAAAATTCGTTTCTTACCGACACAGTTACTATACCTTCGGTATGTACATCAGGATTCTGGTGCACACTCAAATATTATTTTAAAACTATCCCGATAACAGCTGGCTCAAGTTTGAAGGACCTACATTGTGTCAGCACTCACAACTACAGCACAAGCCAGTCCAACTGTGACTGAGTAAAGAGGCTGTGTGTTCTTCCAAGTCCTTCTCTGGTTATCCAGCCTCCAATCGGTTAATTCTAAATAAATTCTTTCAGCGGGAGAACTGTTACCCATGCTATTAAAAATATGTCTGTAGCATTTTATTTTAAATATGTTTAAAATTATGATCACGTATTATTAAAAAGAAAAAAACTGATCACATTCTGAGGATTTTAGGTATATTTTCTTTTTCTTTTTTTCTTTTCTTTTCTTTCTTTCTTTCTTTTTTTTTTGATTTTTGAGACAGGGTTTCTCCGTAGCTTTTTGGTTCCTGTCCTGGAACTAGCTCTTCTAGACCAGGCTGGCCTCGAACTCACAGAGATCCGCCTGCCTCTGCCTCCCGAGTGCTGGGATTAAAGGCGTGCACCACCACCGCCCTGCTTAAGTATATGTTCTTAAGTTTACCACAACCTCAAACAAGAGCTAGATGCTTGAGAGAGCCAGGTACAAGCCCCAGTCAGTGCAACACTACTCACAGGTCACTGTGAGGGACCATGCAAGTCACTAAGCATCCACACTTTATCCTCAAGACCTATGGAGTCTAGCTGCAGAGGAGACACAACAAGCAGGATCAAAGGGACTCTAGCTAGCACTCTGCTGGGTGTTTACTTCTTTGAACAACATCTTTTATATCATTCTAAGATGAAAGGACTGACAAATGCTTACCCAGTGGTTGATTTACAAGTGGGTCACCCAAATAGATTGCAGATCAGCCACTTGTCACAGTACATTACATTGGCTATGATGTGCAAAATCAGAGGAAAAATAATATAAAGGAAGGTACAGTTGATAACTAGAGAAATAACAGACATCACTTGTGACCAAAATTTCAGAAGAAGAAACAATGGTAGCATTAAAAGAGGCAATGCACTTTCTTAGCCTGGGGTAAGTAGGGCTTCCCCTACTTACTGTGAGTAGACTGTGAGGAGGGGGATAGCTAAGGATGCATGCTTACAGGATCTTGGCAGTCTGGCTAAAGAGGATCTACAACAACAGTAGAATGTGTTTTAGTATCTCTGTTACATAGTTTATACTTCCTTCAAGAGAATGAATACTTTGATTTTTGTTGTGATTTTTTAAAGTACCTTTGTATATAGTCATTGTGCATGGTGTTGTGACACATGACGTTTTTGTGCAAGCATATGTTATATGCTGGACATATTCTCATCTCCTCTACTCTTCATTCTTAAACATTAAAATAAACGCATTGATTATGACACAGGGAATAAGTAAAAAAAGTAGTGTTTAAGGTCCAAATATCACATGTGGATCCAGCTGTTGAACTTTGGAGTACACTAGCTCTGAGAAACGTAATAGACTCTCACGTTCTTCCTTCAGGGAAAATATGTAAGATTCTGCTTACATGGTTGCTGTGGATATTGAAAAACACCACACACACAGACCCTGACACATGAATTTCAAATTATGAAGTTATAATAATTATTACAACATTTAACATGGGCACAATTTAATTGAGTATCAGAAAACACTGCCTGTCAGTCTCAAGAGCCCACTTGTTTTAAATCCCTATTTTTGAAGCCCAGTCTTGAGCTGTTCCCCAAGACACACACATGTATTTACTTGCCGGTTATACATGTGTACTTCCATCAGAGTGAAAATCCTCATGGCTTTCTATTCTAAGGGACAACGTCACTGTTAATAGTGGTAGATGCGTTTTATATTTAAAATCACCTTTATGGTAATTCTGAATTTTAGTCTGATACATGTCAAATATAGTTAAATTATTGTTTTGATGCTTTCTAATGACATTGACAAAGAACTCGTTTCCCTAAATAGCAGATGGATGCTTGTACAATTATATAATCTGTCATCTCAGCTCTCCTATAGCATCTCTGGAAGCCACTAAAAGTGAAGGGGAAAAAAATATACCCAAGTTATATAACCTGTAAATCATCTCAGGCAGCACACACAACTTTCAACATGTCAAACTCTTCTGGAAAGAGTTGAAGAGGCGAGGGGGCTTTGATGGTGAATTCTGTGAGCAACATCTATTTTGCGTGATAAGTAACTGCAGCAAGTAACATCAGGGAGAAAAGGAATAGGGTATTTACACACAAAATATCATTCACCTCCGATTTCTCCTACATGTGCAGAGTATCCAAGGGCATCTTCACATGTGCCTCTTAACTTCCTTAGCCGTCAGTTCCTGTTGGAGATCATTATTTGGAAAACTAAAGAAGGACCAGGACGTGACCAAAGTGGGAACTAAGGATTTCTGCCTTGCAGCATGTTCAAGGTAATTTGGAAAAATGGAGGACAAAGATGAGAAGAAACATGTAGTATTAAGATTTGAAGTTCGATATAGAAGTTCAAAACGAGTAAAATTAGATGCAGATCGTTTTGGCCTCTCTCCTAGTCACCTTGTACAGAGATGGTTTTCTTATGTAACACCAGGGTGAATGTAACAATCCCAGACATCTGGAATTGCCTACAGCACTATCCAGAACAGAAAATGATACAAGTTTCCACTTATGAAACTCTTTCAAAGTTATATTCAATTTTACAAATCCTAGTAGCAAAGACAGGTTAACAAGCAACGCATCATTTCTTGATTTTTGTTCATAGGCAGTATAATCAGGCAGGGCCATTATTGCATCTGTGGTATTTTGTTTGTTTGGTTTTGGTTTTATGAGACAGGGTTTCTCTGTGTAGCTTTGAAGCCTGTCCTGGAACTCACTCTTTAGACCAGGCTGGCCTTGAACTCACAGAGAGATCTGCCTGCCTCTGCCTCCTGACTGGCTGTAGTATTTTTTTCTAGAAAACCTTGATTTATTTTGTTTTTTATGATTCCAGTACTTAATGTGCACTTGTTTTTACTTTTTAACCTCAAGAACAGCCTTTCTAGCAATCCTCTGGTCTCACTGGTGGGATTGGGATCCTTGCCCACCTGTTCTGTAAAAACAAGGATGCAATCTCGCATTCAAACTGGGAAAATGACTGTATGAATGAAGAAAGAGGCAAACAGAATGGCTATTAGACAATATCTAAAACAAGAATTCAAAGAGTAGTAGCCATAGAAACAAGGAAAAGGAATCCTATGAAGATAGAATCTAGAAGATTCTGTACAATGGAGGGCATAGAGTGATGATGGTGGACAAATAAAACAGACACAAATTCTTGGGGCTGATTGGCCAAATAAAGTAATAATGTTAACAAAAACAGAATATGAAGGCCCAGTTCTAACCAAAGATTTTAGTTCATAAAGTCACATGGACTGAGAAATATTAACAGTTCACCAAGTGCCGGGCACTGAGCCAGAGGCCCTTTGTATCATGTAATTCTCACACTTCTCCTATCAACAAGGATCAGTTTAAGACTGTGAGCTAAGTTTGGGGACATCAGGTATGACACTGGTCATCCACAAGGAAAACTGACAGGGATTGCAGATTGTGGGAGGGGAAAAGGAGGGAGGGGCTTAACCTAAGAATGGCGTTTTAGCTGTAGGTGTCAGGAGGGACAGGGACTTTGAACACAGCAAATGAATTCAGCAGGTCAGTCTGAGTGAGAGTTTAGGAGATTTCTTGAAAGAGAAAAAAAAATTATACGTCTGTAGTGACTTTTTGGTCATAGCGCCTCATCCTTGACAGTTCCGGGTGTTTTTTTTTTTTTTTTTTTTTTTTGTTTGTTTTTTGAATTTTTTGAGACAGGGTTTCTCCGTAGCTTTTGGTTCCTGTCCTGGAACTAGCTCTTCTAGACCAGGCTGGCCTTGAACTCCCAGAGATCCGCCTGCCTCTGCCTCCCGAGTGCTGGGATTAAAGGCGTGTGCCACCACCCCCCGCCTCGTTTTTTATATTTTAAATACAGCTTGTAGTTATAGGAATTCATCCTAAAATTACTACTGGGTTGACTCACGTTGCTGTGTCCTGCACTTTGAGTTATTGGAGTGTGTGTGTGTGTGTGTGTGTACTGGGTATGCTCATGTGCATTTGGAGGCTAGAGGTCAATGGTGGATGCCTTCCTCTATCGCTTCCCACATTATTTTTGTGACATAGTCTCTTATTGAATCTGGAGCTCACCAATTCTGGGAGAATATCTGGCCGGGAAACCTCAGGGGTCTTTCTGTCTCAGCTGGCTCATGCTAGGATCTCAGACTTGTGTACCACATTCAGCTTTTCACATGTGATCTGGGGGTCTGAACCCATGTGGCTCATCTACTTTACCGAGTGAGTCATCTCACCTGCCTCACTTTGAACGATTTCTATAGCAGAAGCAAAAGGCAATGCTGTATAAAAATTCACACTTATCCAAACAATGGAGGTTTGGGGTATCTGGCCCACCCAGTTATTACTGCTAAATTCCTGAACGCCAAACTCCCCTTTGTCTTTCCACACAGCAGCCACATACTAGTTTAATTGTGAACTTACTGTATCACATCTCACGGGATTCCTGTGAATCCCACTCTAATGCCATTCTCTTCCATTAACTTTGATCATCCCATGGTACTTGATAGATTCTGCATTGTGCCATTATCTGAATATGACAGTCTTGGTGAACAGAAATAAATGGGACATTATCTCTCTAATATTTCAATAATGGTAGGAAGGGCAAGAGTACACATTAGTTGACAATTTTGAGAAACAAACACACTTCAGTCTATCATTTAAATAAACAAGTTGAAAAAAGCTTAAGGAGGCAAATTATCAATTTTCCCGTGTTAAATGTGCTTCTGCTGCGAGATCAGTGTGTGCAGACGTTGTTGTTTCGCTTCCATCCACAGAGTGGCTTGGATTTTCTACCTTATCTTTCCTGAGTACAGTGAGGTGTCGAGAGTGATGTGGAATGCTTAAGTCTAAAATAGATAGAATAAATTGGATTTGTGAGAGTGGTAAAATCTATGGTCTCGTATCGGGGACCCCAAGTCTTGTCCTGATAAGACAAGGACAGGAAACACACATCCTTCCCTGGGATGGCACCATGCGATAAGCCCCACACAAGCTCTGGCTGTCCACCAGTCTCGATTGAGCCAAGCAGGAGGGTTGTCAAGAAATCACGCATTAGAGGGAAAAAATGTGCAGAAGAGCAGAAATAAACCACACTATAGAAGCTCTGTGGGGAGGCAGGGTGAAAGTCACTGGGCACACTTAAATAAATTTACGGAGCCCATGCTTTCTGTTGCTCAACATTTGTCTAAAGAGAAGGAGCTTGGAGTTAGGGATCTTAATTTTCTCATTTCACATCATCAAAATATACTTATACACATTATTAGCAGAAAGAAAGCAAGATTCATGGAAATTTAGAAAATTTCAACTTACCCTAACTTAAAAGTAATTATGTTCTGTTTTCACTTTATTTTATGAATTATGTATGATGAATGGCACCTACTTCATTTTCTTTCACTTCGGTCCTTCATATGCTATATGACAAATATCTTCTTATGATTTCTGCATATGGATTTCACAGACTTGTATGGATTCTTCTTGGAATGTTTCATAATGAGCTGAGGAAAGCATTTGGATAAATTATTTAGCACAAATTGTTACAAATTTACATTTATTAAAAATTCCACACTTCTTCCATCCTGGGAATCACCTTCATTAATTTCAAACAAACACTGATAACTCAAATATCAGATTATTAGAGTGCATAATTATCATGTATAGCACCTGAAATAAAACTTCAGCTGATATGAAAACATTGTAAATGAAAGAATAATCGAATAAAAATAATAAATTCTACAATAGGACAAACAATAAATATGTCTTGACTTAGTTATTTTCTGTCAATCTTTCTTACCCATAAAAGAACCTAGGAATAGCAAATACTATATTAAATGGTTGTATTTGTAAAGATAAATATAGATACATGATGAAGACAGCTTGTCTATGTCATTTAATGTTAATAGTTAATTTCACTTTTCATATACATCAAATTCCTGATGTGTTCTCAAAGTTTCATAACTAATTATAGAAAGAAATCTGTGGGTTATGAGAGCTTTAGATCAACTGCTAGTTCACTGTGATTTTGATATATGACTTTCAAAATGAAAAATATACTTATACATTAATATCATTAAGTGCTTCTTCCCCATTCTAGGAGTGTCTTTTGATGTTTCTATTATTTCTGCTTTAGGCTGCTGATCAATTTATATTAATTACAGCATTTATTTGCTTATTTAGATTGTTCATTCTGTTGCCCGGGACAAGTCAATGTTCCTTCTTTAAAGTGGAATCAAGTCTTGGAGCCGTTTTGTTTTACATAGACTTACATTTCATCTTGAAATTTTAACCCTTAAACATCTAGAAGCTATCTGCATGTAAATTTATCTCAGATTCTCACAGTGCTACTGTGGGAATTTGCATGTTTTTACTTCTTTGTGCACACGGTAATTCTTGACTGATGTCAAACACTGTCGCTTACACCACTGAGAAGTTTTCACTCTTGTTCCTCCGCTATGAGGATGTTATTCTTCTTATCAGCTACTTTGTGCCTTGTGTGAGTGCTGGGTACTCTACTTCCTGTTCTGCTCCAAGTCTCACTGGGAACTGGTGTTTTCTTACATGTGCGTACTAATTTCTGCTCAGCAGAAAATCTGAGCACTTTCTTTCAATTCAAGTGCCTGACTGTCCAGTATTCTGGCATGTAAACGTTTTTCTGTTTTGACTTTTCTGAGTTCCACACTATATGGGAGACTGGGAGGCTCTTAGATTGTTCTAACCTGAAAGATCTCTTGATATATAGAGCTTGAGACTGGTCTCAGCTGATTTACTTCTGATAATAGCCAGGTTCATCTGGTTACCTGCTGATTGTTCTAGTTGTCTTGGTGGTTTTAGTGGCTTCAGATAGGATCAGTGCCTTGTATAGCTGTCATCACAGAGGCTTCCTCTAGCCTCTTGTGGGAGCAAGTAAAGGGACCCACAGACATTATATGAAGAGTCTCCCCTCAGAACTCAGGGAACCCCACAGAAAATGGGGAAGAAAAGATTGTAGAAGTCAGAGGACACCAGGAGACCATGCATGGTACACTGAATCAGCTAAGCAGGACTTAAATGTGCTCAGAGGGACTGAAGAACCAAGCATAGGGCTTGTAAAAGTCCGTAGAAAGTCCTGTGTGTATGTTATGACTGTTAGCATGGTGTTTTTGTGGGCCTCCTAACAGTGAGAATAGGTGTGTCTCTGACTCTTTAGTCTGCTCTTGGGACTCTTTTCCTCCTATTAGGTTGCCTAGTCCAGCCTTATATGAGGACATTGCCTTGTCTTACTGTATCTTATTTTGTTATGCTTGGTTGTTTTCTCCTGGAGGCCTGCTTGGTTTGGGAAGTCCTTCTGTATATATGTTGCTTTTATTGGTTAATGAATAAATCTGTTTCAGCCAGTGGCTTAGCAGAATAGGGCAAGTTGGGCATTCCAAGCAGATAGAAGAGAGAGTAGGTGGAGCCAAGGAGAAGCCAAGTAACTGCCACAGGAGACAGATTGTTCTGCCAGAGTCCGCTGAAACTTTGCCAGTAGGCCACAACCTTGTGGTGATGCACAGATTAATGGAGATGGGTTAGTTTAAGATGTGCTTAAGCTATTGGCCGAACAGTATTGTAAGTAATATAGTTTCTGTGTGTTTGTTTTGGATCTGAACAGCTGTGGGACTGGGCAGGACAGAAGCCCCTGACAACCACTATTACTTTCTAAAAAGAAACTGAAGGAGTATGGATCTGGGGGAGAGAGCAGGTGGAAAAGAACTGGGAGGAGTGGAGGGAGAAGAAGCCAGGTTGAGTTACATGAGAGGATAATTTATTTTTAATTAAAAAGGGGGAGAGGGGAAGATGGGATCATAAATCAGGTTCCTTGTATCTAATTGTACATGGGAAACAAAATTCCCTTATAAAATACTTACTAGATGTGAATATTTATATTACTGTTTATCATTACCATTATCAAATATGTAAAGATGTACAGTTATCCCCTGGAATCTGTAGGGGATTAATACCTGGAGTGAACCAGAGAACTGAATAAACCTCCCAAATTAGCACATACTAAAGGCTCTTGTCTAACACTGTGTGGTACAGTATCTCCGTATGGCCCGTGTATATATTTTCTGGTGATTTACTGTAGCTTTTCTGATTTAAATCCTAGGCAAATAGTTGTTACACTTTATTGCTTGGGGAATAGTAAACAGGAAATGTCTATACATGCTCAGTAAAGTTGTCCTAAAAACACACACACTTCTGACCTGATTTTGTTGAGATCCATGATATAGAACACATTATGTATTAGGTGAATAGACAGGCAGTCCTATGATATCTGGAAAGCTACCAGCAACTTTCCAACCAGGGTTCTCTGGCCATGATATACAAGAAATGGTTATGAAATCAGATAGTCCTTGACCTTTTGACTGTCCAGCTTCATAATAGTGGGAGAACAATATACATTCCATTGAAACTGCATTTCAGGTCTTAAATTCTGATGAGTTTGTGGCCTAGCAGATTGAGTATGATCATCCCTTGAGATTCTATATGGCACCACAGTGATATTATAGATGCGTTTTGTTAGTTTTGTAAACCTTACTCAAAACCAAAAACAAACAAACAACCTCTCTGTCTTTCCCCTGCACAAATAGGAAGAGTCAAATAGTTACTAAAGATAAAACTCAAGAAGATTGCCCAGCGTGAAGGCAGGGAGCCAGTCAGACAGCCCGAGGTAGAACTTCTGCAAGAGATTATTATCCTGACCGTCTCAAGGGATAAGGGGCAAACTAGTGATGGCGTGAAATTGTCACCATTGCTTAAAATCACTTCCACCTCAAAGAAAAGATCGAGGCTACCGATAAGGAAAAACAACTAGTGATACAGGTGTCCAGACACAGATGCCTGTGCTGCCTGCTGATGTAGAGTATGCCAGTCTTTTCAGTGTGCAAAGAGAACCCAAAGGAAATTCTACAGCTATGCAAATGTTTACCGCAACGCCTCAATAGGTATTATTATTGCTCTAAAGTGAATGCCGAGAGTGATGCTACAAATACTGATATCAAAGGTACAGACAGAAGCCTCGACGGGGGAAGATGGCAGGTTAATTGTGGAGTGAACTACTTGTCACACCAAATAGCCAGTGTCAAGGAAACGAGCTTATTCTGGAAGACTAAGCCACAGTGCACAGAGGTTGCTTCATCAGTGTGTTCCATAGTGTCCAATCAGAAGTGAAGTTTGCTGGCTCATAGAAAGGAAGAGGAAATTACATAAAAACAAGTTACAGCTTTAGGTACCGACCAGATTTTCTTAAGCATTACGCCCATATTTATTAATGCTACTTACAGAGGTACCAATTGATGCTTTGTCAGTGTGATATTAGCTGCATACTTTTTAATTCTTCAGTGAGGGGTCACTATGCGGGAGTGAATAAAAAGGGGTATGGCAGAATTTGAAGGATGGAAATTGAAGGAGAAAGAACCGCCTCAAAACTTCTCTCTGTATAAGGGGACGACATCACTATTCTGATAAAATATTTTAATATATTTTTCTCTCTTGCAGCATCAATTAGTTAGAGCTTCTATCAAGTTGATTATTTTCTCTTTTGAAATGTAAATGAACACTTGAAAGTTGAGCCTTATTCAATCTTCCAGCAATAACTTTTATCAGCTAATCAGATCCACACCTAGTTGATACGCACAGCTCATACGGGCGAGTGACTGGAATGGAAAAGGAAGTCTACGGTGCCTGTCGGAATACATAAGTGCATCTCAGCGGAGAGGTACCACATTTAGACAGGCCTGCTCGTTATTGTGCAGGAGCTTTCTTACAACTAGATGTCCAGCATGCCAGTCTTCATCTAATACTGCACAGGACATCCTACCCTCTATCTATAGGGGCCACATTCTAACCCCCCAGTGGGTACCTCACATGTTAGATACAATTGAATCTTGTGTTTTTCTTATATATACTGTAATGGCTTATACAGATGGTGAACTTGGCAGATCTACAAGTATCCTGGAGACAAACTTCTGGGCATGACTGTCAGGGAGTTTCTAGAAAGGGTTAAAGTGAGTGTGAGAGACACCATTTTGTCCAGGACACCTTGCCTACCCATGCATTATCTACTACTAAGCCATGTCACATGGTTCAGGGTCTTCTGAAATGTGCAAAGCAGAATTGCATGGCTCCCAGCAAGCATGATTCTTCACTGTGTTCTGTCACATTCTAAAACTGCACTTAGCTTTGGTTCCCTGAATGGAACTTGAAGTTAACTCTCTAACATTGAGAAATGCTGAGAATCAAATGGGAACTGATTAAGATTCTTAGGACCAATTCCAGAATTGAGATGCATTCTGAAGATCATTAGTGCTGATGCCATGCTAATGGGCACTGCTAGGCAATAATCCCAAAGATAGGCAAATCTGGAGAAGGGTGAGACGGGCAAGTGGCCTTGCTGCATTGCTTCAGGTTCCTCGGCTCTTAAGCTAGGGATAGAGGCACACACGTGGGGAAGACTCCAATATATTCCAGATTCTATCATAGAGTCAGTGCCCCATACATGCAATAACTCTACAGTTCATGCTTATAAAGCATCCTAGGCTGCATGCTGCAGGTCTATAAAGATTTGTGTTTGACTATATTCAACATGAATGGTTTACTCCATCCACTAAGTGTAATCATCAAAAGGGATTGGTTACAGTGACATGCATTGTTGGGACATTGTAAGCTATTCTCTATAAAGCTTTGGACATATGAAGCTTCAGTGGGACTTAATGTCTTGGGCATCTCTACAGAAGTATATTCTCTTCATTCTGGAACTAAATATATCATCTTCCAGGAAATGGAGACTCTAGATGGGGTCACAGTGCTGGACAGCTGAACAGGCAAGGTGAGCCGGCAGATAAGGAACACTGATTAAGTGTTTCAGGTGGGGCTTCCTCAGCCTTCCTATAGAAAAAGCAATACAGGCATTCTAGTACATGTGACTTTCAGATCTCCCCAAAAAATTCTCTTGCAAGGCTTGTTTAAACTGTAAATGTGTAAGGAATGGAACTGTGGGAATTGTGGCCACCCTATTGCAAATTTCTTTACATGCCCTGCCATTTTGCAGTTTGCAACCTGTACAGCTGCATGGGGCAGCCTGAAGATATCACTCAACCATGGCTCCTAAGTTGGAAAAGGGCTGGCTTAGAAAAGGACCATGGCAATGTAAGGAAGAGCCTATTCTAGCAAGTCCACACCTACTCATGGCCGTCAGTAGGAGAAATAAGCTGGCGATGAAGACCTTTCCCTTTGCAGCTCCATAAGCTCACCATCCCCAACACCAGGGTGGGAATCACAGTCCTGGTTTTCATTAGTGCAACACATTCATTTCATCTCTCATGGCGACAAAACAGCTCAGACTAAACTAACGTCTTTTTCGAACTTCAAACTAGATTTGGGAGAAGAAGGACAGTTTCTCCTTTTATGTCCTCCTATATAGCTTAGAGGAAATTCATAACTCAAGAAAAGGAATCTTATACTTTGTTATTTGTCTCAAAAGGAAAAAAATGCTGCTTTAAATCTAATTTTAGGAAGGGACAATCTCTCCATTAGTCATCTCTGCTGCCTTGCATCTCTATATGCAACTGTTGTAGGTTTTTCAAATCTTTGCCTAATAAGTGATCTCATGTCAATAAGTATCATTTTCCCTTGTAATCTGCACAGCATTTACAACTGTGTATTCTCTCGGTATTCTGGCATCACCTATATGGGTCCTATGTGGTTTCAGCTTTATTAAATTAATAATTTAGGAACATAGTGATATTCTTTTCCAATTAGTCTCGAAGCCCTTCAAAGAAGTATTTTATCTCTGATAACATCAAATAAAACTGCTTACACTTTTTTTATTTGCTTTATAGTTCTTTAAAGGACACAAAGACATCATTTGTGAATAGCTGATCAAATGTTAGAATTTCCTTTTGGATCCAAAAGTCCTGTTAGATTGAGATTGTATTTGAAGTTCAAAATATTTAAATATCCTGCTTTGTGGCTGACCCATGAGAGGTGGTCTAGAGAAAAGATTGATCAAGATAACATGTCCCTTTTTTCCCTTTCTTCCCTTCTTGGGGTTAAAAAAAAAGGTACTTTTCACTGATGTCAGTAGAAGATCAAGTATTCTCGGAGAAAGACTTTGGTCACCTGTCCTGTGTGGATAAGAAGAACTGGAGCTATGAATGCCAAGACAGTCAAGGAGATGAGAAGGACTTGACAGTAGGTGACCGGCAAACAAGAGAGGCGACCCCAAACACCTGCAACTCCAGATGGTAACAGTAGGGCAAACTGTTCAGACAGGTCATAGTGCTTACATAGCATGTTGCTTTAAGCATCTTCATACCTGTCAATAATGGCAATTAGTTTACATAATTAAGCAATTACTGAAAACTTAGCAAAAGATACTGCAGAGTAACAATCTTGTAAATCAATACCTCCTTATTAATAAGTCATTGTAAAGTGATTTGGAACACCAACTCAAGAAAGCACATTTTCAAGACTGAACAATGTCCTGTACTGTTCAATCCTAATTACCCAACTTTTTCAAAAGGCTTAGATTTTATATATTTTTTAAAGCCTTCATGTATCTCAGGTTTCTGTAGAACAACATATATTAGAAAGTCTCTATAACCGATGTTAATTGAACATCAGATCCCTTATTTCTATGGATGACAGGAAAATTTATTTTTCAGATTCAAGTTTTCAGTTTCTTTCGTCTGAAAATGAACCCTCTGAGGTCAGTACCATTCTGCATTGCTTGGCCCTTTAGCCCTGCCTAGCCCAGGAAGGTCACCTGCCACTGGATGTCTTCACTGATGGAACACTTCCTGCTGGCCTTTGGGATATTCTCTCAAGGTCAGAAACCCTTAATTGGCTCTGTTTATGTCCTCTGGTTGCATCCACAGATGATATCTCTTATTGAGACACTTCTAGCTTGCTTTTTTTTTGTAATAAAACACCAACAAAACAGACCTTGAGAAAGAAAGGGTTTATTTCATCTCACACACTCCCAGATAACAATGCATCACTGAGGGACCTCAAGGCAGGAACCAAAAGAGAGACCTTGGAGGAATTCTGCTTAGTTGCTTGTTCTTTGTGCTAGTGCTTAGCTATCTTCCTTACATATTCCTGATCTACCTACCTAGGGACCATGGCACACAGTGTGAGCTGAGACATCTTACATCAGTTAGAAATCCAGATAACGCCTCCAGAAATGAGCATAGTCCAATCAGATAGAGGTAATTCCACAGTTGAGGGTCTCTCTTCCCAGGTGATCTAGGTTGTTTAGAATACCCCAGGTGTCCTGTCTTTATGATGCTTTGATCACATCTTTTATGTAAATGCTTTTATGTGTCACTGATACTTCAATAACAATAACAGGTGACATGCAGAGAGTTTCTGTCAGTTTTATTGAACTAGGGTTGTAGCTCAATGGTAGGGTATGCACTTAGCATGTAAAAGGCCCTAACTTTAATATCTACCAATGCATACACATTACACATACACACATACATACATGATAGATAGATGATAGATAGGTAGGTAGATAGATAGATAGACAGACAGACAGACAGAAAGACAGACAGATAGATAGGAAGCGTTTATTTATAACCCTCGAAATCCATTAAAGAACTTCTTGGAAATGAGTAAAGACTACCTAGGGATCTTATTATCCTAGTATTGCCAGGACTAAGCATAAGATAATAATATACTAACTCCCTTTTAAATGACCATCTGATATTTAAACCATACTGACACATCTTTTCTTGAGTCCCATTCTTTCTCCGCTACTTGTTTCTCAGAATTTAATTTGGTGGGATGAATAGCTTTATATGTTACTTTAAAGCAAAATTTTATTTCTATTTAATGTATAATTTATAGTTAAATTGGGACCGCAACTCTTTGGGACTTACTATAAGAACGGTTTGCTTTCAAAAATACTGATTCTTTTATAAACTTAAGGCAGAATTGGAACCTCAAAGCTGAGAAACCCTTTACTTGAGGTTTCATTTAGTTACAAAAGCATATGCTCCAATTTCTCATGGTGAAGTAAATGGCACAGGGTTTATAAATCCAGTGACAAGATGACCCCAAACATAGGAAGAAGACATTCCCATTGGAAAACATAACAAATGCGCTATAACTTGACTCCGGATCTTAACCTGGCATCATTTCCTTTCTCTATGGGTAAGTAAAATATAAATGGAGACATAGACCAGCTGAGAAAGAATACTGAGACTGGAGATAGGTTATGGATGGTCTATAGTTTGGTTCTAGATTTGGAGCCCTACAAGATAGAGAGGAGGCATGTTTCCCACATAAAGGGATTGGATATTCATACAAATGATGAAAACTTTAGAAAAATAATGTAAAATGTGGCACCTGTGAGTGCAGATTTCATGATTAATATGGTATTAGAAGGTTTTTTAGATCCACTAAATCACAGAGCTTTGAAGGCATTTAGTTGACATTCAAGAAGGACATGTCTTTTTTTTTTTTTTTTTTACAGCAGCCAGGACCCCAACCCCAAGAGAAGAATTAAGATGGACTTAGCACATGAAATACTAGAGAAAAATTAGATAGGACTGAAATATGCTTTGCTTATTTGCTTTGATAGGACAAGTTCAATATTTATCGAAACAGTACAGCATGGTTCAAACTAGATATCATCAGTGTTCAGTATACAGATTTAAAAAGTTGCTGTTTGGAAAATGCATCACATTTTTAGAAAGTAAATAAATAACATTAATAAAAATCAGTTGCTTTTAGACCAGGATGTTGGAGTCCTTAGATAACAACTTTAAACTATAAGTAAAATAAAGAAGATAAAGAAAAAGGTGATGAGCAACCACCAAAAAAAGAGAAGGAATTATAGCAAAGCCTAGAGGGAAATTCTAAAACAACAAACAACAACAACAACAACAAAAATGATGCCATATGCAGGGAACTGCAGAAAGAAATGTTTAAAGACATGGAGGCAAATCAATATATTATTTAATCTGAAGTATAAAGAGAAGTGAAAAACAAAGGGACCTCCGTGAAAATATTAAATAATCTAACATTTAAATAATTGGAATTCCAGAGGAAAAGCAGTTAGGACAAAAAGCAAACAGTGTTTGAAGAAATAATTTCCAAAATGCCATAAATCTATTGAAAAATATCAATGTAAAGAAGCTAATATCTCAGCAAAGTGCAAACAATAAAAACATATGAAAAGTGAAAATTTTCCTAAACACTGCATGAGAAAGCTCTGAAAAACAATTAAAATACACAAAAAAAAAAAACAAAGAAGAGAGAGAAAGAGGCAAGCTCTAGAAAGGGAGCAGTGACAAGAGTGAAATGACAGAGAAACGAGAAAGAAAAGCAGAAGAGTAATAGGAAACAGAAAATATAAAAATACCTGACAACCAAGAATTAAATTGCTAAACCAGGCCTGGTGCCACAGCCTGTAACCACAGCTGCCCAAGACGCTGAACCAGGCCAGTCTGGACTAAGAGAGGGTGCCAGGGCAGCTTGGGCAAGTTTGTGAGACTGCCTCAAAAGTGAAAAGAAGGAGCGAGAGAGAGAGAGAGAGAGAGAGAGAGAGAGAGAGAGCGCTCAGTGACCTAGCACTTGCATAAACAATATCCAGAATGTATACTATTCATGAAGGATGCAAAGTAAAGACATCTTAGACAAACAAAATTCAAGGAAATTTTTCTTAGACCTGAAGAACTTCTGAAGAAAAAATATACGAGATGGAGAAAGATGGCATCACATGAAAATTCCCACCTAGGGAAGGAGGATAATCAGAAAAGATGATGGTGCAAACATTTTCAAAAGCTTCCTCATTAAATGTTTCCATGAGAAAGTCAGCTGTGTACATACATCCCTTATGGGGTTATGACATTTACAAGTATGAGGTATATCAGAATGGTGGTACATGACAGAGAAGGCATGAAGGAAGAAGGCAGCTATGGATTAACTCCACATGCCTTACACATGACCTGAAGTGCTACAACACTTTCCCTAAGGGAGCAATGGAAGCAAAGAATGCATGGTACAAGTCCTAAAGAAACCCACGCATCTTCATAATAAACCTCCAGACAAGTGTCAAGTGAAGTTACTTTTGTATCATTTCTCATCATCAACAATGATTTAAGTTAATGAAAATAACTATATAAAAATAATTTGGTCAAGGTAAGCATCTTTGTTTAATGATCTGGTATGAAAGAAAGATCAAAACGTGGCATTTTATATCCTCAGTAATGGTGTTCCACTTCTGATAAGTTAAGTGTGTTCTAAACCCTCTCTCTGCTTTGATTTGTGATATTAGCTCTCTCTGTTCACTAAGAGTCAAAGAGGCAAATAGGGAGTTTTATTCATTCATGTGTCATTTACTTTTCTCCTTGACGCTTTGGATGACTGTTTAGTCACACCGTCTGAATTCTTATGCCAAGGACCCCAAAGACCAAAGAGAATTTCTAAACATTCATTGTTTGGTGGGTTGAGTTAGATATTTGAGTGGCCACAGAGTATTTTTAAATTATACTAAATACTATCAATTATAATCTGTAGTAGACAGTACACTTTCAAAGAACACCTTTCTATAACCTCTTGTTTGTGCTTGAACCCAACTCTCAAATCTTTCAAAGGGCTCCATAGAAGCCAGGGTACTTTGGAGGAAAAAACTGGTAGAATGTATATACATTCATATCTATAGATTCATATGGACATGATTTATTAGGATGGCTTATAAGCTGTGATTTGGATAGTCCAAAAAATGGCTCTCAATGGACAAGCAAAAAATTCTGGTAGTTGTTTCACCCTCTGAGAATGGGTGTCTGTGTTGGAATCTTGAAGAGGTACAGTCTAACACCAGCGAGGGAATGCCCCAGCAGCGGGACATATGAACTTTTCAGTGAGAGAAAGCAAACATATTTCTCCCTCCATATCCTTTTAGGTAGACTGCCATCAGAAGGTTTGGCCCAGATTTAGCACGTGTCTTCTGACCTCGAATGATCTGAATTTAGAAAGGATCTTCCAACCTTAAATGGTCTAATCAAGAAAGCCCATCATGGGTATGACCGGCTGCTTGGGGTTTAGTTGATTTCATATGTAGGCAAGCTGACAGCCAAGATTAACCGTCACAGACTCTATTCTGCAAATTATAGTCCTCAAAATCATAATGTAAGTTGGCGGCACAGTGATTGATTTTCTCGTGTTACATATGTAGTGCTGTTGCTTTACTAGCCACACTAAAGGATAATGTGGAATATTCTTAAACAATCAAAAAGTCACAGGTGATTTTGCTGTTTGTTTGTTAAAATGGCACTTTGTATGTGCATTCAATGTAAGGGTTACAGCTCAGATGGAAAGATATCCTGGCAGTCAGGAACCAAAGTACAACAGAAAGTCATACTGCGTAACAAACCTCACACAAGAGATCTATTAGGAGAGGAGAAAAAGCAGAGGGCGGCTGCCTCTGCTCAAACAAGGAACAGCAGAGAACTGAGCAGAAGACAGAGTTTATGTAGCTTTTCTTGGGAAGCAGGGTGGGATTTCAAGTAAGAGCTTGGACTTTTTACTCTATAGGGTGGGGGCAGGATCCACCTGTTAGGAAAGTTAGAATGTTTTATGGGTAGAACCTGGTAGGTAAGAGTCCTCAGGGAAGGGACTATTATTATTATTATTATTATATTTTTTATTTGTTTTTGTTTTTTGAGACAGCATTTCCCAGTAGCTATGGAATCAGTCCTGGAACTTGTTCTGTAGACCAGGCTTGCCTTGAACTCACAGATATCCAACTCCCTGCCTCCTGAGTGCTGGGATTAAAGGTGTGTACCACTACTGCCCAGTTCAATCCTATTCTAACTGAAAATGGACCTTGAAATGTGATCACCTTAAATAACTTTGCTCTTGGCAAAAATCTGCCTTCTGATGGAAAACTTGTCCTCAAGGATTCTATTTCTGGATCATATTTTGAGCCTAAACAAAAGAAATTATTACAAGAGAATGTTCATGTTATCTCCACCAAGTAAATCAGCAAACAAACAAACAAGCAGTCTCCGTCTACAGTTAATGACTAAACAGCAACCACACAATTGAGTTGGAGTAAATGTTTGACATTTCTGAAGAAAGAAAATTATCTAGAGAAATCCAACCATTCAAGGCCTTCTCTGGTTGTCTAAGCAGTCTGAAAGCTATGTTACTCATAATGTAGGGAACCAAAGTTGGCATTTGTGTGAAAATTGGCGAATCAGGGTAGTTTTAATTGTGCTAAGACAAAGAGCAGAGTGCATGAAGAAATAAAGTTTGGGTGGTTGGAGAAACGACTGCTACATAATCAGAAAACATCTGTGTCAGGCAAATTCATCAGAGGGGGCAACCACTCCGAGATACAAACCAAATACTGCCACAATTAAAAAAACAAAAACAAGAAAATGAGTCATCTTTCAGGAAGGGTGAATTATTTATCATGTATACTTAAGGGCTACACGTTTAGGTTTTTATCTTTCATTATAAACAGTGCTGTCCTTATCTAAGAAAGTAATGGCTAACACTCTTTGTGATGTCGCTCTGAATCCTTTTGAGAATACCTGCAAATGATAAAATCAAAAATTCAGTGTTTTCTTATTGCTTATAAAATGCTAAGGAAAAATGATTTTCGAGACAGCAGCCAGAGATTGGGCATCTGGGGAATTCAGCTTTAGTGATCTCTCTTTTAAACCAAATAGTTTGTGTATCTGTTTTCAGTATGTTCTTGAGGCACCTTTTAATATTAATACTAAGTAATGAATGGTGGGTAGGAAGGGAAGGGGATTGGGGTGATTCTGTGCACTGGAAAAGACTTCATTGTTTGCAGCCTATTTGGTAGAGTGTCATTTTAAATAAGCGTCAGCCTAAAGGAGGTTTTATTGTTTTAAACCACAGGCTTTATATTACCTTTTTAAAAAAAAGCAACAACAACTCTCAGCCGCAAGTTGGATGATTCTGGCAGCCATACAAATCTAGCACCACCCAGGGAGGGAGCGTGTTTGCCTCTCTGCTCACTTCTGCCAGGGTAGAGGAATGCTGGACACCCAGAGAGAAGGGAGGCTGCCACGCACCGCACCCCAGTCCCACACCTCGGGCTTCCTCCTTCTGTAATACACAGGTAAGTACTCCAAGGTGTTGAACTGGGGAGAACCTGACCAGCAAGCGAGCACTGAAGGCCAAGGGCTCTGCTCGGAAGGTGCACAAAAGGCTTTCTGGACACCTTGGGGGAGAGGGGGTGGCTCACGTTAGCCAGCATAGGTAGGAAGACCTTTACTTCAGTCAATGAATTCCTGAAAAGATCCCACTGTGCTGGGTTGTTCTCTGTATCTGAGCAGTTTACTGTTGAGCACACTTTTCTGTGCATCATTAAAAGAAACTAAACAGTAGCCAAATGCTTGTTTATTTATGACAAATCGGAGTCTGATTAGGAATCTGTTATTCACTGATATCCAAGAGCTCTCAGGTGGTACTCCAGCTTTGCCGCAGAGCGCTGAAATGCTGGCTGAAACACCTCACAGCAGAGTTCAGTTCTCACGGTCAGTGTTTTAAAATAACACAGGCGGATCAAAGGGAAGGAAGGCTCAATGAAACAGGGCTCCCAACACTGGGGACAGGAGATTTTTCCATAACATGCGAAGAGTCTCCGAACATAAAACCGTGCTCATAATGTGTGGTTTCGATGCATTTCTTTTGTCACAAACTCTGTTTCCCCCTCAGATGTCAGAAACTGAGTCAGAAAAGATAAAAGTAAGAACGGCCGAACATTTTGAAAATGACAAAAGTAACATTCCTTGGTTGAAGGAAGGTAAGTCACAGTCCTCTAGATTTTGCTGTAAAAATGGTACTTCTGTTTACAATCCGATGATGCCTCTGGAGGGACAAGCAGGACCCGGGGGCTCAAGGGAGACCTGCATTCTGACTTTGTCATTACACACGTGTCCTGAAATGCAGTTTGAGGGCCTTCCCTACTGAAACTGTCTGTAGTCTTTGGGTTCCAGAAAACAGATTCAACAATTCAAAAGACTTAGCAGAGTCTCTGGAGCAGTGGTTCTCAATCAGTGGGTCGTGACCCCTTGGGTTCGCATATCAGATATTTCCACTATCATTCATAACAGTAGCAAAATTGCAGTTATGAAGTAGTGATGAAATAATTTTATGGTGGAGTCACCACAATATGAGCGACTGTATATTCAAGGGTCACAGCTTTAGGAAAGTTGAGAACAACTGCTTTTTAGGAGCTGGAGGGGCTGGAGGGGATGGAGGGGCTGGAGGGGATGGAGGGGATAAAGGGGCTGGAGGGGATGGAGGGGATAAAGGGGCTGGAGGAGGATTTTCCTCGCTGCAGGAAGACAGTGTAATTTGAGGACTAAATAAATTACACAGAAAGGAAGGTGTGCTGTCAGCAAGGATGCCTACAAATAGAATCACCATTCACTGCAGTTAAAGAAGCCACCGTCCCCAGAGGAGGGTGCTGCGACCACAGGCCCAGCATGCGTAAGAGCACAGCTTGAAATACACACACAAATCAATATGTTCTCCTTTGATGAGTACAAATTAGTGCTGCTTCTGAAAATATGTCCAAGCCTGATTAGTTACTAGAAGGACTGTCTTTATAGCCTTTTGTTTTCATGGACATCGTCATGCCTCTTAAAGGAAACCAACTTGATATTTTATCTGAATAGGTAAATGAGTCTTCCTCATAATGCCATTAAGCCGTTCTGTTAGGAAGGAAAAGCTTTTGTTTTATAAGGTCACACAAGAGTTAAGGACTAAGTTGGGAAGGTGATACAAGCCCCAGAAAGTACTGATAGCATGAACCACACTGGCATGTTTATTGGTATTTATTGGTGTTTATGCTGAATCATCCTGACCAACCTAGGAAGCAGTTATTATCAATAATTCACCAATGAGAAAACTGGGCCTTAAAGAGTCCAAAGAACTTGCCTAAACTTGCAAAATAAGGAGGCAGGAGAGCTGGGACTGGATCCCAGGTTACAGACCTTGACAGTACATAGGCTTAACTATCACCTCACCAGGTTTAGGGGAAAAGATGGTTCAGTCACCTGGCAGCACAAAAGTATGCTCTAAAGAATGCTTTCTTACTGTGTTTAAATCAAAGCTAGTGTACAACGTCATCACGTACTCTTATCCTTAATCCCATCCTACTTCGACCCTCATTTTGAAAGCATTCAACTAAAAATAAATAATTTATTTTGTCCAATTGGGCAATTATCAATTAATGGTAAGGTCTCCTCGCCATAAGAGGTCAGGAAGAAGAGGCTTAGTCAAGTGTCTGCCATGGAAGCAGGAGAATCAGGAGTCTGGATCTCTGATATCTGTACAGAAGCTAGACATGGTGGTAAATGCCTACAATCTCGGTGCTGAGGAGACAGAAAGAGGAAGATCCCTGAGGATTGCTTGTCACAGTTGGGTTAGCTGAACCAGTCAACTCTAGGTTCCATGAGAGACCCTGTCTCAAAAATTAAGGCATAGAATAATTGAAAATGAAACCCAGTATCAACTTTTGGCTGCGTCTCTCTCTGCCCCTTTCTCTCTCTCTTTCATCTCCCTCTTTCCCCTCATCTTCCCTCTCCTTCTTCTCCCCCCCCCTTACATACACACACGTTAACAGGCATGTACACTAGTATACATACCTTTACACACACAGAGATTTTATTTAAGGTATACTCACATAAAGTATTTTTGGAATCACATCTTCAAAAAGCTTCAGGGCCAGAAAATTATCTGATATTTTTATCCAAAAATCTTTTATATGCAATCTTTTTAAATTAAGGTAAAGGGGAAATGTGAACTTAGGTCAAAGACCCACCTCCAGGTTTTACCTGTGAATCTTGAGTTTATTAACTGAAGCTGCCGTTTGCTACTGTATATCATGTTTATATTATTTATTTTGATTTTAATTGCTCTACACTGTAGACTTAAGTGGAAATAATGATGAAACCAATAGACCAATCATTTCCAGAGATTTCTCTTTAAAAAATTATGTCCATTAAGTACAAGTTAGGCATTGAATTCTTGTAATCTATAAGATCTAATTTCCCAGGTGACCTGTTTTTATCCCATTTGGACACTTCATTTAAGCTATACTCAAATTATGTTTACAATATTTCATAAAAGGAAATGGAGCCAGATGCCAGATGACAACATCTTAATTGGGAATTATCAGGATGAGTTAGTTTCGAGCATAAATGTCTTTCATTTTTGCAGCTAAGAAAAAGTGTATGGGTCGGCAAAAAAAAAAAAAGGTTGCGGTGGGGAGGAGGGGGACACTAATGGGCTCAGCAGAAAGAATACAGCATTTGAAAGCAGTCGTCCATGGCTTTAAATCTTAGCTCAGCTGCTTCTCAGCTCTGTGGCCATAGCTGGCTATTCAACTACCGCAGGCTTATTTCCTTCCTTGGTGGTAGACTATGTGTATCACATGAAGAATGAGCGCCTATGGTTTCTATGTTTCTTGCCATGTTGAAAATATGACTGAAAATGGTTTTTTTAAATTTATTTTATTTTTTAAAAAATGAAAACAAACTATTTTTTTCATTTTGCATACCAATCCCAGTTCCCACTCCCTTCCCTCTGCCCATTCCCTCTACCTAACCGCCCCACCTTACCCCCATCCACTCCTCAGAGACAGTAAGGCACATTGCTTTGGGGAAGGTCTAAGGCCCTCCCTATCATATCTAGGCTGAGTAAGGTATCCATCCAAAGAGAATAGATTCCCCCAAAAACATATAAGACTTGGTGCCATTGCCAGTGGCCCCATAGTCTTCCCCAGCCATACAATTGTCATCCACTTTCAGAGAGTTTAGTTAAGACCTTTGCTGGGTCCTTCCCTGTCTGGCCGGAGTTGGTGAGCTCCCATTAGCTTAGGTAAACTGAGTAGTGTCCCCATCATGGTCTTGACCTCTTAGTTCATATCCTCACTCCTCCTAGTCTTCAACTGGACTTTGGGAACTCAGCCCAGTGCTCTGCTGTGGCTCTCTACCTCTGCTTCCATCAGTTGCTGGATAATTCTCCAATCAAATGAGCCTAAGAAACAAGTGGGTGTAGCTATCCTAATATCTAACAAAATAGACTTCAAACTAAAATCAATCAGAAGAGATGGAGCAGGACACTTTATATTCATAAACAGGAACAATCTATCAAGATGAAGTCTCAAGCCTGAAAAACAATATTTTGGAGAGCTTGGTTTACTCACGGAAATGTCTATATTCTTAAGTACTACATGTTTTTTATCAGGTTATTTATGCTCTTCTATTAGTTTCCTAATACAACCTCCTCGGTAATAGAGTTGTCCCCATCTTACAGACAGAGAAACTGAGGCTGAAAAGGATCTGGGTCATGTTTAAACTTGCAGGACTGATGAATTATAAACAGAATATCAGACATTTGTCTCCGAGTTGTAAATTCAATTATTATTATTATTATTATAATTTATATTAATAACTCCCCTAACTCTGTCAAATCAAATTCTACCTCTTTGTTTCCTACTGTCCTCCTTTGAAGAAGTGGAAAACATGCTTCAAGCTGCTCAGGAAAGACTTTTTACCTTGAATGCACAATACAAACACTTCTCTTCGAACCATGCCTCTGTTTCCACACTCCAGACCTCTTGGTAAATTCTCCCCACTGTATGAGCAGGACTGAAGCAGGTACCCGCTGGGGTAGTCAATAAAGGGTATCCAGAGAATGCATGACTTCTACTGATCTGGCAACCAGGACTGAAGTAATAAGGGCGGCGGGGCCGCTCCCCCAGCACCCCAGCCGCCCGCTCAGCTAGCTTATGCCCCGAAATAACAACACACAAACTGTATTCATTTAATCACTGCTTGGCCCTTCTGCCCTAGCCCTTACTGGCTAATTCTGATATCCCGATCAACCCATCTCTAATAATCGGTGAGCACCGGTCTTACCGGGAAAGGTTCAGCATGTCTAACCTGGCGGCTTGCTTCATGGCATGTGTCTGCCCAGGAGCCGGGAGCATGGCGTCTCTCTCAGGCATCTGCTCCCAGGAGGAGAGCGGTCGAGACTCTGAGCTCACTTCCTCTTCCTCCCAGCATTTTGTTCTGTTTACTCCTCCCACCTATCCTCTAACCAATAAAATGGGCCAGGGCAGTGCCTTTATTAGCCAATGACCTTCCTCCATCACAGGACTAGACTCACTATCGCTACCTTACTACAGAGGGGTGCTGCTGTAAATTTTCATCTTCAGACAGCTCTACACCCAACCAGTCTAAATCAGTATCTGTTGAGCATACCATTATGGGAGAGAAGGTATGAAGGCGGTAGAAGCCAGTAAAAAGAAATATACTCCTTCAAGGAGTTGACGGTTCAATCGTCTTGATTTTGACTGGAGGGTCAACAGCTCTTGCGTGAGCCTCCTTATGTGGATCAAAGGCCTGATGGTTTCCAGGGTGATGTCAAAGGGCTGAGGAAAGCCACACCCAGGGATTTTATCAATACTTAGGATCAACAGAGCTTACCCAACACTGATTGGAATGCACTAATTTTAACATGAATTAAATTTTATTTCTACCTTTCTCAAACCACCTAGAAGTCTACCAATGCCTTTTGTACCACCTACAAATGCTAGACTTCCCAAAGTTCAGACTTAGATATCTATGTATCTATGAGTTGTTATGTATGAACATATTATTTATCTACTTGTCTTTCTATCTACCTATAAACCATCTAACTACATACCTATCTATCTTTATCTGTCTATGTATCTGTTGAAGTGATTATATATTAATCTACTCACACACATATTTTTCTATCTATCTATCTATCTATCTATCTATCTATCTATCATCTATCTACCTATCATCTACCCATCTATCTCTATCCATCCAACCATCTATCTGAATATGTATCTATGTATCATCTATTGTCTCTCTTATTCCTGAAGCAATTTAAGATATAATTGGAGCCGTAGGAAACATCCCAAAGCGCAGGACATTTTACTTTATAATAAGACTTCTAGGCACCACACTCAGGGAATCCTTGTTCTGAGACAATGAGAGAACAGGACAATATTAGGAAATACACAGCAGAAAAGATGAGCTATTTCCCAAAAGAGTAGATTTGGGAAGGCTAAAAAGACTAATCACCATGGGAGGAAACAAGACACTGCTGGGGGCTGCACCACCAGAGCGGCTCAAAGGGAGTTCTCTGGTGCATGATTGCTCATTATTGGTTTGAGCATGAACAAAAATGAAGGGGAAATTAGCTGAGTTCCAATTCCATGTTGCCCTACAGATCTGAGAGTAAGAACCAGTATATTGAACCACAAGCTCAAAAGGGAGCAGAAGAAGAGACGGGAGAAGGGCAAAGAATGAATCCTTTCAGCAGCCCAGAGCAAGGAAATCAAGATCTGGATAAAACTCACAACAAGGACAGGGAGAAAATAGGCCCCAGTATGAAAAACTACATGGAGGAGAAATTGATATAACATAGAAATTGGGGTGAAAATTACAGGTGGAATAGGTTGGTGTGCAATACCCCATTAAGTCAGGGAGCATTCTGGGTAAGCATTTCTGTGCTTGTACCTTATACCATTTGATACAGATGAGAAACATCCAGATAAAGGGATAGGAGCCCTGAAATTGTGGCCATTTACAGTTTAAAATCACAGCACCACCAGTGTCTGAATTGCAAGCAATTTCTTAGAGTATCTCCTGATTCTTGGGAGACACTGGGAATCTGGATTTTGATGGGAAATCTCCTGATTGCTACAGATTAAGTAATAAAAGCCACAACAACAATAAAAATAACAGTAGTACCGTGTGGGGCAAACGAAACCAGGTTCCGTGGGTCCATTTCAACAGCAGGTTGCCCGTTTGTGACTTCTGTTATCGGAGTTTGAACCGCTGAAGAACTTCTTAAAGAATTTCTAAAGAACTGGTTTTCTGTAAACATTGCTTGCTAGGCAGATGTACCCACTTATCACCCACCTAGCCATTGCTGTTCACACAGATGTGCACGTTAATTCATTTGAGCAAGCCATGCAGAAGTCAGGATGTGAAAGGGAGAGAACTGAGTTACCACATCGTCCTGTAAGAGGGTAGTTACCGAACATTTTGTCAGTGTGGTATTCTCTTTACATCCGTCACAAGCAGAGGGAGGAAGAAAACACAACTCATCCCTTATCCTCTCAGCACAGAATAGCAGTGACTTGGACTCTTGGACGCATAGGTTATTCGGTCAAAAGTAGAGACTGCTAATCTACACTACTCCAAAATAGCACAGGGGCTGCCAAATCCCTATTTCCCAAGTTCTCCTTTTTAAGCAATGCAAAGGGGGCTCCAAATGCCTCAACTTTGTCTACTGCAAACGGCAGTGGGGAATGAAAGACTCACATACATCATGTATTGGCATTCCTAAATTCTCTGGACTTGCCTCTCACTGAAGGCAATTTGACCAGCTGTTCAAAGGCAATTTCAGGTCATGAATATTAAAATGATTCCAAAATATCAGTTTTATTCAATTTAATAACCATTTGATGGGGCTCCTTTTGAGCGTATACACAATTTGCTAAGTGAAGAAACATGCAAAAATGAAGTTTCTACGCTCAAGAAACTTGGTGTCCAGGTGCTCTATTATAAGGTCCAAATATTAAGGTATGCTAATTTTGTCACTCATATAATTCCCATTTCAAACATGTGTTTTATTTTTAATATCTACCCTAAAAACTAAGCCACACGATTGTCTGTTTTAAATTGTTAGTTTATGTGAACAGCGTATCTTAAGATGATATTGTTTTATTCTGTAAACATGAGATAGAATCATTAGCTATTACTTATTATGCAATAAGCAAAATATAGCTAAAGAAAAGATAGTAGTATGTTTTTCTGTTTTTTAATGTAGCTGACAAGAGAAGTTACACATAAAAACATGTCCTTGGAAGTTGTATAAATACATAAAATAAGAGCTGTCTTAGTCTTCATGCATTTTAATTTTGGATCACAGAATACCAAAGAACATACAGTGCATACAACAAAGACATGTAGTTTTTAAAGATTCTAGTTTCTGAGGCAGAGGAGGCCAGGGTCAAAATCCCTATAGTTGCTCAGGACTTTCCTGCTCTATTTTCTCACCCCAACACAAGTTTGGGGAATGATATATTCAAAGCTTGGCAAGTGATATAAAGGAAATTTCACACGGGTAATTGCTCAGAACCTTAGAAACATGTGCTCGTGATCTAGCAAAAAGATGGTAAGACGAAAGGCTATAACAACAGAGGCAGGGAAGAAAGGGAACAAAGATGTGATGAATCTGGGCTGAGAACTGGCTGATGCCTCTATGCAAGGCACCAGAAAGGACTCCAGTGCAGACTTCTGGCTTGTGATGACATCGTAGATGCTTAGTGGAGAAGAATGGGAGAAGGGAGGATGGATGATGTGGGTCAGTGAACTATCTTGGAGCAGAAAGACTTAGAAGATATTAAGTCACATAGACAAGTAAAAGAGCGCTTCAGATTTCACTCAGAGATGAAAGATGTGGAGGCTATTTCTTTTAAATATATAAAAATATATAAAATAATATAAATATATTTTAAATATATATGTAAGTGTATATATTTTAAATATATTTTTATATATTTATTTTTATTTTATGTATTTTTAAAAATTCATTTTACGTTACAGCCATAGTTCTTCCTCTTACCCCTCCTCCTGCCCCCCTCTTGCCTCCCCCATGGAAATCCTTCAATTCACTCCTTCCAATCGGTAAGGGCTCCTATGGGGAGTCAGGGAAGTCTGTCATATTAAGTTTGGGCAGGAGGACCAAGTACCTCCCCACTGCATTAAGGCCCAAACATGGTTTCCCACCATAGGGAGGAAATGGGCTCCAACAAGCTAGCTCATACACCAGGGATAGATCTTGGTCCTACTATTAGGGGCCCCTCAGATAGTGCAAGCTTCACCTCTGTCTAGGGCCTAGTTCGATCCTATGAAGACCTCACAGCTGTCTAGAGTTCATGATTTACCATGAGCTTGGTTCAGGTGTCTCTGTAGATTTCTCCATCATCATCTTGACCTCTGTTGTGCATACATTCCCTCCTTCATCTCTGACTGGATTGCCAGAGCTCAGTCAGTGCTTGGTTGTGGATCTTTACATCTTGTTCCATCTGTTATTGGATGAAGGCTCTATGATGATAGTTGGGATATTCACCAATCTGATTACAGGGGAAGGCCAGTTTGGGCACCCTCTCTGTTATTACTAGTAGTCTTAACTGAGGTTAACTGTGGATTCTTGAGAATCCCTAACCCCATAGTGGCTCTCTATCAAGAGAATGCTTTCATTGCTCTCCCACTCTGCCCCTTCCCCCCTCAACCATTCTGTTTCCTTATGTTCTCATTCCCCTTTCCCTCCTCCTGCCTGCCTAGCCCCTAGTTTACCCAGAATCTCATCTAAATCTTCACAGGATCATCCATGTGTCCCTCTTAGGGTTCTCCTTGTTACCTAGATTCTCTGGAGCTGTAGATGTAGTCTGGTTATTCTTTGCGTTTTATCTAATATCCACTTGTAAGTGAGTGCATACTGTATTTGTCTTTCTGAGTCTGGGTTATCTCACTCAGGATTATTTTTTTTTAGTTCCATCCATTTGCCTGCAAATTTCATGACGTCATTGATTTTTACAGCTGAGTAATATTCCATTGTGTAAATGTCCCACATTTTCTTTATCCATTCTTCTGTTGAGGGCCATCTAAGTTGTTTCCAGATTCTGGTTATTATGAATAATGCTGTTATGAACATTATTTAGGAAGTGTTTTGTGGTACAATTGAGTATCCTTTAGGTATATGCCTGAGAGAGGTATTGAGATAGATTGATTTCCAATGTTCTAAGAAACCACCATACTGAATTTCAAAGTGGCTATACAAGTTTGCACTCTTACCAGCAGTGGAGTGCGCCCCTGACTCCACATCCTCTCTGACATAAGCTGTTCTCATTATTTTTTATCTTAACCGCTGTGATAAGTGCAAGATGCTATCTCAGAGTCATTTTGATTTGAATTTCCCTGATGATTAAGGATGCTGAGCAATTCCTTAAATGTCTTTTGGCCATTTGATATTCTTCTGACGAGAGTTCTCTGTTTAGCTCTGTACCCCATTTTTTAATTGGACTATTTTGTATTTTGATGTATAGTTTCTTGAGTTCTTTATATATTTTGGAAATCAGCCTTCTGTCAGATGTGGGGTTGGTTAAGACCTTTTCCTCTTCTGTAGGCTGTTGTTTTGTCTTGTTTACCTTTGCCTTACAGAAGCTTTTTAGTTTCAGGAGGTCCCTTTTATTAATTATCATTCTCAGTGTCTGTGCTACTGGTATTATATTTAAGAAGTGGTGTCCTGTGCCAATAAATTCAGGACTACTTTCCATTTTCTCTTCTATTAGGTTCATTGTAATTGGATTTATGTTGAGGTCCTTGATCCACTTGGACTTAAAGTTTTGTGCATGGTGATAGATATTTGTATGTTCTTGTAGAAGCAAAAAAAAAATAAGTAAAAAACTTTTATGAGAAGAAATAACAATCTTGATGGTGTTAGAGCAGGATAAATATGTCATGCTTCAAATGGGTAATTAAAACATTTATAGCTATCACAACAGTGTTCTGTGGGTGTTGGTGGGGAGCTCACAGCATGAATCCTCTTTTAGGCCCTGAATCATCTTCATCTTGGGAATGCCTACTAATGATAGGGTTCAAAGTACAATAGGATACATCTTTTTGTGTTTTATTTTTCCAAGAACATAAAGAGCTACCAAGGGTTGGCAGCTTACTTTTCAAGATCCAAGCAAATTTTAAAAAGAATCTCATTATTTATTGAGAGGTATATTAGGATGTGGACTGTAGTTACATTAATGAGAATGGAATTGATTGAAGGCATGGGAGTGGTCCGTTGTCCCAAGGAAAATCTGAGGTCCATGTACAACAGGAACTAATCTGTCTCTGATGAGCTTGAGACTGAGACAATACACACAGGGTACCACTCCTGGAATGAACGACCGCTATGTAAAGTTCTTTCTTTCTCTGTCTCCTCCTTTAGACTCCAAGTCCCTAGAAAGGAAAGATAGCATTTCAATCAGAAGTCCCCACTCTGGTTAGTAAAGACTTGACGGTCAGGATCAGGTAGATCCTTTTTTTTTTTTTTTCAGAGAGAAACAGGTTGTGGCATCAGCCAACAGGATAAAAGAATCTGTGCTGCCTCAAATCATAACCACTCTAAGCCTGCCCCGTGGTAACTGGATTCCTAGCATCTCTCTCCAAGAGGAGTAAGATTTTTCTTAAGAACATGACATGCTGGTGATAAACCACTAAACATTTCAGAAAAGAAGACTACTCACTTTAAATGACTTGGCCTCCTACTAAAGTTCAAATATCAGATCATTTCATGTTTAGATAGTTCAGGAAAAGATGAGGTCTTCTGCGTTCTCATAGATCAACAAATTAAATTCCAGAAGCACATCCACAGCCGACAGTTGAGATCTTGCTCCCATTAAGCCTATAAAGGAGTAAGCTCATTTCGTGTAAAGTGATGACGTTGATCCCAATGGATGGCTGAGAAGATGCCGTGTCAGCCTCGAGACTGACCAGATAAATTAATCAGTGTGAAGTCCCATAAGTTGTTCAGCTGCAGATTTAAAGACTCCTCTTCAATGAGGATAGGGCAGTACATCAAATCTAGGATGATCTTAGTTCATCATTATTAATTACAGTTTTATGAACTAGGAGTGAAACAATTCATACAGACTGGGAGCCAGTGCGTTTTATCTCATCAGGAAGAAGAAAATGATGGGCATCCAGCACCAGAAAGATCTCCACTTTCTAATAGAGACTGCTAGAGAGCTGCTCATCTTTGTGTATGTCCCAATAGTCATCGATGTGATATACCTAATCAATATTGGTAGAAAGAGCAATCTTACAGGCAGAGGAAAAAGTCTCTTACAGTCTACGCCTTGGGATAAGGACATTCCATTTCTGGTAAATTCTACAAAGATACTTTACATTTATATGATTATGGCCCATTTCTCTCAGCTTCGGAGCCACATTTAGAGGGAATACTTCCTAATAAAATGCACCTACATGAGGTGTTCACCAGACCATTAGTTTAAAAAAAAAGAGGGGGAGAGGAGGAATATGAATAGCTGAAATGAAGACATCACTCAGTAGGTAGCATCAACCATTTCAACCATTTTAGATATCATTTGAGCCTGCCAGGAAATAGATGTGCAGCACAGACAGAAAGCAAGGGCAATGGTAGTAGTTGTGACAGAGCGTAGCTTCTAGAAAGTAGAAGGGACAGCTCACAGAAGCATAGTATTAGATTAGATCCCAGGTGCTATTTCTCCTTTGATGTTTCCCCATGCCAGCGTAGCCTTTAAAAGGAGAAGCAGCATTGTAGAAAGTAAGAGTGATATTTCATAAATTCTAGTCTCCAATTACAGGCAGCACGATCTGCCCTATAGCTCTTCATTTACTTAAAAGTCATTTCTGCTGCTGCTGTTGCTGCTTCTGCTTTCTTCGTCTGAAAGCATTTGCACCCTATGCTGACTGTGAGCTCAGGATCTTTGGACCGCCCAATCCAGAGATGACAAGCATACACTGTGACAGTTAGCTCCAGATTTTCCTATGTAGGAACTTTACTAGCAATGACAGGAAACCAAATTTCTTCCAGAGGTAAAAAAAAGGATACATTTAAATAGCTCATGTTTAAATTTTATAAATTTAATACAATCTACAGAGTCGGGGTGGGGGGAAGGATGGTTCAGTCATTAAAGGGTCTGCCTATAGCTGTTAAAGCTTGAATCAGATCCCCAGAACCCAAATGAAAACAACGTCACAGCAGTGCAAGTCAGCACTCCTACCTAGTGCTACAGGATGGGAGACAGCAACAGAAGGGTCCCTGAAAACTCAGGGGTCAACTAAATCATTCTCCATGGTGAGGCTCCAGGCCCGTGAGGGATCCTGTCTCAGGGGAATGGTGGAAGGTGCCAGAAGATCGATGCTTCTGACCTCCTCATACACACATGCAAATGCTCCCCATCATATGAAGATGTACACATAAAATAACTAACATACTAAATAAATGATAATATATAAGATCTTTACAAACAAATCCTCTCGACGATGAAGACCGTATCATATTCCATATTCATACCACATATCAATAAAGTGAAAGACAGCATCTTTCCCATGTATCTTAAAGTTATTTTCTCAGTTCACAGTGTGCGTGTCTAGACCGATAGGATAACTTATTCTACTGTAGAAGCAGAATTTAGTTTATAAAATATATGAAATTACATAAATCAAATCAGCAAATGTTTTCATCACAGAATTATCCCAGGAAGACACAACAGTTTGGATGCTCAAGGAACTTAGAATTCAGCTAGGGAAACAAATCCAGGCAGCGTGTCCCAGTCACCAGGATTCAGAGAAGCACAGAGTCATTAGCTGAACTTGAAATACCATAGCATGTATAAAGGTAATTTGAAAGAAACTTTCTCAGGGTGTAATCTCACTCACTAAACCATAGAACCATGGCCAATCCCTCTGAAAACTGAAAAAGGGATATGGCCTTGTTTTGTTTACTAATGAACTTAGCAGGTTGGGATGAAAACAGCTGTAATGAGGAGTCGCTTTAAAACACTATCAATAATTTGGAAATTATTGAGATTTCTTATGTCTCATAAAGGAACTTTTACTACTCTTTATCATCTAACCTTTATAAAAATAACAACTAATAGATTTTTAAATAATAAAAATACAGTAAAAGAGAAAGTATATAAGTAATAAATAGTTCATATTCTTAAATAAATGCATATTATTTGGTGATTAAGTCAAGAAGAAATAGCACCGAGGATGCTGTTTGTTTTTTTCCCTTAAATAACAATTTGGAAACACAGTGTATTCATAGGACTGAATACATTAAACCTATCAAAGTCAGAATCCTCTTAATGTTCTAGGATTCACAGGCCAGCCCTTGTAAACTAAAGAGCAACTCCACGGCCTGTGGGTTCTAAGCCAAGGCACCACATACAACTTCTGTGATATAATTTATTCCAAGACAGAAGTTTTACATCAGGAGGTCGGTCTGGCCATCATCACTCTCACACACAATTACAAAAAAAAAAAATCACTAATTCTCATGATAATAGAGACTGACTAATACTAATTGGGAATCAAGTTTAATCTTCAAAAACACACAATAGGAAAAGCTCCATGATGTAAGACTGAAGGACATATAGTCACATGAATTAAATTAAATAGCTTAGCATTCTCTACATATTCTGGTGGTATGTTTATATTTAATATCTTCTTTTTGTTAAAAAGAACACAGTCATTTTATGGAATGAGTAAGTACAAATAACATACAACATGCCTATAACTTATGCCAGTATGGTTTTCACGGAGAGGTGGCATGTAATAAAGCTCACACCTAACCAGGTGGATTTAAGCGAAAGAATGCTGCTGTGAAATTATTAATTACTGAAAGGCATGGATATATTTTGTTTACCTCTCTGTTGGAGCTACCTGATCATGCAAGCACTCAAAAATAGCATAGAGATAGGAAAAGAATAAGCCAAGAGAGTCAAAGAAATTATGGGTGTCCCAAAAGAAAAGAATATAACTAGAAGTGAAGAACATGGGGTATTAAACTGGGATGCAAGCCTCAAGCAGAATGTTAATAGCCAGGAATGTCTAGATTGGTGGAATGTGATGGCTGAGAGTGCAGATACAACAAAAGTTGGAGGCGTTCCCTCTGTCTAGAGGGCACTGGTGATGTTTGACTTGGTCCATGTAACCCAAGAGTTGAAACAGACCTTGGCCATGTTGTGACATGCTGTGGGTGCCAGGTAGGCTATAGATACAAACTGAGTGTTAGAGAAGCCATCATCCATGCCTGGGCTCAGAGTGAGGAAAGCATGGAGACCCTACAGAGAGGAAAATGCGTTCTGTGCTTTAGAAACAATGTGTACTTTGACCATCTTTATGGAAATGAGTTAGAAGAGGTTGGAAGTGAGGCAGTTCAGAAGTACATAGCATCGTGGATGAGGAGGGATGATTTCCTAGTTGGGATATTCACAGTGGGGGCAACAGAGGCCAAGAGCTGACTCTGAAGGGAAACCAGCTCTGATGCCATGATCATGGACTAGAGACTAAGGAATGAAAGACAGATGCATTTTCAAGATTATATTCTGGATTTAGTTGGAATTTCTAACATGTAACTCTATGTATATGTCTCAAATAAATCATGTATATTTTATTCATAAAAATTAAAAAATGCAAATGGAAAAAATCATTGCAATTCCTATCTATCACCCACAGCCACTTAGACCTTCCCTCAAAAGGAAGAGCAATACCATGTATCTGTAATGCTTTAAATTGTGTAAGGTTTACAAAAACACACAAGGATGTCATTTTATAAATAAGACTAAGCAAAGCATTAATAGCATAATTTCCTGACTTGTAAGTTAGCATGAACAACTTCCTCCATCAATAAACACAGAATTACATCAGTAGTTCGGCAGCTATGCGCCTAGCATTACATTTTCTAACCAAAGTCGTTCATTTTTTGGATCTTCACATTATTTCATTTTTGTTCTGAATCTCAAATAAATATGCTACTAAATGCTTAGATTCTTGTTATAAATGGGCTTCCTCAAACCCCGTGCAAGGTCCTGGAGGTCCAGTTCACAATCTATTGCACATCTATGCCCCATGCTAGTTGCCTGAAGGTTGTATGCAGAAAATCTTGTCGCACCTTTTCTAATTAATAAGGGGACATAAGGTCACAGAACTTTAAATAGCTTGGTCCAAAGTTGCATAAATAATGGACAACGGGATCAGGTCATGTATTCCCATCTCCAATACATAAGACAGAGCTTTTCCCTTCAAGAAACCCCTGCTGTGAAATAGAGTCAAGACTGGACGGCCCCTCTCTTCCACTCATTTAAATAATTAAGATTAAAGACTGAGAAGTTTGGGGAAGTCACTAGGGATGATAAATCTTAAAGCATGTCCTTCATATAGTTGGTTTATCTAAGCACCTATGTCTATTACGGGCAGGGTAATCTGAATGGGAAAGAGACCTTAGTTATGAATTAGGCAGAGTTAGAAACTGATGCTTGCGGAAGTCAATGAGGAAGAAGTGTAAGCACTGGGCTGCTGCTCTGCAGTGCTGTCCCACTCATGGCTGAAATAAAAGGTGGATTTCAGGACCCACAATGCCCAGTCATTAAAGACACAATGAACCGTATGAATTAATCATTTCAATACCCTAGCCCTTGACACTGGCAAATCAACCCACACATGTCTGGGAGGAGGGACATGGGATCAGATTTTGCTTGTTTATGGGGACAAAAACACTAGGAAAAAAAAAAACATCGCATCAAAGGGTAGAAGAGCAAAGGTAACTTCAGTGGCAGAATCAACTATGATTAGATCAAGAAATGGCGATACGTTTTGCCTGGTTAATAAACAGATCAGAAATTCTGCAACCCTAAGGATATTTGGAGGACAAATCTAACTTGAATTTTTAAATATCTCTATAGCACCATCTCCACAGCTATAAAGTATTGCGCACACTCTTGGTCTCTCATCATTAGCATATAGAGTCCCATCCTCAAGCTTAGAAGTGGTGCTTTTGTCTTTGTATATTTGAAGATTTTAAGACTTGTATAGTAGGAATTTGAAAAGAACAAAACATACCACACTGATAAAGTTTTAAATCAAACACGAACATCTCTCACATTAAACCTAGTGTAACCATTACACTTTCAAGTTCTGAATTAGATTCAATTATACTGAATGCTTGAGCATCATTTTGTTAATATTTTTCCTTTCCCTTTGTGATGCCATGGATAGAACCTGGGGCTTCTGGGCAAGAGCTTTCCCTCTGAGCATTCCCCCCAGCAGCCATTATGATAATAATTCCTTTTAATAAGCCATTTGTTTTAAATAGTCAAATTAGACTTTGAGAAACATCTAATATTTTTCGTGTGCACCCCTCAAAAGGAAAGACAGTGGCAAAACGTTTTAAGAAATGTTTGACTCATAGGAGGTGAAATTAAGTCAAATGTTTCCACAGCCTTGCAGTAGGAACTTAACATCATATCTCAGACTTCTGATTAGACATGTGAAGGCAAATCTATATAAAACATGAGCACAAGGAGCCAAGGCATGTGCAATCATCACACTTAAATTGCTCACCAACAGAAACTGCAGGGACCCTATGACTTTATCATTAGTAATATAGATTAAATGAACCTGCTGAGGTATGGAAAGTGTATTTTAATCAGAGATCTTTGGTGGCCCAAATATCTGAGCGCCTAGTTTCTATAAATATGCTCAGCTTCCCTGGTCTTCACATCTCTCTCCCAGCATCTCCTACCTTGTATAATTAACTGGGTAGATTCTTTGCACTTTGTTTTTATGAGGATTCATTTGCAATAACAGAAAAATGCACAAAAATGTCCCAGTTATTAAAACCGCCCAACCTCAAGTTTGACAAAGGGTGGTGCTTCTTTTCCTTTTTAAATTTAAACAGGTTGGAGGAGCAATCACTTTCTACAATTTTAGAAGAAGCATTTGAAAGAGTCATGGTCCCAGATCCATCCCTCACAGGCACGGGTCCAGGCTGTATATGATGGTGGGTAATGTATCACGTGCTGGCAAGAAAGTAGAGCGAAGAGATCAATCCCAATGGGATTTTTATTAGCCACAATGAACTGTTGCCTTCAAGGGCAATGAGAAGCTCTCAGTGGCATTCTGCACAGAGAGGCCATTGCAGAGGCCCATGTGCCTCTTTAAAAGCCACTCTGGCTTCAATATGGGTGGGAGGCTGGGAAAAGTACATCAGCGGGGAGCAGGTGGGAGAGCCAGAAGCAGTCCAGTTAGAGTTAGAAGAATGGCCATGTGAATCAGGAGGAGAGAGATTCGGAGGGCTAGTGATAATTTGAAATGTCAGATCACTTGAGTTAGCTCAGCACAGAGCGGAAGCAGTGATGGGGGGGTGGAGGTATTTGCCCACATTGTTGTAGAAGTGATCAGTCTCTACCAACTTGAACCACAGGAAGAAAAGCTGAGGATCTAACTGGTGTGGAAGGAAATGCTGGATTATTCTTAATAGTTTATTTGTTAAGTATGTAGTGTTCTAAATGAGGAGCTTGGAGATTGGGGTTGTGTTTCTTGAATTTTGATCATCTACCATTAGATATATCTCATCTTGTTGTGGGCTCTTGGAATAGTGACAGACACTTAGAATACATTCAGAACTTGTCTCACTTTCCTTATCATGTGATGGTTTAAAGAAGGGAACTGACACAGGGTTAAAACTGAACCCCACAACATCTCATGTTCCAAACTGCAATTTATTTGAGGGCTTCTGGAAAAGGCAACCTGTAGTTAGTTACAGATATGTATAAAACACCCACTCATTCACCTTATTGCAATGTGAAGAAAACTATTTCAACATACTTTTATCCTTTTCCATCAGTACAAAAGCCAGACCTTTGAATGAACTACAAGTTGAAAGAATCAAAACATGGATGGCATCCCCAACAAGGGGACGTACTTCAGACATCCAATGGTGCTCGTAGAAATAGTGATTTGTTATGAGTCAGTTGGTAAGATTTTACGCACAGTTGAGTGTTACTATTTCCAGAAAGACTAAGAAATACAGTGAGCAGGTATGGGAAATAAGGAGGTGGGTAAAAGTGCCCATTCATTCTTTAATTCATTCACTCTTCCTTTCTTTAGGTAGGTACATGTGTGTGTGTGTACGCATGCATGCACACATGTGCCTGTGGGTGCATGTAGGCCAGAGGTTCTGACTTTTTACATGAGTGTTGAAGGTTTGAACTCAGGTCCTCATGCTTGCATACCAAGCACTTTTCCTACTCAGCTGTTATCTCTTAGGCTCACAAGGGCATGTGTCTTTGTAACCATAGCCAGGTTCAAGAAAACTTACATTAATGGTGACATAAAGTACAACATCTTTGCATAAGATATTAAGAATGATCTAAAATATCATTTCTCAAAAGACAAGAACTGCTAAATATTTCCATCGCAGTGGTTATGGCATTGGAAACGAGAGTGTGGAAGAGCTGAGCCTGTGGAATTGTGCGTATCCAGTGTTTGAGATCTGGTGTATTATTGATTGGATATTGATCTTGGCCACATCACCAAATAGCACTGAGTCACAGCTTCCAAAACAGAAATGAAGTTTGTAATGGCTACTTCAGTAGACACAGTCAGGCATATCTCCATCACTTTTTTGCATTGTTTTTTTCCTTTTTTGGCACCTTTATTCTCCCATTAAGGACTGTGTGGTTTCTTAATCTGTTCCCCGATCTTCCAACATGCTCACAGGAGCGTCTGTCAGCAGAGAATAGTAGTAACTATCATTAAATGAAAGTGGGCAGAAACTGCCTGCCCTTCCATCACAGTGCAAGTCTGGTCAGGACCACAGGTGGAGAGATGACATCAGGGAAAGGATAGAAGAAAGCAGCCCTAGCAAAATCAATGTGATCTTCATTCAAAGAAAATATAAATTCCCATAAACTGGTTCCTGAATGGCAGAACAGTGTTGTTTGGAGTGACTGACATTTCTGAAGAGTTGAGAGGATGGAAGATAAAATGAGAGGATTAAGTACACAAGAATATCTTCCCAAACATGCTGGATCCTAAATAAAAATAGACAAGCATTCAACGGTCATCCAACTATTTCCCTGAATGCATTTCTGATCTTATGTTAATATTCTCCAGTAATCACAGGGGTTTGCAGTTGTGGAGCCCTGCCATTGACTAACTCTGTCCTTGTCCCTGTTCTGAGACTGTCTTTGAATTTCAGTGTGTGACATAAGACCATGCAAAGTGATGAAACACAAAACGGTACTGCCAATATTACCACTCGGGAAAGATGACCCGGTGTAGAAGGCACATTTTTTTTCTCGTTGGTAAAATGTACTTCGTCACTATCTTTTGTTCCTTTGTGACTGCAGATATGAGTCTAAGCTTTACAAATGCTGTTGCTTTTTGAGAAATAGAGTGTTGTGTTAAAGAAAATTACACAGAAACTCTTACTTGGGAGCAAAAGTCAAACTAACTTCATCTTATATCTCCACAACACTCAAGTGAAGAATAAGTGTTACAGTTTTTTGAGTTCTAACTAAAGTTAAGAATGTCTTTCAGTCAAAAATGCAGACAAGAAAGACACTGTTGTGGGAAGGTCAGCACCATGTGTAATTTCAGCACCAATAGGAATTAAAGATATTTTCCTATCAATTTATACAACTTTTCTCTGTTACCATAGAATATTGCTCCTTATCGTCTCAACCGAATTATTTATTTTCTAATATATATGTGTGTACACAGTATATATGTATACTATCAGCTCATTAATAAGAGTTTATTAATAAGTTTCTAGTCAGCACATATATTTGCATATAATCATGAAATATTACTTATGCAATTGTTTTAATTTATGATACAATATGTTCTACTGAATTTTGGTGTATATGTGTGGCATGCATGCATGTGTACAAGTTCACAGGTGGGTGCAGATGTGTGAGTATGTGTGTATTCAGCGTGTGTGTGTCTGTGTGTATTTGTGTGCGAGCACACACGTGCACACATATACAGAGGCCCAAGGTTGACATTGGAAAGCTACTTTAATGGTTCTATGGCTTTCCATCTTATCCACGGAAGCATCTTCTCTCAACTGAACTCAGAGCTTGCTAGTATGGCAAGTCTAGCTAAGTAGCTTGCTCCAGGGAACCCCTTTCTCTGTCTTCCTAGAACTGTAAATGGACTTTTTGCTGATGCTGCTGGGTAAAGATACTGAGTCATCACCCAGACCTTACCCTATTAGTCTTTCAAGAAGATTCATTTTGATAAGACCCATAGATTTTTACCAGATTTCCACACTTCAAAGGCTGTTAAGAACATCTGAACTAAAGGAAATTAATGATCTAAAAAGCTGTTTAGTGTGTGTTACAAACATTTCCCCGTGTTATTCTGTTTTGTCTGAAAGTACCAAATACAAAGTCTTGCAATTGCAGGGCCTGCTCAGAGAATTTTCTTCTTTCAAAAAGATAATACCATTATAATTTAGTAATTAGCTGCAAACATAGGTCTTTTATTAGGTAATTCTGAATCATAAATACTCCAAGTTCCTTGAAAAGAGTGATTACATTTGATTTCTATCAAAGTGACTCTGACTTCAGAAGAACAAAAAAAAAAAAAACCTTGAAGACTATTTTTTAAGTATAAATTCCATTGTGTAAAGGAGGAAAAGATTTCTTTGAAGCCATATATATGACTGACAAATCTGAATGAATTCTCAGAAAAAAAAGCATGGCCACTGTGAACATTACCCAAAATTGATGTAAGAGCTGAAGGATGAGAGAACAGAAAATATTGGATACATTTTTCATATGTTTTTCCAGGAAACCAAAGACAAGATAACTGAACTACACCAGAACAGGTTATATTTTACTCAAAATTCAGTAAGCATCCGCCACAGAGAGAGCAAACGCATTTCATCTTGAGCTCTTTCTAATCTATTGCCAGACAGTGTCAAAAGCATCGGGTGAAGAGGGTGCAATATGGGAGAAGGGTAAGTGTGCCCTGGGTAGCAGAGGGAGGAAGCACAGCACACATGCAGAGGATTTGCCCCTCCAGGCCACTTATACCAACAGCATAGTGCTAGGGAGATGGTCCCTGAGACTCTTAACAATAGTTAAACTCAAAAAACAGGAAAAGCATAATACGTAATTAAAAGTACAAGACTATAGCTGCTGATGTCGGATGCCTCCGGGGAAACCACTTAGGAGTGCTTTGAGAAGTAACAATGGTTAGAGTAACAACAGCAGTGTATATATGCCGATTATTTACAATTAGCCCAGTTGTATGTTAAGAATTTATGGGTGACAATCCATTGAGCTGATGAAAACAGTTCAGGTGGTGGCTGCTATTATCTCCAGCCTAAAAATGGAAGAAGGAGCTGGCGATAATGCACATGCCCCCATATCAATACGGGATATCTGGGGAGCTGGCTTTAAGCCACGGATGCTCCAACTCCAGAGCTTTTTATGTAAGCCATCAAAACATATGAAAATACTCTGTGATGATAAAAGTTGATTCAAGACTATTCTTTTTCTTTGAAAGACTCAAGTAATGGAGAACCGCATTGATTTCAGTTTAACCCATGTAACATTGGCAGCAAAACTTCAAAAGGGAATGGATTAGTTGTAGGAATCCCATCGACTCCTGGTGTTTGTTGTTCTTCAAAGACAGAGTTTGTTCTCCTTGTTGGCTTTTGCTTTTGTTTTCAGGAAGGTTAATGCAGTTTTGATAGAAACAAGAACCAAATGCAAGTCTTTCCAGTTAAGAATTCGGATTGGGGAAATTTTCACTCTCTAAAATTGTATGGTGGAATTATAGGGCTGAATCACAGGGATTAACAGATTCAAATTTCCTGGCCTTATCAAAATGACAATGAAGGCTTCTTCAGACTTCATGAAGTCTCTCTAATGAGATAAATGCTCCCCATGAAGTAAACATGACCCATTCCTTTCATGGAAATTTGGAAAGAGATAACTGTTAGCAAAAGCCAATGTCTGTCTGTCTCTGTCTTTCTATCTCTCTCTGTTTCTTTCTCTGTCTCTCTCTGTCTCGCTGTCTCTCTCTGTCTCGCTGTCTCTCTCTCTCTCTCTCTTTCTCTCTCTTTCTTTCTCTCTCTCTCTCTCTCTCTCTCTCTCTCTCTCTCACACACACACACACACACACACACCAAATCTAATTGAGCTTAAAAACCAAGTTTCTTTGAAGAGTTTGAAAAACAGTTATCCAGAGTCTCTGCCTCCCCAAAGTACGGAATAAGACTCTCTTATCTGGTGATAAGGAGAATAAAGATTGGACACAGACGTGGAATGGATTGTTGTGAGCAATTAGTAACAGAACACACACTTGCTGTTAATTTTTTTGACATTTTAAAAGTTCCTTTAAAAACACATAGCCTCCATGCAGATTTCACAGATGTTAACATTTGCCCACAGCTGCCTTCACTATTTTTCTTTTTGAGAAAACAAGAATTATATATTTTTTTCTCTTTTAAACTACAGAATATCAAGTTCTAGCTTGATATTTTTTGAGACCAAGCCCCAGAAAGTCCCAGAGACATCAACTTTTATGGTAATAGCTACAACAAGGCCAAGTCAAATATGAATCCAGTTGCTGTATCCATGCCCCAGGAAGAAGAGTGACAAATGAAACTCACTCTGCATATATGGCACACCAGAACTTGGGGGACACGGGGACAGTGGGATTTCAATGCAGCTCTGTCCTGTTCTGGGACTGATCAGGACAGAGCAAATATTACCCCAGGTCATATTCTTCAGGGTTCTTCCTTTATATATTAGAGTATGGTACTGCAGAAAAATGAGATTGTCCAACAAACAGTCCAGACCCAGTCATCCAGCCATTATGAGCACTTACTCTCTGCTAGACACAATGCATCAAAAACACAGAAAAGGCCAAGGGTGTGGCTTTGGCAAACCTCTAGAAGTCATATAAAAATTCAGGTGTGGCAGAACATGTCTGTAAATCTAGTACTGAGGAGAAAGCGATAGGCAGATCCCTGGAGTTCACTGGCCAACAAGTTTATTCAAATGGTGAGTCTAGCCAAAATGGTGAGCCAAAGATTCAAAGAGAGACTTACCCTCAAAATAAAGAACATAGCAATAGATGTTGACACATGGGCATTCATACACACAATCTCATATACACACATGAATACATACATACATCACAGACACAATAAATACACACACACACTACCAATAACCCCACACAGCGCAAGCCACCCTGTAGTTGGCTGGATGCTTTCACTAGACTCCTGCACATGAATTCCATGCCTTCTTCCCTAATAACAGAGGGCTTCGGGAGCATCTCCTACATCACTCCATCACCACCTAGCACCAATGTGAAGCTCGAATTAGTACATTCTGCTTGTATACTAGTCACTCGCGACTCATTTGGTGATGACGGTCTATGTACACCTGCACTAGCCTAGAAGCCTGAACAAGCGAGCTGCAGCAACTGTTCCCTTAGCTTGCTTCTCTCTTCTTTTCACCTAAAGGGCAGGGCCAGGGGAGAACTGATGGTTATAAGACTCACCTTCCCTTTTTCATGTTGCCGGAAGAATGACACCAGTCATTTATTCTGTACACACCCAACACCTCCATCCTCTAGACACTGTTCTGGTCTTACCCTGGGAATGATTAACATAAATAATATGTGTGTTATTTGCAGCATAGTGGGAAACAGCAGACACTTAAAAAATGAATTAGTAGATAAGTAGGCAGTGTGTCTGGGGATGGTAAGTAAGTACCAAGGAGAAAAAGAAGGAAAAGGAAAAATAGGAGTAGCAGGGAAGCCCACTCTGATTGGGTATTATCTAGACAGGACCAAACGAAACAAGGGTAAAAGGTCCAGTGAGAAAAATAGCAAGTATTATATGAAGTCTCAGGGCCAGTGTTCACCTTCTCCAAGGTCAGTGAAATAGGCCTGGATGAGCAGGCAGAGTTCTTAATAGAGGTCAGCCCGGACCTGACAGAAGGTTTTTCAGACAATGATAAAACTATAGTTTAAATTTAGTTTCAAGAATGTGAAGGTAACACATGTAACAAAATGATTTTAAACATCAAACTTTCAGAGATAAGATATGTGAGCATTTGAGGATTTTTATGGGAGGGAAAAAATCGGATTCGATGTGAAGTCTGACTTTGTGACTTGAAGGTATCTGTCCAGGATCAACTGTCCACAGTGCTATGGGACATTAAAGTATAATCTGAGGTGACCTCACTGGAATCATTTCAATGTTGTTCACCTGAAGATTTCATAGGCTCAGTCCAAAATAGAATCAGGGTTAAAGCAGCATTTCAAACGAGGCACCCTGGTGACTGACATCTGTAAGCATTTGGGGGTATAAGAGCCATCAGGAAACCGTGAGAGGGACTCTCAGCCTGTGTTCTGTGCCAAGAAGGAATGAACATGGGGAAAAGGTGAGAAACGATGCTGGTGAAGATCTCTGAGAACAGGAGTCTATAGTAGCATTTAGATGTCTATACAATTGCTGTACTAATGCAATGTGGATTTTCTGTATGAGTTCTTTAACCACTACTTGGCATATCTGTGAGCTCATTCTATAATCTCAATCCATAAAAGGATCTTTAAAATAAGGGCGGGTCAGGGAATCAAAGAACTAAATGGCCTGTCCAAGAATACTGAGCTACTCAGTGATAAAGGCAGGATTCAAGCCAGTGTGGTTTACTTCACAAGCCTATGGTCATAACTATTAGACTGAGGGAGGTCAAATAATGAAATATGAGAAAGAGTGGATAAGATCAAAAAGGCCCTTAAATGCTTTCCTTTAAGATGAGGAGTTTGAATGTGATGGAGTTGCCTTAACAAAATTTATGGAAATGAATTTATGGAAATGATCAGATGTGGTTTTTAGCATAATCTTTCTAGTGGGAGGAATACAAACAAGAAGCGGGAGATGAATTCAGATAATAGCAAAGATAATGCCTTAACTCAGCTCTGCTGGAAAAGGGGGCTTGAGACAAGGGTGAGCCTATTGATGTCTGACTTGAGAGGTCTATTCCTTTATGGTAGTGTGTTGGCTACTTTTCTCACTTATATCACAATTTAAGAGAAGACATTGGTTTTGGTTCACGGTTTCTGAAAGTCCATCCATCACAGTTGGGAAGGCACAGCAGTGTGGAGCAGCAATGTCCACAGGAGTGTGAGGTGTGAGCCATTCACAAACGACAAAGCAGAAAAGCAGGCCAGAACCAAAGTAAATGCAGGCTTCAAGGGCCCATCTCCAGACACCTATTTTCGTGAGACAAACCCTATTTACTAAAGGTTCTTCAGCCTTAATAAAATGTCCCATTTGCTAAGGAGCAAGTATTCAAAATATGAGCCTGTGAAATATTTCAGATTCAAACCATAGCATTCTGCCTCTAGCTTCCAAAGATTTAGAGTCACCTCATAATCCCACCTCCAATTAGTCCATCATTAAAGTCCCCAAAGTCTCTACAGACACTCCAAGAAAACTCTTATCTGTGGACCCTAGCAATTTCAAAACACAGGTTATACAGATCCAATATAGGACACAACGTATATAATATAAACATCTATTTAAAAAGGTGATGGATGAGAACATAACAAGTGAATATTGCACCAATTTAGGACAAACATTAGCTTCAGAAGATGTGCACCCAGTGACTGTGCCACTGGATAGCATGGTATGTGGTCCACTGGGCTTGCTAACCCATTCTCCAGTCCTGACCTTTGCAGTATAGGTAACCTCTCTCCTATCAGTTTTATGTGGTACCTAAACCATGCCCAGGAGATGACCCATTTTTCTTGTATCTTCAACTTCCTTGGATCTGCGTTTTCACTTAGGATCTATCTGCAGAGCTTAATCATTTCTTCCTGTAATGAATTTGACTTCACAACACATTATGTAGCTCAGGGTGTTTTCTCTGAACATTTGTGTAAAGACCCTATGCCTCTGCTACTCTTGAACTTGGAGATCTGCAAAATCGAGATTATGTGAACAATGCCAAGATTTGCATCCAGTTTACAAAGTTCCTCCCTCTTTTATGGCTACAGCGGCCACTTCACTCTTAGGTGGCTAAGTCCAGAGAAATGCCTCCCCACATGGTCTCTTCTCGCAGGGTATTCTTGAGTTTCTCTTCAGGTACTCTTCAAGGTAAAGAATTTCAAACGAATATTTATTTTCATTTCTTGGGACCTTCGATATGAGGGAGTTTCACTTTCAGAGGATCTTGCAATTGTTCCCAAGCAAAGTAAGTGGTTTTACTTTCACGGCATTATTTTATTATTTATTTTCGTTAAGTGTTTGAGAGTTGCATACATGCATATAAGGTATTATAATCAAATCCACTTTCTATTTACTCCCCATTCCTCCTCTATCCCCCGACCACTTTTCCCTCCCAGTTTCATGTACCTTTTTGACTCACCGAGTTCACTTACAGTTGATCATATATACACATAGGTAGGACTATTTACTGGAGCACATGTAGCCTCTTAAGGGCTACACCCCTGAAGGAAACTGAATTCCCTCTCTCAGGATCCATCAATTGTCAGTGTCTCATTACCTAGAATTGAGACTTCAAGATCCTCTCCCACATCCATGGTGGCACTTTTGGCTGACTTGATATTGTGTAAATCTTATGAATAGAATCACAACCACTGTGAATATTTATGTGCAATATCCTTGCACATATATATTTTCAATAAATGCTATTTCATCAAAGACATCCATAATCTGCCTCAATCTGGCTATTACAGCCTCTTACCCTCTTCTGTAATTCTGAGATGTGGGAGGGAAAGGAGCATAATGTATGTATGTTTGTATGTATGTATGTAGCTATGTACATATCATATTTAGAACTGAGAATGTCAGTGTCTTACTTTCTGCACATTTGCCAGTTTTGGGTCTCTGTATTAATTTCCATCTGTTGTGAAAAAAAAAAAGCTTCTTCTTTGATGAGTGTTGAGAGATACTAACTGATGGGCATAACGAATAAAGAAAAGAACTTGGGAAGCAACATACTACTATGTTGATTTAAAAGAAGAATAGTGTTGGGTTCTCTTACAGAAATTATAATCTATCTAACAATGGATTTATAGACCAATTAATGGTACTAGGCATGAGTACTGTCTTGTGGAGTAGGCCTTAAGCCCACACAGAAAGTGGTTGCTTTCTCCAATAACATTTGTGCCACTATTGCACTAGTGGGTAGATCTTTCCAAGATAGCCACTATTATAGCTCTCAGGGTTCACTTCGAGGTAAGAATGTTGATTACTTTTCTCCCTGGGTGCATGAATAGAAACTTTCAGCAATTACAGATAATGTTTTCAGCTCAATATCAGTTTGATTTTCCCATGCTCTGTAACCTAAGCATATGTCTTCAGCAATGGGTCTTCCTACCAAGTTCTGAGGGCAACCAATAACAATGGCGATTCATGACACTCATTTCTTTAACAACAACAATCATTTTGGCAAAACTTCTGTTGTTCACATTAAATATAACCATGTTTCTTTCCTATCCAAATAGTTTAATTCTTAAATCATCCTGCAAAGATTTTTTAGCTCCTTGTTTTCATTGCAAAACTTACTAAAAGCATGGAGCAATAATATTTCTATAGCCTGAGTGTTTTGCTGGCTGGAACTTTCCTTTGCCAAATAAATTAACTCATTACTTTAAAATCTAGATTAATTTATGTTTTTTTACATTCTCAAACTATAACCATGTTAGCCATTTCTTTAGAATCGTTTTAAAATAAGAAACCTCATGAGCGCTGTCATTGCTGTTTGTGTTTTTATTGTCATCCTGGCCCTCTGAACTACCACCAGAATCAGTCATTCAATTCTGCTTATACTGCTAGAGCTTCCTTAGTTTGTATCTCCAAACTTTCACCAACCAGTTCTGAAATATTGCATAGTCAGACTCATCACAGTAATGATCCTAAGACTTCGTACTACCTTTCAGTATTAGGTTTTTTCTCATTGATATGCATGACATTAGAAAGTTAAAGGAAGAAAGCTGTGCTTTGGCTCACAACTTCAGAAAGACTTCAGTTCAACATGTCAGAGAAGGCAAAGCAGCATGTATGGGTTTGTCTTTATCCATGGAAATGTTGCTCAGCCATTATTTACATGCTGGGGATAAGAACCAGAAAAATAGGGCAGATCCAGCAATGAGTAAAACCTTCAAAAGCACAGCAAACTAGTGATCTACTTCTACAAGCCAGGCTTTATCTCCTAAAGGCTCCATTACTTTCACAACAGTGCCGGAATCGGGAAACTAAAGATTCAAACCATAACAGATGTTGAAAGTAAAGAAATAATTAAATATTATCAGGCTGAATAACAGCCAGCGCTATCCCACTCTATTTCCTGTAAGTAGTAAATGTAGAAATGTAAGTGAAAGGGTCTTTATAGCTAGGGCTACTATTTTGATGTGGGAAGATTATCCGAAATGTTGTAGAAACCCTATACTGAATCACAAGAATGAGGCAACCGGATACACCTGTCTCTGAGCCGTTATGAAGGCCAAGAAGGGGGATAACTTAAGTCCATGAGTTCAAGACAAGCCCCGATAATGTAGAGAAACATGCACCTCTGAAGGAGAGAATGAAAGGAGAGGGGAAGAAAGAGAGAGAGAGAGATAGTATTCAAATGGGTTTATGCCACCTACAGAAGGGGAGATGGTACAACCACTGAAACACAGACTGGAATGAAGCCATCAAAGTCAGAGTGACACCAGCTGTCAGTAGCTGAAATAGGCAAGACATAGACCCAGCTTTAGAGCACCAGAAATGATACAGGTTTGGTGACATCATGGTTTTCGTTCTAAGATGCCCAGCTTCAAGAGTTGAAAGCATTGTGTTTTTAGCCACCAGGCAGTACTTTGCTGTAGCCACCCTAAGAAAACAAACATAACACAGGAAGAAAAAAAACAGACACACAGAGTGACAACATACTTAGTTGGCCAGTCTTGTACAAAAGAAAAAAATGGGATCTGAGTTCAATATTCAGGACCCACATGGTAAAATTAAACAAACAACTCCTGAAATTTGTGCTCTGACCTACATACATCACACACACACACACACACACACACACACATACACACACACAAATAAATATAAGTATTTTTAAAAAAAAACATTCAAACTATATGCTCAAGAGTTCGTGGGTGACTATGCATAAATTATGCTTCAATAAAAAATTAATTTAAAACTTAAAGGGAACACTGAGGTCTTGCCTGTAGACTTAGAATGATAGACTACCTGTTAAGATAAATAGGTCTACCCATCTTAATCAGATCCGCCCCACCCCTTCATCCCCTGCTCTGAGCACTTGGTAGGGATCAGCAAGCATTTCTGTATTAAGTGTACATAGGGCTGTGATCCTCAACAAACCCATGCTCCTTTAAGTGGATCAGCCCCCACTTCTTAGGTGAACCACAGATCTCAGTGGACATTACACCCCATTGCTCAAAAGCTGGTGGGCTCTCCCCATACCAGGCCAACCTTTCATTAGGAGAAGCAAGCCATAAAGCCAGGCAGGAGTATTGCGGTGTGACACAGCACCGCTGCCTGCATTAGGCCAATTTTCCACTTATGACAGCAGTAATAGCACTAAAAGCCAATAAAAGCAGTCTGTTCATTCAAAGATCAGCTTTTATGGATTATTCTAAATATTATCAAGTGAATCAAGAGCTGTCATTAGCGTCTAAAAAGCCTTCATACCTTGTAAGCAAACAGTGGGACTTTGACAAATAATCATTAGAACGCCCAAGTGAAGCCAGTGCTGGGAGAGAAAAAAAAAGTCAAATAATAGATATTTCTGTTTACAAAAGTCATTAAAGTCATGTTGGTGAGTTTCAGAATAAACAAGATGAATTTATATGTAAAATGATATAGTATCGATTTTAATAATTCCAGTAGTTTGGGGAATTTCGTTTCCAGAAAGCTGAAGGTTTTAGCTGTTGTATGGGTTCTAAGCTTCCCCAATGCACTGGGGAAAGCAAGGAAAGTCTGATAAACTGATGAGGGTTCAGGCAGCACTGATGACGACTCATTGAAAGGAAATGTCAATAATGGTTTCTATTAGTGTCCAGTGTGGCTGTTCAGGCGCTGCATGTTAACTGAAATGTTTTAAAGAGGGTTCTGGAGAAGGAGGGAAATAAATGTACTAAAACCTCGTTGACTGCGATTCTTTCCTTGAAGGTGGTTACATGGGCTATAATTTAATTAGGCAAGATTACAAGCTATCAAACCAAAAGGTTGACCATTGTTTTTCTGGAGTTGGCCAGACAATAAATATTTTTAACTTTGCATGCTGGGCTGCTGTCTTCTGTTACAACTTTTAAGTTCTGCCTTATGAGACGAGAACACAGCCAATATGGAACGAGTGTGCCTGTGCTCTGGCAAAATTTAATTTAGGAAAACAACTCAGTAAGCTGCACTTGGCCCAGGAGCCACAGCTTCCCAACATCTGTACTAGATTACTGTAAGATTCATGGGGCCAGAACTCTAGCTGCTTTATTTCCCATGGCATCCTCAGACAGATGTCTAGCACAGAGCACAGATTAGATTATTTGTTAAATATTGACTCAACCAATAGTAGATGAATTATAATCTTTAATATCCTATAGAATTCAGTGACCAGGCCCATCTAGGCATGATTCTATGAAGATAATCACAAGTATGTACAAATGTTTTGCTGTGTGAACTTATCACAATGTTTATTTATAGTGGGAAGATAATATAACGAACATGGTTATCTAAGGATTGGGGAATATGTGGGAAAATATGACATATAATATTAGAAAAATATAATTTAATACCTTAAAATATTTTCAAATATACTAAGTGAAAAGTTATATTAAAATCAAGTAATGTTCACTAAACAAGTATTTACTGAGTAGTCAACACATATCAAACATTAATGCAGATACTTAAATGGTATCTAAAAGAGAGAGGATCAAAACCTGCAAAGAAAATCCATTTCATATACCATTTTATTATGTCACTAGTTAGTTAAACATAATTTTGTTTTTGTTGGAGGCATATATACTTTTGTGTTAAATTCAAACTGTTCATTAAAATTTTTTTTCAAGTTCACTGCAGAGACTGGAGCAATGGTTTGGTGATTAGGAGACTGTACTACTCTTATAGAGGACTAGGGTTCAGTTCCCAGTATTTATTAGGCAGCTCACAACTAGTGCCAGTGAATATGGGACCCCTGTCTAGCCTCTGAACTTAGGAACACATCCATCCTCCCACCTCCCACACAAAGACACGTAATAAAAATAAAAATCTTTACTTTTAAAAGGTTTCATGTAGAAAGGAGGGACTCACAGGGTCCGACCTCTCCTTGAGGAACTATTGATAGCTAATGGTTGCTGGGGTCTGGGGGTAATTTTCTTCACTGGTGTAGACACTGGTTAAGTTCTTCATGTTCCAACAAATAACCTCACACCCTCATACCCATGTTTATGCAAGCAGCAGTACTTAAATCAGTGGGCCACAAAATACTTTATATGCAAGTGGGAGGGAGTCTGTTGTGGGAGAAGGGATCAATTGGGAGGGACAGGGGTATGAGGAAGGGTTATGGGGGTAGATGTCATCACAATACATTATATACATGTGTGAAATTGTCAAAGAATAAGTTGGGGGTTTTGTTGTTGTTTTCTTTTTCTTTTAAGAAAATAGCTGGACGTGGTTGGCCAAGGAAGGTTGACAATTATTACTATCAAACTGAAAAACTCTAGAAACATCTAGAAGACAAACCTCTGTCTATGACCATGTAAGAGTTTCTTCTTTGAGCTAACTAAAGTGGGAAGTCTCACCTTGACTGTGGGTGAAACCATTCCATGGGGTGGAGTCTGGTCTGAACAGAGAGGAGAGCAAGCAGGTGGCAGAAATTCCCCTTTTTTGCTCCCAGGGAAGAATGAACATGAACAGATGCTTCATGCACCTGTCACCAAGCCTTCCATGCATGGTGGAATGTACCCTTACCAGATGAGCCAAAACAAACCTTCCTTTCCTTAAAATAAAGTTCATTGTAAGCAAATAAAAAAGGGATAGTTTTACTTACTTCATTTCAATTTGATTAGTCACTTTCCTTATTATTGTGCCAAAAAAGCACTTAGTGGGGAGGGTTTATTTTAGTCCTAATTTTAAAAGGACTTTAGTTCATAATTGCATTGAAGGCATGGAGGCAGAGTCTTAAGGTGGCTGGTCACATTGCACCCACAGTGAAGAAGCGGAGAGCTGACAGGAGACAGGGCCAAACTTTAAAATCTCAATACCTGTCACAGTGACTCACCCCCTGCCCAAGCAAGGCCCACAAGTTCCACAACCTTCCAAAAAAGTTCCACTAGAGTCATTCACTTGTGTTCAGACACACGAGCTATGGGGACATTCATTGGTGTTCACAGTCAAACACAACTTAGCAAGACTTTCATCAATGAATGAGAAGTCTGGTATGAAGAAAATATCTAATACTCACACGAAAGACAAGTTTAAGATATTTTTAGCAAAAAGGGGGAAAATATTAATTTCAAACGTTTCCTTTTCAACTCCCCATACAGCTTTCTGGTTTGACACAATTGGTAAATACATAGCAAAAACATAGTTTATTTCATCTTTTTGGTAGCCCTGTGGCAATAGATATCTTTCTTATTGCCCATGAACAGGTGAGGAATGGGGACCAGGTACTAGTTCAAGATCCCAAAGCCAAGCAGAAGCAAGGCCAAAGATTAAAATGAGGTGACGTAGTCTCAAGATCCATAATTCTTAAACGTCGAGTTTTATCTGGAAACAGTTTAAAACAGATAAAAGTTTATTAACAAAAACTTTTTGATAAGTTGACATTTTACCATTAATGCGAAGTGGATGACAGCGCTGATGAGGCATTGGTGGTCACCATGGCAACTGTGTGACAGTAAGATCACAACTTCATGATTACATCACCCCAAAGTCTGACATTATTTTTCTCTTCTTCTTACATAAAAATGATATCATATTATTCCTTTTCATAGAACATATACTACCAAATTGTGGGGGAACCCTCAATAGAACTAGTGTAGAGTTTATAGAAAGAATATTAGAATGTTTGTAGCATTGAGAGCTATACATTTGCAACAGCGCACAACGTCTATGACATTCCTTAACACATATTCAGTGTGGAGGTTTTTTACTAAGTTCAGTCGGTTTTACCTTAATTATTTAGAAGAAAATACGTTTCAAATGTATCTTATGATGCCGAGTTGATGAACAATGTCATTAAAAATTATATATCAGGTCTCATCTCTGTCAACTGCTCACTCCATATTTCAAAGGAGTTAAGTTTATTGTGTTGAGAATGATGACTCCAATCTTGTCTCATTTTTATGAGTAGTAATTTGTCTGCAGTCAAAGCAGGAAATATCACATTCAGAGAGTTGCCTAGCTGAACTCCTGCAGTTGTTTAAAAAGAAATCTCTCTCTCTCTCTGTGTGTGTCTCTCTCTCTCTCTCTCCTCTTCCTTCCTTACCTCCCCCTTTCTCTTTGCCTCATAAATTACACACACACACAAAGACACACAGGAGAGAGAGAGAGACAGAGAGAGGCAGAGAGAGAGAGAGAGAGAGAGAGAGAGAGAGAGAGAGAGAGAGATCCACAGTTTGCTGGAGGTATTTGTACTTGTGTGTGCATAAAGGCTTACCCATTCCACAGGTGTCTTTCACTCTGATTAACACCATCAGTTTTTGAATGGCCACCACATTTCAACTCAAAAGGCAAGTGCTAAACAACATTGTTCACACAACTACTAAAGAAGTCGGAAAAGGCTACTCATTTAAAAACTCATGATTGATTAGTAATGCCTGCAGCTGGCATAGCCTCTGAGGAGTGGCAGCACACATGGGCCAAGCACATCTGTGCCTTGGCTTTTTCTCCCCTGAAGCAATCAAAACATCAGTATAAGCCAAAAATAAGAACCACGTTCCTCTTTTTTGAGATGGCCTCATAACTCAGACTTTTCACCAGGATTGACCTTTTCCCAATTAGGGGATATTACTGCATTATCTGGATTTTACTGGTTTAGGGAGGATTTTTCTGGACCATCTCCCGGGTGATGGCAATGATCCCAAAGTACTCCTGGAGAGAGGCAATTCTGTGATCTCATCCTGGAGCCTTTAAGACTTTCTTTTGGATTAAGGGTCTTAGCATCTCATTTTTAAGGGAAAAGAAGAGGTGATAAGTACTATATAAACATGTATTTTCTTAAGAGTATCTTCCGAGAATTGGTTTGAGTCAAGTCAGTTTTAATGAACTAGTGAGGCTTAGTGCACTTGTTATTCAACCTCTGGGAGCAAACATTCCCCATCTGCGTGAAACCCTGGGCAGGTCCCCCCAGCCTCGCTGATCACAGGGTGGATATGAGTTGTGGCAGTCGCCTCGGGACAGTGATCATCTCTGAATAGACTAAGTCTAGTCAGTGACGGGACATTTTTTTGGCAACAAGTAGGCAGGATGGGGAGGTGAATATCTGGGGTCAAGTGAGGGAGGGAGGGTACTGTTTGACCTGGACTGTGGCCACCATGGCGCTCATCACAAAGCTCACAGCAGCAGAGCGATTCTTCAGAGAAGTTTCATAGAATATTAATGACTCTTGGTCTCATTTTCTTCCCTTTTGTTGATTTTCTCTGATCTGGTCAAAAGACAAGTCTGTAACTCAGTGACACAGGAAATACTTATTCCTGCTCTTCAATGCAGAGAGAGTTTTGCTAAAGCATTCATGCCAGTGGCATTAAAGTGTGGAGTTGGCATAGTCTTGCAATGGTCAAATTTCAAAATTGCCTACAAGATTTGCTCTGTGTCACAAAGTTAAACTATACACTCACTATCCAATTCAGAAATCCCAATCCGGACATGCGTCTACATAAAGACATGTAAACCATGTCCAGGCCAACTGTATTCATGTCAACTAAAGCCAGGCAACCTCTTCCTCCTGAGTAGGATGAATAATCAAATGGCGATTTATTCAGAAAATAGGCTACGCCTCAGTGAGATAAAGAAAGCAACTCAGTAACATGGGCAAAGCTTGAGTAAGATGGCTCTGTGGCTAAGAGCACTTGCTGCCCTTACAAAGGACCCAGGTTCAGTTTCCAGGAGCCACACTGGATGGCTCAGAACCACTTGTAACTCCAACTCCAGGCAACCAACGCCCTCTTGGGCCAGCTTCTCAGCATAATTATTATTTTTAGCCAGAAATTCTTTAGAGATATCCCACTGGGGCTCAGTTTGAGGAACCACCCTCTGACACTAGTGAGCCTGCCTCCTGAACAGCATCCTGGCTGAGTAGGACAAGCTGTTCTTCCACTTTGCCACAAATAATACCCTGTAGTTTGTCTGGTACCAACTAAGTCCCTTGCTTGTCTGCCCAGGCATCCCTCAGCCATCCCAGTGATGAGTAACCAGGATCCACAAGAAGTGAATTACTCCCCGGTTTGCACAAATGACCTATGACATTATTTTAGTAGTAAAGTTTTTAACATTGTAGAAAAAAAAAATCCCTTGAAGTCACTCACTCATGAGCGTCCATAGAAATATCACAGGAGAGCTCTGACATCTTAGCTCACCTTCTGCCAACACCAGAACGGAAGGAACAGAATGACCACATGCGTCAGAAAAAAAGTCCCAGTCAGCTGAAGTCGCTAGGACTTTCAGTAAGAGAGCCCGCTGCTCAGCGAGAGAGTTCAACACACACTAAACCCTGAAACAGATCATACAGTTCTGCGGGGCTGGCCTGTGTTTTTCTTTCTGTTTAATATTAGGAAAAGCCAGGGAGCAAGACTACATATTCTTGACACAACTGTTTGGAAACTGCTCTTGTTTATTTTCAATGCCTCCAGACATTTAGTGACAGTCTGGAGTTTGCTGGAGTTTGCAAGGCCCCTCTCTAAAATAACTGGTCATCGAGACTTTACCACAGTTTCTGCTCTACTTACTATACTCGTTTATATAAATATTTTAAATTGAAAACTACTCTAAAATGTCTCATTAATTTGCCTAATTCTGTGATTTGGATTATTAGGTTCTCAGTACTGTTGATATTCTTTGTGCCTTCTTCCCCAAGGAAAAATAAACTCGTGGATTTATTATCATTGTCCTTTTACCGGAGTCTTTGCTTTCACTTTAAGCTAATTCACCTTATTATCTTCTTAGGACAATTTTAAAAACAACTTTGCTGTTGTTGTATGCCCATTTCAGTACAACTTATTTAAGAGGAATAATTTTTCAGTTTTCTTTGGATTCATGTCTTATGTCTATGAATTTATGACTGTCATGGCCTTTGTTTCCTAACTATTTTACAATTTTGTTTGATTTCTCTCAAGTCTTTCTTCTCTTTCTCCTTCCTGTTAGTTTGAGGACTTGTCTTTTAAAGCTACAGCTTTCTTAACCAGATATGGCACCCTGGGTGAAATCATGCTACCCACTGCCCCCCTAATGCACACACCCTAGTTTATCTTTTAGAACAAAGAAATGGCAGACCCCTGCTATCCTCCTATGACTGGTTAGAGCACTAGGGGCTGGGGGTTAGTGCAAGACCAGACCACCCATCCCACAAGTGTAAGATAAGTTCATTGTCATGCCTAATATCTACTTCCACATCTCTTGCAATGTAGGTTAGTGCATCTGATGTGGGGCTTCCTGCCATCCCACTGAGGACCTACAAGAGTCAGAAACCACCTTTGTTTTGAGTCAGCCCCCCCTACCCAATGCCTTACATGGCAGCTATCTTTCCTAATGAAACCCCCCTTTGACCCTGATGGCCTGTGCTCCTAATAAAGCTGTCCAGAAGGGTATTCTCGCATCAGTGCTTTTCCGCGAGCCTAGAACTCTTTCTTACATGGTGGCTCAAAGCCAAGGGTTCAAGCCTACTAGGGAAGCAAGCACTCTCCCACGGAGCACAACTCAGTGGCCTCCTTTGTCTTACCAAAAATTTGGAAAACAGTATTTAAAGCTTCCATCAAGGAGGCTTAATTTTTAAATTGCTATTATTTAGTTTTTTATTCCAATCACTTTAGTAAAACATGGCTTTTTGAGCTTTTGAAATTTTCTGCCATTTTATTTTGACTTAGTATGTGATATATGATTATTATCTTTTATGAATGCTGATAAATATATATTCTAATGGTTTTTAAAAGCACATATATTTTTAATATAATTCAAACTTTTAAAGTATATTTTCTAATCTTGCTTCTCTTTATAGCTAAACATGTGTTTAAACTTTGACAGATTGAGAGCCCCCACTTTAGAACAGTATATTTCTCAATTTCTATTTCTGTTTAAACTTTATAATATATGACGAACTGAATGCAGTCTCAGGATCGAAGGCAAGTAATATACGGTAATTGCTACATTATTTATCACTTGTTGTATATATAAGTGATATGTAGTCATAAAAAAATCTTTGTAAATTTTATCATTTTCTTGATACTACTTAGTAATAAAGTCTTGATTACCATTTAGCAAATGAAAGAAAACTATCTTTGAAGCAAAGAACCAAGCGTAAACTAGGTCCTTCACTAGGCTACTTTTCTGAAGAGACAGAATCAGTTTGAAGGAAAGCATGTCTATTAGCTGTATCCCAGTGGGATACTGAATTGTGGTGGCTTGAACCAGGAAGTGGTTGCCATTCTGCCTCCATCCAGTATGGGAATGCAGCACCGGAGCAAAGCTTCCTGTAGAGTGGGGATCCCTGTGGGCTTCCCATCTCAGCAGAGGCAATGAGGATGTGAGGGCATGGTGGGGGTAAGTGGCGAATCTCGGGGCCTTTTACTTTCACTTCAGACCTTATAAACAAAAACTTCAGATCTTAAAAACAAGAAAGAAAAGAACAAAGATGAGGAAGACATAGATATATAAGGAGCATGAAACAGGAGGAAATTTGAGCCTGGGCTTAAATCCTCTAGTTCACTCTTCAGAAGGTGGTCGACTTCTTCGGAGAACAGATAGATTCTCAGCACAGCCCTGTTTCATGCAACAGAACCTGTTTCCTATCCTATACAGCTGTCACATGGGAGGGAATTTTGACTGAGTTGTATGCAGTGCTACTGTCCTGAAATATTACACTTTCAATTTTATTTTATTCACTTAATTAATTAATTAATTTTTTGAGACAGGGTTTCTCTGTAGATTAGGAGCCTGTCCTGGAACTACCTTTTGTAGACCAGGCTGGCCTTGAACACAGAGAGATCCGTCTGCCTCTGCCTTCAGAGTGCTGGGATTAAAGGCATGTGCCACCACCACCAGGCTTATACTTTCAACTTTTAAACATTTAATTTAGCTAGTTTGTTGGAGACAAGGTTTCAGTCTGTAGCTGAGACTGGTCTTGAACTCATGGTAATGTCTCAATCTCTAGAGAACTGGGATTATAGGTATGAGCCCCACGCCCAGCAGAGATGAGGGTGTTTCACAATCTGCCCACAATCCTGTAAAATCTGGCTTGCCAAACTTTTAGGCCCACTCTATGCTAATTTAGAAATAGCTTCACTATAGCAAAATCCATCCCTCTCTTCTTGTCGCTACTTTGCCCTCTGTTTGGTAGGAAAGAAGCCTCCTCCATTCGCTATCTAGAAAATAGTGTGTGTGTGTGTGTGTGTGTGTGTGTGTGTGTGTGATTAAATATAAAACGATTGCATAAATTATCAGAGGAAGTACACTAAAAAGGGATGTTTGACATTCTCAGTCCTCTTGACTTTCATATAGTGAGCAGAATGTTTTTCTTAAGGCTTGAAGATCAAAATAAGAAATCCAACTTAATTCATTGATATATCATTGACCTGATATTGATATATCAGTGGACCTGGTCACTCATTTTCTGGGTGGTGTGATCAAGTCAGAGTCCTTTTACATGGCCTTGTTCTGGCTGGAACTTGCCATGGAAATCAGGTTGGTGTGGACGTTGTAGAGGCCTCCTTGCCAAAGCCTCATGAGTCCACCCATACCCAGCTCTAACACTAATTCTCAGTACAGGAACCTATGAGGGTGAATGTTGGCAGGAGCCAAGCTCATATATCCAAACAGGAGGATTCCTTGGGCAATCCACCTTTTTCTTATCCCACTGCCAAGTCTTGCCTCTGGTGAACATAGAACCTTGCACCAATCTTCTTTCTGCCTGATTCAGTTTTACCATGCACCTACCATCCAGGCAGGTGAAGTCACTCATTTGTCTCCAAGGTAATTCATTTTCAAAAATTAAACAAACGTATTTTTAAATTAAAAGCTGTCTTTTATGATACGTAGAAAGGCAAAGCAATCTCATTTACCATAAAATAGTCATCTTAAATAACAACTACAGTTTAATCAAATGAAACTTGGCAGAAGAAGTTACAAATTTGAAATTATGTATTAATAATAATAATACACCTAGTAAGTACATTAAAATGCATTGTTGAAAATCTTTTTCATTGCAAAGGAAGAAATGTTTACTAAGTGCTTTGTAATAAAATGACATCATTTTGAAAACTACTAACTTGAAGACCAAAACAAACAATCAAAATAATTTAAGAGGAAATTGTTCAGTAGACTTTTGGCTAAAAAGAAGCCAAAGAGACTTTACATCCTGTGTGGTTATATATATATATATATATATATATATATATATATATATATATGTGTGTGTGTGTGTGTGTGTGTGTGTGTGTGTGTGTGTGTGCACAGCTATGTGTATTTGAACACACACATGTATGTATGTTAGAATACACATGCTATGCACAGCTTGCTTACATGTGTGTGAATATGTAGAGGTCTGAGGTTACCATCAAGTGTCTTTCTTTGTTGCTACCCACCATATTTGCTGAGATAGGATTTCTCACGGAACCTGGAGTTCACTGTCTCTGCTCTATTGTATGGATGCTCTAAGCCACTGTGGGCCATGTCTTTCTCTGCCCCCTTCCCAAAGAAGGAATTAAAGACACATGCTACCATGTCCAGGTTTTATATGGGTGCTGGGGATATGTTCTCTGGTCTTCATGAAGGTGCAGCAAGCACTTTAACCACTGAACTATCTTCCCAGTTCCTCACACTCTATTTTTTGCATGTAACTACTCACTTGGTAATGCACAAAGGACAGGGTAAATATGCTCCTTTTTGTCCTTCCATTCTCTACTGCAAGGCCTTCATCAAAATCCAACAAGGTACTTATATTCTTGGATTACCAGAACCATGAGTCAAAATAGAGCCCTTTTCTTTATAAACTATACAGTGTCGTGTATTCTGTTATAGCAACAGAAAATCATTAAGGTAGTCCCTTTCCCTGAACCAAAGAATAGATAAAGTGAAGCCACCACCTCTGCCCCAGTGCCCAATTGCAAGACTCCAAGAATGGCTGTTTCTGAGCACCTCTGTTCTCAGAAGTTCAACCCTAAATCCTAAGAGAACTAGGAAGTTCATCCATGAACTGTGCTCACCGAATTGATTTATAACCCCATGGGAAAGAGCTACTTGATTACTTCATGCACCATATTCCAATTCAGGCTAAGCAGACAATTTCAGTTTGGCTCCTACAGGGATCCTGTCTGCTGGCTATATGACTTAGGACACATCATCACAGTGCTTGTTTTAGAAATTAGCAAATTGATAATCTATACTTAGACATCCATCCAATAACTACTCTTACAAGATTAAGCAAATGCATGCTTTCATGTGTGAAGGGGAAGTCCTTCACTATGGAAATCTACTAAAATAAGCTTCTTAAGTAGACAAATGACACCAACAAGGTGTGTCAATCATCACGATGACTGAGAGTCGTGCAAGTCATGGCCATTACTATTACTTCTTAGACAATCTATATTTCTAAAGCAAGAGGGAAATGCAACTTCTAAACTACATTTACAATATTTGCATATTAATTATTTACACTTATTGCTCTTTGCATGAATATAAGATACAAAGTGATAATGGTAGTCACAAAATCTTTTACAAAATTGATAAAAAGAGTTCATGATGAACTCAGTGTTCCAGTCATAAGTAAGAAAGACTGACTCATCTTGCTACCATCTAACAACTCACAAACTGGACACAATATATTAAACAATCAGCCTAACATGACATCATAAGAAATGAGATTGTGACTCCTGAGACAAAGAAAACAAGGAGTGCTATTATAGTGTCCAGGCCATTTGCCTAAGGGTAATCTCTGGGTTATGCCATAGCAAGGGGAACTCAAAAGGAGGAGATTTCACTAAATTGAAAAGGTAGAGATCAAGGTTTAGAGAAGTCACATAGAATGGAATTTATACTCTGGAAAATGAGAATGAGAACCATGTAGGGAAATATTCTGGGAGAATGATAACATGCTTTAAGTCCTTTGCTAAACACCATCCCAATGGGTAGACAGAAGCCCAAAAGTCCAGGAGCCTCAGGCTTTCAGGATAAGAAAAATTGTCATAGAGCTTTAAGCCAAATATTTTCTGGGCTTGTTCAAGCCTGAAAATAATATAAATTCCCTAAAGACATCTTGGAGTAGCAGTGTGACTGCAAATGCATTCAGGAATGACCTTATAAGGGTACATCTTTAAAATAAGGGCTATAATAGCCCTAGAACAGATATTACATATACACTTTTTTAAAACCTTGGAATAAAAAAATAGTAATTCTGACAACAATTCATTGTCACTTAAAATGAGGTCTTAGAAGACTTCAAAACAAAGAGCATACAAAGAACAAAATCTCTAACATTTAGTTATGTGAAAATTCACAATATCAAGTATATAATAAAATAATCGCTAAATACCAGGTGAACAGAAAAAGATGAAGCATAGTCAGAGTAGACATTTGTGTAAGAAACAGAACCCTATAAGATACATATGATAGATGTTTTTAGTCATAGCAAAATGATTATTATAAATCTCTTCTGTCTACTAAAGATATAATGGAAAAGATCACAATATGGAATACAAAAAAATAATAGAAAATGGCTAAAAAGCACAACACTTCAAATGCAAATTTCTTTGAGTTAACAGCAAGTTAGACACTGATAATAAAAATTCTAGCAAATTAAAGGATATAAAGAAAATCATGAAAAGTAGAAAAGAAGAAAACAATATCACTGAATGTGTGAGAGTAAAATAAGTATAAACAGAGTAGTAGAATAGATGCAAGAGAAGACATAAAAATAATTTTCTCTGATTTTTTGTGATTAAATAATAATTTTCTAAAGTTTTTCCAATTTGATGAAAACTACAAACTCATGAATCTAGGAACTTCAAAGGAAGAAAACTTAAAGCATGCACGAATCCAGTTGTGTGCTACTGTGACTGTTGTTCATACTGATTCTTGTTAATAGCTCCAGAGGATTTCAGACTCTTGCCTTACCCTTCCCAGTGGTGGTATTATAGGCAAGTGATGTCATGTATGGCACTGAGTAGTTATTTCTAACTGAGCTGTGCATGTCTGTAAATGCAGTGTAAGTGATTTCATATGTACCTAACTTTCAGATTCTGCTAAGGTACGTGTAGCTATTTATTTCTTCAGTGCTGGAAATTGAGCCTGAATCTTGTTATTGTAAGGTTGGTACTCTAATTCACCTACAATGCTGGCCTCACAGTCTTTGGGCAGTAAAACCAGCTCACACAAAATAACCTATGGCAGACACTGCTCTGGAACTGATCTTATTTTGTGTCTATGGCAAGAACACCGCCAAGCATCTCACTGTATCTTTTAACTGGTATTCACTGAACTCACTAACAGCTGTATTTTTATTGAAGCTTCTTCCTTTGATTCTGAATTCTTAACAGTGTTCCGTTTCCCATTATCCTTTGGTTCCTAGGAATCTCAGAGGGCTTGTTTCCATGCTAATATTACCAGTACTATTATACATTTCCATATTTTCTTCATATGCCTTTTATTCTTTCATCTGTATTTGATGTTCTGTTGAAAGAAGAAATTACTGAAAGTGAAAAATGGAACAAGGGGAAGAATAGTACGCTGGAACTAGTGACAGTCAAGAAGTATGTTTATATCACATTAATCCGGACAAAAGTACAAGAAAAAGTCACAGTACCATACATGCTGGGTCTAAGGAGAGTATGAAGAAGGTAGTCTGAGATTCAAGACCATTTTTATTTACCTAAGTTAGACATTAAACTCCTCTGTGTACCAGAAAGTATCTTAAGGACTTTTCCTATCATCTCTCTTTTTGTTAGTTAAGTTTTGCAGTTCCAGAAATTGAACCCAAGGTCTTGTATATCTAAGGTAAGTGATTTATGACTGAGCTTTACCCTAGGCTTCATGTGACATCCCATTAGCCTTCACCTGCACTGGTAGTGGCATCATTTATCTGTGGTACAGATGAGGAAATACAGGGCTCTGAGAATTCAGAAGTTTGCTAATAATACCTAAGGGCCAAACACTTGTTTGTGTAACTCCAGCACCTAGACTTTCATCATGCATTCTTCTCATCTTCTCTCCGTGTTTTTGAGAAGAATCTGAATCTAAATGATGGAAAGCATCGAGTGATGATGAGATCATTTCAAAACAGAGAAAGGGGAGATGGAGGGAGATGAAGGAAGGGGAAGAAAGAGGAAAGGAAGGAAGAAGAGAGAAGCAGAGGGAGAGAGTCAAAGAAAGCAAAGAGAAAGAAAGGAAGGGAGGAAGGGGAAGATAATCTGAGCAATGAAATGTACACCACTAATTGTTTTTTTTTAATTTATTTATTTATTAAGGATTTCTGCCTCCTCCCCGCAACCGCTTCCCATTTCCCTCCCCCTCCCCCGATCAAGTCCCCCTCCCTCATCTGCTCAAAGAGCAATCAGGGTTCCCTGACCTGTGGGAAGCCCAAGGACTGCCCACCTCTATCCAGGTCTCGTAAGGTGAGCATCCAAACTGCCTAGGCTCCCCCAAAGCCAGTACGTGCAGTAGGATCAAAAACCAAATGCGATTGTTCTTGAGTTCTCAGTAGTCCTCATTGTCCGCTATTGTTAACCAGAGTTTCAAGAATGACGCATGAGAGGTTCAATCACTAACCCCAGGGAGGTTTCCTCAGACATATTGAATGGCCAGAGAGGAGCTAGCTTGACCCCACTCAGCCTTCGTCTCTAACACAGGCACATTCATATGGATGTCTTAGAGGCACAGTTGTTATGGGTGATGAAAGAGCAGGCCATTAGAACAAAGAGGAGAAAGGTATATCACATTCAATAGCTGATTGGAAAGGCAGCCATAGTTCTAGTTATTGGCATTTAAGACCAATTCATCAACAATGTAAATATTTGTGAGTTGGTTTCCAGCTCTGAGTATTAAATCCCTAACTAATACTTTCTACCAACATCAAACTGATTTGTGAACTTTATCCCAAATTATTAAAAATTATCATTAAATAACTCTCTCTCTCTCCTTTCTTAGAATTCTTACTCTATGATGAAAGCCTAAGAGGAATTGTAAAAGTTGGAACTTCAATTTCCTTTCAAAAAATCAAAAGCAACTTAAGTAGATCTGAGTCTAAAATATTTTTAGGTCTCAACTGATGGTGCTGTTTTGGGAGACTGTGAATGGATAGCCATTTTGGCTCACGGTCTTAGAGGGACTGCAGTTGATCATGGAAGAGAGAGGGTGACAGCAGGAGTCTCTCTCCATGGTTGGACAATATACAGCTGTGGCTTCTCATCATGGCATAGGCCAGGAGCAGAAGGCATATCCCCAGACAACCTGTGTAACCTTCAAAGAGCCATCTCTAATGACCTGCTTCTCAGCATGGTCCAACTTCTTAAAGGTTTCACAACTTCCCAAAACAGAACCAGCAGAATTCTGAAACATAGACATAGAAAAAGGATTTCACAGGATAAAAAGATTCTACCATCCAAAGAAATGCACAATATGAATCAAAAAAAAATGAGGCGGAGCTACTTGAAGGTATTTAAGTGACAAACAACCTGATAACTTGACCTTGACCTAATGAGTGCATGAAGTATCCAGTGCCTTTCTCCACTGGGTCTCATCCAATTTTCTTCTTTAGCAATTTCACAAAATGATGATTGAATTCTAATTATAAAAATCAAAGTTTCACCGTTGGAGAATGTTCTCACAGTTAAAGAAAAGACTAATAATTAACAATTGTGCTGTTCCCTGCTGTTAGCCTTTCTGCATACTTACAGTTTTATGTTTTAGTGGTTAAATAAGTTTCATTATAAGGGCCCATCTCCCCATTGTCAGTTGTTTCTATAAAAATTCTACCTTGCAAAACATGTTTCAATTCATAATTTGTATGTAAAGCTTTGACTTCATAGTGTCTAATGTTTTTAAATAAATTTTCAATAGAATAAGGGATGAGTGACAATATAAAATATTTTAAAATATTATTCTTCATTTGTAACTAATCAACATTCTCCTCACACAATTGGCTTTATTGGTGAGAATTCCTTTTAATGTTAAAGTAGAAGCTTACTTAATTGTTTATTATGAATATCTAGCTATTTTAGTAGCTTCTTCTAAGAGTTCACATGCTCTCTATTTAACTACTGTGACACCTTGATCAAAAATCAATTGACTTCTGGATCATGAACTTTAATGAAGGTCAGGGTCATCAAAAGGAATAAGTGAGAATAGGTGAACAGGTTCATAATAGATAAAGAAAAGGGAAGGACAAAGGGAAGGATAGAAAGTGGATGGCAGGACTGCAGAATAAATAAGAATGATATAACAAAGTTAGAGGAAACATAAAATAAACTACATGTCTATATTTTTATTTCTGAACTCCAAGGTATAGCATTGATGAGTGATGAGTATGTCCTTACACTTACAATGCAAGAAAGTGTGGTGTCACGGTCTAGTAATTCCAGCGCTGTGGTGTTTGATAGAGAAGGGTCATGAAGTCATGGGTTATTGTAAATCTTAAAATCAGGTAATGTTACTAAAATTCCTTCCCTGTGGGAGACGCAATAATGTCTGTTCCTCCACTTAAGGATCCAATAATACATAGAGACACAATTTCACTAATATTCCTTCTAAAACACTAGTGAGTTTATTAGGCTTCCTTGCAAAGCATAGGAAAAAGTTTATAGATAGGAGAGTGGATGAACTTAAAAGCAAGGTGATGAATGTCACATGACTGTATAGATGAAACCCCTACCATCTCTCTTCCCCACCTTTATTCTGTTGTCCCTCCCCTGACCTCTGTACAATTAAGACAAAATTTCATACAACTCACTGGCTGGAAGTAATAGATATAAATGAAGTTTTCTTTGGGTCACCATCTCACAAAAAAATGACATAGAGACTTATTATTAATTATGAAAGCTCAGCCTATAGCTCAGGCTTCTTCTTAACTAGGTTGTATAACTTAAATTAACTCATATCTATTAATCTACATCCTTTATGTGACTCAGTTATCTTTACTCTGTACTTCCCATAAAGCATTCTCTGTGTCTGGCTGGCAACTCTGCCTTTCTTCTTCCCCAAGCTCTCTGTCCTTTCAAGTCTCACTTAACTTTTTCCTGCCATTATTAAACCAATAACTGTGACTCATATTCACACACTATAAAGGAATATCCCACAATAGATGGATACTCGACTGAGGGCTCCATGACCCTCCAATCTTTCCTTCTATGAAGGACAGTCAACAGTCAATTATGATATTTTGCAAGCAGGCACAAGTGAGCTGATAAGAATGGTGGTTATTTGGTTTAGAGAATAGTCCCATACAACAGGTGGTAGCAAATTTCATTGTTATATTATGTTGGCTTACCGGGCTCCAATACAAATGCAAGCTTCCTGGATATATAGAGAGATTTTATTAAACCTATAGACCAATTTGCAGAGGAATGTCACCTTATTCCCATTATATATCTAGGAATATAGTATATGTTTCCATTCATTTATCTTTCAATCCATGAACAAAGTAGATATGTTCATTCACATATATAATCTTTACTTTCCCTTCTCAAATTTTGTGTGTTTTATACACGGGTTTTACACATATTTTATTAAAACCATTCAGAAGTATTTTGTGTTTTCTATGACTTGGTGTTATGCCTTTTTTTACTTGCCAGTCTCCTCCCTGGCACCCAGAAGCATTCTGGAAAGGTTAAAAGATAATACACAACTCTCCCTCACGTCACAGTATATGTTATGAAGTACCATTCAGAGGGTGGGGATTATTCGAGCTTACCCTTCCATGTCACTCACTACACCCTGTTGGTTTTGTAACCATCCTGACTATGCATTCTTTACACACTGCTCTGGCATTCTTTCTCTCTATTCCTTAGACCATAATTTGACTTCTCCTTGGGTTTCTCATGGAACTGAAAATACATGTATAAATTCCAAATTTTCATTTTCTACAGTTTAAGTTTCCAGTTAGAGCCTAAGGCAAATAGCCCACCTTCTTTAACTTACAACATTAATGTGCTAAGCATGTTTTAAAAGCTCTCATCTTATAAGTAAATAAGTTTTGAAAGAATTTTCCACAGAACAAACTGAAAGACAAATACCATTGATTATTATCATTTCTTCTCTAGAGAAGATAGACATAGTTTTCTACTTTTCTATATTCATTGAATTCATTGATAGAACAGCAAATGTTATGGATTTTTTGGATGTTCCATGTTATATTCACAATCTTTGGGCTTTGTTGGTGAACAGTTAACAGACTTCAAAGGACTTAATGAATAATTGACTCCCGAGATCCTCAGAGAGCTACCATCCATCCCTAAATTAGAGTTTCAAGAACAAACTTTATTAATCTCAGTTTACAGTCCACATTGCATCTTTTTTTTTAATAATTTTTTTTATTAAGAAAAGAAGAAAAAAAAACATAAACAAAAAACAAGTTTCCACCTCCTCCCAGCCTCCCATTTCCCTCCCCCTCCTCCCACCCTTCTCCCCCTCCTCCCACCCTTCTACCCCTCCCCCCACTCCTCTCCCCCTCCCTCTCCAGTCCACAGAGCAGTCCAGGTTCCCTGCCCTGTGGTAAGTCCTAGGTCCTCCCCCCTCCGTCCATATCTAGGAAGGTGAACATCCAAACTGGCTAGGCTTCCACAAAGCCAGCACATTAAGTAGGATCAAAACCCCGTGCCATTGTCCTTGGCGTCTCATCAGCCCTCATTGTTGGCCATGTTCAGAGAGTCCGGTTTTATCCCATGCTTTTTCGGTCACAGTCCAGTTGGCCTTGGTGAGCTCCCAGTAGATCAGCTCCACTGTCTCAGTGGGTGGGTGCACGCCTCGTGGTCCCGACTTCTTTGCTCATGTTCTCCCTCCTTCTGCTCCTCATTGGGACCTTGGGAGCTCAGTCCAGTGCTCCAGTGTGGGTCTCTGTCTCTATCTCCATCCATCACCAGATGAAGGTTCTATGATGATATGCAAGATATTCGTCAGTATTGCTCTCAGATAGGGTCATTTCAGGTTCCCAATCCTCAGCTACCCAAGGAACTAACTGGGAACCTCATGTTGGGCACTTGGGAGCCCCTCTAGGGTCAAATCTCTTGCTCACCCTAAAGTGGTTCCCTTAACTAAGAATTGTGGTTCCGTGCTCCCCTATCCACCTTTCCTTTATCCCAATTCTCCTGATTCCCCAAATCCCCCCTCCTTCCCTTCTACCTTTTCTCTCCCCATCTCCCCTTACCCCCATCCCACCCCACCCCCAAGATCCTAATTTTCTCCCCGGCAATTGGGTCTACTTCCCTTAGCCAAGAGGATAACTATATGTTTTTCCTTGGGTTCACCTTCTTACTTAGCTTCACATTGCATCTTAAAGAATTCCAAAGAATAGTTTAGGAAATGGTTTCTTGTAGGAAGGGTAAATTTCAAAAAGGCAAAGCCATGTCTTTTAAATAAGAACTTGATTTCTCTCCATATGATTCAGAAAACCTGGAGCACAGATGTATGTTATCTTGATTCAAAGGAAATAGCTTTAATTTTACTAACCCAAATACTCTCCAATGTCACTAAGATTTCAACATTTCTGTCTGAACTGAAGAGATGTATTTAAAGGAAGCATTCCCAGTCATGAGACAAAAACAACCAAAACTGGTACACCTTCTGGATTTTTGCTCCTAAAACCTTGAATTTTCATGAAATTATTGTAACAATATTAAAATAATTTCATATATATTTGATTATAGAAAAAGAAGAGAAGGTGTATACTCTGACTTTAGCTATATGCTGCAAAACATTTATAAATTCTCCATGGGATTAAATATTGTTTTCGTAATCTGTCCAGAATACTCAAGTTACATATAACTGTTATGTTTAAATTAAATAATTTCACATAATGGAAGCTACCTTAGATTAGGGTACTTTAATTGTTTCCAATTTCTGAGATTTAGATCAATAAGAAGGACAGATCTCCTTATAGACTGCTGAATCCAAGGACCAATGTGTTTATTCCACATCTGCTCACTGAGAACCAAATGCTAAACAAAATCTAGGATTGTCCTTGGCCCTTTTCTATGTGTGCTTGTAGTGCATTTGAATTCCCAAGTACTTATTCATAAAAGTTGTTTGATTTAAAAAAAATCCTTCTGAAAGTCCAGTCTACTTTTTATCTGTAGTTTACCAATAGTTTAATATTTTATGCTTTTTCTATTTTTTGATAGAATCATGGTAATGAGAGGAAAAATGTAGCTCAAGTTCTTTGCCAAAAGGCTGGCAGAGTTTTAGGAATCATTTACTAGTTTTGTTAATGAAATTTCATACCTTTTGTTCAAGCATAATTTTCACCCATATGCCTACTTTAAATCCTGTATACCACCTACAATGGTATATCAAATCAAATAAAAATAAATCAAAATGGTCATCCATCTACTGTTGGTTTAACACATAAAACCTATCCATAGTAAGAACATAAAGAAGTCATCAAAGCAATACTTGAGGTGGGAAAAGGAGTATTACATAGAATAAGCCTCCATTTTGTTAAGTAAAAATAAGAGATGCCATGTGTGTAAAAGCCATGCCTGGAGGAGTGTACACAAAACCAGGGAGCACTGAACTGCCCTGAGAAGGGGACTGAATATCCCTGAAGAGTGAGTCCAGCTCTTTGTATGTTGTGCTCCTCTCCACTGGAGAGTACTCAAAAAACCTGCGTCTCGTACATCCTTGATGTCAAAGATGGAAACTGCCTTTTTTTTATTTTGCATTTTAAAATAAATCCTGATTGCCTCTGCCATCTCACTATTGTAGAAACTAGATGTGAATTTATTATTCCAAAGGTTAAGTGAAAACTAATTTTCCAAAGATTGAGGGTAAGGAAAGCTCATTTATGTCTAAAATGGATTATGTTATTTAGATCCTGCTCACATTTGTTTATAATAATAGATAACTTGCACAAAACAAAATAATAATTGAGAATAATTACACAGATCAAATAAAAATAAGCAAATTTAGAATGCTTGGGGTTGAACATTTTAAAAATATTCTTCTAAGTAGTCTTTAAGAATGCCTTTAATTTATCCATTAAATGTAAGAAAATTTAAACATAGACTTTCTAACTGCTAAAAAACCACACAATTGACACTAATGTTTTATCACTTCTACTTAGCATACATTTTTAAGCAATTGAAATTGGGTTTTGTTGTGTACAATTACTCAGAGCTGTTAATGTTCTGAAAACAGCAATGCAAATATGAAAATGACTACTAAGTAACTGTTATTTGAGTCAAACTACACACATTTATTATTAATTTATCCCTGAATTTATTCCCACCTTTTATTCTGATGACCTCTCTATTTTAAGCCAATGACCAAAGTAGAACAGATTCAGGATTTTATTATGTTTGTAGAAGTGGCTAACAATTTTTAGTATATTTAAATATTTCTGATCCCTGGAATGAATTTTTTTAAACTGTGATTTGTTTGATATAAGTAGTTCAAAGACCACAGGTGGATTCGGCATAATTTTTGTAGTACATAGTCAGTAGATGAACCTTACATTTAAAGGTTAAGATCTGAGTGAAAACCCCTGACTGTGTCCCACAAAAACATCCAAGGCTGTGGGTACTCTAACACCCTGCCACCCCACTGTTCACCCCATTGAGTCCCTTCCCGGGGTTCCCCCACCCCTCTCTTGCTCAGGAATTCTTGATCCTGACACTCCACATGAATACAATGGCCTTTCCTGCCTGCAGGGCTCACCCTGTAAATTTATCATCTTGGTATAGACTGGCCCTGTCACCCTCTAACACATCACTTCTCACTTCTGAACTATGTAATTTTTCCTTCTTAGCACTTATCTCATTCTAAAGACCTTTCTTCTTTTATATGGTTTCTTCATGCTTTCTTTTTTTTATTATACTGCTGCATCCAGTGAACATATAAAAGCTCCTGGTACCTACTAGGGGCTCACAAATTATTCTTCCTTTTATATTTAATAAACAAGAAGCAATATGGCCCTGTATAGCAAAATCAGTTGGAGCCAAAGAGCTTCCCCTTAGAGCTGGAACACATGGTCTCTGCTTACCACAGCAATTCCATTCCTATCACTTGCCCAACTGTATTGACTTATGTTGTTTACTTGAACATCTTTAGTTTTGACACTGTAAACCTTGAATCGATTTCTAACCTACCCGCCTCCCAAACTTAACTGGACCACTTACATAATAGTCTATTGACAGTTATTTGGACAATAGCTTATATCTCCCAGGGAGATCCCTCCCCTTAACCTCCAACTATCAACATAGAATTTATAGTCATCGCTATATGACATCAATGAGAGGCTATGGGATTTGATTTTGTCTTTCAATACCCAGATAGAAAATGAAAATACACAGTAAATATACTATAAAGCATGCATGTCTCACACACTGGACAATGTATATTCTCTACTGAGATCAAAAGTGGACAAAACCCAGCATTAGGTTCAATTCACCAACTAATATGATTTTCACAATTATTTATTATTTTATTACCTTAACTAAGCTTCTCAGTTATAGATGAGCCAAAGTGAAAGTGTAGCCTCATGGCTGGTGTAGTATCTGTTTTAATACTTTTCAATAGCTGTGACAAAACAGCTTGACCAAGGCAACTTATAAAAGAAAGCATCTAATTGGGGGCTCACAGTTCCAAGAGGTTAGAGTCCATGACCATCATCAAGAGAGCATGGTGGCAGGCAGACAAGCGTGGCAATGAAACCATACTTGAGAAACTTAGATCTTCATTTACAGGCATGAGGTAAAGAGAGTTCACTGGGAATATTGTGGGATTTTAGAAAACTCACATCCCCCAAAGCCATGTCATCTAATCCTTCCCAAATAATTCCACCAATTGGGTACCAAACATCAATCAAATATACTAGCCTAAGGGAGTCATTCTTAGTCAGACTACCACAGCCCTGAATGACATTTAATAATAGAGAATGTCTTTCACCTCCTTACCTTTGGAAACTTATTCCATCATACCCTTCAGATAATTGAAATCCAGCAGAGACTTTACAAAATGTGGTTTCCACCCATATCTTTAGAGACAATGTTACAAATGCTGTAAGTTAAGGAAATAAAATTAAGTGATCTATGTCAGTTAGATATCACCTACACACCAAAGGGAAATGATAATATTTACTTGTTTCTTGCTTGCTTATCTGTTGGGTGGGTAACTACAGTTTGGCTTACACAGGCCACGTGCACTAGGACTTAGTAGAGTTCTGTATGATTGTTGCCTTTAGATTTCCATCTATCTTGGCCCAATATCTACTTAGATATGCTTCTTTTGGTGCAAGAGTCAGAAACGGCTGTTCTTATCTCTGCCTTTGCCAAGCCAAGACGTTAATCCTTTCTAAAACAAACATGGATATACAGATTCTACCACTATGAGACCAGAACAAGAACATGCATGTAAAATACTATGTAAAGAGCAGAAAAGTTTAGGTTGGGAATTCAAATTGTACCGACTGGGCAAAAAGAAAAAGACCTGGCCTATGTCTAATCTTAGACCTTGCAGTGCCTAGTCAGATACAATCCTGACTGCCGTGGCATAGATGAACAACTTTCATAGACTTTGAAAGCTGAAGACCAGAGCCAATGACTTCACCTTGTAGACCTTAAGTTCCCAGAACTCAGATGTTAGAAATGAAACTACAAAGCCTTGGTGTCTGGAAATGCAGAGACAGTCATAACCACAGAACACGAGGAGTCACTTTGTCTCCAATGATGTGGGGAGAAACCACCTTTCTGCAATTTGTCTAATGGAATAACAATTAACTACTGGCTTGTTGTGGAGAAAGACTCCACTGGGCATTGCAAGTTTGGCTTAATGAATACAATTTCACAGTGCACAGCATATACTTGAAGTCCCTCTGGATAGGCATTTCAATGATGATTTCACAGGATATTACTTTTAATCAAATCATACTGCATGTCATTGTTTCATAGCCCATCTTTGGGTACATAGATTAAGTTTTATTGGGGACTGCTTTTTTTTTCCCCTCAGCAGAATACTCTGCCTCCTTTTGATGGAACCTTATTATTTGAAAATCTGCCCATCAAACCTGGCTTTCCCTGAAAAGACCTGTGTTCTGAGGAAGAAATATATATGTTTGTGCCTATAAATTCAAAAAGAACACAATATTTTCTTGGTCCCAAATTGTAAGATGCTTCCAGAACAAACAAAGAAATCACCAGTGGAAAGTCTGGATATTAGTGTTTGAAGTGTTGTGGGGAAGTTGGAATTTTTTGTGGAATGAAAACACACAGTAATTTGAAATTACACACGTTCACCCGGCAGACCCTTGCCAAGCTGGCTACTCAGGAGCTATTTTCCTACCCAAATAGTTTAATGGATTTTCTTTTAAGTATTAGTTAAAAATATTTACTTACAAGCTCAAAGAAATGTCCCGGAGTTTATTAAAATTTGGTTTGCAAAGAATTCTGAGTTTTTAAAACATGATTCATTAGCAAAAATGATAATTCCAATAAAGTGAAAACAGAGGTATGGCTTCTTTTTAATTATTCTAAAAATGCCATCAATGCCAGTGATGTTAGAATTAATTTACCGATTATGTAGAGAGAATAGAATAAACATAACTCTACTGCTTCAGTGCTTTAGCTGTATATGGTGAGGAGAACCAAGGACTCCAAGTCAAGTAGTTAGAAGAAAACTTTAAATCTCAGAATCATTCAACAAGATGTTTATTCAAGGAGAAAAAGTAGCAAAGACCAAACCTAAAAGAAAAGAAATAACCTAGATGAAACCACTAAATCAAGAGACATGGAAATTACACAACTTGACCACTCCTTTTGTTTAAAAACAGTAAGTTCACAAACTGTCCAGAATCAAAACATCCCTCTAGATTTTAAAGCACAATTCCAGCATCAGCTAGGCGTGTGGATCTAATTATGTGCTCTATAGCATAGGTCATTTGGCAGACCGTTCACTTTTTTGCCAGAGAACTCCCTCGCCCCCTCAAGAATTTTTTTATTAGCGTTAGCAAATAAAGGAATTTTAGTAGTTTGTTTTATGACCACTGGCATTGGTGGCTACAATTTGGAATAACTACCGTATCTTAGCAACTCTAATCTTAACAAAATAAATACAGCAAAGAGCAAACAGGCTTCATGCCATACTAATATCTCATCAGCATCCAAAACCAGAAAGGGGGGAGGGAGTTAATGGAGGATGACTTCCATCGATTGGCAGCACTCCCTGCCCAAGCACAGCACATTTCTTTCCATTCCCATAGCAGGGGCACCTCTGATATTTTGAGAAAAGGAAGTTCACTTAGAACCACAGGGCAAGTATGAAGGAAGAAGAAAAATGATTGAAATAAGGGAGATGTAGGGAGGGTATAGAAATTAAATTCTATTCTCTGGTAGCAGGGGCAGCAATGGCAACATGTGTCTGTTGTCTCTTCAGTTGCATCCAAACCAATGCCTCTATACGCACGGGTTCCATTTCCCACATTGCCCATTTCGTAGCTCTGTATTAAAACCAAAACAAAGAAGGCACTAAGGTTAGAAGCAATGAGTTGATCTAATATTTGGTTCTTGAAACTCATTAGAAAATATTAAAGAGACAAAGGCTCTTTAACCACACCATGCTACTAGATATATTCCTTGATGCATCTCAGGTGTGGAAATGATTTCCTTCTTCACCTTGATCCAAACACACACACCACACACACACATACCCATTCACATGGTGTGAAGTCAGCTACAGGTTGTACATTGTGAACAACTTTGCAGTTAGAAGAGCTTGATAAAGAAAGACCCTACATCCATCGTTTCCTAGCTCCATGAAATCTACTATCTCTAAGCATCTTGCCTCCTTTGGTGATGGAGGAAGGTCATTGGCTAATAAAGGAACTGCCTTGGCCCATTTTATCTAGCCTCTTCTAGGCTAATCCTTACATATTAATTTAGCCCATTTCTAATCATCTGTGTAGCGCCCCTAGGTGCGCTTACCGGGAAGAGTCTAGCCTATGTCCATCCTGGGTCAGAGCTTCATCGCGTGTGTCTGCCTGGGAGCTGGGTGCATGGCGTCTCTCTCTGAGGCGTCTGCTCCCGAGAGGAGAGCTGTGGAGTCTGAGCTCACTTCCTCTTCCTTCCAGTGTTCTGTTCTGTTTACTCCACCTACCTATGTTCTAACCAATAAAATGGGCCAAGGCAGTTCCTTTATTAGCCAATGACCTTCCTCCATCACTTTGGAACAAAAGTGATTAATTGGAAAAGGTGAAGTAAACATGTCACTTGGAATGATATCTCTGTAGCTACCTGGACCACTTCCTGGCTACTCAATTCATTTCCATTCTCCAGGTCCTTTCCCTGGAGTCACATGGGTTGCCCACAGCAAATATCTTGCAGAGATCACCCCACTCAATACTGCCTTGTTTGCCTTGCCATTTTATCATGTTTTAGGAGTGTGGAGCCTTGCACACATAAGCACTCTACCATTGAACAACACCCCCAGCCTCTGTAGTGAGCTGAGGGCAGGCAGGCCTGCTTTTCGTCCCGCCCGGTTCCCGCATGGTTAGCTTTACACCCGAGATAACAACATACAAACTGTATTCTTATAAACACTGCCTGACCCATTATATCTAGCCACTTCTTGGCTAACTCTCATATCTTGCTTAACCCATATTTAGTAATCTGTGTAGCACCACGAGGTGGTGTCTTACCAGGAAGATTCTAGTGTATGTCCATCTTGGGCCAGAGCTTCATCGCATCTGGCTCCATGGTATCTGCCCCAGAGAGGAGGGGCATGGCAATTGCCTAACTTCCCTTCTTCCCAGCATTCTTTTCTGTTTACTCCAGCCACCTATGTTCTGACCTATCAGGCCAAGCAGTTTCTTTATTAATTAGCCAATGAAAGCAACAGATAGACAAATGACCTACCCACATCAAGTCTCTGTCCTATTTCAACTACCAGACTTACTCATATTCTCCAATATGTTGAGTCACTTAGTTCTTTAGCTCTCTGCTCTTGAATCTTATATTCTCCCAATTACTAATTACTAAATAACACCTACCTAGTTTATGCCCCATTGTTATCTTTGGTTGAATGATTGGCTATAAGATTCCTCACAGTGATTTTTTATTCTAATCCAATTCTTTCATGCTACCAACATGTTCATAGTTCATTTGACCAAGCATATTCTCTATTCTATTTATTATTATTATTATTATTATTATTATTGAGCTCTACATTTGTTGTAAGAGAGCGGGCCACTTCCCACCGCCCAGCTCCCAGCTAGCTTTACCTGAAACAATTACACAGAAACTATATTCTTTTAAACACTGCCTGGCCCATTAGTTCCAGCCTCTTATTAGCTAGCTCTTACATATTGTCTAACCCATTTCTAATAATCTGTGTAGCCCACGAGGTGGCTGATAAGGGAAGATCTTAACCTGCATGTGTGTCGGGTGGGAGAATCATAGCGACTGACTGACTTGGCTTTCTTTCCCCCAGAATTCTGTTCAGTCTACTCCGCCTACCTAATTTTCTGTCCTATCAAAGGCCAAGCAGTTTCTTTATTAATTAACCAATGAAAGCAACAGATAGAAAGATGACCCTCCTCCATCATACATTTTTCTCTGCTCCCCTCCCTGCCTCTCCCCTCCTCTGCAACCCTCTCACAAGATCCCCATGCTCCCAATTTACTTGGGAGAGCTTGTCTTTTCCTACTACCCATGTAGGTTAGATCTCTATATGTCTCTCTTAGTGTCTTCATTGTTGTCTAGATTCTCTAGGACTGTGGTTTGTGGACTGGTTTATTTTGCTTTTACGTATTTACGAGTGAGAACATGTCCTTCTGGGTCTGGGTTACCTCACTCAAAATGATTTCTAGCTCCATCCATTTTCCTGCAAAATTCAAGATGGTGATTTTTTTTCCTGCTGTATAGTACTTCATTGTGTAAATGTACCAAAATTTCCTAATCCATTCTTTGTTCGAGGGGCATTTAGTTTTTTTCCAGGTTCTGGCTATGACAAACAATGCTGCTATGAACATAGTTAAGCATATGTCCTTGTGGCACGATTGAGCATCCTTTGGATATATACCCAAAAGTGATATTGCTGGATCTTGAGGAAGGTTGTTTTTTTAATTTTCTGAGAAATTGCCACACTTACATCCAAAGAGGCTGTACCAGTTTGCATTCCCACCAGCAATTCAGGAGTGTTTTCTTTACCCCAAAATCTCTCCAGCATAAAATGTCATCAGTGTTTTTGATCTTGGCCATTCTTACAGGTGTAAGATGGAATCCCAGAGTTGTTTTGATTTCCATTTCTCTGATGACTAAGGATGTTGAACATTTCCTTAAATGCCATTCAGCCATTTTAGATTCCTCTGTTGAGAGTTCTCTGTTTAGGTCTGTACTTCATTATTTTATTGGATTATTTGTTCCAATATGGTGACCAATTTCTTGAGTTCGTCATATATTTTGGAGATCAGACCTCTGTCTGATGTGGGGTTAGTGAAGATCTTTTCCCTTTCTGTAAGCTGTTGCTTTGTCTTGTTGACTGTGTCCTTTGCTTTACAGAAGCTTTTCAGTTTCAGTAGGTCTCATTTATTAATTGTTTCTCTAAGTGTCTGTGCTATTGGGGTTATATATAGGAAGTGGTCTCTTGTGTCAATGTGTTCAAGGGTACTTCCCACTTTCTTTCTATAAGGTTCAGTGAGACTGGCTTTATGTTGAGGTCTTCGATACATTTGGACTTGAGCTTTGTGCATGGTGATAAATATGGGTCTATTTTCTTTCTTCTACATGTTGATATCCAGTTATGCCAACACCACTTGTTAAATATGCTTTCTTTTTTCCATTTGATATTTTCCTTCTTTGAATTCTCCTCGCAGTGACTTATAAGCTTCCCAAGGCTAAAATGTGCCTATTTTTCAAGCTGTATTTTCTGAAATTTCTTTCACTTGGAATCTTACATTCTGACCAAATTAACCTATTTTTAATGATTTTCCCAATATATCATGTCGATATATGTTTTTATATGAAAACGTCATGTGATATATTTATTATAATGTTGTGTGATCATTTGTTAGTGTGTCTCTTTCATTAGATTCTAAGCTGAAGACTGTAAGTCAAAACCTATGGCTTAGTATACTCTACCTTGTGCTTAAATTTTATAGGTCCTTATATATTTGTCAATTTCCTTTACCATTTACCTCCTTAACTTTTAAATAGTAAAAGCAGAGACTGTATTGGCTTGTTTAGACTCTCATTTTGACCATTTAGATACAAGTTCTACACAGCACAACCAGAGTCAAAACAAAGTTAATAATAATGATAATAATGACGATTGGGGGAGGGAAACAACAGATACTAGTAAGTGGTCATAAATTCTGAGTTTTAAAGGAAATATACTGTCATTATTTCCTAATACAATGAAATTATAGCTTGGGTTTCTGATGCAAAAGTTGCTATGAAGTCCAGGGTAAAAGATTCTATACTTTCTAGACAATATGTACCTCATATAATGGAGCATATATACCACAAAATGAAGAACACATATGAAGCAACCAAGAGAATATTTAATTTTCTTGAGTATAGCTTTTATAGAGGGCTTAGAAAGAACACATCACTAACTCTATACAGGGGATGCAATTGCACTGGCCACACTCTGTTCCTATCATTGTAAGAGGCGCTTGCCTGAGAAACGTTGCCTTTACCTTACTTATAAGTGTCAAATTCTCACTCTGTGCAAGCTGAAATATGAATCAAAATGGAAATGAAGCCACAGAGGAAGCATTGTTATGTCTGGAGGAGGTAAGGATAGCGGATGTCACAAGGAGGGAGAAAAAACAAATCCAACAGCAACAAGGGTTAACCTCCCTCTATAGTCAAGTGTTAAACAGGTCTACTGCCATGTTTTTATAGTTTGCCTCACCAGTTTAAACATAAAACATTCACCTGTATGAAAATTTTTAAAAATGCGTACATTTTTAGCTTCAAGTTTGTCCCATATGTTGTTATAGAAACTTAAATTGTTATTAATTGTAGTATTAAGCTTAATTTGCTCTAACAAATAACAGTAGATTGAATAATAAACGGGATACCAAGACACCAAGCAGCCTAGCCTACCATCTTGAACTGCATCTACTTTGCTGCACAAACAACACTTAAAGGTAGAAAAGTAGCAGAAGAGTGGCAATGATGACCTTATCTAAGACTCTTGGGGCTTCCAATTCTTGTAAACAGTTGCTGTGCTCCCCCAGAGCATCTCTGTATACTCCTGCTGTTTTTTTTTTTTAAATAGTGTATTATAGTGAACTTTGATATCTTTGGGGAATAAAAGAGCTCACTGTCTATCTACACATAATGTATTTAACAATGCATGGTATTGTTACTTAAATGGGGGCTGTTGTCAATTTCAGTTCACTGCCATATTGAAAGAACAAAGCAGGCAGGAAGAGCAAAAGGATAATCTAGTATGCCTATGCTAATAACAAAGTCGGTGTCCCAATCTGTGGTTGGCAGCCTTCTCCTGCAGAGGTTGTTTTAAACACCAGCAATAGACAAGGTGGTGCACACACACTGGCTGGTGACAAGAAGAGCACATTTTAAACTGTCAACCTTTATGCTGTTCTTTGGAAGAATAACAATTACATAACTCAAGGAACCTTATTTTGCATTTGAAAATGTATACACACACATGCATACAGCAGTTCGCAAAGTGTTATGCAAGACTCTGTCTTCTAAATTCTTTGCAGAAATTTGGTACTTATTTTTTACTGTCATCTTTTTTTCTTATTACCCATTCACTTGGTAAGGTTCGCATCAATATTAAATAGTTCAGAATTTAAACTGTTTTTCATTTGAATTATTAACAAATTTATTTATAGAGAACATTGGAATTCCTTAATTACATGCAAAGTCCACTTGTGAATTTTCTCAGGACCCTGTGTTTTTCCATTTATCAGCATTAAAACATTAAAAGACTTAACTAATTTTCAAATATTTTATTAAAGTTTAAAGTTCTTTTGTCTTAAAAGATGAGGGAAGAACATGCTGGCCAAAATAATTTTGTACAACCAAAATTTTATTGGGTCTCCTCCCTCCCCCAGTCTCCATCTTCTTTGGAAATAAGTTTGGAAGAAAAAAGAAAGAAAGAAAAACTCTTTAAAAATGCAGACTTGACGCCAAGAGAAATACATGGCTAGTACCCTAAATAGTTAATGTATTTTCTAAATGAATGATTTAAAATAGCTATTAAAGGAGAGGAAATGAGCTTAGGTTTCTAGTAATGACTTCTCCTCTTCAGAACGAAATCTCTAAATCCCTGATTGCAATGCCAAATCCCCGAAGGACCAGCAGTGCTGGGACCGAGGCTTGCTGGCTTTGTGTTTAATAGCTCCAGATAAGTAGCATGATTTTTATATATGCAATTTGGGAGAATATTCAGAATTTATAGTCCTGGAGACAATTTATGAATGAATTTCCTTTTGAAACTACATTATTTTAAAAATCAACTATTCCACCCAAACTGTAAGCAGAGCACCTAAGAATGTGAGGGACCTGGGCATATACGCAGGGACGTGTGTGTGTGTGTGTGTGTGTGTGTGTGTGTGTGTGTGTGTGTGTTCATATATGCGTACACACACATGCACAAAATATAAGGACCGTTTTATCCACAAGAGCCTACTGATTCACCTTTGATTGTTAATAAAAATGCATTTCTAACCATCACATTTGAGTCTATTATTCTAAGTTAATTGCATTTGCCCTAAAGAGACTCACAGCTGGTTGTCAGCTGTTTGCGTCAGTTTTGTTCCCCTCATCAGTCAATCTTGTCTCCTCTTCCTTTTTTCCTTCTCATATATTGATCAGCTAGATTGGTTAGCATAGCTCCCTGGCTTTTTATTTCGGAAAAAGGTAATCATCTTGATGTTATCAAATGTGTTGTGCTACCTCATTTGTTTGCAAGTTATGCTAATTACTATTTCCATAGCAAACAGAATGCCCTTTTGACAGGCCCATGAGACTGTCATTAAATATAATGAATGGAACTCACTCAAAGAAGCACCGTGAAAGAACTAACCATGAACAACATGTCTACACTACAGTGGTTGGGAGCATCTGGGCTTACCAGACTAGAAGCCCAAATATTCATCATGATAAATGTTCATTTTTTATTGTGGTGCATTCCAGAGGTGGAACACATCCTGTTCAAACTGGTCCTCCGAAGAGAATGCACTACTTCTTCTTGGTGGTAAAGGGGATGAAAGGAATAAATGCACACTTTGTTTCTACTCAAGTCAATGAAAACGGGTGGAGACACAAGAGTGCAGAGGTTGGGTGAGAAAGCAGTTAGGGTGGTGAATCTGAGAAGAACTGGAATCTTCCTTGTGCGAGTGATGGTGCAGGATGAGAGATAAAAGGCATCACAGGGCGAGGGGTTAATAACTTGATCAGAAGCAGAGCAGTTGAGAGGTGACCCTTACTTCCTCTGTTTTACACACACACACACACACACACACACACTCACTCACAACCATTCCATACCACACACATGAGTACCTGGGGATACTGGAAGAAGTGCTGTTGGCATCTAGTAGGTGTTGGGGAGTGGATATAGAAACTGCTACCCAATCTGTGACAAAAATTCTCAAGGCCCAAATGCTGACAGTGGCCACATTAAGAAAACCTGCCTTAGTAGGTGGTTGGAATATACCTAGAGCTAAACAGAAATAGTGCACCGCAGCTCACCAGCAGCTCAGTGAGCAGGATTTAAGCAACTTTGAGAGACAGAGAGAAGTACACAGCATCGTTCTCTCGCCTGTTAAAGAACATAATTCATTATCAAGATTCCTGGAACCATTGGGCCAAATGCAGCCCTAATTTTGAAGGGAACAAAGGAAAATGTGTGGCTCAACAGGAAATATTTCAAAGATTTTCTAGACAAAACAGCTAAAACCACTCAATGAAAAGACTCAGCAAGAAAATTGTATCAGAGTCTCTAATCTTCAAGGAATCTTAAGAAGACCTTCATGAATGAAAGACTGGTGTCATCAGAGGACAAGGGGCGGGGCGGGGAATCATATAGAGAAGGATCATGGGTAAGAAGTAAGAGAAAACTAAAATAGTTACCATGCAAAAAAAGCAAAAACAAAACAAAAAACAAACAAACAAACCATGTCACAATAAATATGAGCTGTTATAGCTCATGCTCTTGAGAAATTAATATTTAGTGTAGGGACAATATTTCTCCAATCCATTATTTTGATGGTTATTTTTTTCTACCTACCTGACTAGACACTCGACCAGCCACCCATTCCTGGCACAGATGGCCAAGACATTTGCTCTGTCAAATACTCCATATTTCCACAGCCAGTCACCACTAGACAAAAATTAGATTACCAATGCTTGTGTAAACTTTCCAAGCCCTAACACAATAAGATTCCAGGAAATGTACATGCATGGCTAAAAGCGGCATTATACATAATGCACTGTAATTCCAACAGACAAGTTGCTATCCTCGATAGATGCACACAGTTCCCATGCCAAACACATGAACGTCAATACATTTTTCTCGAGTTAAAATGGAAACCATTTAACAGATATAATGGGCACAATGAATTTCATTTTGCATTACTAATGCAGCAGGGAAGGAGACAAGTTTTGGCAAGGATTGCAATGAGGCCAAGAAAAACAGGAAACAACTTAGAAGCCTAGCATGCTTTTCTAAGCTTCTGCCTCAAAGTCTGGTCACGTGGCACTGAGATTTCCAATTCCCCCACAAAACAACTGTCCCACAAATGAGGGGAAACATTTAAAAATGAACAGAATTGCAAATATACTTTTGCAAATAAGTGAATGATATTGCTTTAGTGCTGTTCCCACTGTTTCTGAAGAATTATCCCAAGCACATTCACCTTAGAGATCAATTAAAGGCCAATATCTTGGCCTGTTCTCTATAAGAAGGGAGGGAGGTGTCCTGGGAAGCCAGGTCCCACCATGCACTTTTCCACTGGAAACCTGATTCCCTGAGACTCCTTTCCCTTGTTATTGTAAACATGTCAGTCACAGGATGCATTACAGACCAGGAAATTGTATCAACTCTCTCCGCCAGCAAAGACGGCACCTCCTGTCACTCCAAACTGAGAAATGGTGTGGGTATCATCTAATAGGTTTAGATACTGAATTCCAGCTCGGAATCAGCTAGGAATGGACAAGAATAAAGCTATTGGAATCAGAAGACCTTGTTCCTAAAGCCCTCTCTATTACTTACAAACTGTCTGAGAAAGAGAAAATTATTAGTAACAGTTTTTCTGCCTATTAAATGGGTACAACATTCCCAACACAAATAGATTTTTAGAAAGTTTAAATGTAAAGAGTCAATACACAAGAACCACTGTAGCCAGAAATGGTGAGAACAGGACCGAGCTTCTACACCTCCTGTTTCAAACACTTCCTTCTGTCGCTTCTTTACTCTGGATTTATGTAGATTATTTAACACCAATGAACCTCAACTTCCTAATCTTGAAAATGGGATGACACCAATGGCCACACATTTGGGAATGCAGTAAAGGACAGACTTAAAAATTGCTGCCCTATAACCCACTGCACCATCCTCTTCTTCGTGCCTTCTATCATATTTATAAGTGATCCATAAACGTTTTTAGTGTTTGGGACCAAAATAATTTGTAAAAGCCTTTTGAAACTTAAATGCATAGATAGATATATTTAGGCAAACCCTCTGGAAAAACATGAAACATTATCCCACCATCCTACTCCCAGGAACTGACGTCATTAGCGTTTGGTTAATGTGTCACTTGTGGTACCTCATATAAGTCAACATCATAATGACCAAAGGACACATCATGGGCTATAAACAATGTGTCAGCCACTGGGTTTTTAGCTTTAAAAAGTAATAGACAACCCCTCTAAAATAAGAAATCTTTTTAACTATGAAAGGCCATGATGAGTTAGTGAGCTATTAGCGTGGATCATTTGTCAAATGACAAGTCAGCTTGCAAGAGAACTAGTCAGTGCTTTAGAACCATTTCTCAAAGATCCATAGTCTGTCACCTGACAGCCTATGTTATTGAAATTTCAGAACACTGCTTAAACCTTAATTGTCACATCCCAGTGTTGAGGCCTGGCATGTGACCGTAATTCTTACTTAGAGCCTGTTTTTCCCACTCTCTACCAAATAAACTTTTCAAAATGAAGGGCTTCTGAAACTACCATGCTTTAGCCAGATGAAAAATAAACCAGATTGGGACTCTAGTCAGCAGTATAAAAGAGAAACAAATTAAGTACTTATAATTGAAGCTTGAGGAACGAAAGAATTCACACTTCCTTCCAGCCATTATTTCAGACAGTCTGGTGTCAGAATGAAAATCCAACCCGTGCATCTGTTTATATTGCCAAGGATTTTCACAGTAAGAAGGGCTAGGAAACACATATTTTTAAATTAGCGTCCAAATTCCAAAGAACACCCAAAAAATAGGAAGTCAAAAATATATGTTCTCCTGATTTTTATTGTTCAGTGTCTAAACTAAACAAAAATCCACGTTGCCTACTACTTCTTTTACACAAGTATAAGCGAAGGAATAAAAAAAAAGTAATTCTGTTGCTTTGGCCACAGACTTGGTGTTTTTTCCCCTCTGTTTTCCTGCTTGCTTCTGGCTTAGCTACTGCTTGTCACTTTCCCAAGATGACATAAGATAGGAAAAGCCAGTTAAAGAAGGTTTCATTCATAGGAAACGCTCACCAAGATGGCTCCCTCACCAAGCCTTGAAGACGAAATCCCAGTGGCCATCTAGAGTGACCAACTTTCATATTAAAATAAAGTTTCTGCTTTCCAAGAATTTGTAGCAACTGTGCCTACCCTAAAGGAAGAGAAGTCCTCTTTAAATCTCAATCAATTGCTAGAGCACAGCAACACAAACCTATTATATCCTGGTTTTTATGCCTCACCAGAAAAAAGCAGAGGTGTTTTATTGGTGCGGGACAATTGTCTGTATTCTGTCAATCATGTATTTTAATAAAACACTGATTGGCCAGACAGGAAGTATAGGTGGGTAAACCAGACAGGAAATAGAACAGGAGAATGCTGGGAAGGAGGAAGCCCATTCCTCGCAGTCTAGCCCAGACCACCAAAGAAGCAGCATGTGACCATCCTGCCCTGCTAAAAAAAGGTACTGAGCCACATGGCTAACATAAATCAGAATAATGGGTTAATATAAGCTATAAGAGCTAATATGAAGCCTGAGCTAATGGGCCAATCAGTTTTGTAACTTATGGAGATTTCGGTGTGATTTTTCTCTGGGACTTGCTGGCTGTGGTGTAGTAGACAGGACAGAAAACTGAAGAAGCCAGCCCCCTTGTGTTACATTTTGTGATATAATGAAAATACCTAATTGGCTCATTGAAAGGAAAAATGGAAAAAAACAATATTCTTATGCAAGACTAATCTGGTTTCATTGATTCATTTATTTACTGAAAATGCATTTATAGTTGATTGACTATTTCCCAGTTGTTGAGGTAGTATGGGTTTCAGTGAGTTGAAGAAAACATCAGCATATATGACATGTGACAAGGCTTACATTTTTCTGATAAGGGGATGGCAGAATACTGGTGAGGCCCTGGACAATATGAGAATTCTAGGTCCACTGGGGTTCTGAGTCTTGATCTGAGATAGTTAACCTTGATGCCTTCAGTTGAGTAAGGAGGAAATTAAGACAAAAATTCATGCTTTATATTTATAGAGCCCTTTAGTGGAAAATAAAAGAAACAGAGTTTGAGTCCTACACATGAATTTCATGTTTTTTATAATACAATGTGCTTCTCCTAAGAAAATAATCAGTTTTGAGATGGAGGTTTGAATATGAAATGTCTCCAGTAGGCCAGTGTGTTTGAACACTTAGACCCCAACTGGCAGTGCTCTTTAGAAGGCTGTGGGTCCTTTTGAGGAAGGGTCTTGTTGGAATCATGATTTATCAGAGATGAGCCTTGTGGTTTCACAGAACGGTCCCACTTCATGCTAACACTCTCTGCCCCCTGAGTGTATATGCAATGTGACCCACTGCCCTTCATTCTTACTGCTAAGCCTCCTACCGAGCATGATGTGTTATGTCCTCTTGAACAGCAAATCTATCCCTAAAGTTGCTTCTTGTCAGGTATTCAATTACAGCAACAAGAAAAAAGGAAACATCACAGACATACATCCTCAACACTGATGATGACAACAGAAACTTCATGTCTGTGGACTAAGGTTGGACATACCCTGTTGAGAACAGAGATCAAGTTGACATGCATCCAAGAGACACAGCATTCTGTATGAGGGAGAGGAGGCAGTGAGAAGCCATCTCTTGCCCTTACTATACTAATATCTAGAGGAGCCTGGACAATAACACACTATCAAACTTGTATGACTACTCTCCAGATACAGACAAAGATAGCCACAAGATAGGAATAAGTTTCTTTAGATGACATACTTAGCAGGGACTCAACATGGGTAGGCACCTATACTCTTCCTTCTACAACAAACTGAAGTCAACAGACAGATCAACCCAGGTCATGTTTTAGTTGATTTAGTCCTCTCCATGAATTCTGATCTAAGATTCAGCTTATAATTTTGAGCCATCTTTGCAGTTTGTTTCTGGCATACCTTCACAAAACTAAACATTTCTCCTCTGGATATTTTAGGAGTTAAAAGCAAAAGCTAAATAATTAAATTTACAGAATTCAATAAGCATAAAACATACAGGAAGAAAATGGAATAAGGAAAACTAACTAAGATTAAACCTCCTATGCAATTTTATCTTTTTCCATGGGAAGCCACCTATATTCACCCCATTTTGATAAAGAGGTAAATTTTAGAACCAGAACCTGACAAGATTCTACTTCAAACAAGGAGCAATTCAACACAAAACAACAGTAGTCAGATGGTTGTTTTTTCCCCATTATTTTAGGATTATAAAGTGCCATTGTAAACCCACCTCTGAATCTTAATGCATTCCTTCATTTTTCCTGACCAAAGGGCACTTCCTGGTACAGGAAGAACTCTCTACCTATGGCATGTCTAACAAAAAGCCTGCAATAGCACTAGCATACAAATGATCACCAATTCATGTGCCCTAGAATAAACTCTGACTAGAGTATATATTTTACATTTGAGCCTCTTCCAACCTACATGTATAGATATTTTAAACAACAAAAGATTGTCTCTCCAGAGTCAGTGAGCTCCAAATAGTTCGGGTCAGCTTTTTCTGTGGCTTCACCCATCATGATCTTGACCCCATTGCTCATTGTTACTTTGTGGAGTCACTTGCTGTGGGACCAAGGAGCAATCCCTAATGAGTGATAAGGTTTTTTTGGAGCCTAATTTATATGAAGAGAAACCTTGTTCAGCCTAGACCCAGGGGGAGGGCATTGGTCCTGCTTCAACATGATGATGTGACAGAATTCATTGGCTCTTCCATGGGAGGCCTTACCCTCTCTGAGGAACAGATTGGGGGTAAGGTGAGAAAAGTGAGAAGAGTAGGAGGGGAGGTGAAGGGAACTGGGATTAGTATGTAAAAATAAAATAAAATAAAAAGATTATCTCGCTCAATTTTGTAATACATAGATACAAAGTCTAATACACATAAGACATTAGGTTCAGTTTCGTGGGAGTAATCATCGTCAGTACCTATCCTCTAATGATGAAAGAAGAAGAATTATAACTGATAAACTTAGCACAGCAGAGCACTCCACAGGTAAGGAGGCATTAGGGCAGGGCCTTGTGGACTGAGTAGAAGTCTCACTAGAAAGAATGGGAAAGAATGGTTAGTAGAGAGAGACCATGTCAGAAAATTTTGAATTATGATTTTAATTTAGTTCCAACATTGCACGTGAGAGAGAGTGGACATGAACACACCTAGGCCTCAGCACTCATGAATATAGCTCTGTAGGTACACACTCGGGTGCACGGTGTTGTGGAATGTTGTTCAGCAGGAAAGAGTTGTAAAAGATGAGATATATAAAAAGGCATACTGGAAGGGCATATTAATGAGGGAAATCACGTTCCACAGAAGTAAATATAGGATGGTCTCATTTACATCAAGCAGTAAGAGATATATGCTTTCATCGATGCATATAGAAGGTCTGGGAAGGCACAGCTCAAACTAATAACCAAAGCCATCTTTCAGAGGGCTCTGAAGAAGAGGGGGAAGTGAAGGTATTGTCATTTGACATACACAAAATAATGCACCTGCCCACTGTCTGCTTGACAAAAAAATATCTTGTATAAGTATAATTTGTGTATTAAGGAAAAGATCATATGCCTGGAATGGTAAGGAGCATGGGCTTCCTAAAAATAAATGCTTACTGTTTTTGTCAATGTAGCAGGTAGCTAATGCATTAAGCTGTTCATTGAAATGAACAGCTGGCAAATGGCATTATCTTAGTGTGAAGCATGTATGCGGAGTTCTTTCAAGGCCAGTCCAATAGATTAATATAATTAACAAATACATAGACAAACTCCATGTATGAATAATAAGGATCAAGGAAAGTTTAGAGCTGTGTTTAAGTACAAGGAGTTTAACACATCGAGTGTATGTCTTTAGAGATACTCTCTTGGAAAGCATCTAACAGACAATATGTAGGCCTTGATGAGAGTGAATCTAACTCAAACTAAGGCTTGGCAGTCATTGCCACAGAGGGGACTGTTGACAAATGGCTGAAGACAAATGGCCATTGGGGGATGGGAGTCAGAAAGGCAAGCAACAAGCAGAACTGAAGCCAAGGCTGTGGGAAGTATGTCTCTAAGAGATAGGAGCAATGCATTGCTCACTCAATCAGCACCAATAATTTTCAAGAACCCTGTGCTAAATACTGCATAGGTTTGAGGGCAGAATTGCTCCTTTAAAAAAACAAAACAAAACAAAACTGCAGGGTTTGGGGAGAAATGGCTGGTATGGTAAAGTCTCACAGGGACCTGACATTTTTTGGAGTGTTTGTATTTACCGAGCTACCATCAACTTCATAAGTAATACAAAACCTTTAAAATGATGCATTGGGGGATTCTGTGGATTGAATCAATTAAAGCAACATTACTCAATGTAACTTTGAGTGGCATGATGTCATGAACTGGTATCCCGGAGTGAATAAGAAGGGGAAGCGAGCTGAGCACTAATGTTCATGACTCCCTGCTTCTTGACCATGAATAATGTGACCCACGGCTTCCAGATCTCACTGCCTTGACTTTTCCACTGTAACAGCTTGTGCCTGGGAACTGTGAGTAGAAATAAGCTCTTCCTCCTTTATTCTGTCCAGTATTTGATCATAGCAGCAGAAAATTAATTATATATGAATGAAGGAGGCCCAGTGAGACAATACAATTTAGGAAGGTCAAGGGTCACATTTGGGTATCAACATGGCCTCCATAAAGTGCCAGAGAAGTATCTAGAAGGGGAGAAAGATCTTTTGTATTACAAATAAGGACAGAACGGGTACTCACTGTTCATGTCCTAAACGATGAAAACTAGTAAAAAAGAAAATCACTGATTTGGATGAAAAGAGCTGTGTGGTCTTTGATTCATTTCTTCGACATTGGTTAAATACCTGCCATGTATTAGTTTTGATGATTTGAAAGATTGATTTCAGTTGGGTGGGAAAGAAGGCCGGTTGTGGAGGCTGAAAGATGAAGTGGATACTAAAATAGTTTGTGTGAAGGACTCCTCTGAGGATGTCATAGGAAAAGTGTCATACAAGAATGATCTTTAAACTACACATCTAGAGAGATAAGGAAGTCAAGAGAGAGACAGACTGCAGGTTTGGGGTGGGTAAATAATGGGTGATGAAAACATCTCATGGTAAATCAAAGAGATGGTGAGTAAATCCTGGGTGAAGGTATACTCTGCTCTTCTGAAAAGGATGGAAGGAAGTGCAAAGAAATTAAACTCTTTTCGTCAGTGACATTACAAAAAGCTATAGCCTCGAGATTCTGGCACAGGGAACATTAGCTCCCAAGACAAACTCTGTTCAGAGGCACCCCACATTTCTATATTGTGATGCCCAGGCTGTATGACCTGACCAAATAGAGCAGCAAAACCCACAGGTTTCCTCAGGATGAAGATGGCGAGGCATATTGCAAGAAAGAGAATCACAAGATTTGGTTCTCGACTACTTTGGAGTTCAAACAACTCTTTCACAGGTATCACCCAAGACCATTGGAAACCACGGATATTTACAGTATGATTCTTAACAGTAGCAAAATTACAGTTATGACTTCAACAAAATAATTTTATGGTTGGGGTTATCACAGCTGAGGAACTGTATTAAGGGGTTGCATCATTGGGAAGGTTGAGAATCACTGCCTTATCTGATCTGCCTCCACCTAGAAACTATTTGGCTAAAGTGAGAGACAGATACTCCTGCAGGAATGCCTTCTGCTCCTTCAGCCAATAGTTGCTAAAATACCAGCCCACTGGGGCGTGGTCTATTTCTCTTTAAAAAAAAAAAAGAGCAGCAAGCCTCGGCTAGCTCTCTTGGTTCTGGCTCTTGGTTCCAGCTCTTGCTCCGACTAGACTCCATTCCTGGCTGTTTGGTGTTCTGTAAGTTTTTCCCTAAAATAAATACTCCTTTTAATCCAAACTGGTGTGGGATTGTTTTGCACATTATCTGGCACCCAACGTGGGGTAATAGATTGGTATTCGTAAGTTATTGCTTATAGACAATTACATTGGCATAGATTTTTATATATGGATACAAAGTTAAATTATATTGAATATTGTATGCATGCTACTACCTCTGTTTAAAACATTTTTATGTATTGATATATATATATTTACCATATTACAGTGTACATTTCTACCTCTGATTAAGATACTTATATATTGTTTTTGTATTGATATACATTGTTTATATTTGGAGGTCATTGTCTTCATTTATTACACAGTTGTTTATTGTCTTAGTCTTTAAGTTAGATAGGTATTGAGAATTATATAGATTAATAGTCATCTATGTCATTTATAATTAGACTAATCAGTTTCTTTAGATACATAGAGATTATATTCAGTATAGATAGATAATCTTCAACCTCTTCAAAGAGTGGTAGAAAATTGCCTTTAATCTAACTCAGAGTTCCGTGGTAGTGAGACACAATTGCTCCAGTCAACACTGATCTATTCCCGAGAGAATGTTGAGCACCAAAGACACTCCACTAGGAGCTTGTCTTTTTCTTGGCAAAACTGCCCATACCTCAACTACTAACCAAATACATAGTATCTGGAAATGGATAAACAGAACTGTCAAATCTTGCCAAGACAGTGTAAGATGGTTTTAAAATTTTCTTTCCTGTTAAAAATAATCTGAAACCAAAAAAAAAAATAATCTGTCAGTTATTCTAGGCCTTAGCCAAAGTTGGTTGCTTCAATGCTGCAAATGTGACTTTGGGTGATTGCCCAGGTAGCCAGTTGTCTCTGTGATTTGTTGCATGTTTTGGAAGTTGTTTGATTGTACTTCCTAATTACTCAGGTAACATTATTTCCCTTCTTGATGGGGTTAAAGACTAGATAATTGTAGCTACTTTCCTCTCATGACTTGGCCAAGTTATTTATTATGCAAGACTTAGGCTAGTTAAGATAGGATATTTGTTCTTATTGTATATAATTTTATAGTAGATTTAGAACTCTCTTACTTAAACAAAAGGGGTAGGTGCTGCAGGAGTGCCTTCCACTCCTTCAGCTAATAGCTGTTAAAATAAAGCCCACTGGGGCGTGGTCTATTTCTCTTTTAAAAAGAGCAGCAAGCCTTGGCTTGCTCTTTTGGTTCTGACTCTTGGTTCCGGCTCTTGCTCCAGCGACTAGACTCCTTTCCTGGCTGTTCGGTGTTCTGTAAGTTTCCCCCAAATAAATACCCCCTTGAATCCCAACTGGTATGGGATTGATTCATGCATTAAGATACCAATCCCTTTTTGTACTCGTTCATAAGTGAATATTAGGTGTAAAGTTAAGGATAACCAGGCTACAATCCGCAGCTCCAGGGAGGCTAGATAACAAGGTGGACTGAAAGAGGAACACATGGATATGCCTGGGAAGGGGAAATAGAAGAAATCTTCTGAATTAACTGGGGATGGGCAGGGGTGGAGATGGGAACAAGAAGGATAAGGTTGGGTGGGTTGGGGGCATATGCAGGGGGAGAATAATGAAAGAGATGTCTTGACAAGAAGGTTCATTTAGGGGTTAGGGAGAAACCTGGTACCAGGAAAATTCCCAGGAATCTACAAGGAAGTTCCCAATTAAAACTCCTAGCAATAGTGGAGAGGGTCCCTGAACTGCCCATCTCTTGCAATCAGATTGGTGACTACCCTAATTGTCATCATAGATCCTTCCTTTATCCAGTAACTGATGGAAGCAGACACAAAGATCCACAGCCAAACACTGGCCTGAGCTCTGGGAATCCTGTTAAAGAGAGGGAGGAGGGACTCTATGAGCCAGGGAGGCTAAGGTACATGATGGAGAACACATAAAGATAGCTGATCTGGGCTAATGGGAGCTCCCAGACACTGAATCAACAGCTAGGGAACCTGCATGGGACTGAGCTAGGCTTTCTACATATGTGTAACAGTTGTGTGGCTTGGTCTGTTTGTGGGGCTCCTAGCAGTGGGATCAGAATCTGTCTTTGAAGCTTGAGTTGGCTTCTAGGAACCTGTTCCCTATGCTGGATTTCTTGGCCCAACCTGGATAGGGGGAGGAACTTGGTCCTGCTTCAACTTGATGTGCCATGTTTTGTTGGTGCCCATAGGAGGCCTGCCCCTTTCTGAATGGAGATGCCTGAGGAGTGGATTCTGACGGGATATAGAGGATCATGGGGACGGAGAGGGAGAAGAGGAGGGAAGGGAAACTGTAACTGGGATGTAAAGTAAATGGAAAAAGTTAATTAATAAAAAAACTTAAACATACATGGTCAACATTGGTGACCTCAAATGGAATCTATTAATCGGTGTGTGCAGGGCGTGTTTGTTCTCTTACATGTGAGTATGACAGCATATTTGCTAGAGGATGGGTGTGGAGGCCAGTACTCATGGTGGATGTCTGGTGCTCATCCTCACTTTCTACTTTGCTCTAGGGAGAGTCTCCTATCGTTTCCTTGCTGTGTATACCAGGTTAGCTGGCCTACATCTTCTAGAATCCTGACTCTGTCACCTATTGCACAGGAGGAGGCTAGGACCTAATTTATTTATGTGGGTTCTAGGAATTCAGACTCAAAGCTGCATACTTGCATGGCAAGGGTTTTTTTGAATAAATTTTAACATTTTCTGATTTTTGAGATTATAATAGAATTACAATAGTTCTCCCTTTTCCTTCCTTCCTTCAAACCCTCCCATTTAACCCTTCCCACTCTGTTCCATGGCCTCTTTTTCACTAATTGTTGTTGCATGCATACATGTCTGTATATCCTTAATATATCCTGTTCGATTTGTATGTTACACACACAGATACACACACACTTACTTTCAGTACTTACCATGTGCAATATTTATGTGTGTAAGTGTTTCTCCTATATGTATGTAAGTGGACTTTATACATACTTGGCAGAGGCCAGAAGAGGACCTCAGATCTCCTGAAACTAGAGTGATGGATGGTTTCGAACTACCAGATGAACCCAGAGTATCTGGGACCTTACTCAGTGCTTGAAACCACTAAGCCATCTCTCCAGCCTCTAAAACAATTTACACCAAAAAATAATACATAACACCAGGATGTATGAAATTTCCAATTCAATAACAGGAGTGGTCATGAGATAGACTGGCAATCTTCAAGAATTTTTGTGACAGTGTCTCATATATCGGGAGAGGCCCCCAAATCACTATGTCGTCAAGCATGACCTTGAACATCTAATCCCCCTGTTTTGACCCCCAAGTGCCATAATCACAAGTGTGCTCCATTTACATAGTGCCCAGAGTTTCACCCATGCTAGGCAAGAGCTCCAACCACCGAGCAAATCCCCAGCCTCAAGACAACAGGTCTTGATACCTCGATATTATTTTCCTCTCCTCCCTTGTGGGAAGTCTCAAGATCGATGCTTTTGGCTTAGCTCCTCAGCAAGGTTCCCAGCCTCATGAGTAGTGGTGTGAATTCAGCGACAAGCAACATGTGGGAGTAATCATGACAACAGGGGGACAGATGAGACACTGGCTGCGATTTTATACCTTGTAATAACAGCCATAATAATAGCTATGTTGTACATCCAACGCCCTTTCAAAGCATCAACATTTCACACTGTGCACATCTGCCCAGAGCAGATCAATATTTATTCTTCCAACTATGCCGAGTATTCAACTGGGGCACCTCAGGGTGAAAACGTCACCCTGCCAGTGTCAGAGCGATAGCCTCAGAACTTGGAAATCACATCTCCAAATTCATTATGGCACAATAATAGAGTGACCCTTGCCTGTCAAACACATTCATTAGTAGTGAGGCAGGAGCTGCTCTGGGGAGTTACAACACTAAAAAGCCATCAAGAAAACATGGCTGCAGTAGACACAGCGTCAGTCCTGGAAGGGAAAAGTCACACATGCGCTCATAAATACACATGCACACGGGTATATGGGCACATTCATACTCATGCATAGAATTGCATAAGAACTTACTTTTGAGACTTTTGACACAAGTTATTTCATTGCACTAATTCTCTCTCTTCCTCTCATATTACTGTTCACTTCGCTGACAAAGCAAAGTGAACTGATTTTGCAACTAACCTGGCAAGGTCCCTGTACAAGATTAGGTCAGGAGTATCCAAGCTGGGTCTGAGAGCTCTCCAGTCTATGAAGACAGAATCTTTCAAGACAACTTACAGTCATTCATATACTTCAGAATTTGCTCCTTCTCTTGCATTTTGAAGATCATAGCAATACACCTGTGATGGACTATATCTGGGGTGCAGTAGGTAGGGGCTCCTTAGCAACCTTGACCCTGACTGGCTTCTGGAGCTTTAGGTATGGGGCTATACTCAGAGATAAAGAGAGAAGGTGGGAGGGAGAATCTCAGTTGGCACTAATAGTCCAGAAAGAGCTTTGGGGGTCTTAACTACCTGACTATCTAGGTCCTCTGAATGTGTAAGTCTCAGAACCAGCAGCCCACGTCTTAGGAGATCATGTACCCACTGTGTTAACACCTTTCTTTACCTTGCTCGTGGTTTACTGGTGCTGTTTGATTCAACAAAACCTCTTCCCCCCTGACAGTTGGTGCCTTTCAGACAATATTAAGTCTCCTGCCTGACACACATACTAAAATGCATTGGTATGTTTAAAGACATTTGATGTTGGCAGTAATAGGTCTGTTTGGACTGGAAAATAATGCCTACAAATGTGAAGTGATGGTGAGACCCCATACTGTAAAGATTCTGTGTTCAGGGTTGCGAGGCTCACAAGAGGAGAGTCATCAAGGTAGAAGGTGAGTGGGTTTGGACCTTTGGACTCAAATTCAACTTTACATTTTTAGTAAAGAGCTGGGAAGAGGAAGGTGCAGGAGCAGAGGTGAGGAGGGCATGTGACATTTTTCATTCATATTTGGCCTTGGTGTTGCAGTGGAGCATGGACCCCCAAACTGTCAGAGGGATAATAGCAGGGGTAAAGTAGTGCATAGACAAATTACAAGTTTGCAAATGAAGCACTTGTATCCTTGACTTGGAAATCATGGCTTGCTCTGAACAGAACCCATGCTCCTTTGCTTTGGTTAAATGAAACAGGGTGTTAAATAATAAAGAAAAAATCGGGGCTGGAGGGATGGCTCAGAGGTTAAGAGCACTGACTGTTCTTCCAAAGGTCCTGAGTTCAATTCCCAGCAACCACATGGGGACTCCAAACCATTTGTAGTGAGATTTGGGGCCCTCTTCTGGTGCTGCAAGCAGAATACTGTACACATAATAAATAAATAAACATTTAAAAAAAATAAAGAAAAAATCCACAACTTCAGTCTACTCACTCCAAGAGCCATCTCTGTTATTCAGACATACAATTGGCAAAGGCTGTCGTAAGCATGTGATATCCCCGATTCTTCTACTATTTATCTAATGGGAAGCACAGTGTAGTACTTCTGCTCAACAAGATGGATTTGGAATCAGTTTACACATAACAGATATTTGTGAAAAGTATTTTTATTGCTATGCTAAGAATGACAAGGATTTCATACATTAGCCTATAGAATGAAAATACTCACATTGGGTTTCTTTGAACTATGTTTAGTTTGTTAAAAGGACTGAAACAGTCTTCATCCAACTGTCCATAGCATCTATGAATGTAAGACAAAGTACAGTCTAGTGAGCAGCTTTTGTGTCTGACAACACAGATTCTAACCCCAGCCTCATCATTTGTAGTTCTCCCATTAGTAAATGTAACCAAATCCAAGAGGTACAACTTCTTAACCGTTAAAAAGTAGATGACAATGAAAGAATTTACAACAGATCGTTTCCTCTAGTATTAAATACTCAATATAAGTATTAAACATTTCTTTCCAGTTCTGTAATGAATATCCAATATATATGCTTGATTAATGCATAATTAAATATAGTCCAAATAAACATATAATCAGCCTGAGTGACTGACAGTGGCTTTGATAATAATGACTCCTGATTTTTTCTAACCTGCTTTTTTAAAAAGCTAATGCAATTGGAAGCCCTGGGTGACTCCCAATTCCCAGTAACTTAGAGACTCAGGCTTTTATTTACTCTGGCCATGGCATCTTTAGAGTACTCCTTAGTTTTCTTCTGTACTCTCTGCCTTTAGGTGGCCATCAAATACAGAAGAAAATGTAAGGAACCATGCGGCATTGTGTAAGACCCAGCATGGAATGACACAGATTCTGTTTTCCATATCCTTTGGGCCAGAGCAACTTACATGGCTCAGTAACGTGCGAGAAATCTGGGATCTGTTCTTTAGGTATGTGGCTAGAAGGAGAAATGGTCAGCTAGGTACATACACACCCAGTCTCTGCCACTGAACCCAATCTCTACAAGCAAGACAGAGTTATTATGAGCACTTCCTCTCCATAGAATTGAGACATTGGATATATCCATTTACTCACTAGGCACTTTTTGCACATCATTGTTCTTGACACTGTTTGACCAAGAGATTCTTAACTCATTCACCTTCTTGGAAGGATCCCCCCCCACACACACACAGGCATTCAATAATGCCAATAATTACAATAAAATAAAAGTCACAAAACGTTAATGCATTTTAAAGAGTCTTCTTCCTACTTTAGCTTATCTGGGTGTTCTACAGTGGACCCCACAACCTCGGTTCTGGCATTTCTTAGCCAGAATTTACAGTCTCTCTTCACTAGATTCTGCTGCTGATTAGATACTATTTAAAAAATACATTGTCTTATATTTATGTTTCTCCTTATATGGAACAGTTTCTGCTAATACTATTGCCAGCATTTAATACCATGAACCAAAGATATTAAGGATTTTGAGATAAAGTCCGAATTGTACATTTTAGAATGTTTAGAAAGCCTGAATGTTGGAGGGAGGTCGCTAGCCCTGATTAGCCCTGAAATAATCACACAGAAACTATATTAATTAAAATACTGCTTGTCCCATTAGCTCTTACTTCTTATTGCTAACTCTTACATCTTAATTTAACATATTTTCATCAATCTGTGCATCCCCATGAGGTCGTGGCCTATCAGCAAAGTTTCAGTATGTCTGTCTCTGGCGGCGGCTCCATGGCTTCTTTTTGACTCTGCCTCCTTTCTCCCAGCATTCAGTTTAGTTTTGCCCATCTAGAACTGTTCCCCTATAGCTCTGATATAGGCACAAAGCAGTTCTCTATTAATCAGTGGTAATCATAGCATACAGAGGGAAATCCCACATCACTTGAATATTAATGAAACTTTTAGATTAGTGATTAAAAATACCATGAAAGAAATTTGTTTTCCTTTGTAGTAGCTCCTTCTTTTATTTATTTTTTATTGTGCCTGTTTAACACTGGACATCATACTTAGAAAAACAAGGTTAAAGGGCAATAAATATTTCACTGTGTTTCAGGAACAAGAAATTGGAAGCATTTTTTCATTTATATTATTCAGAAGGCAAAAAAGATTAGAGACCTTCCAACAGTTGTGCCAGGGGTCCTTCCCATAACTTTTGCACTATATTTAAAAACTTAACTAGGCTAGAGAGAGGGCTGAGCAATTAAGAACACTTGCTGCTCTTGCAAAAGACAGAAATTCAAGTCCCAGCACCCTCACGGTGGCCCACAACCTTCTGTAACTCCAGTTCCAAAGGAATTTGAGACCCTCTTCTGGCTTCCAGGGGCACTGCACACATGTGGTACACAGATACACAAGTAGGTAAAAAGACATAGATATATAAAATGAAAATAAGTAAAATCTCAAAAACTAATAAAAATAAGGAAAAATATAGCTAAAACTACATGCACAAAGAATAATCTTTTAGTAGCTCAGAATTAGTCATGGGACATGCAATTCAATGAGTGTGAAAAAGAGTACATATGAAGAAGAGGATAGGATAGGCTGCCTTTCAAATTATTCTCTGATTTTCTTGCTCAGGATTATCCACTTGCAATGAAATACAAAATTGCATAATATTTTCTTCAGCTTTAGACTGCCATGTGTTCTCCAGCTTTAGGCCATCGTGTTTTCCCCAGTTTGGGGCCCTATTGCACGGATTGTCTTTGTTGATATTAAAGAATCTTGATTAAGAGTAATAAAGACCATAGCCAAACCCCTTCTCAGTTCTAAATAGAAATATCAATACATGGGAACACAAGATAGTTTAAGGATAACAGTGACCTACTCAAATATGAAATTATTAGTGTTTCCATTATTTAGAGTATTAATCACATTACTCTTTCACGATCGTTGTTAATAGATGTTCCTTGGCAACTTAGATTTCCTTTCTGTCTGTGCCACTGTAAATTGAGGACAGAAATCACCTTCAGCCCCCAGAGTTCTGCACACATTATAGAACGCAGTAGAACACTGATGTTTAGCTAACACTGTACTATGGAAGAGTGCTGAGCGTCAACATTACCACTCCCTTACATCTGCTCGTCTCCCTATTCATCCCACTTGGTCCTCCAGCCTTGTACTCTAGTGCAATCATTCCAGCAAAAGTCATCAATGCCTCTGCATTGCTACATTCAAGGCAGCATTTTTTTTTTTATCCCAAAAGATACTCAGTTCTTTTGGTAAAAAGAGGCAAGAAATAAAACGACAAAAGAAGGAGATAGCCTGGTATAACAGCAGTCTGGGAGGGGTAAAAATAGTATCCAGAAAAGCCTGTGATTGGCCTACAGGTCAATATGGAAATAAGGGCAGTTAAGTAAAATGATAATGTCCACTTTGCTTTGTTCCCTAACCCACGCCCCAGAGAAGAGTTCCTAAGACTCTATTTTATTACTGCTTAAAATCTCTGTTTGGGCTTCTAACTAGGGAGCAAAGAACTTGGCTATAGTTAAGTCTGTAAATAATTCCTGAAGTAGTAGGGGAACTATTGACAGCTGTCTTTCTTGAAGTGTGTCTCTTAGGCGGGGCACTGCAACTAATAGATGGGAACAACTGCTGTTTTTAGAGAGAGGGGAGGGAGAGAGAGGGAAAGAGAGGGAGAGAGAGAAAGCAAGGGGAGAAGAGCGCTTTTGTGTAAGTTGGGGGTGGGGCTACACGAGTGAGTACCAATGTGCATGAGTGAAGGTTACAGGATGACTATTTAGGAATTTCTTCTCTCCTTGACTCAAGGCACGTTCCAGTCTAGCTGGTCAGCAAGTACCGGTTAATTCCCTTTTCTCAGTCACCCATCTCTCAGTAGGAATTCTGAATTATGAATGCACACTGTCAGCACCCTCTGCTCTTGATGTGAGTCCCAGTTGTTAAATTTAGGCCATCAGACTCAAACCTTACCAATTTTACCCCCAGCCCACAGGGTTCTTTTTATTAGAAAGTGAAACTTCACAGGGCAGTAGCAGTATGCGCCTTTAATCCCAGCACTTGGGAGGCAGAGGCAGGAAGATCTCTGTGAGTTCAAGGCCAGCCTGTTCTACAACAGCTAGTTCCAGGACAGGCTCCAAAGCTACAGAGAAACCCTGTCTTAAAGAAACAAAAATTAAAAAAAATGAAGTGGCCCTTCATCAGTCCTGAAGCATGTCTATCATATTTTCCAATATGGAGAAGAACGGAAGATTGGAGTGGCGGGTTTCCCTCCCTCCATATTCCTTTTACTCTTAGAAACATCACATCCACAGACACATGGCTAGGTGGTGAGGAAGAAAAGCTTTGTTATCAGGATTTTCAGATTTTCAAGTTCCAGGAGGCCAGCACTCCACTTTCCACTAGCAACATTTGTCTAAATGGAGCTCATTAAAATTTATTTCAACAATACCAGCATCTATTTTAAACTGAAGAATAGAACTTGTAAGGAAAATAAATCTAAAGTGCTTGTGTCCCTAGCTCTAAAATATATTTTCACTCCATTACTTCACCTTCTTGGTTCAAGATACATGAAGCCTCTTTCTATGCAGAGGGAAAACGTTTTTCTTTTTCAAATGTTATACAGGAAGTTTAGAATGGGGTTCCGGTGAGATGGTGGCGCTTCAGGGGAAAGGCACTTGCTGATTGAGTCCAGGGATAAGTTAAATCCCCAGAACTCAAACTAAAAAAAAAGAGAAGTTACTCCACATGGTTGTCCTCTGACCTCCACGTGAACACAGAGCATGGGTTTGTGCACACGCACACACACACACACACACACACAAATGTGCACACACACAGTCCCATACACATCCACTAATTTAAAATTTCAAAAAGACAAGCTTAGTTATGTTTCTGTCCCCTTTGTGTATTTATGTGCTCCGTGTTTATGTGCACACATACGTACCATTGCCCCTGCCTATGTGTACATTTGTAGGGCACAGAAGTCAATATGGGCATCTTCCTCTAATCACTGTCTACTAAGGTATTCTTATGTGTAGTATGCATCTGTACATCTATCTGTGTGTACATGTATGCAAGAGCATGTGCCCATGTGAGCACCTACAGAGACCTGAGTTCAATTTCAGGATTTTTTTTTTTTGTAGTGTTCTGAGTCAGGATCTCTTTGCTGAATAAGGCCACTTTGACTAGGGTAATCAGCCAGCAAGCTCCTGGGATCTGCCTGTCTCTGTCCCATGGAGTTACAGATGCTCACAACGAGTACCAGCTTTCTATGGGTGCCAGGGAACTTTACTAGGGTGGTAATCTAAGCTACCCCATCTCTTCCACCTTATTGTCCAACTCAGGGTCTCTCTCTGACCTAGAACTTCCTGTTTTTGCTAGATTGGCCCACCAGGGTGACATCCACTGGGACCTGTACATCTTTGCGCATCCCCCAAACTCCAGGCTTTGGGGTTCCAGATAGACACTTGTGCAGAACCCTTATTCAGGTTCTTGGACCTGAACGGAGGTCCTCATACTTGCACAGCAGGTCCTTTACCCAGAGCCCCATCTTCTCAGCCCTGGCATCTTTACTTTCACAGAGAAGAGGATTTTGCTACAGAAAGAAAGCACCAAAACAGTACATACTGACTTGAATAATAAAAATTTGCAAAGGAACAAAAGGCTGGGAGGTAGAGATCTGATTTACAATGTTTGGGAGATAAAGAACACTGTGGAAGATGGGTGTGAATAACAATGCATTGTTAACTGAGTCATGACATCCCTTTTCTAGTGACACCTCGAGCTGCAGTACTTGGAAAATGAGCACCTTATACTGCTTTCAAGGTGGGAGGAAGACAGATAATTATAATTCTTGCACACAGACAAGAATTCAAGAGAATCTGGGGAAAAGTTTATTGAAAAACATATTAACATATCAGTATTATAAATTACTTTCTCTTATTAAACCAAAAAACAGAATTCTCTTTTGTAGGCTAGCTCATCATTGTGCAAAAGGGTGTATATTTAAAAAAAAAAAAAGACACCTGCTTTGAAAATCCTTTTCTTACATTAAAAAAGTCTATCTTGTATTTATTCTGTAACTTTCTCAGCACCCGAGAAAAATCAGAGTCTAGTTTCCAAACAGCTTTACCCTCCCATTGTCTTCCGTGAGCCCATCAGTGTTGTCTGTCACCTACTGAAAATCCCCGTGGAAACCTGATATTTAGTCAAAACATGGATCTGTTTCCCCACCCTTTGTAAAAGTAAAAGAAGATATAATGCCATGTTTTCGTTTCATGTATTTCAGCCATCTCCTTTCTTTTTTCGGATGGTTAAATGTGGGGGTGAGGGGCAATAATTATAGCCACATTGTCAAGAGCATGATTTTAACAGAGAATAAAACTGGAAGCAGCGTTTTCCTAGGTAAAAGAAGACACGGACAGAGCACAAAGTGTGGATCTGGCTGATGTTTAGCGCCGCTGGTCTCAGAGGGTGGATGTCTGCATGTTGAGGAAGTGTTCTAACTGACCCCATTACTGCCTCCGGCACTCGGGGTGGCAAAAGAGCAGCTGCAGAGTGAGACACTTAGTGAGTAACGCGGAAATTATAGTGTTGTGTTAAATGCATCTTCGGCAGGGAGCTTTCTTGTCTTCAGATAACACAGCCTTAAAGTGCCCCCGACAAAATAATATAGGGGTTACATGGTTCTTTCTTCTCTCTCTCTCCCCATGCTGGCACCTTTTACAAAACCCTGTGTGTGGTGTATGACGAGTGTAGGTGTATGGCATGTGTGTGTTCCTGTTAATACAGGTGTACACATGATTTGGTACATGAGTAGAAGCCAGAACCATGAGTGTGTCAGTTCTCCCTACACATTTTGGGTTAGACAGAGTCTCTTTGTTTTCTGTAGCATATGCCAGGAAAAGAGGTCCAAACTCACAGGTTTCTGAGATGCACCTTCCTCTCCCTCAGGTCTTTCTGTATGTGTACAAGGATTACAGATGCAGGCGAGCACATCCAGCATTCCCCGGATTCTGGGAATTAAAACTCAAGTGCTCACACTGGCGTAGCAAGTGCTTTACCCACTAAACTATCTCCCCAGTCATTAGCAGTACTTTCAATGGGAACTAGAGCCCATTGGACAACAACAAAATATACAGGGAGATGTCATCATTAGCTGAGCAGCCACCATCATCACCAAGGGGCTGGGTCTGTGTGTCCTCTGTGGCAGTGTGTATACATAATCAGAACTGAGATTTTGTTTTTATACTTGTCTGGTCTTTCCCACAGTATTTATTATGATAAATAGTAAAGATTAATATACAGGAGGAACGATTTGAAGATTACATTCTCTCCATAGACAGCTTACCAAGTTCCAGTAAAAATGGAAAGAGAACCCCAATTGGAGGGGGAACAGGAAGAGAACATGGGAAGTTAGATTGAAGGTTAGGCATGATGACACAGGACAGCAAATACGAATTCCTGAGCTTGCTCAAGAATTCAAAACCAAGATACCAACCTGATTTGTGCTGACCTCAGGATCACAGCGCCTGTTGCCCCTGTCTCCACACGAAGCCCTTGAAATCAACTCTGATATATGCAGAGCGCTAGGGTAGTCACACATGCAATATCAGGTTTAGAGGAGGAGGTTGAGGCAGGAGGATTCCAAATTTGAAGCCAGCCTGGACAACTTAACAAGATTCTTTTGGAAAACAAACTTAAAATAGCTAGTGCTACAGCTTAGTGACAGAGATGTGATGGCCCTGAGTTCGATCTACAACACTGCCAAAACCCTTGAAAAGTTGGCCAATAAAGAAGATCCAGAGAAAGAAGCCAATTAAGGGCAGAGGAGAGACCTAAAGGTCTGACTAGAGAGAAATCCTTCCCTGAAAGACACCATCAAAATCACCCCAAGCAACATGTGTTGAAGTTGTCTATGAATGATGCTGCTGGTCCTGTCCCGGGACACTCTGTAAGCCTGGTGATAGTCAAGACAA